>NC_062279.1:119179372-119804372 GCF_902655055.1 Lutra lutra | reverse complement strand
TAAATCACTTTTGAAAAGAGTACAACGCTGTCACAATCATACATTCTTAGCTGAAATACGAATCTTGACCACTGATTTGCCTTATACTTATAAGTGTTCCTTGGGTAACTGCATTTTAGGAAATAATAATAAATAGCATTTATTGAACACTTAGTACACTTAGTACATACTAAGCTCTTCCTTTCTGTTTCACATTCGTCATCTCAAATGCTTTCTACCACAGCCTCAATAAGTAAAATTTAGGTTAAAGAGTTTAACATTCTACTTGATAATCAGAGTTTACTATGAAGTAAAACAATAATATGGAAACTCCAAGCAATAACAAGATAATTAAGGCAAAATTTTGTATTTTATTACTATTTTGTACTTTATTAAATTATGTAAATCTAGGTAAAATAAATTATTTTCTATGTAGATGTATGCGTACACCTTTAGAAGTGTTTAGATCGTTCAGGTAGTGTTCCGGTTCAATTTTTTGTATCTGAAGAGCTTTTTCTAAGTAATCTAAAAGTTTCTTGCCTTCGTTAGGATTAGTGAGAAAGTCCCTATAGGAATTCAACCAGTGTTTTTCTATTAAGTGCTTCATAAATATTAGCCTCTCTTGTTGCTGTTGTTTTGTTATTCATTCACAAATTTATTCAATAGTACTTACGGAGGACTTTTATGTACCAAATACTGTTCTAAGCAGTAAGAGTACAACAGCAAGCAAAACAAACAAAAATTCCTGTCTGGCCATGAATAATGAGAAAAGATTTTGTAAGATAGGACTAGGCTGGAACTGAGTTTTATAGTAATAGCAACTTCTAAATAATGCTTATTGTTATATCTTACTATTATATTCCTCTCCTGGGCATTGTGATAGTTACTGAGATGTCTGTAATTTTAGCCAATTTGACACTCCTTTTAAAATTTTTACTTTTTAAAAAAAAATTCATTTGGCTACGGGTGCCTGAGTGGCTCAGTGGGTTAAGCGTCTGCCTTCTGCTCAGGCCATGATCCCAGGGTTCTAGGATCAACCCCCATGTCAGGCTCCCTGCTTGGCAGGGAGTCTGCTTCTCCCTCTCCCACTCTCCCTCCTTGTGCTCGCTCTCTCGCTCTCTCTCTCACTGTGTTTCTCTGTGTCAAATAAATAAATAAAATCTTTTTTTAAAATATTTTATTTATTTATTTGACTAGCAGCAATCACAAGTAGGAGAGAGGCAGGCAGAGGCGGGGTGGTGGGGGTGGCAGGCTCCCTGCTGAGCAGAGAGCCCCATGTGGGGCTCGATCCCAGGACCCTGAGATCATGACCTGAGCCAAAGGCAGAGGCTTAACCCACTGAGCCACCCAGGCACCCCAATAAGTAAAATCTTTAAAAAAATATTCATTTGGCTATATTTATAGAGTGCCTCTTATGAGATAGCTATTCCTCTGGAAAGGTAACTAAGAGACATTTAGCACTGAAGTGCTGAAGGTTTGCATTCTCCATTCTTAAATACAGAAAAATCTTGCATAGACACACAAGTAAAATATGTAGTAAGGGGAAAGTATCCAAAATGTTAATACTAACAAGTTACCATCAAAGACAGAGATGGTGACAGCTTTTCACATTTGTCACCTATTGTGGGTGAGATAGTAGCTTAGGTCAGGTATTTATCCATCCAGGAATTGCAAGGAGTCAAGTAGAACTCCTGGGGAATCTGTGGTGCTGCCTTCTTTTGGACCACTGAGCAATGCCTGTTGACCCCCATCCTTCTGTTCTTGAAGGAGCAAAGTTCAGAAAAAGCATCTTACAGATTTTGACAAAGACTCTGAGCCTAAATACCTTGATTTATAGATTCGTGGCCTGAGGTGTGGAAAGAGGTGCATTAGATGCCAGGACAACTGATAAGGGAGCTAGGAGAGGAAGGAGAGGGCAGAACCAGACCTACTTCATGATGGGCATTGAGTGGTGATTGGTGGTAAAGGGGCATACCCACTGGGTGACACTACACAGGACTGTCCCCACAACTGATGAAAGAAAGATTTTGGATAAATGAATCATTCATCCATTTTTATTCTTGGAAGAGCATTTTTCTTTTGTTTAAACTTTTTTGGGGGTGATAAAATTGTATCATTATATTAAGATACTAAAATTCAATTTGAAATTGAGTGGCTTAAAGAGAAAGTATAAAACTCAGCCATGGAAAATAGCCATCAGTTAGAGAAGAGGGAGTGAATTATCTTTCTTAAAATAAAATTTCTCATCACTTAAAATTATAGCCAAAGTGATGTTGGGTTTCAAACATATGAGACATTTGAGAAATTGTTTACATGCTATAGTAACTTATCATGGTATGAACTTCCTTTTAGAAGGTATGTGAAAAATATGTGAGTCAATATGAATAGAAGTGCAGTACTTAAGTAAATGGGGGGCTTGATAATTTTCTTAAATGTTAATATGTACCATACATAAATATCATGTTGCATCAGGAAGCCAACCACTAGCTTTGTAGACAGCAGGGTCAAAAACTAATTAAAGAAGCAAATTTTCAGTTATAGTACACTGTTTCTCAGAGACCTCTATAATTTCCTTTATTTGAAAAATTGTGCAATATCCATATACATATAAAATACTTAAAATCAAGATGTTATTTGCTCATGGAAATCAATAGTAGAACTATAGTAGTGATACCATGTCCATATCTCAGCAATTGTTTTGATATTAAAATAACTTGTGTGTAAGGAAGGGGATATGGTCTGATGAATTAAGGAAACTTCAAGGTTTGGACTGGCAAAAAGAAATGGACAGATTGTTCTAGTTGGGTGGATTTAAATGAAGAAGAAAAAAAGGAATACATACATGACCATAAGAAGATGGGTTTAAGGAAGACAAGAGAAGAAATGGCAAGTGGGTTGTTGAGAATCAATTATAGGAGGGCTATACCTCCTATCATATTAATGTATGAATCCTTTGAAGTATTAATATTTAATATTTATAATTACTGTTTGTAAGAGTTTAATTGAAGAAGGATGGATTGAGTACTCACCATTGATTGAATAAAAAGGTTGTTATAACAGATGAATTCACTTTTGCAGTTAATTTTCTGCAAAATTCTTATACTCAACTATGGTGGAAGCTGTGCTCTCCTCAGGTTCTGGGAAGTTTGTTGAATATCACTGAGTATGAAAGCAATGTACAGCTCCAGAAGACCTGTGCTTCCTAGGGGAAATAACCTAGAATGGTACACCATGATGTAAGCCTTAAGGAGAACCCTTTGGGTGAATGCTTAGACACACAGCCATTAAGTCCTGTATTTATTGAAATTGTTTCCTTTTGCCTGGAAGGAAAATGAGGAAGAATTTAGCTTTAAAATGATAAACTCTTGTGTAAATCTAGTTTAAATGACCTAACCTAATGACTAATTTACTTCTAAAAGAAGACCTTTTATATTTGCTCACTGTAGAATCAAACGCAACAAAAATTTAATCATGGCTTTTGTACATTACTGAGCAATATTTATTTTATTGAAGTAAACATAGAACAACACATATCTATAAACAGTTACTATAAACATATCTAGAAACAGTTACTCTCTACAGTGTACCACTTCATCTAGGGGTGGGCAGTTTCTGTAGTTGAATAGTAAGAAAAAGTTGACTCTTGCGTTCTTCTGGAAGGGGAAGGTACAATTTTGTGTTTTACCACTTCTGGTAATAAGAAGAAAAGAAGTTTGAAGATGAGTAGAAGAGAAAGCGAGAAAAATTATGGGTAGATTTACATGTAATTAATAGAATTGGCAATCACTTTTAAGTCCTCTCTTTACCAATGCAGAATGGAAATGAATTTTAAAATTGTTTCGCATTATGTATTTTGCAAGGTTTTAATTAGCAAAGAAAATCAGCCTTAAACTTGTCTTCAGCAAGTTAAGTGTATCATTAATTAACAACTTGAAAATAGATTTGGACAATGATCTTTAAAAGTCTAGTTGATACATTTCATAAATACTGTAATTTTTATAATTTAATATTAAAATAAAATACATTTGCTGGAAATACAGCAATTTGAAAAAAGCATATGTTTTGTTTTGTTTTACGATTTTATTTATTTGACAGAGAGAGACAGAGAAAAAGCAACAAGCAGGGGGAGTGGCAGGCAAAGGAAGAAGCAGGCTTCCTGCTGAGCAGGGAGCCTGATGTGGGGCTTGATCTCAGGACCCTGGGATCAGGACCTGAGCAGAAGGCAGAGAGGCTTAACCGACTGAGCCTTCCAAATGCTGTAAAAGCCTATGCCTTTTTACATTTTTAGTTACTCCAAGTAATGGGTCACTTTTACACCATTTCAAAAGATCAATACATATTTAGTTGGCTAGTAAAATTGAAATGCTGAGTTACATATTTGTGCATGTGCGAGTATGTATTTTATTTTTTTTTTTTTAAGATTTTATTTATTTGTTTGACACAGAGAGAGATCGCAAGCAGAC
Source organism: Lutra lutra (assembly GCF_902655055.1). NCBI lineage: Eukaryota > Metazoa > Chordata > Mammalia > Carnivora > Mustelidae > Lutra > Lutra lutra. The sequence goes on along the minus strand of NC_062279.1, from coordinate 119,799,930 downwards.
AGAGAGGTGAGGAAGCAGGCTCTCTGTCGAGCAGAGAGCCCGATGTGGGGCTCAATCCCAGGACCCTGGGATCATGACCTGAGCCGAAGGCAGAAGCTTAACCCACTGAGCCACCCACGCGCCCCGTATTTTATTTTTTATGAACATCTTTGAATCCAGGGCAAAATGATTTAACAAGGACAGCCTGAGGAATACTGACATCTTGGCCAACCAGCGAGAGGATAGAACTTAACTTGTGTGGAGTTTGACAAGAAAGCACCTCTTCGTTTTCTGTGGGAAAGTAAAGAATGGGGGTGGGAGGTAGGGTGGGAGGTAGGGTGGGATGTGTGATGAGGGGCAGGATTCAAGGAAAGCGCAACCCTGAGTCACAAGTTAGACCGTCAAGGTCTGGACCCATGCTAGTCCAAATTTGTGGAGCCCAGCAACCTCTCACTGGTCTTATCTAGTCTCTCCGGCACCTCAGAATTCCTGAGGAAATTTTCAGAATTGGACTATTTGATTCAAAACGCAGATTCCCCCCTCCCCTCCCTTTAGGAAATACAGGCAAGCTGTGCAGGCTTCAGTAAGAGTTTCATGCCACTTCCTGAATTTGACATCAGAATTTGCCTGCGTTGTTACAAAGGTTGAGGGCTGTAGGAGCGCTGGCAGACACCGGTATGAGTCTTGGCTAGGTTTTAGAACTTAATGTGGATTTATTAAATCTGCAATCTCAGAGATAGGCTTGAATGATTTAGGAAGGAGATGAAAGACAGAAACCATAGTATTCTGACAATAAGTTTATTAAAAATCCATCAATGTTACATTTATTACATGAGAAATGTACTTCATATTTGGTTTAAATCCACTCTCCAATCTTCATCACCAGATTAGCTCCAAAAGATATTGCATTTTACAAATTCCAAGAGATTAAAAGGGAGCAATCAACTTGGAAAGAGAAATGCAATAACTTGACACTTGCTTTTCATAGAGGATCAGATTTTCAAAGGGATTTTGTTATTAAGTATCATTAGGGTTAGGCTTAATATCAGGATCCATATAACGAGCCCATGTTACATCCACATTATTATGGTCTGAAAGGGCCAATATGTTTTTGAAATGTTAATAGTTTAGCTCCTGTTTATTGGTAGGGCCTGATAAATAGCCCCCAATGTGTTTTAAAATCTTTCTTATTATATTGTTTTCATGACTTTTTTTGAGTCGGGAGATTACGACCAACTGTCAATTACACTAAGGTGATAGAAGGCAAAGGTAGCAGAAAATTGTGGTACGTTGTTATGACAGCCCTGCTAACTTAAAAACAAAGAGTAAAGAATATGAAATCAGGAAATAAAAACTTATAGAGCCAGGTATCAATATTTAGAATTCAAAGGTGTCTTAGAGATTCATGGGCCCAATTCCCTTGCTCTGCAACTGAAGAAATTGAGTTACAGAGAGAACTTTGTAGCTCCTAGAATGTGAATAAGACAGACCCCTTCCATAAGACCCCCATTCCTGGTCCTCTTCTCGCAATTGCTTGCCATGCTTGGAGAGAAAGGACCTATAACCAAAGTCCAAAAAGCTGAAGGAAAAGAGACCATAGGGACGAGTGCACCTGATGTTCAGATTACACAAACATCATTTTTTCTGAGATGATCAAGGAGGGCCTCAAAGAGGAGGTGAGGGATATATGTGTGTGTATGTGTCTGTGATGTTGTCTGTGTTTTAATTTTTAGGTTTGAAGGATAAGCAAACTGGAAGGCAGGGCGGTGAATGGAGAAGTTGTAGTCAAAGCAAGTAGGCGCACACCCCAGGTGTAGCATGAATGCAGTGGGTGTGTTTGGACAAGGTGAAGGATAAGTTTGATTGTTGGAATTAAAAAAAAAAAAAAAGTAGAACAAGGGTTCCTGTGGAGGTTTAGTAGCAAATAAAATTGGAGAGCTGGCAGAGGCCACGCAGCCAAGAGTCAGCATGGAGAAGGAAGGCCATTCTGTAGGGACAGAGACATTAGGCCTTGCTGGGGGAGGGAATTTGCTTTGATTTGGGGCCCAGGTGTCCCATCTGTCAGGATTCATTACTCTTCTCCCTGGCAGGAGGTCCTTGCTGATGGGTAATTCAGATCTGATTATAACAGCATCTGGAAACTAATATAATTTTCTTCCTGCTTTTGATTCCTCAAACCTGCTCATTTGAGTAAATGCATGTGTGCTTTCTGTATATATGCACAAGAGAGGGACCCCCAGTTGAAGCCCCAAACTATTACACATTTGTTCAAAAAGCATCAGTCTATTCTAGCTGATCTCATGCTTCTCGGGCATTAGAATGCCATGAAAATCCCCACAAGAAAGTGAACCAAAGCCCTTAAGCCCATATGTTTCTTGAGATAGAAGGTTTGTAACTTGCACTATTCCCAAGACGTAGATTGTGTCTTGAGGGGGATTAAATCTATTTATTCCTGTACTTCTCTGAGGGGAAAAGTGTTAAAAGAAATTTTATATTGTGCAAATACTCATTAATTACCATTTTTATTACACATGTATTATGAATTCTTGCAATGTCGATGGACAAATTTGTATATTTAGTGTATTATTCTTGCAAACATTCCTTACAAGCCATTTACATCATGTGCCAGTTACTGCAGAAAGATGGTACCTTATTTTTTCATATTTATATAGGTTGTCACAGGGTGAAGTGTTAATGACTTTATGATACCTTAAGTTGTTGTATAAGGCAAATGACTAATTCTTGAATCAAGGACAAAGCAAATTCAAGGTGATACAATAACACTTCATCTTTATAAGTAACACCTCTGTCCCGCTTCCTCCCTCTGACCCCAAATTGTCAAAGATTTTACAAATATCAACTTATGCTCATTCTTTTCAGACTATTATCCTTTTGTAAAAGAAAATATACAGGTTGACTTAAACCATTTTTTTAAAAAAAATCTTGCAAATGTAATTGCATTTGGACACACAGTTCTTAAGGCCAAGTATTTTTTTTAGACATATTATCACCATTGCTACTTGGGCACTGGCACATTATATTTTAAAGGTAGATTTTATTACTCTGTGGAATTAGGCACCTCTGTGCTTGCATCTAATTCACCTTAAAATAGGTCACAAATAACTAAGAATCTATTTAGTCCCAAATGTTTATTTTTGAGTTACAGATGTTTTCTTTCTTCATTTTTCTACATTAGGTGCATTAGATTCCTTTTTAACTTCATAAACGAAGTTAAATAAATAAATGTTTCCATTGGGAAAATTGGAGAAAAGAATTTCATCAGCTGCAAGCTTCACTGCATTGGTAAATTTATGTTTATTCTGTAGTAAAACAATAATGCATGGCCCTGGCCTGAATTCACAGCTAAAATTTAATCTGTTTAATTGGGTGAGTTCAGTCTGAGGTCCTTCTGTCCTTCATAAAACTGTACTCTGGCAGTTTACGATTCTAACAAACCTCGAAGAGTGAGTTACGGTTTGGTGCTCAAACTGGGAATATCCACAGGATTATTCGGAAAGTAATATCCCAATTGGGGGCACTTTATCTTTTTACAATGGGATATTTAATTTTACTGTGCCCAGAAATATTTGTCAAAGAGGCAAAAAAAAAAAAAAAAAGTTTTTTCAAAGACCTTTGGTTCTTTTCCCTCATTTTCTAAAGTAATTAGTGTAATAATGTTTTAGTTCCTTTGGGGAAAATAAAGTGTTTCAAAGCTGTCAAATGAGTTTTAAAGAGAAGTCAAGGCTGTATACAGGTTAATGAATCATGTCTGAATTTAGGGCTTGAGTTCTCTCCCATCCCCTTGGTCAAGTGTTTTTCAGATAGATTAAATATGGACTGTGAGCCCACAAATTAGGTGCACCCTTATGAAAAACTTTAGCACCATGTGCATGCTCCATTGTCATTTAATGGAAAGAAAATTGGCATTTTTTGAGTACCGACTATAAACACGTTGCTCTGCGTGTTATAAACATTAAATCATCCAATACCCCTCATACATATATCTTTATAGACTTTACATATGTATCTATATATATAGTAGTATCCCCTTTTAGTGAAAAAGGAAACTGATTTTCAGACATTAGATAATTTTTCCACATGGACCTGGAAACTAAAGCATCATTTTTCAGTCTCCAAAGTGTATTCTCTTTTTAACTTCATTTTTATTTTTGAAAATTAAATGAGTATTGCAAAGATCCATTTTCTTTGTAAAAAACTAGAACACTGTGTTTAAAACTAAAATACCTTTAAAACCACCTCTGATCCCAGTTTCCCCCCACTCTGCTGAGACAAACCATTTTATGCATTTGTAATGTGTGTTGTTCAGAACCTCAGTATCTTTTACTTACATACATATAAGTATCCGTAAAAATGTATAGCATAGCTTAGTATGTTGTTATTTTTATGTAAATAATACTGCATAAAGGTTATACAGTTTGCTTTTATTGCTGAAAATTATGTATTTGAGACCCACCCATCTTGAGACACACAGATCTAGCTGATTCACTGTAACTGCTCTGTGACTGTATCATATTTGAATTTATCATTACAATTACAATGAATATTGTGACAACAGTCTTTTACAACTCTCCCTGAACATATGGGCTAGTATTTCTGTAAGAGTGGGAACTTCCCTAGAAGTAGCATTGCTGAGTAACAGAGTATGCACATACTTAGGTTTAACACATACTATTCAATTTCTCCCCAAAGTGGATCTCATACTTTATCTTTGTACAGTGTGAGAGCACCCATTTCCCCACACCTCGCCAACTTTGGGGGCCTTGTTCAGCTTTTAGAGTTTTGCCTCACTGATGGGACTAAAAATATGATCTCACTGTGGCTTCAATTTGTCTTTCCCTTAGGACTATAGAAGTTCACCATCTTTTCAATGGCCATGTACATTTCACTTTTATTTACTTTTTCATTTTTGCCCACTTTTCCTTTAGGTATTTGTCTTTTTCTGCCAGTATGTTGTGTTGACTGTATTGCAAATGTTTTTCTGAGTCCACAACCTTTGACTTTGAATATTATAATGGTTTCTTGAATGGTTCAGAAGTTTTACATTCTGATGTGCTCCATAGTTCCAGTGTTTTACATTAAAAAAATATTCTTTCAGAAGTTTTCTCCACTCTAAAGTCATGGAGATAGTCTTCTATTTTTTCCTCTTGCAATTTTAATGTTTCCATTTTTATGCATAGTTATGTTAGATGATTAAAATCTATCCTGTCTCGCTGAGGGTTTCCAAGTAGTGTAAGGCTAACAGTGGAGACAGATCTCTAAGGAGAACAAAGTTACTAATTTCTCCGAGGTCGAGTTTAAAGGGATCCTTGGCAGAAGATTCCCAGTCTGACCCTAGATGCCAGTAAGGTTACCCTGCTTTGACAGTCTTTACCAATGAGAGAAACAGGGAATTTGGAAACAAAGGGTACTTGTTGGAAAGTGTTCCATATGCTTATAAGTCCACCATTCTGTTCTCATTCCTAAAGGTTGGGGGTAGTGAAAAAGATGTACATCTATAGAAACTTAAGCATGTGCTTAAACATAAAGACTAGAGCCAAATTCTTGTCTGAAGATTTCTGAAGAGGGGATAGCTATAATTGTAACTCATCCTTGCTGGTCATGTGGGGACCAGAGTTAGTCTGTATGAGTCCAAGGTTATATTCTAGAAAAGCCACACCGACACCCTATTTCCCTATAAGCCTTTGAGTATCTGGAAGAGGACTCCAGGGGTTCTCTGTGACTTCACCTAGAAGAGCATGGAGAATAGCAAAGGGAAACTGAGGCCCTGGGACTGTCCAGCTGGTCCTGCAGCTGAGCTGTTGAGCATTACACCTGGAGATCTCTATTGGCATTTGAATGCTGCAGGGCATAAAGTTGCCCCTCAGTAGGGAGAGATTTGTCTGTGACAGAGGTAATTCAGGTAACGAAGAATCAGTCCTTGAGAAAACCAACCCCAAAACAGGCAAGTCAGAGTACAGACACATGGATGGAATTTCTGCTCCCTCCTCTCCTCATTTGCTATATGGAAAGAGGCTATTGTGAGAATTTAGAGTGAGAGTAGGGAGAAAAGAAGGGTATTCAACTAGAGAAAGAAAAGGAGAGAGTAAGGAAGATGATCACATCCATTGTTTCCCTCCCTGATGTCCAAGATGCAAATCCAACAGCTAGGAAATGGGGCTGTTGGGTTCAAATTCCGGTAGGCAGACTTCAACATTGACCTCTTAATGACTCTGCTAATGTTTCTTCTCAGGTATGGTATTTGCTCCTAATTTCTGTTTTATGTCCATTTTTAGATTCTGGACTTTTCTTTTGAGTTCTAATTTGCCAATAATTTTCTTTTTAGAGATTAATATAGATGGGACACCTGGGTGGCTTAGTCATTTAAGCAGCTGTCTTCAGTTCAGGTCATCATCCCAGGGTCCTGGGATCTAGCCCCACAGGGTCCCTGCTCAGTGAGGAATCTGCTTCTCCCTCTGCCTCTGCTGCTCCCCCTGCTTGTGCTCTCTCTCTCTCTCTCTGACAGATAAATAAAATCTTTTAAAAAAAAGATTAATATATGTAAAACTATTTGAAAACTTCAGGCCAACTGTTAAATTATTTTTCTGTTAACTTGATAATATAGGGAATCAAAACAATAGATTTTCTAATACTGAATCACCCTTGCAGCCTATTTTAAATCTGGCATGTTGTTAGGTATTTTCTTAGTACACTGTGGAATTTTATTTGCTAATGTATTAACATATCATGAAAGCCTTTTTAATTCATGTTCAAAAGTGAAATAAAACTATTCTTTTCTTGTGGCATTCTTTGTCCACTTTTTAATTCAGAGTATTATAGACTATGAGATTAGATGGCTAGATTTAGACTTAGACTAAATTATGTATCTGTTCATACAAACGAAGGATTGTGGGCTCCCTGATCTTAAATTTGTCTTGAGCCAGGTGCCTTTTGTAAATTATCTATTGAGCTTATGTTATTGTTGTTCTATTGGGTTTTCCATTATTTCCAGTTTAGGTGATTTATAGCTTCCCAGAAAAATGATCCAATCCATGTAGAGGATGTCCAAATTCGCTGGTGCAAGATTACTGATGGTAGTAACTGCAATCTGGTAATTTTATAAAACTCTTTGAATCCCTAATGGTCCCTTTTATGGCCCAATTATTATTAGTTGCATCCTCACATCTTCCTTGATTATAATTGCCCTTAATTTGTCTTTTTTATTAGTTTTTTTCAAATACCACTTTTTGTTTTAATCAATTTATTCATTCTTTTGTTGTTTTCTCTTTTATTAATTTATTGTTTTACTATGGTTGTATCTGTCCTTCCACTTCTTGGGCTTGTCTTGCTTTTTCCACCCTATTGTTTTTTGATTAAAAGATATAGTTCATTTATTTTTAATACTTCTTATTTTTTTTATATATTCAAGGCTGTATATCTTTTCAATTAAGTACCACTGTGTTTATACCCTGTGGTTTTTTGTTGTGTAGGGCTTTCTTTCTTGCTGGCAAATTTCTAAATACTTGGTTATTACTCATTTTTAATTTTATTGTTCTATTCAGTATGTTCAGTCTTTGTGACATAATTTCAATTTTGTTTTTTTTTCTTAATTAGTATATATTCTAGTCAACTTAGCTTGTGTGTCCTTGCAAGAGGGATTCTGGGAAGTTGTGCTGTAGAGGACTCTGCTTTGGCTTTTATTTTTTGAGTCCAATCAGTGCCTTTATCTCATAGTTTTTTCTTCTTTTTAATAATTAAAAAAATTAATTGTGATAAAAACACATAACATAAAGTTTACCATCTTAATTATTTATAAATCTATAGTTCAGTGATGTTAAGAATATTTACATTATTGTACAACAAATCTGTTGAATTTTTTGATTTTGCAAAATGAAATCCTACACCTATTGAACAAAAACTCCCCATTTCTCCCTCCTCCTAGTCCCTGACAACCGCCTTCAATCTCTAGAATTCAACTATTTTAGTTAGGTCATATGAGTAGAATCATATAGTATCAATCTTCCTGTGACTGGCGTATTTCATTTAACATAATGTCCTCAAGGTTCACTTATGTAGCAGTTGTCAGAATGTCTTTCCTTTTTAAGGCTGCATGGTATTCCATTATATGTTTATACCACATTTTGTTTAAACATCATCTTTTGGACATCTGCGTTGCTTCCACATCTTACAGTTAATTTAAACCCATTTATATTGATGGTGATTATGTCTATGTTTTGACTTTTTCCTCTTATTTTGTGTTTTCTCTTTATTATTATTCTGTGCTTCTTTTTTATTATTATTATTTTTTTACTTTTTCTACTTTTTCAAAATATCCTGAAAATTTTAACACATATACTTAGCTTTTTCTATGACAATATCTAGAGCCAATTAATCAAAATTAGGTCCAAACCTTAACATGCTGTCACTCACCTCTGCTTTCCTCTGCATTCTCCCCATGCCTATGTATACTTCTTATTTGCTGTGTCAACAATGTTGAGAATTATAGGTCTAGGTTGATATATTAACTGATTTTTGAAGTTTTACAATCCAAAATGATGTAATTTTACTTATTTTTTGCTCATCACTGTTAATTATATCATTGCCTCCACTTATTTTCCTTTCTCTTCTTGCTGGATCACATCTTTCAGAGTCTTTCAGTTTTGGAGGAAATCAATGTTGTGAATCCATCTGTATTTGAAAATGTCGTTATTTGCCTTTAGGTTTGAATGGCAACTTGGTTGGCTATAAAATTCTAGGTTCGGTTCTCTTTTCCTTCATTAGTTACCTGTTTTAAGGTTTTGAACATTATTTCTTGGTGTGTGATATTAATAAGAGGACTCATGAGAATCTGATTCTTGTTCCTTCCTGAGCTTTGTATTCTGTTCCTTTTTTATTATTATTTCTTCATTCCTTCCTTCTGAATTTAACTATGATGGTTGCAAGTACTCAGAGGACCTTTTGATGTGAGATTCTGTGGCTTTACAAGATCATCCTGTTAGCTACTGAAAAATCAACTCAACTCAGCCTTATGCTTTTTCTAAGAGTCATATAAGGGTGGAGATCTTGCAGATTTCATTTAAAAATTTTAGTCATCAGACAGGTACAATAATAAAAAATACTCACTAGTTTATAAATAAAGCATAATTAGATCCAAATTGTCTTTCTGGCGAATTAATTAAGTTGAAATTACCTGCCAAAGTTGAAATTACCAGCTAAAGCTTTTTACAGTATTTGTGGAGACTTTGATTTTCCATTTATTTAGTTTCCAAATAGCCCTTTCCTTTTTTCCCTCCAATGTGAACCATCTCCCTAAAGTTTGCGTTTCCTAGAGATGGTTTTCAAGTCCTAGAGAAGACAGTAGGGAATTTATTTCAAAGGCACAGAGAAAGGATGTCGTTTCCTCCAAAAAGGAGTTTTGGGGCATATTAGCCCATTATCTGAGTTTTGGGTAATTACTATGTAAATTTTCCTTCTTTTTCTCACATGTTGGACAGTTCTATTTCCAGTGTCCTGTTCTTCTACAATATCTGCAGTCTGAATAGTATCAAAAGACTGACTCACCCACTCAACTACATTTTCTTCAGTTTCCTTCTTTTATAGGGCCAAAGATTTCCAACTAAGATGGAAATCAAAAGATTCTTATTGTAGGGACCAATTTTATATTTTTATATTTTAGCAAGAAGCTTTCATTGAGGTTAAACAAAAACCTTGTTGCTTAACCCTTCAACTGTCCATGCTCCCCTTCCCTCAGGGGATTCACTTAAAAACAAGTCCCAGAAACCAGCTCCAGGTAACAAAGCCCAGATACAAGGGTGGGTCAGGCCAGGTGGAGACAACAATCAGTGGGGGGATGCATACTGTCTCCCTGGTTACCAAGGAGTATGGGCCCCGCCCTTTGGGAGCCTTTTGGGCTCCAATCCCAACCAAGGTGATAGGCTGGGTCAAATGTCTACTAGGGTAAATTGTAACTCAATTGGTCACCTAGCATCACTGTGGAGTTTCCTGTGTGTGTTACAATCTCATTGGTCACCTGTGCGTGGCCTTTGCCCTTAAAAACTAGACTGTGAAACAGAGAAGGGTCGCCCTCTCTTGTCAGAGGTGCGTCCCTGAACGATCAGTTAGATTCTTGATGCTTGGCACGAAATAAAGCTTTGCTTGACCTTCGCTTTATATCAGTCTCACTCCTTTAATCACGGACCCGTTATTGAGGCATAACACTTATGTTTTAGATTTAGAATTGTGTGTCTTCGAAATATTTCAATAAATCATTCCACAAAAACTTCAGACTGTTCTCTTTCCTTCAGTTCCATTTCCACTTGTAAGAGAAGCCCCCTTTCTACTTCCCCAAAAATTCCTATCAGGCTCCAGTTAGGCCAACTTCTAACCATAGAGCTTCTTATAAAAAATCCTTTCAAACATTTTATTATCAATAAACAAGGCCCCTGGGTGGCTCAATGGGTCAAGCCTCTGCCTTCGGCTCAGGATGTGATCTCAGGGTCCTGGGATGGAGTCCCATATCCGGCTTTCTGCTCAGCAGGGGCCTGCTTCCCTCTCTCTATGCCTGTCTCTCTGCCTACTTATGATTTCTCTCTGTCAAATAAATAAATAAAATCTTAAAAAAAAATTACTGATTAGCCAAGACAAACAATAAATATTCCTGATAGCACTGAACCCCTTTTAAAAGTTTTTTTTTCTTTTATCTTTTAAAACAGAAGTATACATACAGGTTACTCAAAATCAAAACCAACAATCTTTTTATGACTTAACCATGGATGCAAGAGGCCTTCCCAAAGAAGGTATACAAAAGATGCAGTCCTCCCATGATCCAGGGCTACTCTCAAGGACAGCCAAAAGAAAGCAAGAAAATTTCTGAGCTGTTAACAGTTGGGAGGACACAAACCTAAACAAACAGGAAACCAATAGCAATCCCTGGGAGAGAAAGGAGCAATAACCACTGGTCACCCCAAAACCAAATTCAGAAGACTCACAATTCACAGAGCTAATTCTTACACGTTTTTCTCCTGCTAATTAGAATTTGAAAAAGAAAATTCAAAATTAAATGTAACCTTTCTCTGTGGACAGCACCCTACAGACAGCGATCTCCAAGAGCTGACTTTGGTAAGAATTCTTATCCTTCACGGACTTCTGCTGGTTTCCCAGGATTGCATTGTTAAATTAGTTAAGCAAGGAGATCATTAGACTTAATGTGGCTCCAGTGCTGTGGTGGCCTCCATAAGCAAACCAAACTCTAAGTCTGTAAATGCCTCAAGCTTATGAAGTCAAAACACCAAGGACAAGCAATCATGAGCAGCCAAATGGGCTTTAAGCTATTGCCAATCAATGATTTCTTTACTTTGGATCCACCTTTTCTCCATAAAAAGTTTCTCTCTACCTCCCACCATTGAAGAGCTGCTCACTACTTCCCATTAGAGATTGCCCAATTTGAATCGATTTTTGGCCAAATAATGTCTTAATAATTTTAGTATGTTTCAGTTTATTTATTTATTTTTTAAGATTTTATTTATTTATTTGACAGACAGAGATCACAAGTAGGCAGAGAAGCATACAGAGAGAGAGAGGAGGAAGCAGGCTCCCCACTGAGCAGAGAGCCTGATGCAGGGCTCGATCCCAGGACCCTGGGATCATGACCCAAGCTGAAGGCAGAGGCTATAACCCACTGAGCCACCCAGGTACCCCTCAGTTTATTTTTTAATACTATCTGGAGGCTTTGGAACAAGTGGGCTATACACTTCCTTGTCACCAGAATTGTAGTGGAGGAAAAATAATATTTTTCTGAGTTCTTGCCTGAGACTCCCCAGTAATAAAAGATTAATAAAAGAAAAACAAATAAAAGTTTATTAACATAGAAGTATCTCACATGTGCATGTGGCCCAAGCCACCAATCTTTTTATTTTTTAATTCACTTTTATTTATTTTTATTTTTATTTTTCCAAACCACCATCTTAAATACCATCTTCAGCTTAAGACAGAAGATGTTGAGGGAAGAGGAAGAGGGAAGAAGCCAGTTAAATGGGAGGTTAGCAGGAAAAGCATGTTAAGGAGTAAGGTTCCTTATGTGGATTTTAGTCACTGCTTCTCCATAAATGAGCTTCCTGTGACTTAAAATTACCTTTGTCCTCCTGGCACCTAAAAGAAGACATCTTACAAATGAAGATTTCCTTTATAAATGTAAATTTCCCTCGTAGAGAATAACTTCTCTATTTTCAGATCTTCGTCTGGGTCTGCTGTTTCTCAAAAACAATCAGCTCTTAATAATCTTTTATGCTCAAAACACATATTTTGAGATTACTTATTCTGCTATTCCTCAATAGTAAGAAGTCAAAGGAGTCCATCAACTCTTGAGAAACTTTTGTTATAAAGAATTAGAGAAATGACACAAGAAAGGTAGGAAAACATGTGTAAAGCTTATGTGTATTCTGTATACCCGCCAGGTGTTCATAGCCACACAAGTTGCGCAAGACACAGCCCCAAAGGGAGCCATTGTCACCGACTCTGCTCCAACCAAAGCCCTTAGAGGCATGTCATGTATGATGTGGCTCCTCTGTACGCTAGCACTACCTTTAAAGTGGGTGTGCCTGGGTGTTCAGTTGGTTGGGCTTTGGCTCCTGTAGTGGTCCTGGAGTCCCAGGATTGAGCTCTGCATCCGAGCATCAAGCTACCTGCTCGGTGGAGAGTCTGCTTCTCCCTCTCCCCTCTCATGCTTTCTCTCTCTCTCTCTCTCAAATAAATACATAAAAACCTTAAAGGAAAAATAAGTGGGATGCTAGACAAATAAGGATAGAAAATGTAAGACACAGTATCCACCTTTGGAGACCTTAAAATTGGATTAGGTAGATATGAGAAAGAACCCTCCCCCCACCCCCGACACACACCATACACACCTAACAATGTAAGACAGTGATTTTTAAATGCCAAATTGAAAATGAACAGACAGCAAAAACTATGGCTCTATAAAAGTGGGAGAGATCACTTCCAATCTGGGTGATCAGAGATGGTTTCATGGAGAAGATGAAACATAAATTGGACTGGGAAGGATGGCTGAAGTTAAACAAGAAGTTTATAATGAAAGAACATTTCAGGCGATGGAAAAAAGGTAAGCACAGCATTGAGCTAGGGGTGATAAAACTTGAGGAAAGAGACAATAAGTGAATTTGATTGAATGAGGAGTCTAGAAGAATAGTGGGAGTTCATGTTGGAAGGGTGAGACAGAACAAGGCTGTGAACAACCTTTTGACTTCAGGATAAGGATTTTTGGAATATCCAGTTGGTATGTGGAACTATTCAAGTTATTGAAGAAAGAAAACATCAAGATAATATTTAAGGAATATAGCAGTGATGTCTACAAGGCATTCAAACAAAGAGAAGCGAGAGTAGCAAAATCAAATGTAGAGATTTGAAGGTCTAAGCTATGGATAGTGCCAGCCCTATGGGAAGAGGCAAGACAAGAAAGAATGAAATAAATCTGAATCGAAAGCATCTGTTCATCAGGGAGTCAGTATTTCAAGTGCAGATGCTGGCAGAACTGCTTCCAGAGTAGGAAAATCAGTGATAAACATATTGAGGTCGTGTCACTAAAGGTCTAAAACAAACAAGCAAACAAACAAAAATAAAGCCAGTTTGTTTTGGTTATTTAGTTATTTTAGCTATTTACTGTTTGTCACTGTCTATTCTTCCAAGAACCAGTGTTTGACTCCTATGATTGCAACTAAATATCTTATATGGATCAAAAATGTTCTTTCTTAATAAAGTCAGTACTTAGAAATTTTTCAGATTTTACATTGGAGCTAATTGTCGTATGTAATATTGGGATAAGAAATATTTATCCTTTGAAAGAGGTGATAGTATGAATGAATATTTTTTTAAAAGATTTTTAAAATTTATTTATTTGACAGACAGAGATCACACGCAGGCAGAGAGGCAAGCAGAGAGAGAGAGAGGGAGAAGCAGGCTCCCCGCCGAGCAGAGAGCCCGATGTGGGGCTCGATCCCAGGACCCTGGGATCATGACATGAGCCGAAGGCAGAGGCTTTAACCCATTGAGCCACCCAAGTGCCCCTGAATGAATATTTTTAAATGAATGAAAAAGCCCTCTTTATTCAGGGTGTTCTTTAAAATAAGTTAAAACTCTTCAAAGCTAGTTAAATTAACAATTTCTTTTTCAGTAGGCTCCACACCCAGCATGGAGCTCAATGCAGGACTTGAACACATGACCCTGAGATTGAGACCTGAGCTGAGATTGAGTCAGATACTTAAACAACTGAGCCACCCGAAAACTTATTAATTAAATTGCTGTATTATGCTATATTTTAAATTAACTTTATTTAATTATATTATGCTAGGTAGTTAATATAAAATTGCTATGTTTTAAATTAAATTTGTTGTATTATGGATTTTTAATGTCTTCCTTTTGGAAGTTACACAGCTACTATATAACCATAAGCATAAGAAATATTGTACTTACCCTACAATCATTTTAAGTTTCCTGGGCCAAATTCTTCCCTCAGATGTACTTTTTATAACTCACCCTAAAGTGAGTGGAAATTTAGCTAGACTATCTGAGGGCAAAATTTGGAATCACATTTGCAAAGATATTGACTTTTCCCGATTCATGTTTTATTGAGAAATTGGACATTTAAATTGGCTAGGATTATCTGTAATAAAGTATTTGAACTTGATGTCATTTAGACATATTGGGAAAAGAAGAAAAATAGTGTTTTACTGCAAGTTGCTACTTTTCAGATTTTGACTTTCATTTCCCATGAAAAAAAAATATAAAACTGGAGAATTAAACACCTCCATATTTTTCCCTACTGAGCTTGAAAGTTAAAAAGCATTGCGATTGCATGAGTAAAATATTTTTTATAGCATACAATAACACTGGAGCTGCAGGAGACTGTAGGAAAGAAAATAGAAGCGTGGAAGAGGAGCGTACATGTGCAATATTGGACCCAGGAATCCAGATAAGTGAACCAAATGGCTTTAAGATTAACTCATATTATTTCATCTCTACGTTCTCATTGTGCGATCATTACAAAGATCTCATATGGTTCCGGTTTTTTGGGTGTTGACCTTAATTATCTTGGCTAAATATTAGAGGGATGCAGTGTACCCAGACAAAAGTCAGTCCTGTGTAGACAGAATTCTGCCAGGGATTGGCTTCTTATGCCTTTGCCCACTCTGGGCACCAGACTTTTGAGGGCAAAGCACAGAGAGAAGTCATTCAGTTCTACCATTGATATTTAGTTAATTTGGGAGTAACTTTTTCAGTTCTTAATGAAAGATTTGTTTAAGATGATCGTGATCATCCCTTTTATGGGAACGACCTGCAGTTTATTCCTCACACCAATTTATAATTTGCTATGTGCACAGTTTACTACATGTACTCTCTGCATGTGCTGGGTGTCACTATTTGGGCTGTGTCTCTCCATTTCCCAACCTTGTGTGTAAAGAATCACTTCAGGCCTTGCAAATCCTCTTCTGTGTCTACCATGCTTACTATGTCCCCACAATTGTTCTTCCAGGTTAAAGGGTCGTATCAAGTTGTACCTTCAGGAACCTTTCTGCTGGGGTTCATATTCACTTCTGCACTTCCTCAAACATTTTGTCCATAGATTATCAACTGTCATTAACTGATGTCTAGAAGAGGCTTTCTTTTCTCCCATGAGCTCAGCAAGATGATTTGTGTGTTCGTGCAGGACCATAGCACTCTGTCTCTAAAGGGACTGCTTCATATCTCTGTTCCCTTCCTATTTGTAATATACATGCTAGCGTGACAGAAATACGATTAAGTCCTCCTTGTAAGAAATACTTCATTTAAAAAAAAAAAGAAATACTTCATTTCTCCACAAATTACTCAGCCTCCAACTGGGCAAAAACACAGGTTGTGGGACAACCTTCGAAATGCATTAAATAGACTCCTTTTCTCTTCTTCCCATCCCAAAGTAGTAGTATTGGCCACTACATTATTTTCATGCGCTGTTGAGTTTTCAAAGTCCCATTACTTGTATTGCTTATTCTTTGTGCTTGACACATCATGAGTTCTATAAACCCTTCTTGCCAGGAGTCTGTATTTTGAGTTAAAAATTGAAGATCTTGGGGTGCCTGGGTGGCTCAGTGGGTTGAGCCTCTGCCATCGGCTCGGGTCATGATCCCAGGGTCCTGGGATTGAGCCCCACATCGGGCTCTCTGCCCGGCGGGGAGCCTGCTTCTCCCTCTCTGCCTGCCTCTCTGCCTGCTTCTGCCTACTTGTGATTTCTCTCTCTGTCAAATAAATAAATAAATCTTAAAAAAAAATTGAAGACCTTCTACAAAGTTTTAAGTAAATGGGGAGTATAATCAAGGACTTCAAACTGATAAAATTAATATCCTGTAACTTCTGGAAGGTTTATTTCCTCCCTCATTGGGAGACACACGTGGTCTATGAGCCCAGAGAAGAACAGTTTCCTTCAAGTTCTCACTGGAAAATTTTAGTATCCTGCTTATCTCTATGGAAGTATCCTTGTCCTATAGCCAGCATCATGCAGACATTAAGGACACTCTTCTTGTCCAGGAAGGATGATCAGGGGCTGCCATGTGCCATGGTGCAGATTAATAGACTCACTTCTGGGTAATTAGAGCAAAGCCTAGAATGCATGGTGAAGAACACTAGAGTACAGCAATGAGACATAGTCCTAATCCAAGGTAATAATAACAGTAACAATAATTTCTGTTGCTTTTGAACCTGTCTTGTGTCCAGGGTTCTGCAAACTTGGCAGTGTGATACTCACTATAGTTGTAGAGTGGCTATTAACCTTTCCTATGGTCTCATGTTAATACTTCTCAGCTCTGTGACTCAAACTCATACTCTGATTCCCAGAACCTTACTGTTTCCCTGACTCCCTACCACTCCAACAGAGACTGGGAAGCACTCCCAACAGAGAGGAGTTCCCCATGGTAGAAACAAAGGAGGGAGACTATTTTGGCAGTTGTGTCTGGGGAAGAGATTTCCAGAAGCTATTTTTGTGGGTAGCCTATATAATTTACCACAGACTCTAATATGGTCTGGGGGATTTTTTTTTTTTTTAAGATTTTATGTATTTATTTGACAGGCAGAGATCACAAGTAGGCAGAGAGGCAGGCAGAGAGCAAGGAAGGGAAGCAAGCTCCCTGCCGAGCAGAGAACCCGATGTGGGGCTCAATCCCAGGACCCTGGGATCATGACCTGAGCCTAAGGCAGAGGCTTTAACCCACTGAGCCACCCAGGCACCCCTGTGGGATTTAAAAAAAAAAAAAAAAAAAAACTCTGTTTGCTTCCTTCAGGCCTAAGATTTCTTATGGTAAAATTTTGCAGAAATATTCAGAACTGATAACTTGAAGAATCAGCATAATGCCAATTTTTTTTTTTTCCACAGCTGCATAGTGACCTTCAATAAAGAGAGACTTATAGTAACTGAATTCCTCAGGCAAAGAGAAGAGCAAGGCAAAGTCTGGCTGGATTATAATTCACAGAGGAAACATTGGACCCAATGGTATAAGAGGATGTGTTATTTTTGCCATATTTGATTATTTAAATTTTTTGGTATCTTCTCTCCAGAGAATATGCCTGTCACATAGCCAGAAGTCTTCCAATTTGGTTTTCCATATGTTGACAAGTTTCTTAAAACAATAGGTTTAAGTTACCTTCAGGGCAAGCAGTATTGGTAACTTTCAGAATAATATATTGTTTCTTATTATTATTGTCATGTATACAACTTAAATACTTCTCAAATTAAGTTTGGATATAAAAGCTTAAGAGCTATAGACCCACCTTAGCACAGAAAATTTTGTTGGTGTGTTAGAAGTAAGGGACATTAATATATTGTGCCCTAATTACAAAGACTTTTTAAAACACAGGAAAATAATGTTAATGAACTCTACTGTCTTGAACTCGCCTGTTGGACTAAATAAAAATATTCTTCGTCCACATGTAAAATATGTTAATATAGTCCTTGGTTACAATTGGAAACAACTGAAAGAAATTTTAATATTAGTGATAACCAGTGTTAATTTGTTATGATCACACACTCAGCCAGAGAGGATGGAGTTAGATTACCTTTCTAATGATGAAATACTATGTGAAACTTCAAGTTGTTGAACATGAGAAAGAAGCGGTAGAGAGGAGGCCAGATAGAGACTCTGATTCGTTGGGAATTACATCGTTGGTTGTGTATGTGCCCCTTGTGATAGAGAAATCACCAAGAGATTAGCACTCAACTGTGATGTTTATTTAAAATAACATTTTCTAAGGAAAAGGTTGGTTCATGCCTCTCTGTGATAAATAATTAGTAAGATATTACTACAATAATTATTATTTCACTCTCTATATAGTTTCAGAGAGTTTACAGAAAATGATTACTTTAAGATTTCTCATGTCTCATTTTGAATGGTATGCTATGAGGTGCCCCCCCGACAACCCACTGTCCCCTTCATGATACTTTAGCTCTGAAATCACCATTTTATTTCAATAAGGGAAAAGGGAAATCAGTAGAACAAACTGTGAGGTTCTGACAAACATGGGAGAATTGGTATTGCTTTTTGGTTAATTACTGATTCTTTTTAAAATTATCACTTCTGTGGATTAGAAATGTATGAATGAACTAGGCTATGGTTTTAAATAGGCCAAGCCTCAAAATATGTATCAGGTTCAGGGAAACTTTCTTTAAAACCAGTGTCTTATCTGACAGTCATTCTCTGCAGAGGAAATGTCCTTGGAGAATCACAGGACTTGATCTTCTCTTCAGCACAGTTGATTGAACCCAACTGGAGCATCTGACAACAGAGTAAGTATTTTATGGACTTTGGCCAATCAGATTTTCTGCCCAGTTCTAAGGGAGGAGATGGATGGGGCACTGGGGAGGTGGGGTGAGATGAAAGAGGAAAAGAGAGAGAGAGATAAGTGGAGTGTTCCTTCTCTCCTAAAGCCTCATAGGAAGTGTAACTGGAAAGTGAACAAAACTGAATCAGCAGGAGACAGAATCAAGGACATAGGAATCAGCCAGTCCTGGGTTTGAATTACCTCCAGCACTTCACTGAATGTGTGAAATTCATTTATGATTGATCACTTCTCTTGGATTCAGTTTCCTGGTGTGTAAAATGGGTCTAATAAAATTTACTTTGCCAGACTGTTTACAGTAGGACTGTTAGGACTTTAAAATAATGGTTACCAAGAACCTAGTTTCACTTCTGGTATATACTAAACTCAATGCATGGAAACCATTATCCTTGGTTTTCTCCTTGGTTTCCTTGCCTTAGTTTCGTTCTGCTTCCTTCTACCCTTCCACATGCCGCTCCATGAACAGCATTGACTTTTGAGGCTATGACCACTCATTTATCCTTTGGCTTATCTTTTTACAACATTACTCACTCTAGTCCCAATAGCTTCTAGGTTTTTCAAGGTTTTTGTTGTTTGTTTGTTTGTTTGTTTTTGTAATCTCTACACCTATGTGGGGCTCAAACTCATGACCTTGAAATTAAGCATTGCATGCTGTACCGACTGAGCCAGACAGGTGCCCCTAGGTTTTTTCTGGTTAAAGGATTTTATGATTATGTTCTGGTACTGCATCCATGTCTTTGCTATCATCACTTAAAACCAGGAGATTAAAGAAAATTAAATATGCAGACTTTTTCAGGTTTCAGGGTCATCTTTTCATGGTGGTGTTGCTATTGTAGAATCTAAGAATAAATGATTCTAGAGCAAGAATCTAACAACCACACTATAGATTTTATTTTCAGATTTTTTTTTTTTTTTTTGAGTCACACCAAGTAAATCTTTATTCTTTTCTTCTCAGGAAACTTGGCTTCATATTCGTTCACTACAAAATCCTTCTGACTCTAAAGAAACTAAAGACAAATAACCCTCAGTGATTTTTTTTTTTTCCTATCAGGCTTTTATTCTATCATGGCAGTTGGAAACGTCATTAATAACCAAGACACAATCAGAAGAATTCTGGTAAAGTAATTAATTAATATAGAATCATCATTCAAGTCTTTCCTTGTAATAAAAAACAAGGCCTGCATCAGCACAGAAGTTTGAATTCAATAAGTAGAGAGTGCTTTAGGCATATCAATGAAAAGAATTTCCTCCAGAAGCAAATTTGAAAATAAGGAGAAATGTTTATAGAGTCATTTCTCTTGCATCAAAATAGTGCAAAATTTTCTAGAATAAGTAAATCAGGTGCATGGTAGTACTTTGATGTCAATATTTTGATTTTCTTATTTATTTTTTAAAGACTGGATTTAAACTCATGATATAAAGCAGACTTTTAATTTCCCGTTTTTCAAAGATAATATTGAAAGGTCACTTTCTAGCTTTTAAAGTTCTAAGAAGTGACTCATTGTACGACTACTGTCTTACAGGCTTCAAAAGCAAATTTCCGGTCAGTATTATGCATTTTGATTTGGCAAACGTGTATCCTTTTTTATGTGTTGTAATAGGGATTATTATTAAGAGCTTTTTATTACTGTTTTCCATCTTTTAGGCAGATCTTCTGAACATTCCCATCATATAGGTAAAAAGAACATTGTAGTCTTTGATGAAATCTACTATTTGTGCCAGTTGTAACAAAACCCCTGACAGAGATTCATAAAAGATCTGGAAAGTTTCTCATTTTATTACTTTCAGACTTATCTTTACAAACTTTTTTTTTTTTTTTTTTACTATTTATTAATAAAGATACGTACATTCAGAAAGATGAGCATTCTCAAGCTGACAACTTTGCTCCCCAGAAACATAACATGCAACAAAAAGGGAGATATGCCAAACAAGGGTCATCAGTGAATGAGGGTTGTGTCAGACCAAAACCAGAAAACATTTCTTTTCTAATAATCAAAAGCTGTGGAAACTTTTGTGCCCAAACAGACACGGCAGAGCATTTGACTGAAAAGCCAGTGTTGCTTCAGGGCCAGAACTGAAAGGCTGTGTCTGACAAAGGACTGAGTGCTCTGGGGTAAACGCCATGGCCACCCTCTGGATTGTGATCTGGTTCTATCTGCACTCAGGGGACCTGGTCTGGCTTGGGTATAGCACTGGCTTAAAGGACCCCCGGAAAACCGATTTAGTCCAGATTCTTTGGAGGCACTAGTGAAATTTAGGCATATCATTCATTCACTGGTTTGAAAATCTCAGATTAGCCTTAGAATTGACTTTTAATTAAGAAATATTTGCTAAATACCTATTACATTATGTAGATTTACATAGTATGTATTACATAGATGTTATGATTGAATGGAATTCCATTCAAATGAGCTGTATTTACTACTTAGAAGATTGTATTTATTTTAGAGAGAGACACTGTGCGCATGCATGTGAGCAGGGGAGCAGCAAAGGGATAAGCAGACTCCACGCTGAGTACGGAGCCCAACAACAGGCTTGATTTCAAGACCATGAGATCACAACCTGAGCTGAAACTAAGAGTCTGATGCTTAACTGCCTGAGCCACCCAGGTGCCCCAAACTGTATTTATTGATTCATTTCCTCCCTATAGAAGGTTAGATAGCATTTTCAGTGATGGGTTTAAAGCAATGGAAACTCCAGGAATAATTAAGGCATCGTCTTGTCACCCCTGACAAAGCTGCCCTTACATTTTCCAAAAAGAGAATAATTTATTCTATTCTTTGAAATCTCCAAATATTGTTATTATGTGATTTTAATAAAATTCTTCTACTTAAGAAATGAGGAGCTATTTTCATCCCAAGGTTTTTCTAAGTCAAGAAATAGAAATCATTTCCATGATGTGTGTGTGTGTTGCTGAAAGCAAGACAACAGGCTCAAAATGGAGTCACTTATGCTAAGCTCCATGTTACCAAACTGAGATTCAACTTAAATACTTTTGGCTCTTGTAGAAATGTAATTTTAAACCAGTCAATCAGAGTTGCCTGATGAGAACTAGACAGGTAATCTGCCAGATGGATACCTGCCATCCCCTAAAAGAAAGTAACCTTCAACAGCCAATCTGCTTTTTTGTCGAGTATAATTTCCTTGTTTTTGCTTTTTTCTGCCCCAAAGTCTTTCATTTAGTGTAGCTCCTCAATGCTCTTTTCTCTTTGCCAGATTGCATGGTGCCCCATTTATGGATTGTTGAATGCAACCAATAAAATCTTTAAAATTTATTTAGTTGAATTATATTTTTTAACAGTGTGGTCTTTAATGTTGTCAGAATTACTATTTTTAATGGTTTATAAGGAACATCAAATGTTTATAGGGCCATCAAATTAATTCCAAAAGACCTCAGAGTAGAAAATTATCAAGAATATCAGGAGACATGAATAGAAAGCTCCTAGCTTGTCTTAAAGGAGAAAACAGCCTTTTAAAATTTCTTCTGAGCAGTACCAAACTTTATTAAAACGACTAAAACAAGACTTCTGTTGTTTCATTGCTGTGATACAAGATTCTATTTTTCAGGCGTTCCCTCCCAACTCCCCCACCTCTCTTGCTTATGTCTGGTGATCTATGACAGGTCTGGTGATTTTCAAGCAAAAAAGAACTCAGAAATGGTGTTATCTTGGGAACTGTAAGAACTTTACCTGAGTTACAGCACCATCCAAAAATTAGTTTCTGCTGGATTTAAATAATAAATTGTTCGCCACAAATTTTGAATTAAAACGATTATTTGCAGACTGTGTACACCCCCCCTTCACTGATCCTCTATGAATTCAAATCCCTGAAACAAGCATTGTTAAAAAAAAAAAAAAAAAAAAAAAAAAGACGCATAACTTAGATGTGAGAAGCACCCAAAGTTCCGAGATCTCAGGGTTGGCTTTCAGTGGCGGGGCAGTAAAAATACTTTCAGAGTCTGGAATTCCATAAGATTGTTTTGGAGGATGCCCCCAGCTGTGTTACGGCCCCTTTCGTTTTGCATCTAAAAAGACTAAAATTTCCCGCCTAGGAATACTGCTAGTTTAGCGGGCCAAAACCCTAAACGGGAGTAGGGCGGGTCCGTAAACTGCCGCGCGGGGCACGGGGAGCAGGCTGGTCTTCTCCTCCAGCCGGCCTCTAGGTTTGAGGCCCCGAGGTCAGCTCCGCTCCCGGCACCGCGCCCGGCGCGGGTCCGAGCCGCCAACTTCGGGCCAATCAGCGCGCGGCGTCTCTGCGCCCGCAGCGCCCCGGCCCGCGCCCCCCGCGCCCCCGCGGCAGCAATGGCAGCAGCGGCCGCCGCGGCTCCGGGTTGAGCCAGACCCGGGACTAGGAGGGGCTGAGCCGCGGGGGATCCTGGAATCGCCGGGGAGGTGGGGATTCTGGGAGGAAAACTCCATTTCCTCCTTTCCCGCCGGCCTCTCCCCTCCACCCAGCACCCCAAATTTCGATGTGTCGCCGCCCGGGCGCAGGGAGCTGGTGCTGAGCGAGGCGGCGGCGGCCGCGGCCGGGAAAATGCTGGGCATGTACGTGCCGGACAGGTTCTCCCTGAAGTCCTCCCGGGTTCAGGACGGGATGGGGCTCTACACGGCCCGCAGAGTGAGAAAGGTGGGTGACCCGGTGGCAGCCTGCGCGCCCCTGCTCCTGCCGCGCTCTGTGCGCCTCCCGGGGTCCCCCCTCCGCCGGGCTGGGGGCTCCGCGGGCGCCGTCTATAGCCGGGGTTGGCCGGGGGTCCCGCGGGGAGGCCCGGGCTGGCGGGGAGGCCTTTGCCTGCCCGCGCCTCCTGAGCGGGCTGCGCCACGTAAGTGCCTGCGGGGCGCGCTCCGCTGCCGGCTGGTTCGGGGGCGGAACTGTCGCGGGCCGCCCTGCGGCAAGATGTCTTTCCTTTCCCCTGCAGGAAGTGAGTCCGGATGGAGCCTCCCTCTTCCTCGGTTCTGGGAGGGAGCTGCGTCTTTGCGTTGGCGGAGCCGCGCGTGGGCGGGTGTCTTCCTAGGCGCGCACACAGCCCCGTCGCCGCTTTTCCTCCTTTAGGATGAGGAAATGTGGCCAGAAGCGCCCCGCTCTCCCTGTAGGGATTGGAGGCGGCGCCCGGAGCGCAGTTCTGCACAGGCCTTAGGATCTCATTCAGGCCTGCAGAACTGCTTTTCCTCCTTTCAGAATGTGTTTTGTGGATTCTGGGAGGTGCCAACGAGACAATCTTAGACTCTCTCATCTTTTTTTCTCTGCCTTAGGATTTTCTCTTGCTAGATCGCTCCTTCCAGAAATTTAGCGGCAAATGAGCAAGGCAGGCACATTGCACTGTACATACGGAAACGGCCAGGAAACGTTGGATGTTGAAAGCAAAGGCTTAGGAGGAGAGATTGCTGGAAAATTCCAGACCTTTGGAGTTGATGAGACCTGTGTTACAGTTGCGTCACAGAATATGTAAAATTTGGAACCAGGAAGGCAGTGGTGAAATACTCAGGGTAGTGAGAGCCACCGTTTATTGAGCAGATACTTTGGGCCAAGGTCAGTACTTGGAACTTGACCTACATTAAGTAACGTCACCCCTGCAACTCCCTTGAGAACAGTAATCCTCGTGTAAGAGATGAAAAAACAGAAGTACTGCAAGGTTGAATATCCTGACGAGTTAGTGAGTTAGGCTTCAAATCCATGGCTTTTGGTTCCAAAGCGCATGTTCTTTTAAGATCTATCCCTGCCCGGTACTCCCTCCTTGGGCCCTCTCCCGTCCTCTCCCCACAACAGGGATTTTGAAAAATGGAAGTTTGGCGGCAAGAGCAGGTTTGTTTAGGAAAGGTATGCTAGCAAGAGGTTCACAGAATGCACTCAGAGACACTAGGATGCCTTTCCTCTGGGTATAAATCTCCGTCCACCCCCTCACCTGAAGAGCAGGGGGAGGAAGATCGACAGGTGCTGTAGGACTTTCTTGACAACATGACCTATAAGTATCTCCTAGGATAAGAGTGGAAAAAACAAACCCCATATTTACCTTTTAAATGGGAATTTGGACAAATGCTCAAAGGTGAAAACCAGGAATAAACACTTTATCTGAATTTGAGATAAACCTATGAATAGGTGTTTTTGCCAAAGAAGAAAATGTCAAAGTCAACATTCTTTCAAAGTAGAAGTTGAAATTCTGCTTTTAATCTTTTCTCACAGAATATGAAAACTCCCAGATGGGTTTTCTTGAAGGTCTCAGGTCTAAGTGTACTGCTTAAAAAGCAAACACAGTCCTTAAACACAGTTCTTATTTATTGTTATTAATAGTTATAATTAAAAAGTTATACAGCTATTAGAATTATTACATAATCCCTAGTTTTTGTCTTATATTACTGTCAAGTTTTTTAGAAACAGCTGGTCAATGTATTTTCTTTTGATACGTTTATGAATTCAACTAATTTTTCCATGTACTTGATTATTTGGAAGTTTTAAAATTATTTTGGGTATTGAATGAACTGCTTCCAAAATCACCATATATTATTCTGTTTTATTATTGCAGTACTAAATAGACACTTATCTTTTCCTGGCTCTTGTAACTTCAACTTATAGAACACATAGAGATTTTAATCCAGAATGCTTACTTATATTTAAGATGAATATGTAGATGTTTGCATTGAATTCAGATGACACACTAGTAGTGACATAATTTAGTTATGATAACAGGATACTCAGTCATAAGGTTATTGATCATGGACAGGTTCATTGATGCCAGAAAGGACGTGGAGTTAGGCTTTAACTCCTTTGCCTTCCAAAGGCCAAGGTCCATGCTGAAGCTGAGGAATAGATTTTACCTGAGTGGTCAGCCTGAAGCTAAATGGACATGCATCCCTTACCTGTTTGCATGTAGTTTCTTGATTCTTAAATATTTTCCAAGTTACCTTTAATAGGCCTACTGGCCATAAATCAAGGATCAAGGGGCCTGAGAAGACAGTATTTCAGCAGTTAAATTAAAGACCTTACTTTAAAGTTTTCATATTTTCTATTCTAAATAATTTTGGAATATATCACATTATATATATATATATATATATATACTCACACATTGGAATTTACAAATTTGTGTCACATTTTAACACATAATCTCATATAACATTTCTATTAAAAAAAAAATAATTGCAATGCAAGTCATCTATTGATTTCAAATTCAGAGAATCTAATCCGGACTGGTACTGATCTTTCTAGATACTCCACTCTCAGTATATTGATCAGGTCCATTTGAGATGTCCTTAACAACGGGACCCCTTAATCCTTTTTTTCATCCACGTCCTCCCCCCTTTTTTGCAGTGATTCCTAGAGTGGGTTCCCTGCAGCAGAATCACCTAATGTCCTGGCTCCACCTCAGCCCTACTAGGTTTTTCTTTGGCCATTATCTTTTTTTTTTTTTGCAGGCCTGCTGCCTCTCTTGTGTTCTCTTTCTCTCTCTTTCTTTTTTTCTTTTTTCTTTTTTTTTTTTTTTTTTTTGGTAGAAAGTCTGCATAGTGACAATAAAGTGAAAAGGAAAGGATGTCCTTTCCTTTTCTTGCCATTATAAAAATTAGAGGTTAGATGAGGAGAAGGTCCTTTGGTAGCGATTTCTGTGTAAGCCATGAACTGTCCTTGGAGAAAGAATGGATGAGATTGTTGGAAGGCCCTTGAGTAGAAGAAGGACACCTGAGTTTCTTAATGGTTATATACATTGCGGTGCTAATGATAAGGATAGGGTGGACACTTTTGCCTGCCATGTGCCAGACCCCGTTCTAAGTGTCTCTTATGTGTTATCTCATGAGCACAGTTTTTTTTTTTTTTAATAATTTTATTTATTGGTTTGACAGAGATTACAAGTAGGCAGAGAGGCAGGCAGAGAGCGAGAGAGGAGGAGGAAGCAGGCTCCCTGCTGAGCAGGGAGCGATATGTGGGGCTCAATCCCAGGACCCTGGGACCAAGACCTGAGCCGAAGGCAGAGGCTTTAACCCACTGAGCCACCCAGGTGCCCCTCATGAGCAGTTTTAATGCTTCAATGAAGATGTGGAATTTTAGATTTTAAAGTACTATGCAGATTAAAATTAATATTATTACTCAAAGGTAATACATTAAATATACATACAAAAAAAGTTAAGCAAACAAATACCTTATGACATTACATTTTTAATATCATGACCATTATTTATTTCCCCTCATGGCTAATGAGATTAATCAGTGGGTGGTGGTGGTTGACATGCTTGGAACCCAAAATGTGGAAAGGTGAACCACCAGGTTCCTTCAAGCTCTCAAATTCTCTGATTTTATGGAAAGGATTAAGGCAGGAAATACAGTACTGCCAGTCTTCTTTTCCTTTAGGTATGTTGCAGGCAGTTGGTTTTTCTTCTCAGACTTAGTCCTTTAGCCATTCATATGTAGCAGGCACTTTTCTAGGCTCTGAGGGTACACAGGTGAGCAAGACAGACATGGTCTTCTTCCACAAGGAGCTTTTTTTTCTTGTGCAGGGAGATAAGCAGTAAACAAGTAAAAAAGTGCAAGTTATCATGAAGATTATTACGATAATTTCAGCCTGTTTCTCTGGATTGATTCTCCCAGACATTGTATTAGGCAATGGAATTGCTGAATCAGAGTAGTGTTTAGTCTGGTCAAGGAGACAGCGAAGGAAATAGTTTCCATCCGATCTCACTGGCGCTATGATAGTCAACCAAATGAGGCGTGAAACTGTGGGTAAGAGGTGCTGCAAAAGTTCAGAAGGAGAGACCTCCCCCCTGTCCCCCCCCGCCCCTTCATCATTACAGTAAAGTGATCAGAAAATGCAGAGAGAATCAAAGACGGCTTCATGGAGGGGTTGAATTTCTTGGGGTCAGTCAAATTATTATTGTTAAAATATCTGTATTACTGAGCATTTTAAGTCACACATCTGTTGGTGTGACTCTTCCAGAATTACCTGGGTGACACCAGACTAAGAGGTGGACCCATGATCTACTGATTCCTGTGAGTCTGATGAGATTTTGTGCTCTTAATCCATTTGGATGGAGTTGAACAGTTTGTAGGTAGACTTGTTGGGAGTAAAACAGAAGTGGTGTGTTAAGGGCTAGTAACCCTTGTGACAGACTGTATTGCAGACAAGAGGAGTTGTTGAAACATTTCCACTGAAGTACCGTCTTGGAAACTGTGGCAGCCTGAAAGGGTCGCACACAGTCACCCCTTATGAAGTCTGGGTTTTCTGTTCACTGTGTACTTATATACGTTTTCTCATTTTATTGTACAGTGGTCTTCGAAGGTTTATTATTACCCCCATTTTGCAGATTAAATACTTGCTGGATCATTACTTTTTGTCAGAAATTTTGCATTTGTCTTTAGGCTGACCTTTAAAAGTTTTTTTCCTTTCCAATTCATTCTTTACTAGCAGGCTTAAAGCCTTACCTGATCAGATGTGTAGTTATTTTCCCTTCTATCTAGAAGTTCTTTAACTTGCCCAAGCTGAGCTGGGTTTATATTTTTATTTATTTATTTATAAAAGATTTTATTTATTTATTTGACAGAGATCACAAGTAGGCAGAGAGGCAGGCAGGGGTTGGGGGGAAGCAGGCTCCCTGCTGAGCAGAGAGCCCAATGATGTGGGGCTTGATCCCAGGACCCTGGGATTACGACCTGAGCCGAAGGCAGAGGCCTTAACCCACTGAGCCACCCAGGCGCCCCTGGGTTTGTATTTTTATGAAGAACCAAAGACCAGCAGGAAAGCTGAAGCTGCAAAGGAAATAACTAAGTCTAAATGAAATAAAATTATGTCTCTCCCAGATTTTTTGTCCCCCAGTTCCAGAAGAAGCAGTAAAGAGTATTGCCGAGGCCTATTTCTACACCACCTGTAGTGAATTGGCCCCACTGGGGTAGTGCTGTTCCTGGCCCCATTCCCTCTCAACCTTGTGTTTTATTGCCCAAGTGGCTCCTAAGTGGCATCCTGTGCCCATGAACCCTAGGGCAGTGTCCCACTCTACTTTGCCTTTCTCATGGACAAATGTAGGTTCCTAGTTCAAACTTTGTCCAGATATCCTGGGATTTTATACACAGCTACTTTTCAGTGCAAAATTTATTAACAGTGAAGGGTATGAGTTTCCTGTTATTACTGTGACAAATTATCACACATTTCGTGGCTTAAAGCAATACAAGTTTATTATTTTATGGTTCTGGAAAATATAAATCTAAAACGAGTGGGCAGAGCTGATACCTCCTGGAGGCTCTAGAGTCTACCTCCTTGTCTTCTGCAGTTTTCCAGAGGCTGCCCACGTTCCTGTGCTCATTCCTTTACCCCATATCATTCTGACCTCTGGTTTTGTGGTCATATTTCCTTCTCTGACTCTGACGCTTCTTGCTTCTCTTACAAGGACCAAGTGGTTAGATCGGCAGACCCAGGTAATTCAGGGTACTCTCCCCATCTCAAGATCCCTAATGTAATTACATCTGCACAGTCTCTTTTTATCAGGTAAAGTACCATACAGATTCTGGGGATGAGAATGTAAACATTTTTGGTGAGCCATTTTTATCCAACCTGGGCTCCAAAGTATAATTGTTCCCTGCCTAGTTTTTGTGGAACATTATATGATGGCTAGTGAATGGGTCCTTCCCCACATACTGGTCCTGATAAAAAGTACCCATTGCAAATCTGCCACATTGATGAATATTCTGCTGCCTCTTTTCAGTATTTATTCTGGAGAAGATCTTTGAAATTGTCATTCTTGCAATAAAACCTGGATGAGTGGTTCCCTTATAAGGGGGAGGAAAAAGTATATTCATAGAAGTAGAAAAAGAACTTCAGAAGTAATTAAATTTATCCATTCTTATTTTACAAATAATGACACCGAAGCCCAGAGAAGCTTTGCAGGGAGCCTTGCAGCTAACAGCTTCCTCTCAAGCTCCTGTGCCTTCCATAATGCCAACTCCCTCTCTTGCAAATCAAGGCAAACACCTTGCTTCTCTTTGAGGGATTTGCAGTAAAGACATTTAGTGAGGTCAAATCCCGTGAAAAATACCTGAAAGAAAGGTTCAAATCTGAGTTTATGAAAAGAAAATAAGCGGAAAAAAAAAAAAACGCAAGTTGTGTAGAGTTAGAAAAACATATGGGAGAGAGGTACCAGAAAAACATATGGGAGAGAGGTACCCTGAAAGGAAAAATAAGTAAAAGCATAGAGGAAAAATCACCATGCATAAATGTTAATATAAAGAGACTGGATTTTGTGGAATAAAGTGTTTTGTTGATCAGCTTGGAAGGTGAATCTAGTGAAGAAACAATGGATCTTTATGCTAGGGCTAAAATTCTGCCAATGAACGTTTGCTTAGATTTCCTGGTGGCTGATGATAACTAATCTGGAAACATAATCAGTGGGAAAATCATCACCATTGATGCCTGCCATATGTGCTATCTCTTTCTTTGTTTGCACACTGACACTCTAGGATAGTGACTCAGTGCAGCTTTGTATTCCCTGGTGTTATTATAGATTTTAAACTGTGTAACTAATCCACTTAAACTATTTTTTTTTTCTCAGAAACTTCGTATTTTGTTTTGTTGTATGTGATAATAATAGCAACTGTTAATTTTTTCAACAAATATTTATTGAGCATCTGAAGTTGTTAGGCACGGGCCTAGTTGCTAGTGACAGAAGGGGGAACGACTGACCCCACAGTCACTGAATGCGTCCCACAGTTCATATGCAAGTCCTACAACAAGCCTACAAAGTGGCCATTATTATCCTTGTTTTATAGTTGAGGGAACGGATTTTGAGAAAGGTTGTATCAATAATAAGTGGATTAATCAGAATTGAACTCAGATCATTCCAGGGGCGCCTGGGTGGCTCAGTGGGTTAAGCCACTGCCTTTGGCTCAGGTCATGATCTCGGGGTCCTGGGATCGAGTCCCACATCGGGCTCTCTGCTCAGCAAGAAGCCTGCTTCCCTCTCTCTCTCTCTCTCTGCCTTCCTCTCCGTCTACTTGTGATCTCTCTCTGTCAAATAAATAAATAAAATCTTTAAAAAAAAAAAAAAAAAAAAAAAAAAAAAAGAACTCAGATCATTCCATATAATTCCTTCTCACAGAAAAAAAGTTTTTTTCCCTCTATACTGATAAACTTTGTTCATGCTCATAAAACACAATATGGACACACATCCACTTGTACACTTTGAAGAAATTTCTTTTTTTTTTTTTTTTTACAAAATGAGGACATTTTTTGAGTTTTGAACAAAAATGAGAAAAGAGTAAACTGATTTCATCATGGAGCATTTCCCCTTCAATAGTATCTTATGGGAGTCCCTTCAAATCATCTACTTTGGCTGTAATTTATTATTTTTAATGACTAAATATATTTTATGCTCTCAGTATGCCATAATTTCCATTTATGCAGATCGTATTTTACATAGTTATTTGTGATCAAAGTCTGTACTGTTCATTATGAGTACAGTAGTGGACAAAATAGAAATTATGGCTCTTGTGGAGCCTGCATTCTACTGAGAAGAGGCAGAAACTAAACAGCGAACATATTAGATGAATTTTATACTATGTTACAATGTGATAAGTGCTACGGAAAAAAGAAAAGGTAGAGCCAGGTATGGAAGACTTGGCAGAGTGCGTGTATGTGGGTTTGGGGATGTTAGTATGAATAGATGGTCCGGTGAGTCCTCACTAAGCAAGGGAGGTTTGGTTAGTGACTTAGAGGATGGGAGGAAAGTAGACTTCTAGGGGAAGTGCATTCTAGGCAGCAGCCAGAACAAAGGCCCTGAGGTGGGATTTTGCTTGTTGTGGACAAGGATGCTAGTGAGGCCAATGAGGCTGGAAGGGAGTGAGCAGAGACCACGTGCTAGGGGGGAGGTCAGAGAATTAGTGAAGGGAGGTATACTAAGCCATGTTTCTTTCTTTCAGCCATCGTGACGATGTCAACTTTTCTTTGAGTGAAAACAGGGAGCCACTGCAGGCCTTTGAGCAGAGGAGTGACATGATCTGGCTTGAGTTTATCAGGGGTCCCTCTGACTGCTATGTTGAGAATAGCCGGCCACAGGGCAAGTGTGTACCTGCAAGACTTGGTAGGATTCTGTTGCAGTGATCTGGCTGAAAGAAGATGGTGGCTTAGACCAAGACAGTGCCTGTTCTGGGAGGGTAGTTTGAAGATAGCAGTGACAGAATATGCTGATGAGTGAGGGAGACAGAATGGGAAGGATCGAAGATGAGTCTAAGGATTTTATTTTATTTTATTTTATTTCTTTTTAGCATAACAGAATTCATTGTTTTTGCACCACACCCAGTGCTCCATGCAATACGTGCCCTCCCTAATACCCACCACCTGGCTCCCCCAACCTCCCACCCTCCGCCCCTTCAAAACCCTCAGATTGTTTTTCAGAGTCCATAGTCTTTCATGGTTCACCTCCCCTTCCAATTTACCTCAACTCCCTTCTCCTTTCCATCTCCCTATGTCTTCCATGTTATTTGTTATGCTCCACAAATAAGTGAAACCATATGATACTTGACTCTCTCTGCTTGACTTATTTCACTCAGCATAATCTCTTCCAGTCCCGTCCATGTTGCTACAAAAGTTGGGTATTCATCCTTTCTGATGGAGGCATAATACTCCATATGTATATGGACCACATCTTCCTTATCCATTTGTCCGTTGAAGGGCATCTTGGTTCTTTCCACAGTTTGGCGACCGTGGCCATTGCTGCTATAAACATTGGGGCACAGATGGCCCTTCTTTTCACTACATCTGTATCTTTGGGGTAAAATCCCAGTAGTGCAATTGCAGGGTCATAGGGAAGCTCTATTTTTAATTTCTTAAGGAATCTCCACACTGTACTCCAAAGTGGCTGCACCAACTTGCATTCCCACCAATAGTGTAAGAGGGTTCCCCTTTCTCCACATCCTCTCCAACACATGTTGTTTCCTGTCTTGCTAATTTTGGCCATTCTAACTGGTGTAAGGTGATATCTCAATGTGGTTTTAATTTGAATCTCCCTAATGGCTAGTGATGATGGACATTTTTTCATGTGTCTGATAGCCATTTGTATGTCTTCATTGGAGAAGTGTCTGTTCATATCTTCTGCCCATTTTTTGATATGATTATCTGTTTTGTGTGTTTTGAGTTTGAGAAGTTCTTTATAGATCCTGGGTATCAGCCTTTTGTCTGTACTGTCATTTGCAAATATCTTCTCCCATTCCGTGGGTTGCCTCTTTTTTGTTGACTGTTTCCTTTGCTGTGCAGAAGCTTTTGATCTTGATGAAGTCCCAAAAGTTCATTTTCACTTTTGTTTCCTTTGCCTTTGGAGACATATCTTGAAAGAAGTTGCTGTGGCTGATATCGAAGAAGTTACTGTGTATGTTCTCCTCTAGGATTCTGATTGATTCCTGTCTCACGTTGAGGTCTTTTATCCATTTCGAGTTTATCTTTGTGTGTACGGTGTAAGAGAATGGTTGAGTTTCATTCTTCTACATACAGTTGTCCAATTTTCCCAGCACCATTTATTGAAGAGACTGTCTTTTTTCCACTGTATATTTTTTCCTGCTTTGTCGAAGATTATTTGACCATAGCGCTGAGGGTCCATATCTGGGCTCTCTACTCTGTTCCACTGGTCTATGTGTTTGTTTTTATGCCGGTACCATGCTTTCTTGGTGATCACAGCTTTGTAGTAAAGCTTGAAATCAGGTAACGTGATCTGCCAGTTTTATTTTTGTTTTTCAACATTTCCTTAGCGATTCGGGTTCTCTTCTGATTCCATACAAATTTTAGGATTATTTGCTCCAGCTCTTTGAAAAATACCGGTGGAATTTTGATCGGAATGGCATTAAAAGTATAGATTGCTCTAGGCAGTATAGACGTTTTAACAATGTTTATTCTTCCGATTCAAGAGCCTGGAATGGTCTTCCATCTTTTTGTGTCTTCTTCAATTTCTTTCATGAGTGTTCTGTAGTTCCTCGAGTACATATCCTTTACCTCTTTGGTTAGGTTTATTCCCAGGTATCTTATAGTTCTTGGTGCTATAGTAAATGGAATCAATTCTCTAATTTCCCTTTCTGTATGTTCATTGTTAGTGTATAAGGAAGCCACTGATTTCTGTACATGGACTTTGTATCCTGCCACGTTACTGAATTGCTGTATGAGTTCTAGTAGTTTGGGGGTGGAGTCTTTTGGGTTTTCCATATAAAGTATCCTGTCATTTGCGAAGAGAGAGAGTTTGACTTCTTCATTGCCAATTTGGAAACCTTTTATTTCTCTTTGTTGTCTGATTGCTGTTGCTAGGACTTCTAATACTATGTTGAGCAAGAGTGGTGAGAGTGGGCATCCTTGTCGTGTTCCCGATCTCAACAGAAAGGCTGTGAGCTTTTTCTCTTTGAGGATGATATTTGCTTTGGGTCTTTCATAGATAGATTTTATGAAGTTCAGGAATGTTCCCTATATCCCTATACTTTGAAGCGTTTTAATCAGGAACGGATGCTGGATTTTGTCAAATGTTTTTTTCTGCATCAATTGAGAGGACCATGTGGTTCTTCTCTCTTCTCTTACTGATTTGTTCTATCACATTGATTGATTTGCGAATGTTGAACCATCCTTGTAACCCAGGGATGAATCCCACCTGGTCATGATGGATAATCTTTTTAATGTGCTGTTGGATCCTGTTTGCTAGGATCTTGTTGAGAATCTTAGCATTCATATTCATCAGTGATATTAGTCTGAAATTCTCCTTTTTGGTGTGGTCTTTGCCTGGTTTGGGGATCAGGGTAATGCTGGCTTCATAAAAAGAGTCTGGAAGTTTTCCTTCTGCTTCAGTTTTTTGAAGCAGCTTCAGGAGAATAGGCATTATTTCTTCTTTGAAAGTTTGGTAGAATTCCCCAGGGAATCCGTCAGGTCCTGGGCTCTTGTTTTTTGGGAGGTTTTTGATCACTGCTTCAATCTCGTTACTGGATATCGGTCTATTCAGGTTATCAATTTCTTCCTGGTTCAATTTTGGGAGTTTATAGTTTCCCAGGAATGCATCCATTTCTTCTAGGTTGCTTAACTTATTGGCATATAACTGTTGATAATAACTTCTGGTGATTGTTTTACTTCCTTGGTGTTAGTTGTGATCTCTCCCTTTTCATTCATAATTTTATTAATTTGAGCTTTCTCTCATTTCTTTTGGATTAGTGTGGCCAATGGTTTATCGATCTTATTGATTCTTTCAAAAAACCAGCTTCTAGGATATCTACTGTATCTCTAGTTTCTACCTCATTGATCTCTGTTCTAATCTTGATTATTTCCCTTCTTAAGTGTGGAGTTGGTTTAATTTGTTGTTGATTCTCCAGTTCTTTAAAGTGTAGAGACAGCTGATGTATTCTGGATTTTTCAGTTTTTTTGAGGGAGGCTTGGATGGCTATGTATTTCGCCTTAGGACCGCCTTTGCTGTACCCCATAGGTTTTGGACTGAGGTGTCTTCATTCTCATTGGTTTCCATGAATTAAGTTCTTCTTTGATCTCCTGGTTGATCTACGCATTCTTAAGCAAGGTGGTCTTTAGCTTCCAGGTGTTTGAGTTCCTTCCAAACTTTTCCTTGTGATTGAGCTTCAGTTTCAAAGCATTGTGATCTGAGAATATGCAGGGAATAATCTCAGTCTTTTGGTATCGGTTGAGTCCTGATTTGTGACCCAGTATGTGGTCTATTCTTGAGAAGGTTCCATGTGCACTTGAGAAGAATGCATATTCTGTTGTTTTAGGGTGGAATGTTCTGTATATATCCATGAGGTCCATCTGGTCCAATGTGTCATTCAATGCTCTTGTTTCTTTATTGATTTTCTGCTTGGATGATCTGTCTATTACTGAGAGAGGCGTGTTAAGATCTCCTCCTATTAATGTATTCATATCAATATGACTCTTTGTCTTGATTAATAGTTTTCTTATGTAATTGGCTGCTCCCATATTGGGGGCATAGATATTTACAATTGTTAGATCATCTTGGTGGATAGTCCCTTTAAGAATTATGTAGTGTCCTTCTGTATCTCTGACTACAGTCTTTAGTTTAAAATCTAATTTATCTGATATGAGAATCAGTACCCCAGCCTTCTTTTGAGGCCCATTGGCATGAAAGATGCTTCTCCATCCCTTCACTTTCAGTCTGGGTGTATCTTTAGGTTCAAAATGGGTCTCTTGTAGACAACATATCGATGGGTCCTGTCCTTTTATCCAATCTGCAACCCTGTGTCATTTTATGGGCACATTTAGGCTATTCACATTGAGAGTGATTATTGATAGATACTTTTTTATTGACATAGTGTTTCCTTTGGAGTCATTCTTTCTGTAGATTGTCTCTATATTTCTGTTCAATGATATTCTTAGGATTTTTCCTCTTTTATAGAACCCCCCTTAATATTTCCTGCAGTGTTGGCTTGGTGGTTGCATACCCTTTAAAGCCTTGCCAGTCTTGGAAACTCTTTATCTCTCCATCTATTTTGACTGTCAGTTTTGCTGGATAAAGTATTCTTGGCTGCATGTTCTTCTCATTTAGTGCCCTGAATATATCTTGCCAGCCCTTTCTGGCTTGCCAGGTTTCTGTGGACAGATCTGACATTATTCTGATGGGCTTTCCTCTGTATATAAGGAGCTTCTTTATCCTAGTTGCCTTCAAAAGGGCCTGCCTACAATTATAATTCTTCATTCTTACAATTAGTTGTCTCGAGGACTTTCAAGAATCTATAATCTTGGGGGGAGACCGTTCTGCCTTTAGTACATGAACGTGGGTTGCATTCATGAGATTGGGAAAATTTTCATGGAGAACTTGTTCCACTATATTTTCTAGACTTCTTTCTTTCTCCTCCCCTTCAGGGATTCCAATCATTCTGATGTTGGAACGTTTCATGGCATCATTTATTTCCATGATTCTGTTTTCGTGGCTTCTAAGCTGTTTGTTCCAGGCTTCCTCCTGATCCTTTCTCTCTATCTGTTTGTCCTCCAGATCACTAATTCTATCTTCTGTCTCAGTTACCCTAGCTTTTAGAGTTTAGATTAGATTGGAACTCATTGAGAGCATTGTGAGCATCATCCCCAATGGCTTTCAGTTTTGCCCTAACATTGTGAACACTCCAACCTAGCTATTGCTTGGATAATTGTTAGCCTGAATTCCCTTTCTGACATATTGTCTATGTCAAAAGCCATTAGCTCTGTTGCAGAAGGCCCATCCTCTGTATTTTCCTTCTGTTGGCATTCCTCCTCTTAGTCATTTTGGTGAGAGATGGCTGAACGGATGTAGCTGGATGTATTGACCATGGTGCAGTCAGGGTGCACCCTGGAATGCTTCTGAGCAATCAAGAGTCCCCACCCAAATGAAAGAAAAAAGAAAGAGAGAAAGAAAAAAAGAAAAAGAAAAAAGAGAGAGAGAGAGAGGAAAAGAAAGATAAAAGAGAAGGCTCTGCCCAAATGGGCCCCAAGGTAAGATTTATGACGTATACAAACAAAAACAGACAAACAAAAAGACTGATAAAATTATATGACAAGAGAGAGAAAAATATATATATATATTAAAGCAAAAAAAAAAAGGGAACTTGTCAAAAAGAACCCCAAGTATAAGATTTTTTTTTAAATTTTTTTATTTTTTCAGCATAACAGTATTCATTATTTTTGCACCACACCCAGTGCTCCATGCAATCCGTGCCCTCTACAATACCCACCACCTGGTGCCCCCAACCTCCCACCCCCCACCCCTTCAAAATTCTCAGATCGTTTTTCAGAGTCCATAGTCTCTCATGGTTCACCTCCCCTTCCAATTTCCCTCAACTCCCTTATCCTCTCCATCTCCCCTTGTCCTCCACGCTATTTGTTATGCTCCACAAATAAGTGAAACCATATGATAATTGACTCTCTCTGCTTGACTTATTTCACTCAGCATAATCTCTTACAGTCCCGTCCATGTTGCTACAAAACTTGGGTATTCATCCTTTCTTTTTTCTTTTTTTTTTTTTTTTTTTACAGCTTTATAAACATATATTTTTATCCCCAGGGGTACAGGTCTGCGAATCGCCAGGTTTACACACTTCACAGCACTCACCATAGCACATACCCTCCCCAGTATCCATAACCCCACCCCCCTCTCCCAACCCCCTCCCCCCATCAACCCTCAGTTTGTTTTGTGAGATTAAGAGTCACTTAAGGTTTGTCTCCCTCCCAATCCCATCTGTTTCATTTATTCTTCTCCTACCCCCTCAACCCCCCATGTTGCATCTCCTCTCCCTCATATCAGGGAGATCATATGATAGTTGTCTTTCTCCGATTGACTTATTTCGCTAAGCATGATACCCTCTAGTTCCATCCACGTCGTCGCAAATGGCAAGATTTCATTTCTTTTGATGGCTGCATAGTATTCCATTGTGTATATATACCACATCTTCTTTATCCATTCGTCTGTAGATGGACATCTAGGTTCTTTCCATAGTTTGGCTATTGTAGACATTGCTGCTATAAACATTCGGGTGCACGTGCCCCTTCGGATCACTACGTTTGTATCTTTAGGGTAAATACCCAGCAGTGCAATTGCTGGGTCATAGGGTAGTTCTATTTTCAACATTTTGAGGAACCTCCATGCTGTTTTCCAGAGTGGTTGCACCAGCTTGCATTCCCACCAACAGTGTAGGAGGGTTCCCCTTTCTCTGGATCCTCGCCAGCATCTGTCATTTCCTGACTTGTTCATTTTAGCCATTCTGACTGGTGTGAGGTGATACCTCATGGTGGTTTTGATTTGTATTTCCCTGATGCCGAGTGATATGGAGCACTTTTTCATGTGTCTGTTGGCCATCTGGATGTCTTCTTTGCAGAAATGTCTGTTCATGTCCTCTGCCCATTTCTTGATTGGATTCTTTGTTCTTTGGGTGTTGAGTTTGCTAAGTTCTTTATAGATTTTGGACACTAGCCCTTTATCTGATATGTCATTTGCAAATATCTTCTCCCATTCTGTCAGTTGTCTTTTGGTTTTGTTCACTGTTTCCTTTGCTGTGCAAAAGCTTTTGATCTTGATAAAATCCCAATAGTTCATTTTTGCCCTTGCTTCCCTTGCCTTTGGTGATGTTCCTAGGAAGATGTTGCTGCGGCTGACGTCGAAGAGGTTGCTGCCTGTGTTCTCCTCGAGGATTTTGATGGATTCCTTTCTCACATTGAGATCCTTCATCCATTTTGAGTCTATTTTCGTGTGTGGTGTAAGGAAATGGTCCAGTTTCATTTTTCTGCATGTGGCTGTCCAATTTTCCCAACACCATTTATTGAAGAGGCTGTCTTTGTTCCATTGGTCATTCTTTCCTGCTTTGTCGAAGATGAGTTGACCACAGAGTTGAGGGTCCAATTCTGGGCTCTCTATTCTGTTCCATTGATCTATGTGTCTGTTTTTGTGCCAGTACCATGCTGTCTTGATGATGACAGCTTTGTAATAGAGCTTGAAGTCCGGAATTGTGATGCCACCAACTTTGGCTTTCTTTTGCAATATTCCTTTGGCTATTCGAGGTCTTTTCTGGTTCCATATAAATTTTAGGATTATTTGTTCCATTTCTTTGAAAAAAATGGATGGTACTTTGATAGGAATTGCATTAAATGTGTAGATTGCTTTTGGTAGCATAGACATTTTCACAATATTTATTCTTCCAATCCAGGAGCATGGAACATTTTTCCATTTCTTTGTGTCTTCCTCAATTTCTTTCATGAGTACTTGATAGTTTTCTGAGTATAGATTCTTAGTCTCTTTGGTTAGGTTTATTCCTAGGTATCTTATAGTTTTGGGTGCAATTGTAAATGGGATGGACTCCTTAATTTCTCTTTCTTCTGTCTTGTTGTTGGTGTAGAGAAATGCAACTGATTTCTGTGCATTGATTTTATATCCTGACACTTTACTGAATTCCTGTACAAGTTCTAGCAGTTTTGGAGTGGAGTCTTTTGGGTTTTCCACATATAGTATCATATCATCTGCAAAGAGTGATAGTTTGACTTCTTCTTTGCCGATTTGGATGCCTTTAATTTCCTTTTGTTGTCTGATTGCTGAGGCTAGGACTTCTAGTACTATGTTGAATAGCAGTGGTGATAATGGACATCCCTGCCGTGTTCCTGACCTTAGCGGAAAAGCTTTCAGTTTTTCTTCATTGAGAGTGATATTTGCGGTGGGTTTTTCATAGATGGCTTTGATAATATTGAGGTATGTGCCGTCTATCCCTACACTTTGAAGAGTTTTGATCAGGAAGGGATGCTGTACTTTGTCAAATGCTTTTTCAGCATCTATGGAGAGTATCATATGGTTCTTGTTCTTTCTTTTATTAATGTGTTGTATCACATTGATTGATTTGCGGATGTTGAACCAACCTTGCAGCTCTGGAATAAATCCTACTTGGTCGTGGTGAATAATCCTTTTAATGTACTGTTGAATCCTATTGACTAGTATTTTGGCGAGAATTTTTGCATCTGTGTTCATCAAGGATATTGGTCTGTAGTTTTCTTTTTTGTTGGGATCCTTGTCTGGTTTTGGGATCAAGGTGATGCTGGCCTCATAAAATGAGTTTGGAAGTTTTCCTTCTATTTCTATTTTTTGGAACAGTTTCAGGAGAATAGGAATTAGTTCTTCTTTAAATGTTTGGTAGAATTCCCCCGGGAAGCCGTCTGGCCCTGGGCTTTTGTTTGTTTGGAGATTTTTGATGACTGTTTCAATCTCCTTACTGGTTATGGGTCTGTTCAGGCTTTCTATTTCTTCCTGGTTCAGTTGTGGTAGTTTATATGTCTCTAGGAATGCATCCATTTCTTCCAGATTGTCAAATTTGTTGGCGTAGAGTTGCTCATAGTATGTTCTTATAATTGTCTGTATTTCTTTGGTGTTCGTTGTGATCTCTCCTCTTTCATTCATGATTTTATTTATTTGGGTCCTTTCTCTTTTCTTTTTGATAAGTCTGGCCAGGGGTTTATCAATCTTATTAATTCTTTCAAAGAACCAGCCCCTCGTTTCGTTGACTTGTTCTATTATTTTTTTGGTTTCTATTTCATTGATTTCTGCTCTAATCTTTATGATTTCTCTTCTCCTGCTGGGTTTAGGGTTTCTTTCTTGTTCTTTCTCCAGCTCCTTTAGGTGTAGGGTTAGCTTGTGTACCTGAGACCTTTCTTGTTTCTTGAGAAAGGCTTGTACCGCTATATATTTTCCTCTCAGGACTGCCTTTGTTGTGTCCCACAGATTCTGAACTGTTGTGTTTTTATTATCATTTGTTTCCATAAATTTTTTCAATTCTTCTTTAATTTCCTGGTTGACCCATTCATTCTTTAGAAGGATGCTGTTTAGTCTCCATGTATTTGGGTTCTTTCCAAATTTCCTCTTGTGATTGAGTTCTAGCTTTAGAGCAGTGTGGTCTGAAAATATGGAGGGAATGATCCCAATCTTTTGATACCGGTTGAGCCTTGAATTAGGATCAAGAATGTGATCTATTCTGGAGAATGTTCCATGTGCACTAGAGAAGAATGTGTATTCTGTTGCTTTGGGATGAAATGTCTGAATATATCTGTGATGTCCATCTGGTCCAGTGTGTCATTTAAGGCCTTTATTTCCTTGTTGATCTTTTGCTTGGATGATCTGTCCATTTCAGTGAGGGGAGTGTTAAAATCCCCTACTATTATTGTATTCTTGTCGATGTGTTTCTTTGATTTTGTTATTAATTGGTTTATATAGTTGGCTGCTCCCACGTTAGGGGCATAGATATTTAAAATTGTTAGATCTTCTTGTTGGACAGTTCCTTTGAGTATGATATAGTGTCCTTCCTCATCTCTTATTATAGTCTTTGGCTTAAAATCTAATTGATCTGATATAAGGATTGCCACTCGTGCTTTCTTCTGATGTCCATTAGCATGATAAATTCTTTTCCATCC
This sequence comes from Lutra lutra, assembly GCF_902655055.1. Taxonomy (NCBI): domain Eukaryota; kingdom Metazoa; phylum Chordata; class Mammalia; order Carnivora; family Mustelidae; genus Lutra; species Lutra lutra. Next base: position 119,758,226 of record NC_062279.1, on the reverse strand, counting down.
CCTCACTTTAAACCTGGAGGTGTCTTCGGGTTTAAGATGAGTTTCTTGTAGGCAACATATAGATGGGTTTTGTTTTTTTATCCATTCTGATACCCTGTGTCTTTTGATTGAGGCATTTAGCCCATTAACATTCAGGGTAAGTATTGAGAGATATGAATTTAGTGCCATTGTATTGCCTGTAAGGTGACTGTTATTGTATATTGTCTCTGTTTCTTTCTGATCTACTACTTTTAGTGTCTCTCTTTGCTTAGAGGACCCCTTTCAATATTTCCTGTAGAGCTGGTTTGGTATTTGCAAATTCTTTCAGTTTTTGTTTGTCCTGGAAGCTTTTAATCTCTCCTTCTATTTTCAATGATAGCCTAGCTGGATATAGTATTCTTGGCTGCATGTTTTTCTCATTTAGTACTCTGAATATATCATGCCAGCTCTTTCTGGCCTGCCAGGTCTCTGTGGATAAGTCTGCTGCCAATCTAAGATTTTTACCATTGTACGTTACAGACTTCTTTTCCCGGGCTGCTTTCAGGATCTTTTCTTTGTCACTAAGACTTGTCAATTTTACTATTAGGTGACGGGGTGTGGACCTATTCTTATTGATTTTGAGGGGGGTTCTCTGAACCTCCTGAATTTTGATGCTTGTTCCCTTTGCCATATTGGGGAAATTCTCTCCAATAATTCTCTCCAATAATTCTCTCCAATATACCTTCTGCTCCCCTCTCTGTTTTCTCTTCTTCTGGAATCCCAATTATTCTAATGTTGTTTTGTCTTATGGTGTCACTTATCTCTCGAATTCTCCCCTCGTGGTCCAGTAGCTCTTTGTCCCTCTTTTGCTCAGCTTCTTTATTCTCTGTCATTTGGTCTTCTATATCGCTAATTCTTTTTTCTGCCTCATTTATCCTAGCAGTGAGAGCCTCCATTTTTGATTGCACCTCATTAATAGCTTTTTTGATTTCAGCCTGGTTAGATTTTAGTTCTTTTATTTCTCCAGAAAGGGCTTTTATATCTCCCGAGAGGGTTGCTTTAATATCTTCCATGCCTTTTTCAAGCCCGGCTAGAACCTTGAGAATCGTCAGTCTGAACTCTATATCTGACATATTACCAATGTCTGTATTGATTAGGTCCCTAGCCTTTGGTACTGCCTCTTGTTCTTTTTTTTGTTGTGAATTTTTCCGCCTTGTCATTTTGTCCAGATAAGAGTTTATGAAGGAGCAAGTAAAATACTAAAAGGGTGGCAACAACCCCAGGAAAATATGCTTTAGCCAAATCAGAAGAGATCCCAAATTGTGAGGGGGGAGAAATGGGATAAAAAGGGGTTCAGAAAGAAAAAAAAAAAAGAAACTATTAAAAAAATGAAAGCCGATAAAGAAAAAATATAAAAAGAAGAAAAACAAATATATATATATTAGATAAACTATTTAAAAAACGTTAAAAAAGAAAATGGTAAAAGTTAAAAATTTAGCAGAAGAAGAGAAAAAGAAAAAAAAATTGAAAAAGAAAAAAAAATAAATTAACTGCAAGGCTAAAAAAATCATGGGGAGAAAGCCATGAGTTCCGTGCTTTGCTTTCTTCTCCTCTGGAATTCCTCCGCTCTCCTTGGTATTGAAACTGCACTCCTTGGTTGGTGAACTTGGTCCTGGCTGGGTTTCCCGTTGATCTTCTGGGGGAGGGGCCTGTTGTAGTGATTCTCAAGCGTCTTTGCCCCAGGTGGAGTTGCACCGCCCTTACCCGGGGCCGCACTGAGTAATCCGCTTGGGTTTGCTTGCTTTCGGAGCTTTTGTTCCCTGAGCGCTTTCCGTAGAGTTCCGGAGGACGGGAATGAAGATGGCAGCCTCCCGGTCTCCGGCCCCGAGGAGCCGAGAGCCCGGGGCCCCACTCCTCAGTGCGCCCTCAGAGAACAGCGCCCAATGACTCCCGTCACCCTGGCCTCCGGCCGCGCTCCGAGCTGACCGAGCCTGCGACCGGTTCAAGGCAACCCCGAGCTGAGAGTCACTCCTCGGCTCTATCTCTGTAGCCGGCTTCCCCGTTCTAATACCGGTAAGCTCTGCGACACTCAGACACCCCCGATCCTTCTGCGACCCTGCGGGACCTGAGGCCGCGCTGACCCCGCCTGGGCTTCACCCCAGTTAAGTCTCTGGAGCGATGTCCCTCAGCGGAACAGACTTTTAAAAGTCCTGATTTTGCTCCGTTGCTCCGCCGCTTGCCGGGAGCCGGCCCCTCCCCCCTCAGTCTATCTTCCCATCGCTTTGGATTCACTTCTCTGCCAGTCCTACCTTTCAGATAGTGGTTGATTTTCTGTTTCTAGAATTGCTGTTCTTCTTCTCTTCAATCTCCCGTTGGATTTGTAGGTGTTTGCAATCTTTAGATAAGCTATTTAGCTGATCTCCTGCTACCCGAAGTAGTCTCAGCCTGCTACTTCTCCGCCATCTTGACTCCTCCCTCCCAAGTATAAGATTTATATACTATCAGGAAAAATACAAATACACAGAAACACTGGCAGAAGAAAAAGATGGGAGAGTGGTTATAAATTCTCAGTGTGGGCGAGGAAGGTTATTTTGATTCTTCCTGGATGTATCTTGATATCTTTGTTAAAGGACTCAACTTTCCTAAGTTAAAGGGGGATTAAAAATTGGTTTTCCTATAGGGGTAGCATTGATTCGGGAAAGGGGATTATCTTGAAGTTTAACTCTATATGAATATTAAAAAATAAAAATAAAAAAACTAAACTAAACTAAAATTAAAAAAAAATCAAAAAATAGAAAAACAAAAGAAAAACATGGGTATATGTATTCAGGGTAAAAGGTTATTATGGAATTTGATGTACTGGACATCTTATTGTGATGGTAAATAGGTTAAAAAATTATCTTTATAAAAAACAATGAACCAGAATAGTGGGAAGGAATTAAAAATAAAAGTTGTATCTATGAAGTAGTGATGGTGGTTCTCTTGTTGTCTTTTTTTTTTTCTTCCTTTTTTTCCTGGTTGGCTTTCTGTGGGAGGGGCCTACCACGTGGGTTTTCAGGCAATGTTCCTTGAGTTAAGTACTCCCATTCCCTCAAGCGGGTGGGCTCTGAGGAAACTGGTTTTTTAGGCTTTTGTTCTCTGGAAGTTTTTTTTTTTTTTTTAAGATTTTATTTATTTATTTGACAGAGGAAGATTAGAAGTAGGCAGAGAGGCAGGCAGAGAGAGAGAGAGAGAGAGAGAGAAGCAGGCTCCCTGCTGAGCAGAGAGCCCGATGCGGGGCTTGATCCCACGACCCCAAGATCATGACCTGAGCTGAAGGCAGTGGCTTAACCCAGTGAGCCACCCAGGCGCCCCTCTCTGGAGGTTTTTATGTTTGTTTGTTCGTTTTTTTTTTTTTTTTTTTTTTTCCTCTCCTTGGCAGCTTTTGATGGTTTTTGGAGGTTTAGAGGAAAGCAAACTGCACCCCGACCTCCCTCTCAGAGAGAAGCCTCAGTCTATTCCCCTCTGGGTGCCTCAGAGCACATAAGTTCCCCCTCGGCTGCTGGCAGAGCACGTTCCGAGTCGTGGTCCCTGGGGACGCAGGAACTCCTGCTTGTACCCAAAACCACGACAGTGGTGCCTGTCTGGGCAGCTCCGGACCGCCAGAGAGGTTCCAAGCATGATCGCACACTGAGATTTTCCCACTGGCCCTGGGCTGGGAGTACCTGGTCTTTCCGGATCTGAGAGTGCTGGGCTGGCGCCTGTGCACACCTCTCTCGGGAGGACGCGGGGTGCGACTCGGACTCTGATAGCACAGCACGGCACTTGCGTGGGGACTGCAAAAAGGCTCCCAGACTGGCGAGGCTCCCAGCCCCTCACGGGAGCTAGACCCCATGCACTCTCAGGCGCGCTGGTGGCTCAGGGACCAAGACCTGGTTTCTCCGCTGCACTCTCTCTGGCTCATTGCCAGGGGTGGCTGTCCTGGGTCTGGGGACTTAAGCTCCTGTCCCTAACCACCCCGATTCCCACAATTTTCCCCCGCAATCCTTTGCTCTTTTTGAGTGCTTTCAACCAGACTCCAAGTTAATGCTGGTCCCCAGATGCAGGGCACTCTCTTATTAGGGGTATTACTTTCCAGTGGGTCGCCTTTGGTGGCTCCCTCCCCTTTTTGTTTATCTTCCGATATCAGTCCGACGTTCCCACTCTGCTTTACCTTCCCACTGGAGTCTTCTGCCCCCGTAGAGATCCAGAAGTGTTTAATTTTGATCTCAGGCTGATTTCATGGGTGATCGGAGTTCTTTGGTAGGTAATCAGCTCACTTTAGGGTACAGGTTGAAATGGCACCTTCTCCTACTTCCCTGCCATCTTGTCTCCCTCCAAGTCTAAGGATTTTAACTTGAGAAGTTTGAAGGGTTGGATTGTCCATCAGCAGCTGAGACTGATCTTGATTGTGGGTGGAGCAGACTTGAAGGGGGAGGATCAGGAACTCAGATGAAGGCAAATGAATTTTAAGGTTTCTGTTAGACCACAGGCAGACGTGTCAAAGAGGAGGCGAGATACAGTAGTTAAACTTGCAAATCCTCCTTCCTATCCCTTATGCCATTATTTTCATCTATTTTATTGTATGTTATAAACCTTACATTTTTACTATATTCCCTTTAGCTCATCAGTCGACTTTCAGAGCAATTAAAAAATAAGAGAAAGTGTCTTCCTTATTTATCTATATATAAATTTTAACATTTCTGGAGCTCTTAACTATTTTGTTTTGAAATAAGTTTCTGTCTGGTATCATATTCCTTATGCCTGATCCATATTCTTTGAACATTTCTTTTTTTTTTTTTAAAGATTTTATTTATTTATTTGATAGAGATCACAAGCAGGCAGAAAGGCAGGCAGAGAGAGAGAGAGAGGAGGAAGCAGGCTTGCTGCTGAGCAGAGAGCCCGACGCGGGGCTCGATCCCAGGACCCTGAGACCATGACCTGAGCCGAAGGCAGAGGCTTTAACCCACTGAGCCACCCAGGCGCCCCTCTTTGAACATTTCTAATATCACAGTTTGCTGGCAATTAATTTTCTCAGTTTTTGGTTGTCTGAAAAAGTATTTTCCTATGTTCCCAAGGTTGACAGTTTTTTTTTTTTTCCCCATTACATTATAGATGTTGCTTATTTCTTTTTGTTTGTTTGTTTGTTTTGGCTTACATAGTGTCTGATTAGAATTCTGCTCTAAGTCTTACTTTGCACATAATGTCTTTTTTTTCCCCTCACTTTCAAGATTTTTCTAGTTTTCTTTGTATTTTAGAAGTTTAAATATGACGTGTCTGTGATTAAAAAACTTCTTTAATATGTGGTTTGATGTCTTTTATCATTTTGTAGTTTATTGGCCTTTTGTATTATAGTTTAGGAAAGATACTCTTTTTAAATTCTTGCTGGATATTTAACTTTTAAAGTTTTCAAAAGAATGGCTTTTTTTTTTTAAGATTTATTTTTAAATAAATAAGAGGGAGAGGGAGAGAGAATCTTAAGCAGGCTCCGCACTGAGCATTGAGATACACATGGCGCTCAATCCCACCACCCTGAGATTATGACCTGAGCTGAAACCAAGAGCTGGAGGTTTACCCACCTTTGTCACCCAGGTGCTCTAAAATTAATGGCATTTAAAAAATATTTTTACTTTTATTTTTATTTTATTTTGCTTTATTTCAAGTTTTTACTTAAATTCTAGTTAGTGAACATGTGGTAAAATCGGTTTCAGGTGTAGAACTTGGTAATTCATCACTTATATATAACACCCAGTGCTCTACACAAGTGCCCTCTGTAACAGCCATCACCCATTTAGGCTCTCTCCTGCCCATCTCCCCCCATCAACCCTCAGTTTTTTCTCCATAATTAAGAGTCTCTTACGGTTTGCTTCCCTCTCTCTCTTTCTTTTCTTTTCCCTTCCCTTATGTTCATCTGTTTTGTTTCTTAAATTCCACAGTAAGTGACATCATATGGTATTTGTCTTCCTCTGACTTATTTCGCTTACCATAATGCTTTCTACTTCCATCCATGTCATTGCAAAATGGCAAGATTTCATTCTTTTTGGTGATGGAGTAATATTCTGCTGCGTATATATGTTTATACATATATGTATATATACACATATATATACCACATCTTCTTTATCTATTCGTCAATCGATAGAAATTTGGACTCTTTCCATAGTTCGGCTATTGTTAATAAGGGTGTTGTAAATATCAGGATGCATGTTCCCCTTTGAATGTTGAAAACCCAAAAGATTCCACTTACTATTTATATTACTTAATCTGTCCAGTTTTGAAAGAGAGATTTTAAAGTCTCCCACTTTAGTTCTTCGTATGTATGTAATATACATATGTATTATATAGTAGATATATATCTTTTTTGGTGAAAAGTTGGCTAATTTTTAAATTATTTTGATAAAATATACATAGCTTAAAATTGGCCATTTTAACCATTTTTTTATTGAACTATAATTAGCATACAGCCTTTTATTAGTTTAAGGTATACAACAGATTGATTCAACCACTCTGTACATTACTCAGTACTCACCACAATAAGTGTAATCATGTCAGTTACCATACATCATTATTACAGTATTATTGACTGTAATACCCGTGCTGTATTTTTTACCTTCATGACTTATTTTATAACTGAAAGTTTGGGCATATTTAGTATTTTTTAAATTTTTTTTTAAATTTATTTATTTGACAGACAGAGATCACAAGTAGGCAGAGAAGCAGGCAGAGAGAGAGGGGGAAGCAAGCTCCCTGCTGAGCGGAGAGCCTGATGTGGGGCTCGATCCCAGGACCCTGAGATCATGACCTGAGCCGAAGGCAGAGGCTTAAACCACTGAGCCACCCAGGTGCCCCCCATATTTAGTATTTTTATACTTCTGTTTTCTTACTCTTTTATCTTCTTCATAAAAATGTTTTTTTATTACTGTATAATAATTACTATATAATTCTGTTTACTGCATTCAGCAATTAACTTAATTCTTGTCTGAAAGCGACACTGTTGCCTTTTTTTTTGTATCTCTATCTATTCATTTAAATTCACTTTTATCATTTTCTTTTATATTTTATAATCGTGTAGCTAGATTATATTTCATAATTCAGTATTACAGTCTCATTTAATAAGAGAATTTAACTCCTTCATATTTAGGTTAATGGCTGCAATAGCTGATTTCATTCTTGTCATCTTTCTTTATGCTCTTTACTTATTTTATATTGTAACTTATTTTATAATTTTCCTTATTTTGCTGTCTGTTCAAGTCACTGTTCATTCTTTTTTTGCCTCTAATTACTTTGTTAATTCTACTCCTTTAATGATTTACTTACTCTTTCCCTGTTTCACAGTCAGATGGATGATTTTTTTGTCTGATAGGTAGAGCTTAGCTATTTTCCCCACAAAAACACAGTTTCTTCTATGAGGTGTTCTGTTGCCCTCTCTCTTCCCTCTTCTTCTTCCCTCCCCTGCTACCCCACATGGTGTGCAACTTTTGGGGATGGTTTTGCCTTCTTGCTGTTCTTCCCAAACAATCCTTAGGTTCCCATGAAATGGTGTGTTACTTAATAAAATATCTTTGAAAAGTATATCCCTGTTGTTTCAGGAGTTGTTAGTTAACCCTACATAGTCTAAATACTCTCTTAATTGTCATTCATTTGTATGCCTATGCCAGCTACTCATTTTTTTTTTCCTTGCCATTTTTTTTCCTTTGTTCTGGTTCATTTGTTTAGTTGGAGACTTTTTGTGATTCTTTTTCTCATCATCATGTGGCTAATATTCTCTCTGAATCTGTGTATATCATCAAGTAGCTCTTCCTCCACCTGACTATAAAGGATTTCCTGACTGGGTGAGTGATTTTCAGGTTAGTCTATTTCTCTTTCAGCTCATTCTCTAAAAATATTTAGTTGGAAAATCATGGCTTTTGTTTGTTTTTTTCCCTGTTAAAAGTGTGTGTGTGTGTGTGTGTGTTTGAATACTCTACTTGAATCTCTTTAAATTCCCTTCTTCTCTTGAGGTATTTTTTTTTTTAAGATTTTATTTATTTTTTTGACAGACAGAGATCACAAGTAGACAGAGGGGTGGGCAGAGAGAGAGGAGGAAGCAGGCTCCCTGCTGAGCAGAGAGCCCCATTCGGGGCTCCATCCCAGCACCCTGGGATCATGACTTGAGCTGAAGGCAGAGGCTTTAACCCACTGAGCCACCCAGGTGCCCCTTGAGGTGTTCCTTTTAATTAAAGTATTCTGTCTCCTGCAGAAGTTCTATTTTACAGAGTGTGGTTCTCATTCTTCCTTTCTCTCTCAGGAAGCTGGGCCTCTTTGTATAGGCAGTCTGCCTTGGTTGTTTTTTTTTATTTTTGTTTTTGTTTTTTTTTTTAAAGATTTTATTTATTTATTTGACAGAGAGAGATCACAAGTAGACGGAGAGGAAGGCAGAGAGAGAGAGAGAGAGAGAGAGGGAAGGAGGCTTCCTGCTGAGCAGAGAGCCAGATGTGGGACTCGATCCCAGGACCCTGAGATCATGACCTGAGCCGAAGGCAGCGGCTTAACCCACTGAGCCACCCAGGCGCCCCTGCCTTGGTTGTTTTACTGAAGCCCAAGATCAGGGGTTAGAAAACCCTCTGTGGTGTCAGTCCTTCCTTATATGCAAAGGGGTCTGTATTGCCATGAACCTGCTGTCATTTCCCTGTTCCTTGGCTGTCTGGTCTCCTTGTACTTTCCTGCACTGCAAGCCTGGAGAAGACTGGGCTGTGGCCCCCTCCCCCATCTCTGCATTCTCTAGTTTCCAGCCCTCAGTGCTGGCTCTCCTGCTGTTTTCCAGTTTATTACTTAGTCCACTGGAGAAAATGCCTCACACATGTTCTTTGCCAGAACCTAAGGCTTCACTTAGGTTCGGTTGACCAGACATGCTAGTAGCAGTTGTTTTGCTCAGGAGAAGCAAGTAGCTTAGGGTTGGAGTTAACAGGAAGGTGCTCTATGCAAGGCACCATATACCCAGGATCTCTTCTTCCTCACAATTCTCTGGCATTTCCCATTTCATTTTTATTTTATAAGGGACTCGTTTCATAAAGAATGATTCTGTTATGTCTTGGGTACTAGTGCATTTCTTTTCCTTGACATTTGTTCTATCAGCTGAGAGTGATAGAGACAACTACAGTAATCTAAACCTTGGGGTTATGTTCTCCCTATTACAAGAAGTTGGCATGTAGGCATTTACTGCTATCAGTTCAGTGGCTTAAGATGTTGGGGTGGAACTGTTTGCATTCTCTTAGCCTCCAGGTGGCTGCTTTAGCTCCAGCTATCATGCTTTTATTCCAGGTGGGGAGAAAGAGGTAGTAACCATGGCCCTAAGTTATGCTTGCCAGCTGACTTAGCTCTTTTGTTAAGAGCTTTTGTGGTGGCTCATATAATGGTTTCTGCTTGCATGTTGTTAGCTCTCTTCCCTATTTAAGTGGGAAGCTGGTAAATGTAGTTTTTCTACCTATATACATTAGTACCTTCAACAAGGTCAGCATTGCCGTACTAAGGAGTATGGATATAGTGAGGCGATTTGTCTCTGCCCTGATAGTCATAGTAGAGAAAAAAGATTGGCTATTTTTCATACTGAACTTTTTAGAAACACACTTTGCTGAAGGCCTAATTGTACTGCAAGAGCAACACATGCATAGTAGTTTAACACTGAAATATAATTATGTTCCAAGTGGGACCCTAGACTTCTTCTGTGAAAAATTACCGTTATTTCACATATGAATGATTCAACTGCAATTGATTCACTTTAATATAATTTATTTCATTTTTAGGTATATTTTTTTAATTCGCTGAGCCAGTTCAAAGTAATTACAGACATTACGATAATTTTTTCCCTCAATATTTCTGTATGAGGACATTCTCCTAAATAGCCATAATATCATTTTAACATCCAACAAAAATAACAGTAATTTCCTAACGTCTTCTAATTCCAGCCCATATTCAAATTACTCCAGTTGCCTCCAAAATGTTTTTATAGCTGTTTGGTTTTTGAACCAGGATCAAATCAGGGACCACCGATTACTTTTGGTTATGTCCATCAGATCTCTTAACTGTCTCTCTTTTCCTGTTCCCCTTTTTAATAATAGTGGCTTTCTGAGGAGATCAGGCTAATTGTAGAGTATCTCACAATCTGGATTTATCTGATTGTTTTCCCAGGGCTTTATTTAATGTAAATATTTCTCTTTCTTCTGTATTTTGTCAAATCTGGAAGTTAGGTATAGATTATTTTACTTTTTTTTTTTTTTTTTAAATGCACTGATGTTGTATATTAAGCACTTCTCCCTATCCTCAGGAAACTTTTTACATTGCAATAAACAATGCAGTTTTATCAGTAGGCATCATCGGAAGCATCCACCTCACTCTCATATGTGTTTTATCCATGTGTTCTCTTGCTGGCTGGCTCAGATCTCCCCAGCTGCTGGGTGAGAGACAGGACAAGGGGGAAGAGGTCTGCGGGTGTTCACTTGCCCTTTTGCCTCTGGAGGTGCCTGGAGAGTTCAGCAAACACCCCTCTTACGTTCCTATGTCCACACTGGGGAATGAAGGGCTAGAATGGTTTACTTAAGACTGCATTCTAGCAGGGGGTATATAATGTCTTGTTTTTCCCACTGTTAGTAATGCCGACACTGGGGTAACGTAATTTTTCCATTTAAAGGGACCTTGTGCTTAAACTAGTAATCTGTGAGCTGATACTAGATAATCATCTATTTCACCATCAACCTTTTACCTAATGGTCTTAGCATCCGTTGATGACCCTTGCCTGAATCAGTTAAATTTTTAGGGATTTCAAAATGGTGATTGCATTCAAATAAATGGTGCTTCTTTATTTATAAATTAGCATTCCTCTGTAAAGAAGAGCTTTCCCTCTATTTGCTGTTGTCTGCTTCTCACGAACTAGGATATTATTGGGAAGGTAGGACAAAATGTTAGTTCTTTTTTCCTCTACTAATTTTTAAAAAGGATTTCATTTATTTATTTGAGAGAGAGCCTGAGGGTATGTACTAAAGGGCTGAGGGAGAGGGAGAAGCAGGCCCCCCACTGAGCAGGGACCCCCCCCCCCCCCAACATAGGGCTCCATCCCAGGGCGTTGGGATCATGACCTTAGCTGAAGGCAGACACTCAACCAACGGATTCACCCAGGAGCCCCTTTCCCTCTAATAATTTTAACAAGTTGTTACCTTCCAATGATGGCACATGATGTTTAAATTTTTTTCTTTCTCAGAAAATCATTAAGAATTAATGTGTTAATGTGTTTCAGTCAATTACTGTTTTGTTCTCTTTGATTTCTCAGATTGTTTTATTTGGGCCTGGGGAAGCTCTTTCTAATAGTATTTAAGAGCTGGAAGGAATCTTAAAAATCAGGTGCTCTAAATCCCTACCTTTTATAGGTGAGGAAACCAAAGCTTAGAAGTTCGTGACATCCTAATGTGTCACAGCTGATTAGCTGTGCAGAGCAGGGATCAGGGTCCAGATCTCTGGAAGCCTCAGCTAGTGCTTTTCTCACTGTTCTGAGACAGAGATCTGCAGTAAATCTTGCTTTCAACTTCTTACCAATATTAAACAAAATGAGAGAAAATGGCTCATGTATAATCATACATTTTTTGTTTATTAAAAGTTATTGTCTAGTCCAGTGGGTGGCCTATTGGGTAGATCCATTAACTGCCTTGTTTAGAAACAGCAGAGAAGACCATTGCAGGCTGGGAACTGGGCAGGTCTGAGATGTGTTTGCCTTGACCATTTCACTGTCTACAGGTTGAATTTGTCTTGTGGTCACACTTTGATCTGCAGAGTTTTGAAAACTTGGAATTCATTGCCAACTTAGAAAAGTAGTGATTTCGTGTACATGTTTGAGTTGTCAGCGTCTCCAAAATACTTGTAGATACCTAGCAGCATTGTGATACAGCAATATTTGATTACAGTAGAAAAGCTTGAGTGGTCCTGTCTTCCCAGCTTGCCTCCCAGTCCTTTCCTTTTTTTTTTTTTTTTAAAGATTTTATTTATTTATTTGAGAGAGAATGAGTGAGAGAGAACATGAGAGAGAAGAAGGTCAGAGGGAGAAGCAGACTCCCCAAGGAGCCGGGAGCCTGATGCGGGACTCGATCCTGGAAGTCCGGGATCATGACCTGAGCCGAAGGCAGCCGCTCAACCAACTGAGCCACCCAGGCGCCCTCCCAGTCCTTTCCTAACATGTCCTTTACATGTTCGTTATTGGATGACAGATCCTGCGCTGCTCTCGGGCCTGACCTTGTAAGCATTTGAGATAGTGACCCCTTAGAGAGTGACCTCTTGACATAAAGAATCCTAGGAAAATTCTTGGCAATGAAGGTAACGTCAATAATGTTAAAATCACACATGAACAGCAAGAAGACAGTACAGCTGACAGTCTTCCTGCTGCTAATAGATCAACAGCTTAGTTAAAGAGACTAAAACCAATGATCTCAGCCAAAATTTTTTGAATTTTCAAGAAGATATAGTTTGAAATACTGGTTTTCTTCCTGTCATTGGTTGTAAACCTACCTTTGGTGTTAGTTATGCTAATGCATATGTATATATAATTTTTATTATAATGAATCATATGAAAAATTTTCATTTTGTAGGTTGAAAATGTCAAATATTGGTAATTTCATATTGTTCAACTAAAAAAACGTAATCACATATAGATGGGGTGTGTACCCCAAATCTTCTTTTTACAGGTGGGTTACCCAAGCAGATTTGAAGCCCACTGAGGTAGAAGAGGCTTACTCTTAGGTTAGACTTTGCATGGGAAATGGTTAGTGAATAAAGCAGAATATGCAATAAAATTACAATAAGAAGAAAGTGCAGTTTGTATGGCAGAAACAAGGATGAACAAGGAGTTAGAAAAGGGGTGGATAGCATGGTAGGATCCTTAGGGAGATCTTCAGAGTGAGAGTGGGTCCAGTAAGTACAAAATTTCCTCTAAAGTCAAATATAAATTGTTTTAATTATTTGTACTTTTTTCATATCATAAGCACTAAGGATAATTAAGAGTTGGCTATTTACATTTTTGTAGTCTTGCAGCTACAGAAACTCAAGTTTAGTTGATCAGATCATGCTAATATGCTCACTGGCCTACTTAGAAATTTGCCTTCTCTTTGTATGTTTTTTTTTTTCTTTGTATGTTTTTATGTCAGTGTTTCTCAAACTGGATAGCAAGCTATTAATGAGTCGTGAAGTTAACTTATTGGGTCAGAGCTGGTATTTTTGAAAAAGTGAAGTGAAAGTGCATAGCATACTGGAAGAGTAAGGGTAGTATTGTTTCAAGAAATTTATATTTTAGCTTTATGTGTGTGTTTCAGTGTGTTCATGTGACTGTGCCAAGTTGCGATACAAAATGTATTTCTTACTGTGGGTTGAAGAAAAAAGTTGAAAACCATTTTATTCTAGTTTGGTATTTTGAGTTTAGGATAGAATGCTTGTTCACTGTTAATAGTGAGGCTTTAAAATCAAGAGTCCTGATTCGTATTTTGAATTTTCAGATCTGTAATTCTTTTAATAATCTTGCTAGACACCTAACCAAGCAGTCTTTTTAACCGATTCCAGTGCCTTTATTTGGGTTCCCATCCCTCATCTTCAGTCCTTTGAACACTGCTGACTTGATTTTTTTTTTTTCCCCTTCCCAATTTGTACTGCAGGGAGAAACTGACTGGCATGGGTAGATCAGTTGCATTAGAAAGTGTGCACTTAGATTATTATCTTCTGTAATGATTGAGAAACTCTAAATATGTGGTTAGGTGGAGTGAAAAGGTGAACTACCTGCATTAATACCAAATCCTCAGATTTATAACCAAAAACACACCTTATTTTTTGGTCTGTCTTCCACATTGGCTTTAACAGCAGTCCGTCAGTTTCTTCACAAGAGTCCATGTATTGAGTGACTACTATGAGCAAGGCAAGGATGGCCCACGTAGTTGTTAAAGGTTGTAGTTAATGGAAAGTGAGAAGAGAGGGGTGAGCTGCCTGGGCACTGGGTCATCCAGTTATTGTGAGGGTTTTGAGTGGTGGTGTGGTGAAGCAGACAGTGCCTGAGCAGAACAAACCAGTGGTTCCTAAGCTTTTCTCTGATCTTTGCTGGGTGGTTGACCTTATCAAGTAGGTTATTTAAACTGTTTGATTCTCCATGTCCTTCACTGTTAAATGGGGAAATTCCCACATAGAGTTATTTGGAGTGTGACCCATAGTAGTTCACGTATTATGTATTAATTATATTAAATGTATTAATTCCCCTCCCCTAGTCTTTCATTTCTTTTTTTTTTTTTTTAAAGATTTTATTGATTGATTGAGAGAGCACTTGAGCCCACGCAAGTGTGCCTATGTGCGAGGTGGGGATGCAAATGTCAGGGGGTAGAGAGAGGGAGAAAGAATCTCAAGCTGACTCTACTCGGAGTGCAGAGCCTGACACAGAGCTCTATCTCACGACCCAGAGAATGTGACCCGAGCCTAAATGGGGAGTCAGATGCTTAACAGACTGAGCCACATAGGTGCCTCGTTTCTTCAATTACTTATACAGCTTTCCTTAACTGCCATTAAATAGTGATAAGGTCCCATGTTGAGGTGAAAAATGACTGCTTTTAAAAGGAAAGCATCTTTGGGGCCATGGTAGCTGCCTGAGAATTGATGCCTAGTGCTTAGTCTTAGCATGAAGTGGCTAGTGAGGCAGGAAGAATGGAAGAAGCAGAGCTAGCTTCCAGCCTCTGAAATTTGCTTGCTAAACTTTGTATTAATAACTCCATGTTACTATAAATAGCAGTCTTTCTGTTTCTTTGGTCTGCTTGTGCCTGGGCTATTTAGGATTATAATCTTGATTTGGGGAATCTCTATAGCTATTTTTTGGCCCTAAATTAACATTAAAGAATGCATTTTCTGGGTGCTGCCATTTTGATAGCTTCTCAGGACCCCTTATCTTTATTTGTAGAATGAAGGGCTGGGTTAGTTAGCTGTAATTCCTTTAAGCTTTAACATGTTACTATTTCCAGGGGTTAGGTTTTCTATTGTTCATTAAGTTCATTCCTGAAAGCATTGCTTTGGTTGGTGGTTGCTTTTCCCTCCAACAGTATTTATCAAGTTCCCCGGAGATTTTTTTTTTTTTAAGATTATTTATTTATTTATTTGACAGAGATCACAAGTAGGCAGAGAGGCAGGCAGAGAGAGAGAGAGAAAGGAGGAAGCAGGCTCCCCGCTAAGCAGAGAGCCCGATGTGTGGGGCTCGATCCCAGGACCCTGGGATCATAACCTGAGCCAAAGGCAGAGGCTTTAACCCACTGAGCCACCCAGGTGCCCCACTGTGGAGATTTTGTTGGAGTTTTCTTCGTCTTAGGAAGGGAAGGGTTCCACTGAAGACTAGCATAGGCGGGTTTGGAGGACTCTCAGGAAGGCACACATGGCTCTGTGTTCTCTGCACACATTTTGCAGAAGGTGTGGCTGGACAAACCCAGCCCCACTCCGTGGCTCTCCAAACTCTGCTTTGGTTGCCTTTGTTGAGAATACAGTGTCTCTTGCCCTGGAACTTGACTCACAAGCAACTGCAGGAGCCAGCCCCTGGTGCTTCTCACCTGGGAAACTGAAAATGCAGCTCCCCATGCCCTACTCGAGCGAGTCTGATTCTAATAAGCCCAGGATTCTGAATTTGAAATAAGTGTCCATGTTGATTCTCATGCCAAGTGGGCTCTAAAGCCTGCCTTTTGAGAACCTCTGGTTTCCAGTGTGCTGCCTTGGCTGTTGGAAAGATTGACAGGGGAATTTAAACTTTATTTATGAATAGTCTTCCTCTGAGAATGGCAAGCCTACTTCTTTCTTGTTCATAATTGGGATGAATTTGTGATTTTTATGGAAACCAGGTGATTTTCTGCCTGGTGGGCTTGTCTCTCAAGTCAGGCAAAACTCAATGCTTGTCATTTTAAGACCACTTGCCAGAGGCCTTGTCAGAATTTGAATGTTATACAATTTAACCCTTTTATGTTGGCTCCTGTATTGTGGATTCAGGCTCTTAAGCTAAAAACAGATTAAGTTGGATTTTAATATGTAAATATTTTGTGTTGTATAAATTAGGTAATACTTTAAATGTGTCTCACTCATTGGGCATGCAGATTTGGAGGAAAAAAATAAGTTTATTTTAGTAACTTGATTATTGCACTAATCCCTTTTTAATGTAATCATCACTACTCAGGGTGAGAAGTTTGGACCCTTCGCTGGAGAGAAGAGAATGCCTGAAGACTTGGATGAAAATATGGATTACAGGTTGATGTGGGAGGTAAGGATGACCTTGTTATTTTAAATATTTAATGTTTTTCTTTATACTATTCAGTGCATTTACAAGGCTAAGTTAATGGGTATTGATTCCAGTCAACTATTTAAACACGGGAATGTTTCACTTTTAAGGGACCCGAGTAACTTTAAAGTTTAGCATTGAAAAAATGCTGTTGAAATATCTTACTAGACAATTCTTCTAGAACTCTGAAGTTTACAGTTCATCATTGAAAAAGAAGTTTTCCATGCATAAGGATGTTTGGATTATAAAATAAGCATGTTCTTGGACTGGATTAAGAATTCAATTTCTGTAAATGAAATTAGACCTTTTCTTTAGCTTTTATTTCCCAGTTGTAGTTCTGATTTCTTAGAAACAGTTTCTGAGCTCTGTGTTGGAATGAAAACACCACTATATTTCAAGAACTGTGATTTTGTGGACAGTCCTTTGCAATCTGAAATTTCTCTAATGTAGGGATCTGTATATGCAAATGTACATCTGTATAAGAATTTTCATCTTAGTTTATGCCAAGTATATTTGTTGCTGTTCTTTTCTAGTCATTAGAAAAAGAAGGGCCTGAGGGATAGAAATAGAGAAGTAAAGGTATAGAGATTGTTGAAGCAAACACTTGGAAAAAACTCATTTCCAAGAATTGTATTTGGTGTGTTCCATGAGTAGGGTAGGGCTGAGAAGTAGGATCAGTAAATCGGAAAGGGATAGAATCAAGAGGTAGAGACTTAGACATAAAAAGTGAAATTAAGTCAAGCAGAGAGTCAATTATCATATGGTTTCACTTACTTGTGGAGCATAAGGAATAACATGGAGGACTTTGGGAGATGGAGAGGAGAAGTGAGTTGGGGGAAATCGGAGGGGGAGACAAACCATGAGAGACTGTGGACTCTGAGAGAGGAACTGAGGGTTTTGGAGGGGAGGAGGGAGAATGGGTAAGCCTGGTGGTGGGTATTAAGGAGGGAATGTATTGCATGGTTCACTGGGTGTGGTGCATAAACAATGAATTTTGGAACACACACACATATACAAATAAAATTAAATTAAAAAAAGTCTTTGTGTATTTATCAGTTTGAGTCTGCAGAGCAACAGAACCAATAGGTTGGAGATATATAGATATAGATATAGATATATAGATTTTTTTTTTTTTTCTAAAGGATTGGCTCACATGATTTTTAGGGTAGCAAGTTGGAATCTATAGGGCAGGCTTTCAGGCTGGAAACTCAGATAGGAGTTGACTTTGCAGTCTTGAGGCAGGTCTCAGTTGACAATTAAGGCCTTTGACTGATTGGATGAGGGCCCGCCATATGCAGCATTGGTGATAATCTCCTTTACTTACAGTCAACTAATTGTAGGTCTTAACCACATCTGCAGAATACCTTTACAGCTACAATTAGGGTAATAGTTGATAAATAACTGGTTACTATAGCCTAGCCAGTTTGACACAGAAAGCCATCGTAGTGTATTACCTGCAAACAAAATGTATATATGTTTTTTAAAGATTTTATTTATTTGACAGAGAGAAAAAGACCGCAAGTAGGCAGAGAGGCAGGCAGAGAGAGAGGGAAGCAGGCCCCCTGCTGAGCAGGGAGCCCATGTGGGGCTTGATCCCAGGACCCTGGGATCATGACCTGAGCCGAAGGCAGAGGCTTAACCCACTGAGCCATCCAGGCGCCCACAAAATATATTTTTAATCATCATCCATATTGCTGAAACTGCTGGTGGTGGGGACGGTGTTTGAGGAAGAGATTCTTGA
Source organism: Lutra lutra (assembly GCF_902655055.1). Lineage (NCBI taxonomy): Eukaryota > Metazoa > Chordata > Mammalia > Carnivora > Mustelidae > Lutra > Lutra lutra. The sequence continues at coordinate 119,740,212 of NC_062279.1, read as the reverse complement.
AAGATTTCTACAGTGCAGGTGATGGAAAATGGAAATTCATACTATAGTCCTCACTAGAAGTGGAAAATGTTTTTGATTTGCCTAATTTAACAAGCTGTTTTAGTTGTTTATTTTATAAATATAAACATATTTTTGGCGTCTTTCACTATTTTTCTATAAGGTCTTAAAATTTTCTCAGTAGTTAATTTTTTTTTATTGTGACGGTTTTCAGAAATCAAACATCTATGTGACAAAAAGATTGCCTAAATAAGTCATAAACATACAAATAGCAGTTACTTAAGAGGTTGTTAATGGCTTTTGATGTTTGTTCTGAAAATTTTAGTGTGATGAGTTCATGTTTTGCACAGCTAGTTATGAATTGTGAAGCAGATAATGATTGTAATTTTTATTTTGAAAGAAATCCTTGCCTATAGGAAATGCAGGCAGGCTGTTTGTGAACTGGTCCGTAGCTGACAGTGCAGCAGCGGATCACCTAGTTTTATATGACCTATTCTCCTGGGCCTTTAATGATTTTACATTAGTACTTGTTTTCACACACCCCTATCCCTGTCCTCTCACTCTGCTGCCCAAAGAACTATTGATTTTATACATTGTAGGTTCAGGTAATGTTACATTCACTTAGTGATTGCTCTTCTCTGTTTTATTTTACTTGCTATTTAATATCTGGATTTTGAATAAGTAATATTTGTACTTTTTATGCAACTCAGAAGAGTATTGATAAGAGTCTCCTCTGGTGAGCCTGTTCTTTCACCTAAGACCTTTGATTCCTTTAAGCCCTTAGTTCACATGGCCTTCTACTCCTTCCTCTAGTTCTTCCTCTTCCTAGTCTGGTTTTCCGTTTGGATAGTCAGCCAGTCTTTGCTCTGCTTCTGGTGGCGGGGAGGGGGTGGGGGGGTGGGGAGCTGGTGGGTCTGGGGGCAGGACAAGGGAAAACCTCTCAGTAGTTTGCCTTCTGGGGGGAACATTTAAAAAACAATTAACATCTTTTGAATTCCTAGCCTTAATACTATTACTTTTAAGTTAACCGAAGGAGCTGCTTCTCAGCCTTGCGTTTTACGAGTGAAGTCCATCGTTGTTATTTGGCTTTGGAGGTGCCAGACTCAGAAGGAGCAGAGAGAAAGGAGAATAACTGGTCCTTCTTCAGTCTTCCCCTCATGGAGCCATTCGAGTCTTCTAAGAGGGAAGTAGTGAGCTTACCCTCTCCGGTGGGTGCTTTGGGACTGGTTATTTAAGTCATTTCTAATTTGGCAGATAGCTACGAAGTGAACCACCTGGTGTTCTCAGACAGGTTGTCCTTCTCCAGCCAGTAGTTAACCTTGTCTAGTTTGGTTATGGGACATGAACCAGATCCTTATGACAGTCTAGAAAATGGTGTCATGTGAGAGAGCATGTAGCATAGCCCTTCCTCAGTCTCTCTCTCTCTCTCTTTAAAAAAAAAAAAAATTAATTAATTAATTAATTTTTAAAAGATTTTATTCATTTATTTGACAGAGAGAGATCACCAGTAGATAGAGAGGCAGGCAGAGAGAGAGAGACGGGGGAAGCAGGCTCCCTGCTGAGCAGAGAGCCCGATGCGGGGCTCGATCCCAGGACCCTGAGATCATGACCTGAGCTGAAGGCAGAGGCTTTAACCCACTGAGCTACCCAGGCGCCCCCCTCAGTCTCTCTTTACACTTGGCTTATGGCCAGCAGTTCTGGTGGAGAAGGCCAGGAACCCTTAGGTGGCCATTTCATGCCAAGAACTTGGAAGGCCCAGTTAGGAATGAGCCTACATGTGTGTGCGAGCCCCCGTGGGCTCGGGACAGGATATAAAGGGATCGAATGGGATCAGTTGATACTGTCTGCTGCAACCTCCTTCTCTTCCTCCAAAAGTACAGGTAGGAAATTTATTGATGCCCACTGCTTCAGAGAATTCACCAGCACCTCAGCCTCGTTCTGTGTTGGCCACCAGAACTTGAAATTCAGGTCTGAAGAGACTCAGTCTCATCTGTCCTTAAGGCTTGTTGGTAACCTCAGAATTTTGCTTTTCATTTAGAATTAAGTGCCTTGGTAGAAGATTTCTTTCTTTCTTGGGCCTGAGGGCAATCACAGAGCTTGAGGTTGGAAACCAGTGCCTGATAGTAAATACTTCCTTCCCATGGACAGTATAGTGGCATGAGCCCAGGTGTCTGTATTGCATTCTATTCTGTAGAACAGTCTTTTCGTCTACTTCTTTCCAGGTCATTTGGAGCTTGAGGTATATTTCCTTCCAGTCTGTACCTGCTCCAACTTGCTCTAAGACCAAAATCCAATCATGTACTGTGGCTAAAACGCAATCATCCTTTGTTTTGTAAATCTCCAAGAGCCCTTTTTCTATAATACCTTCTTCAGTATTTCAAGGCATAGTGCAAATACTTCCTCTTTAGGCTCTGGGTTATTATGCTTCTTGCACATACATACCTTTATATTTTGGTACCTGTAGAATACAATACAGATTGTACTTTTTCCTCACCTGCCTGTTATTTAGGTATTCCAAAGTGGCTGCTGGTAAATCCAGTGTCTGCTTGAATCCTCCACAAACACCTGTGTTCTGTTTTCAGTGGGTCTTCCTTTCCTTTTCCAAGGCATCCCTTTGCATAGCCTGTAAGAATTTTTTGTTTAGAAACTGGTCTGGTAAGTTCTCAAAACTCGGTGTCCTCCTTACATTTCTGGTGGAGTCATTCATTCCTATACTTTGTATCTAGTGTGAGATCACAAAGGACTCAATCTCATCCCCTTTCTCCCACTCATGCTGGGTGCATGTTCCTGTCAGTCTTTGAACAGTTCAGCAGGTGTAGTCGGGTACTCAGTGGTGTGATCTGATGCAGGTTGAGCCAGAATACGTGCTACAGTTTAGTAATACTGATGGGTAGTAATACAGAGGATGTGCCTCTGGACAAAACGTTCTTGCTGTTAGCTAGTTAAGAACTCACATGCAGAATCCCAGAGAACCAGGTAAAGCCTGGAGAGTCAAGTGAAATATCTAAATTCTGGGTGATGTTTTTATAGGAAAATATAAAATCTCTCTGACTTAGATACGGGTTGATTTCTTCCTATTAAGTCTTAGAAGAAAAGTGTCTACAATTTGGTAGAAAAGTAATCTCTATGCGTTAAGGAGACAAGCAATGCAAGACTTAAACTTTGCTTTTTGAGAAGTCTGTGCTCCTACTCTTCAGGAGCTTGTGGTTTTGTAAGGATTCCAGAAGTAACACATTGTAGGGTGCTAGTATGAGCATACCCTAAAGTATGAGAGGAATCAGCTTTACCTGTATGATTGTGACTTAATGACATTTTAAAAATTTTACATTTGTTTACATTTCTAAATCTATTGCCTTGAGGATTGATGAGGAAAACTACATTTTTTACATCTGAGGCTAGCGGAATTACCAGGGCTATTAGTCATTACATTCTGCTTGGTAGTGGTATATTACAAAATGCAAAATATCAAATAATCGTAGTTTTATTTATTTTTGTCAGCAGAAAAGATTTTGTACCTCTGGGTAAATAACATGCTTTCAAAAATACAGCTAGGGAAATATGATTACAAGATTTGTAAGTGTTTATAAGAATTGTTGATGTCCGGGGCGCCTGGGTGGCTCAGTGGGTTAAAGCCTCTGCCTTCGGCTCAGGTCATGATCTCAGGGTCCTGGGATCGAGCCCCGCATCGGGCTCCCTGCTTGGCAGGAAGTCTGCTTCCCCCTCTCTCTCTGCCTGCCTCTCTGCCTACTTGTGATCTCTCTCTCTGTCAAATAAATAAATAAAATCTTTAAAAAAAAAAAAGAATTGTTGATGTCCTACAGTTAGAGTAAATTATTATTTCAAAATAAATGTATATACCAGGTGAACTGGGGCCCCTTCAGTGATTGCTCTTTAAATATGGTTTGTTTTGGGGAACTTCTTTCCCAACCCCCAGACCTTACACACTGGTGATGTGTCCTAATTAATAACCCTTATGTCTCTCTTTGGTTCTAGCCAAGGAAGAATAGATAGGAGCAAGTTGAAGATTAAAATATCTACCTCATTACTGAGCATTGAGTAACTTCTAAGTTCTTGGCTCCAGAAGACCTGGATTGGAGAATATGACTGGAACCCACGGTCAGAGTGGGGACTTTATATTCTGCTTCTTAAATCCTGGTCTTTGCAGGCAAGAGGGGCCTGCGGAGTAGATTCTGAATATATTTGCCCTTCAACTGCGATGAGAAGTGTGGCCTGACTCCCAGGCGCTGTTTGTAGCAGAGTCAGAATGTGGGAGACCAGAGAGCCTGGATAGAGACAGACAGGTCTGCAGCCTGCTGTAGAAGGCACATCCTGTGACTGAGGGTAGGTCTCCTTACTACAGTAGAGAGTCAGGCATAGAGAGGAATGACCATCAAGGTCTCAACAGTCAAATGAAGGCAAGGAACCATGGAGGAGAGAAACCCAAGGAAATATAGCTCTAATTCCTCTCTCTTATAGAGGAGAAAGTAAGGAAACATGAAGAGAGGGGAGTAAGAGTTTTTGACTAAGAATATGTAAATGTAGAATTAGTTTTTTTCTTCTCTCATACTGAAAAACAATAAGGACATTTGGAATATTTACAGAGAAAAATATAAGCATTATCTTTTTTTTTTTTTTTAAGATTTTATCTGTTTTTTGACAGACCACAAGTAGGCAGAAAGGCAGGCAGAGAGAGAGATGGGGAAGCAGGCTCCCCGCCGAACAGAGAGCCTGACTCAGGGCTTGATCCAGGACCCTGGGATCATGACCTGAGCTGAAGACGGAGGCCTTAACCCACTGAGTCACCCAGGCACCCTGGCATTGTCTTTAGATGACAAAAGTAGTCATGATAAGTGAAGTATGATAGGATGAGTAAGAATACCAGGGTCAGTCAATATTCAGCCTGATTTTACCCTGAGGATTCAGTAAAGCCCTTGTTCTCTTGGGACTTACGTTTTAGTAGGGAAAGTTAAACATAAAACATCCTTAATATGTAATACGAGAGAAGTAGTGATGTGATATAAAGAAAATAAATGATACCGAAGAAATGAAATGATATAAAGAAAATAAAATAGGGCAAGAAAATGCATGTCAGATAGGAACTTGAACACATCAATATTACTGCTGAGATCTATGAAGACAGATTCAATACAAAAATGATTTGCATAACATCAGAGTTATTGTAGCAGGGAATAGCAGAATGTTTAAGGTTCTAGAGGGAAAACGTGGAGAGGTAAAATGACAACCTACAGCCTCTTTTCACTTGGGAAATTGGATTCCGGATTATAAACAAGAGTCTGAACATCTCGTGTCAGCCCATGTAGAGCTGAGTTGTTTGAGCATAGACAAACAGGTAGAGATTGGAGCTAAAAACATTGCTGATTCCCCTTCAAGACATTTGCAGAATTATGAAACTGCACAGCAGAATGCTAAAGTTCAGTCACACACTTTCAAAAAGTGGAGTGTATCGGTGCCTTGGTGGTTTAGCGGTAGAATTCTCACCCGCCAAGAAGTGGAGTGTCCTGCAGTTTCATTTTGCTGAGGAGGGGCTCTCTGCACAGCGCTTTCAGTTGGAAGCACTGCAGTTCTGTGCTGTAGGAATGTCCTTGACTGAGAGTGGCTAAAGCCCGTCACACCTGCAACTCAGCCTCCAGTGAACTCACTCCCTAATTAGTTTGTGATGAATGCTTTCTACTCTGCCTGGCAGAAGTCAGAGTAGACCTACTCTGGAGAAACATATTACCTGGATTCTCCAAAGTTTCTTAATATACAGCATCCAGCACTTAATTAAAAATGACTCAGTGCTAAGAGGGATGTGCCTGGGTGGCTCAGGCACCCCTGAGCCCAATCTGACTCTTGGTTTCAGCTCAGGTTATGATCTGAGGTCATGAGATTGAGCCCTGTGTTAGGCTCCATGCACAGCACAGAGTCTTCTTGAGATTCTCTCCCCCTCCCTTTGCCTCTCGCTCTGCTCTTTCTCTGTCTGAAATAAATAAAGCTTTTAAAAAAATGACTTGATGCTAAGAGATGGGATCATATGACTAAATCTGAAAGAAAAGCTGGACAATGGAAACTGGCTTAAATAACATATTTCAGATATTGTATTCAGATATTGATTAGAATTAGCAAATGAGGCCTTCAGAATGATCATGATTGATATGTTCTAGCAAATGAAGGAAAGATGAAACAGATGAAATAATGAGATAGGGAATTTTGCCAAAAAAATTAAGATGTATAGATGTCAAGTGGACATTCTAAGAGAGAAAAAAATATAATAACTGAAGCTGAGAACTCAGTATTTGAATTAGATATTAGATATGACAGAGCAAAAGATAGGTTTAATGAGTAGAAAAAAAGTCAATAGAAAATAATGAAAATGATGCACAGGGACTAAAAATAAATACATGAGACAGTGAACATATCTAATATATCTGTAATGTTACGACTTTGTAGCATTTGAAGGGCCATAGGAAGAAAATGGGACAGAAGCAAATTTGATGAGATAATGGCTGAGAATTTTCCAGAACTCTTTAAAAACCTTACCTGAAGAAGCTCTGTTAGTCTCAAGCAGCATCAGTGAATAAAAGCAAAACAAAAAAAAAAACAATCTACCTAGATGTATCTTAGTAAAACTGTTGAAAACTAAGTCAATCTTAAAGGCAGCCAGGAAAAAAAAAAAAAGAGAGAGAGAGAGAGAGAGACCTTACCTTCGAAACACCAATAAATAAACCAAAAGATGATTTTTAACAGAAAAGATAAAATGGTGATAAATATGATGAACAACTGTATAATATCTTTAGGGTGATAAAAAATAGTTGCCAATCTAGAATTATATACCCAGCAAAAATATTAAAAAGTGAAGGCATGGGATGCCTGGGTGGCTCAGTTGGTTAAGCAGCTGCCTTCGGCTCAGGTCATGATCCCAGCGTCCTGGGATCGAGTCCCGCATCGGGCTCCTTGCTCAGCAGGGAGCCTGCTTCTCCCTCTGCCTCTGCCTGCCATTCTGTCTGTCTGTGCTTGCTCTCTCTCTGACAAATAAATAAAATCTTTAAAAAAAAAAAAAAAGTGAAGGCATAGTTATTTGAGCATCTTCAAATATAAACATCTCCCTGTGTGACTGGTGTTTTGGATTTATCTCACAGCATTAGTCTTAACCTTAAGTCTTTCTTTACCGTCTCTTCAAATGAGCAACCCAAGACCACTTCCAGATCCTGGCCAGGGGAAAAATTTGCCACTCTAGACTCACTGAAGAGAGGGAAAAAACAATGGTAGGCATTTATATACACAGATGTGTAAATTGAAATAGACTTTACAAACAAGCCAGTGAGAAAACTTTCAAAGTAAAACGAAAGTGTAATGAACTTTGCAGACAGTTAATAAGAGGCCATAACTGATTTCCCTAATCCCAAATTTTGGGGCAATGTTTGTCAACTGTGTGCAAAGGACTACCTTGCTCAGGGATAAGAAGGAAGAAATACTGAACTATTTCTGAAAACTGAAGTGACAGAATTTGAAGATTTTGAATCATAAATTTTTTTTTAAATTTTGCTGAAAATCTTTACTTTAAAATACATTCATCTCAGTAAGAGTGGGGACCCATTTTCAGTGTTGACTGAGATCAAATGGGAATCTAGGAAGTACTTGATGAAATATTCATGTCAGATACAAAATAAAGTTTTTTTGAAGAGGTACCATGAAAAATCTCCAACTTTCTTCACCTTGTTCACCAGTGATTTGGATTCAGGAGCAGGTGAATTAGGAGACTTCATAAAAAGTGCTACTTGGTCAGATCTATTAAAGTACAGTTTAGCTTCTTATATGGATGATAGAGAAAGGGAGGGAGAAGAAGCTGATTTTCATAATAATAAATAAAACTTGTAACATATTGATGATGAAGGGGATGAGGATAAAGGGAGAAGGAGGTGAAAATGGCGATGATGTGGAAGAACGAGAAAGACTAAATAGGAAGACTGGAAGTGGGTTAACAGAATACTAATAGATTCCAGCCTTTTATTTCTCAAAATTTTATATTTTCTGGGAGCAAGTTACCATCTTCTATATTTTTTGCTTTTGTGTTTGATTGCTTTGTTTTAATGAGTTGTTTTTTTTTTCTTAATGTTTTTCTTCTCTTTATGATATGACTCTCTACTTATGGGAGACTATCTTGAGCAAATATAACGGGAAAAAGTGTCTATCCATTTCTGATCCAAGTTACTTGTTATCCCTTTTTGTCTCAAAAATGTGAATGCACTGGTGTGGAAATAACGTATTATCATGCGCTGTGGGAAAGAAGAAAATTTTCTCTGTTTGCTCTCCTGAGATCTGGGGAGTGTTCATCCTTGTGCTTAAAAATCCTTGACTTCTACTTCTTTCTCCAAAGGGCTAGGAGTGTATACTGTGTCTCTATATAAATATGGACATTTAGCATTATCACAGTATATCCTATACCACCATTATCACTTTGCTAAATAAAAAAAAATCCAATGAAATGGAATTATATTAAACAGGGAAAGGCTAAGTTTGAGATGTTTGGGTATTTAGTGTTAAAAAAAGGGGAGAGAGGATGGGCAGCTGCAAATTTGAAAAGATAATGGCATTAAGTGGGTATTTAGACAACATGACTTGTCTTTGGGCATGCCTAATTAAATTTATCATTGTACCTTTAAAATAAAATTTTTTTCTAATGATGACGAGTTCTGCCACTTGATGAAGAATCATCCAAATTGTGTAAGATTTTTTAGAATTGACATTTTCTGTTGTAAATTTCTTCCTGTTTATTTTTAAATTGTGTTTTTCTTTCATGGAAAAGGAAAGAAAATAGCTCTAAATCTTAAAAGTGTGTATAGATTGCTTTGTTAGAGTAAAACTAATGTATATATAAAGGATTTGAAGCTTTTTCCTTAGCCAATTTAAGACCTTCCAGATTTGATTTGCTTAATAAGTAGTTTTGATTTCCAAATTTGATTTTCGTAATAAGTAGTTTTTGTCAAAAAATTAAAGGCAAATAAAGATGTATTCAGATAGGCAAAACCCAACTTAGCCACACCAAAGAAATCCTAGAAAATGAATTCTGATGGAAGCATGGAAATGCAGAATAGAGTAAATAGCAACAGAGGGTAAATATTTGGGTGAATAAATATAAATGTTGGTGGTACTAAACAATTATAATATTTTATGGGTTTAAAAATATGTACAGTTTATATAATGATAAGAAAAAAATTGAAAGGCAAAGGGAAACAGGGAATTTAAGAGTTAAAAAGTTCTGGCATCATCAAGTAGATTTAACTAAATTTTCTAAAATAAAAGTAAAAGATTATTTAACTAACAAGTAAATTAAAGGAAAAAATTGGATAATAAAAGAATTTTCTTAATGCAGAAATCAGGCAAGAAGTGAGAAAAAAGAAACAATTGGGTCATATAGAAAGTAAACACTAATATGGTAGCTATCCAACTAGATCAATAATTATGTTAAATTTAAATGGACTAAATATTTCAATTAAGAGACCATTATTAGTGGATTGAATGCAAAAACCAACGTGATATTCCTTAATGGACAATTTTAAAATATAAAGGCACAGAAAGCCTGTAAATAAAAACATGAAAAAAGTTATATCATGCAAATGAAAAGAAATCAGATGTAACTTCATGAGTATTTGACAAGTAGACTTTAAGGAAGTGAACATTACTAGAAATGAAGAGGGTCAGTATACTAAAAGATATATATATATATATATATATATATATATATATATATATAATATATAATATATAACATACATATAATCAAATGGGAAAGCAAAAACTGAAAGAACTAGCAAAAGACATAGACAAACACAATCCTAATGGGAGACTTAAACATATCTGACTCAACTGCTGAGAGAATAAGCAAGAAGATAAAACTGGAAAGGGCAGAGAAGTAATCTGGTCAATGTAATTAATAGACATGCCCTAACTGACATATGTAGAATACTATCCTATGACAGTTGATCAAATGCACATGGAATGTTTACCACAATTAACCATATACATAAAGCACAAGTCAGTAGATTTCAAAAGATGCAGTCCCATTAAAAATCCTAACAAGTTTTATTTGGTTGGTTGGTTGTTTTGGTGGAAACCATTTGTAAAATTGATATGAAAATCTGAAGGGATATGAATTACCAAAGCAGCCTTGAAGTGAAAGATCAAAACTGGAGGACTTACACTATCAGATATCAAGACTTAATATAAAGGCATTCTAGTTTAATACTGTAGTATTGGCACAAGGATAAGACAAGTAGACACTGTTTTTCACAAAGATGTTATCAGTACGGTAAGGAAAGGATGGAATTTTCAATAACAGTGTGGGGTCAGAATGATATCCTTATGGAAAAAGAGTTATCCCCTAACTCATGTTTTATATGAAAAATCAATTTAATGTGATTATAAATGTGAACCTATAAGGTAAAAACAATCAACCTTTGGAAGAAAATGTAGGAGAATGCCTTTATGATCTTAGGGTAGGTGGTGGTTTCTTAAATTAACAATAAACACTGTAAAGGGGAAAATGACACATTGGATAGCGTGAAATTAAGAGCTGTTCATCAGAACATACGGTAAAGAGAATGAAAAAGCAAATCACAAAGGGGGAGAAATTTATAATGCATATGCCTGAAAAAGGATTTGTATCCTGAATATATTAAGAACTACAACTTGATTTTAAAAAAAATTAAAAATGGGCAAACACTTGAATAGGTACTTCACACAATAAGTTATCCAAATGGCCAATAAACATGAAGTGATGGTCAGCTTCATTTGCCATCTAGGAAATGCAATCCAAAAGCATAATGAGATGCCATGATATATTCACCAGAATGACTAAAATTAAAAAGACAGATCATGTCAAATATTTGCAAGGATTATCTGAAATTCATTTACACTGATTCTGGTTTATTTATTTATTTATTTATTTATTTTAAAGATTTTATTTATTTATTTGACAGACAGAGATCACAAGTAGGCAGAGAGGCAGGCAGAGAGAGAGGGGGAAGCAGGCTCCCTGCTGAGCAGAGAGCCTGATGTGGGACTCGATCCCAGGACCCCTGGGATCATGACCTGAACTGAAGGCAGAGGCCTTAACCCACTGAACCACCCAGGCGCCCCAAGATTCTAGGTTTTTTAAACCAATACGATCACTTTGGAAAACTATTTAGTGGTATTACTAGAGCTGAATATGATACAATGTGGCAATTCCATTAAGTGTATTCCCAGTAGAAATATATTGATACATTTACTAGAAGCCATGTGCAGGAATTTTCCTGGCAGCATGATGAGAGGTTGTCCCAAACTGGAAATAACCCAAATGTCCACTTGTCAATAAATGGTCAAATGCAGTGTATTGTAAAGGTTTGTATTACAACTGTGCTTAAACAACATGGGTGAATCTCAAAAACATAACGTTGCGTGAAAGAAGCTGGAGACAAAGAGTCTACATGATTTTGTTTATATAAATTTCAAAAAGTAAGGCTAATTTATGAAATTATAGATCGAGATTGCTGTTACCTCATTGTGAGGATATTGACTTCGGAGCAGGACCTGGAAGGTCTTCTGGGTGCTGTTTCTTGATCTGTCTGCTAGTTATGTTGGTGTTTCCTTTGAGAGATTCGTTTATCTATACACTTAATGTTTCTGCATTTTTTTTTTGGTAATTATGTTACATTTCAACAAAAAGTTTACTTTAAAAAGTAGAACAGAACAGTGAGCTAAAATGCTCAGCACATGAATTTCTACTTTCTCACTCTAGCAGGGCTGACAAGTTGTGAGGAAACCTAAACACTGAGAGCACAGCTGTATGAAGAATACCTAGATCAGGAGCCCGGGGAGGAGCAGAGATGTCAATAAATTTGGGCTGTTTCAAGGCCAGAAACAAAGCCAGCATGGCTAGTGGTTAGTGCATTAGGGGCCCCATGTAGGGCATGGGGTTTGAGAGGTAGCTATAGGTCAGATCACAAGGTTTATTCCAGCAGCTGAAGGACTGGACCAGGAGAATGATGTGGTCCTCTTCATGCCCTTAGAAGAATACTGTGTCTGCTGGGTGGTGAACAGGCTCCGGGAGGGCGAGGCAAGAGTGGAGCAGGGACACTGGGTCTGGGACTGTGGTCCAGGAGTGATTTGCTGGCGGCAGTGACCTGGACCTTAACAGTCGGAGTTGGTGAGAGGTGATAGGCTTCTGGGGTATGTTGTTGGAGGTAACTAACACTGATAAGGCTTGCTGATTGATTGTGTGTTGAAAGGGAAGAATTCAGAATGACTTTTGAGTGTTTAGCCTGAACCATATGGATGGAAGGTGGTGACGGATGTGAGATCAGGCATGTGGAGAGTGAGAGTGAGGGCATGGGGGATGGGGAGATTACTACATTGTAAACTTTGGAAGACCTGGCATTGTCGTATTAATCTGTACCCCTTAGGTCTTAGCACAGATCTAGGACATTAGTATTATTGAGTAAAAGTTAAAGTCATTTAATAATATGGAATAAATCATTCATATTCCATAAATATTTTTTATTGAGGTATAATTGATATATAACTTTATACTAGATCGAGGTGTATGGCATAATGATTTGATATTTTTATAGAATGCAAAATGATTACCACAATAATTTTGGCTAACATCGATATTCAGAAATATATTGAATAAATGTATACACAATTTTACCATTGGCATTCTTAGAAAAGATGTAATTTAAAGGTTAAAAAAGAAGAAACTTCTTTATTTCTCTGGTCTTTTACTGTGTTGGGTTTGCCTACTTTGTAGATATTTTTATTTTCACTGTTGTGAAGATGATGATTTGACCAAAATACGGTTTTTAAAGGAGTTGATTGGTTGGATATTAAATTGGACTTTCTGTTTAGATGTTTTTTTCTTTCTTTGCAGTTATTTTGTGATTACAGCTGTTCTGATGTTTGGGAACTTGATTCAGCCCCAGCTTTCCAATGTGTTTCAGTTTTTTGAAAAAATGTTTTCAATCTTTTAAAATCTTTTATTTTTCTTTAATGTTTATAGAAGTCCTTTTAGGTGCTTGGAACAAAGAAGTCTCTTTACCAAATGTTTTTCTTTTGTGGATGATAACATTTTGTTTTAGGTTCCAAATGGAACCACTTAGTGTAGACATTAGTGGGAGGATACCACCTAGGAAGCCTTGTAGAATGCTGGAATCCTAAAACAAATGTTACAGTGCATCCCTCCTGACACTAGTCCTCTAATAAGGGATAAAGCAAAGCAATTGAATGTTACATATCTTTTGGAAATTTTACTTCTGGAAGTTTGTTTTGTGGTTGTTTTTTTTTTTTTTTTTAAGAATTTTTTTTTTTTTTTTTTAATAAAATTGTCAGAGAGAGAGCACAAGCAGGCAGAGTTGCAGGCAGAGGCAGAGAGAGAAAGCAGGCTTCCCGCTGGACAAGGAGCCCGATGTGGGACTCGATCCCAGGACTCTGGGATCATGACCTGAGCCGAAGGCAGCAGCTTAACCGACTGAGCCGCCCAGGCGTCCCTTGTGGTTGTCTTTCATCTGTTCTTCACAAGCTGATTCCTACCTGAGTTTGTCAACCAACTTATGGTCATTCAGCCAAACCTGAAGTATTATTAGAACAATATTGGGAATCTAGGCAGAGTAGTTTGGTTAAAAAAACAAAACAAAACAAAAACAACTCAATATCTGTATTGGGGTATTTTCACCGTATTTGTGATTCTGATCAACTTAGAGCACCAAATGGATACATTTGGCTGTAAACAACAGCAACTCCAACTTATTTGAATAAAGAGGGCATTTCCTCAAATAAGAGGAAATTCAATAATTAAGCAGTCTTTGGGGATGGTTGATTAATTAGCTTACTGATGTTACCCAAGTTCTTTCCACCTCTTGGCTCTCTACTTGCAGACCTTCATAGTGGCTTAATTCTCAAGCTGATGGCAGGTACCAAGCAGGTTTCAGACGAGATAGCGTCCGTAAGAAGCAAGTACACCTTTTCAAGAACCTGCTTCCTAACATGTCACATGCCCATTCTTGAATAGGCAAAAATGCTCTTACCAAGTCAGATATAACCTGGAGCTGTTGTAGGTCAGCTTTTTGATAGACTTTATAGGTGAGGGTGGATATTGGAACAAGTTTAGTGTTCTTTGAGGGAGGAGGGTGGATAGATTGTATACTCCCCATGAGAGTGATGTTATTGGTTCACTCAACAACTCTGTCTCAATGCTTATTCTGTTCCAGATGATATATTAGGTGGTGGGTTTACCAAGAGATACCAAAAATACCTGACAGAGAAGGTAGAGCTCAATATCTGGTAAGGAGTACAGTATATGTATTTTCTACTATTTCTATATTCTCTAAATTTTTTTTTAAGATTTTATTTATTTATTGGAGAGAGAGACTGAGAGAGAGAGAGAGAGAGAGCAGAAGAGGGGGGTGGGTCAGAGGGAGAAGCAGACTCCCCGCTGAGCAGGGAGCCTGATACGGGACTCGATTCTGGGATTTCAGGATCATGACCTAAGCAGAAGGCAGTTTTCAACCAACTGAGCCACCCAGGCACCGTCTCTAAGTGTTTTGATTGGGGAGCATAGAAAGCATACTAATTTAAAGTCTTTGGTTATTAGGACTTTAGAGTCTTTGGTAATCAGGTTAAAAGTATAATTCTAGATTTTAGGGCAAGTATTTCAAGTAGAAAGTGTACAGGAAGGGAGGGATAGTGTAAATGAAGAGAAATGCATGTATCAACCAGATTATTATGTTTTTAAAACATTTATTATTCATTACACAAGTCACATATGACTACATGATATAAAAAATTAGAGCAATATACATGCAGCTAAAGTCCCACATTTTCTTTTTTCTGTGTCTTCTCTTATAAATCATTTTGTGTGCATTTCTATACATATGTAATAGTAGTAGGAATTACATGAATTTTTTATTTCTGTCTTATTTCATCATATGCAGCAGCGAATATTGCACATCTGAGATGTGATTACTGAGAAAGCCTTGTCTTCTTCACTAATAGTTTACATATAAAATGTAGGACGCATTTGTGAATGCTTTTATATAGCAGCTTTATTGAGATATAATTCACATATCATAAAAGTCACCATTTAAAATATACAATCCAGTAGTTTAAAGTATGTTGATAGAATGTAGAGTCATCAGCACTATTTGACTTTAGAATATTTTCATCACCCCAAAAAGAAACCGTGTACCTATTAGCAATCATTTTTGAATATTTTTGTACCCATCAGTATCTTATATAAAATTACATTTTAAAGAGCCATATTTCTCTAAATAATTTATTGAACACTTTAAGTCCTTATAGTGAATGTTCCATTAACTTCTTAGGACTAGTTTCAGGGAAAATATTTCAGATCCTTAGAAAGATCTCTGAGCAATGAATATATGCATTTTTTGGAAGTAGAACCTGTAGCAGTCCTGGGAATTTTATTGGGACTTGTTAATATGTTTTGGTTTTTATTGCATAAGTAAAAATAAAGAAATTACATGAAATTAGTGGTAATCACATTTCCTGTGTTTTTAGATTTCTAGCTGCATGATAGAAAAAGAAGACATTTAAAAAAATAAGAGAAAATCAGTTTGAAGAAAGTACAGTGTTAGGGCATTAGAGTAACTGGTATTTGTTACCTCCTAACCCTGTAATAGTTAATAACTTTGTTTCTTTGTACTGAGAGCTAAAAGGATGAGGGCCAAGGGGGACAACCTGAGTGAGTATGTATTGACATTAAAAGATTTTAAAAGATCTTCTAAAATAACACTTTAGTAATACATATTTTTATAACATATATATATATATTTAATAATAAATATTCTAAAATAACACTTTAAAAGCACCTTATTTAACCTTAAGTGTACAAACCTCCACTGTCCAGTATGATAGCAACTGACTACATGGGTGGGGCTGTGAGCACTTGATATCTTGCTAGTATAACTGATAAACTGAATTTTTAATTTTATTTCCTTTTAAATAATTAAAATTTAACTTAAAAAACTAAAGCAGTGTAAAATATTTTTCAGTTAAGCAGTGCTTTATTTTTTGGTAAGACTGCATTTTACTTTTTTGTTGCATCATGTGAGATATCATTGTACTGTGGGTGTGTGTCAAGCCTGTGCATTGTTTTTTAATATTTTATAGAAAGCACCAGTTTATTTGGTGTCAGCAGAATAATTCAAATGGTTTTCTGAAACTAAATCAAATGATTATATTTTACTCACCCATGCAACATTATAATGTGTTTATTTTAATATTTTATGTAAACAGTATGAGTTACAATACTTTTTTGATTGGTAACTTTATAGAACTATTTGTTATACGTTATGTGGTGTATGTATTTTATATGTATTTATAGACATTACAGTGGTTTAGTTACTATATCATTAGCTTTCTAGTGTAAAAATGTACAGAAAAATATTTAAGCATATGAAATATACAACTGATGCAAAATTGAGTAGAGATGTAGAAACTAGAACACGAAAAGATAGAACAAGAATGGGAGAACATATGCCACAAATTTCACAATAATGACAGTTTTATTTTCTGGGATTGAGTAAAAAAAGCTATTTTCTTATTAAAAAAAGAAACAAAGGTAGTAAGGATGACTATACGAAGAAGAATTTTCAGCAATTACAGAGTGAATTTGATAAGTTTCTTCTCAATATTAGAAAAAGAACTTATGAAATTGGTTGCCAGAAATCAGATTTAAATGTATGATAAAAACATATTTGATTTCAGCAGTTGGCAGAATATAATTCTGGCCACCTTTGTTCTCACTCTAAGGAAAAAGAAAAACATTTTCAGTTGGGGAGATTATAGGAGAAATTATTTCAGTTATCATATTTTTTTGGGAAAATTACAAGGAAAAGCCTAACAGTGAAAGCTCGAGCAATTGCCTGTAGAATACATGGTCATTCTGACAATAAACATCAAATTGAGCCAAAGTTTGAAAAATTGCACATATTTTTCTTTGGCTTTAGATGAGTCATGTGACGTGAGGTACCACCCAGTTAATACTTTCCACATAGTTTGTTTCAAAGGATTTCCAAATTTACAAAGAACTATCAATATGTGGCCTAAATAAGTGAACTTGGGGTGTAGATTAAAAAAAAAAATGTTTATATGGTTAGTTTTTCATAGAGGATGGTACTTCAGGTATGATAGATCAAAATATCATGATTTATGGAATTTTTTAAAAAGATGTTTCCCGGGGCGCCTGGGTGGCTCAGCGGGTTAAAGCCTCTGCCTTCGGCTCGGGTCGTGATCCCAGGGTCCTGGGATCGAGCCCCGCGTCGGGCTCTCTGCTCAGCAGGGAGCCTGCTTCCCTTCCTCTCTCTGCCTGCCTCTCTGCCTGCCTGTGATCTCTGTCTGTCGAGTGAATAAATGGGATCTTTGAGAAAAAAAAAAAAAAAAAGATGTTTCCCATATGACCTAATTCTACTATATGATACCTACTGAAAATATTTGCATTCAGTTTTCTGAAATAGAGTGTATGAAGAGTATTATGGATTCAGTTACTAATTTCATTCATTTATGTGCAAATGATTTTAATCATTGCCAGTTTGGAATTATTAAAAACAGTAGAAGACAATGAATTTAATGATTTTGTACTCTTTACCAGTACTCAGTTGTTGAGTTATGGAAGAGTTTTACAAAGAGGACTGTACTTCTAACTCTTGAAAAAAGAAGAGTTAACAAATACTCAATAATCAAAGACAAAGAATAATTTCATTGTGATTTACATTTTCTCACCAATATCACACTGCATATAAGTGAGCTAAATTCGAAGCTCCAAGGAAAAGAAAAGCATTTTTATAACCTAACTGGTCATTGAAATTGAAAATTTCAATACAGATCAATAACAGTGTCTTTATATGTCTTAAAAATGGATAATTATATAGATCATTTTAATTATAATATACACTATTAGTAGAGTTGCTGTAAAAAACTACAAGAACAATCTGATGAATGGTTTGTTAATAATGATAAATGTAGACTTTTCCATTTGTATAGTCTCTCTGAATTCAATTTAATGAATACTTTGTTGATATAAAAGATAATTAATTTACATAACTTGGATAGATGTAGTTTTGAAACTGATATGCATTTTCTTCATAGTCCAATTCTTATAAAAATGTTGAACCAGTTGTCAGTGTGGATGTGCACATATAATTTCATTATTGGGAAAATTTTAAGTATCTTTCGAACAATTTCATGAACTTTTTTTAAATTATAAATTTTATGAAATCTAAATGGAGATAAAGTATTTCTGATTTAAAATATAGCATACAAATTATTGTGTGGTGTGCTGTAAGTGTAAAATACACCCAGATTCCAACGAGTTTCAATGAAAAAGCATGTAAAATGTCTTATTAATGACTTTTATGTTGATTACATGTTGAAATAATATTGTGAAATTTTAGGTTAAATAATATATTATTGCAATTAATTTAATCTTACATTGTTATAATGTGACTACTATTAAAATTGTATATGTGGCTTATAGTATATTCTGTTGGATAGTACTGGTGTAGACCATGTCAGGAGTAACCTGAGCTCCTCCTTGGGGCTTACTTCATGACAGAATTGGATAGCAGCAAAGGTCATATTTTTGAAGAAAACCTCAATATTTTAGTTTGTGTATCCTTTACTTTAGGATATACATTTGGTGCTTGATCTTAGCTTCAGCTTATTTCTTTTTCTTTGTGTGTGTGTATGTGTGTGTTTAAATAATAGACCTTACTTTTTAAGGAAGTTTTAGATTATAGTGAAATGGTCAGGAAAGTACAGAGAGTTCTTATGTAGTCTCCCTTGCCCTGCCACACACATAGTTTCCTTTATTATTCACATCTTGCATTAGTGTGGTTCATTTGTTACAGTTGATGAACGAATATTGATACTTATTATTGAGCTCTGTAGTTTAAATTTGATTTCTTTGTACATTCTATAAATGTTCTGACAAAGATGTATATCTTTGTATTGTACATTCTTTGTGTTGACAAATGTATACTGATGTGTCCACCATTACAGTGTCATATAGAATAGTGGCATTGCTCTAAAAATCCTCTATGTTCTACTTATTCACCCCTCTCTTCCTTCACTCAGTCATAATAGTTTTACTGTATCCAGAGTTTTGCTTTTTCCAGAATGTCATACAGTTGGAATAATATGGTAAGTAGCCTTTTCATACTGGCTTCCTTCATTTGATAATGTGAATTTTAAGCTTCCTTCATTTCTTTCTGTGGCTTGATAGCTCATTTATTTTTTATTACTGAATAGTATTCCATTGTATAAATGAACCATAGTTTATCCATTTACCTCTCAAAGCAACTTCTTAGGTTGCTTCCAAATTTTTGCAATTATAAATAAAATTGCTATAAATATTTGTGTGCAGATTTTTGTGTGGACATAAATTTTTGA
This sequence comes from Lutra lutra, assembly GCF_902655055.1. Lineage (NCBI taxonomy): Eukaryota > Metazoa > Chordata > Mammalia > Carnivora > Mustelidae > Lutra > Lutra lutra. The sequence goes on along the minus strand of NC_062279.1, from coordinate 119,720,769 downwards.
CTCATTTGAGTAAACACCTGGTAGCATGATTCCTGATTGTATGATGAATATATTTAGTTTTTTTAAAAGCTTTCAAACTGTTTTCTAAAGTAGGTGTACAATTTTGCATTGCTGTCATCAATGAGTGAGAGTCCCTGTTGCTCCACATCCTTCCAGCATTTGATATTGTCAGTGTTTTGGATTTTGGCCAATTCTAATATGTAGTCCTATCTCATTGGTGTCTTAATTTTCAATTCCCTAATGACATATGATGTTGATTATTTTTTCATATGCTTATTTGCAAATTGTACATCTTCTTAGGTAAGACATCCATTGAATCTTTTGCTCATTTTGTTTCTTATTGTTAAAGTTTTAAGAATTCTTTGTATCTTTTATATACCAGCAAGGAATTTCTCCCAGTCCATAGTTTATTTTTTAATTTTCTTCACAGTATCTTTTCAGTGCAGGAATTTTTTTTTTAATTTTAATAAACTTTACTCAGAATTTCCTTTCATGGGTTGATACTTTTAATATTGTATTTAAGAAAGCCATCACCAAACCCAAGGTCACTTAGGTTTTCTCCTATGTTATCTTCTAGGAGCTTTATAGTTTGCTTTTATATTTAGCCTGTAATTCATTTCCAAAAATTATTTTTCTGGAAGGTGCAAGGTCTATGTCTATTTTTCTTGAGTGTATGTCCAGTTGTTCCAGCACCATTTGTTGAAAAGAGTATCATTCTTTTCCATTGACTTACTTTTGCTCCTTTTTAAACAACTTATTTTTTTAATGAAAAAATAAGGGTTTTTTGGAAAGATTTTGACACAGAAAGAACATGAGTGGTGGGGCAGAGGGAGAGAGACAAGTGGACTACCTGCTAAGCAGGGAGCCCGATGCGGGACTCGATCCCAGGACCCTGAGATCATGACCTGAGCTGAAGGCAGCGGCTTAACCCACTGAGCCACCCAGATGCCCCCAGACTGCTTTTTAAATCAAGAAGTGACTTCAATGAATTTGTTTCTTACAGAATCATAGATACAGTAAAGTACAGAGATAAAGTTTTGTTGATGATAGCTGCTCAAAAATCAAGTTACTTTTGCTGAAAAAAATTATACTACTCTCTATGGAATGCTTAGTTACCATTATGGGAAATATAAATAATAATAATATAATATAATATGGCTTAATATAATATGATTTATATTATATATTATATATATTATAATATGATACAATAATATAATTATTGACAATAGGTAATATTTATTTGAGATTTCAAATTTACCTGGGTGACTTCACTGACATCTGATCTGAAAGCAAAGTTGTCAGTTTTTAAAAAATATTTAAAAACTATTTCCTTATTTTATACTCTGTCTTGTCATGTGGCCAGAGATCTGTACATACCACATTTTATGACTTCCTGGGCATTAAACATGAAGTTAGTATAAAGATAAGGCCATTTTAATTGAAATAATTCAGACAGCCTGGAATTAACTTTGGTACCAGGAGTGGAAAAACAACTGAATTGCTGAATTGGAAAGTTATCCCAGGAACAGAATATGGTTATCACAGCAGCTGGCCGCATAAATGTCTGCTAAGCTAAACAAATGTTAACTTGATTAGTTCACTGGCAATTCCAACTTGAATGATGTGGCACATGAAAGAAGCCATGATCAGAAATATGGGTGTTTGGGGGAGAATACTGTTTGCTATTTGTAAAGGTCATATGTGTTTCAAGAACAGAGTCTTCTGTTTATTTGGTGCTATAAAAATATAGGTGAACTCACCTCATGCTCTTTTATTTATTAAGCTTATGATTCTGCACTCCGACTTGTGGAACCTACCTTGTCTCAGTTAGGATTGGAGTCATTTTCAGCAAGCAAGTCTTTATGCTTCTTATAAAATATTTTTCATTTATAATAAATTATATGTGATACTTCTCAGATGAGGTTTTTCTGGATAAGTCTCAATGACACAACTCTTTTGAGTCTTAAAATGAATGCCATATAAGAGTTTGTTTTGTTTTTAAGGATTCCTGTGGATTTGACTGATTCTATATGACATTATAAATTTCTCTCCAGTATTTTACTTAAGTTACATAAAACAGAATACATCCTAGTTCCTGTAGCAATAGAGAATGAAGGTGGTTTTTATTTTTCTAAAATTTTACACGCATTCCTTTGTGTCCTGGGGATTCCGAAGACTTGTTGTAAGTAGAATACTTGGATTCTTCATCAGATGTATCTCCACTAAATAAAGCTTATAAAATTTTAATTTTTTTCCTGAAATATACATCAGACCTGGGATTTATTTCATGGTCAGTTTTTTTTTTTCCCCCAACTTTTTTACTCTGTAGGGTCTTTATGTTTTTGGATCTTGTTTCTCTTCAGCTATTTGGCTGTATAGTCAGGCCTGCTATAATGTGATATGTGTGTTCCCAGAATTCAGTGTGCTGTGCAAAATTGCTCAGTAAAATCTATGAGATTTATGGGAAAAATGGGGTTAGGGACCTGATGTGAAAAAATTCTCCAGTGACATATAAAATAAAATATAAGAATCTAGTAAAAATGGTAGTAGTTTTACACATATTAAATGGTTAAGCAATATGTAAATACTATAATAAATATGTCATTTTGCTTTTAAAAAGACCTGAACTGTGTTTGTGGAAGTATATGTCAGGAGGGTTGCAACTTGTGAGTTCCAAAGAGGTGGTGGAGGGAGGATTATCTGAGATTGGATGGAAAGTTGTAAAACCCAAAATGGGTGGGTATGTCTCATAACACAGATGGTAAACTGAGGTAGGTGGTAGATATTTGAGGTGGATGTGTTTCGTGTATTTCTTTGTGGCTCAGTTCAACTAGGTGCAGTTTTCTTCATCCACTTAGTGTTTCTGGGGGACAAAATTTGCACAAGCAGTTGCAAAATTTGTGTTATGCTGAAATTTTTCCGTAGTCACACTGGACCCCAACTGATACTTTCTGAACAAACATCATAGCAGAGCAAACTGTATACACTTGAAATACTGATGGTTTTATAGCTTCATAAAAATGTTTTAGAAATGACTTTACTTAAATTACTTATCCAGTCCAACATGGTACCTACTGTTTAAACAGCTATTCGCTGTAAAAAGAAATACCTGGAAGCATTTTCTTGTTTAAGGAGTAGCTACCAAAACGCTCACCCATTTGTACTTTGCTCCTTGTTTATTGCTTTTGACTGAATCTGTCACTAATTTCATTGCTCTGTCCACATTACACTTTCCCCTTGCCCTTAGATTAATGATTTCCCAGCATATTTCCTTTGACATTTAACTCTGGCTTAGTCTTTCTGTATGGCCAGTTTTCTCATAGACACTGGGGTGAGTCCCATGCTAACTTGGCCTCGCCCCGAGAAACCATGCTCAACCTTTTTCGTTGCTTGACCTCCTGGGCACAAGTGAAACCTATGGCTTCAGGGTTGTCCCTGAGTTATTTGAAGTGTTGGGACTGACCGACACTGGCTGGGGAAGAAACCCCTGACCTATATTTCTAATTCTGCGTCTGGTGAAGGCAGCCTGGCTGCCTTCTCTCCGGATCATCATCAGCACAGCACTCCAGGCAGGCACCGTGGAGCAGCTGGAATTGGCATGCAAGCTGAAAGCTTTCCCTATCTTTGTTTCAGTCTGTTTTCCGTGTTTGTGTGGCACAGGCTTTGACTTCCAGGGTGGCCTGAACCAGGGTCCTGGCTTGGTTAATAGGGAGATGCAGAAGGTTTGGCCACATTCCTTCAGTCACCTGATTTGGCCACACAGTCCCCTTCGGGTGTCCCAGTCAGTTCTTCAGGGGGTGCCTCTTGACATCACCATAGGCAAAGAGCACTGTCGATCCACTGCCTTCTAGAGTAGAGAGCCCATCCACAGTCCCATGTTGTGACCTGCTGCCTGAGAGCAAGACAGATGATTCTCCTGCCTGCTCCACAGGCCACACTTACGTCAGGAGCCGCCTTCTTCCTCTTCCTTACAAGGCACTGCCATTGCCTCTCGTCTCAGGCCCTAGGCAGTAGGCCCGGAGGCTCTCGTGCTTCAGAAAGACATAGAAACCTATAGCCAGGGACTAGCTTTCTCAGATGTACCTACAAATGCTTCAGTACTGGACAAGAAAAAGGAAGACATTTTCGGAACAGTGTTAACTAATGGTGGTGTGATAAGTAATCTTGTCTTATTCCTGATTTTAATGTCAACCTTTATGTGTTTTACCATTAGGTACATTGGCTGTGATTTAACTTGGCTCTTATTTTCATATTGAAATAATATCCTTTATTGTTAGGAAGGCAGTGACAACTGAGACCAGTCAAATGGAGTTAAATCAGATGTTTCATTTTTAAAATCTTCTCTTGAGATTTTGAAGCAGACATCCCATTTTAAATTCTACATATTTATCTCTTTTTCATCTAACAAGTAAAGACAAAGAAAAGATAACATTTTACTACCTCCACTTCCTATTCCCGCTTTCCAAGTTTTGTTGTTCTGGGATGAAAGTCATTAGTATGGACTTCATATATTAATCTTCTGATTCAAATAATGGAATTTTTACTGTTGGATTTTTGAGTTCCTGATTTTGATTACTTGATCAGTTGGGAAAATCTTTAATGACAATAGCTCCAAATCTGGATAAACATTTTATAAAATGTAGATAATATCCCAAGATGCATGAGGAGCTAGTAAGAAAGCACCTGTTTAAATTAAATTCTCTCTGCAGTTCCAGAAAAAATAATATACTTGGTGCTGAAAGAAAAGCTGTTCTTGAAGAAACTGTTTATTATTTTTTGAGAAGTCATGGAGAATAGGCGAAGAAGTCCCCACTGGGGAAAAGGTAAATTTTGGAAATGATCAGGTCTTCAACTATAGAGTTTTGGAATGAAATACCAGACACATTGCTTGGAAGTAGTTAAGTTAGGAAAGTGGCAAACACTAGAAAGGGGTAGGGTATGATAGAGCTTGAGTTAGGTCAAATATTTAATGTTTAATGGTTATGTAAACCCAGAAGAGGCTTGCAAATCTGAAACTCTGTACCCATTAAACAGCTCCTATATCCTCCTCTCCCCAGCCCCTGGTAACTGTCATTCTACTTTCTGTTTCTATGAGTTTGGTTACTTTAGATACCTCATGTAAGTGGAATCATACAGTGTTTGTCTTTCTGTGGCTGTCTTCTTTCAGTTTGCTTAATGTTTTCAAGATTCATCCATGTTGTAGCATGTGATGGGATTTCCTAATTTTTAAAGCTGAATTTTATTTCATTGTGCGTGTACACCCTATTTTGTTTATCCATTCATCTGTTGATGGACATTTGGGTTATTTCCACTTAGTTATTGTGAATTGTGCTGTTATGAACATGGACGTGCAAACCTTTTTTTTTTTTTTTTTTTTGAGATCCTGCTTTCTATTCTTTTGGGTATATACCTAGAAGTGAGTTTACTGAATCATACTACTGGATTTATTATTTTTTTAAATCTTTTTAAGGAACCTCTATAGTATTTTCCACAGTGGTTGTGCCATTTTACCCACCAGTGTTGCACAAAGGTTCCAATTTTTCTACATCCTTGCCAAAACTTGTTAGTGTTTTCTTTAGTAGTAGCCATCCAAGTGGGTATGAGAGGTAGACAGTGTTTTAAGATATATAGTTGATATTCAAAGGCTGTTATTAAGTAGAATGATAGACCAAAAGCTTATGTGATGAAGTATGGCTAAATGTAAAGTCAATTTTTGAAGTCTAAGATGGGGATACCAGACTTGATATTGACTCAGATGTAAGTGTCTTAAGGGTTTACTTGATTTATATGGACATTTTGGTTAGCAGTATTACTTAGCAGCTAGATCAAAAACCTAGGCTGCAATAAAAGAAGTAGAGTGTTGAGATCATGGCAGAGAATAGTGCTTTTGTACTATGCACTGGTCAGACTGTATCAGGAGTGTTGTGTCATATTCTGCGTGTTAGCTGTGGATCCAGAAATTGATAAACAGCTGACGTTCAACAAAGAGCAGCCATACACGGGGTTTGGAAACTGTGACCTCTCAGTCAGTTGAGAGAACTGGGGCTCTCATCATACCTGTCTTCTTGTGATTTAATATGTTGTCATGAGGAAGATGGTGGTGGTTTAGCTTTCCTGTTGAGGACAGAGCTAAAAAACAAAACAAAACAATACAACACATGTGGGACTGGAGGGAAGTATGTTTCTAATGAACATGAGATAAACTTTTCTGTCAGAGGAGTAGAGTTCCCCTTTGATGGAAGGGGAGGGAACTTAGGCCAGGAGGAGGAGGAGGCAGCTGTGCAGGATAGTCCTCTGCTAGATAGAAACCTGGCAAGATGGAGCTATACAAAAACTCTTTGTGCCTTCTCCTATGAGCAAAAGAGACTGAGAAGCTAGAAAAATACCAGTACCAGCCACAAAAAGCCCGAAATCTAGTAGTGTCCATTTTTGCCTGCCCAGTCTGAACCCTGCCTAGAACTCTGAGCTAATAAATTTTTCCATTAGGAAGAGTCTGGACTGCCAAGAGTCTACTCTGGGTTGATGGTGAGCTACATACACTCTTTTTCCAAAGTGCATCCAAGTGCCATACAGAGCCCAAGAACTGGCCCACCACTAACCTCTCTACACTTGTCCTTAATATTTCCTGCTTCTCACTGAACTCTTTCATTATACTTTTTAGTGCTTTAACCCCCTGCCACCTATCTGTGCCTTTGCTAGTCTCTTTACTTGGACCTTGCCCTTTTTTCCCTCCTTTCCTGCCCCTTATTGCTGTCTAAGAGCCTCTCCTTACTGCTCTCTGAATACCTCAGGCAGGTTACGGTTCCTGACTTTACTGCACTTTGGAATATCTGTCTCCACATGCTGGACTGTGGAATAATAGAAGAATATATGTATTTTTTTCAGTTTTAGTCATAACATCCTATTGTTCTAGAAACCTCAACCTTAATCTGGTTGAAATGTGTAGGCTGAATCTAGGAGTCAGAGGCTAGCTATATCCTCTCACCTCTTCTCTCTTTCTTCTCCTCCTCTTGCTTCACTTTCTTCCCCTTTGCTCCTCTACCTACTCCTTGTTCATCCTCTCCACTTCTTCCTTCCTCTTTTGTCTTTCCTTCCTCCCTCCTCTTTGTTTTTAAAAGATGTACCGTCTCCTTACACGGTGTTCTCAGGTAGAGTTTGGCAGGCTTTTTCTGTTCTGTAATTCACACACCCCTTAACCATGCCTGTGTATTTCCAAGACCTCAGATGTGTAGATCCTAACAGAGATTCCAGATCACTTTTGTGTTGACATGAGAGTTTTTTTTTTTTTTCAATATGGCAAATGAGGTTCAGACATACCTTGTTCAATTTCTACACATTTGTCTTTTTATTTACTTGTCTTTCCAGTTTTTTGTATTTGTGCCAGTCTCCTGATGCCAACCATCTGTTGATTCTTTAATATTATGGTGACACAGGCTCTGTTTGTATTCAGGATAGTTTACATTTTTGTGTTTGCCAAGACATTTTGCTGTTACTATGTGGTAAATTAAACGTGAGAACAACAGGCAGGCTAGGAGTCTCTATTAGCAGCTTGATGGATTTGTATCTGAGTATATAAGCTCTTGTGTGGTTACTCAGTTTTTGGTCTGTTTTAGTTAACAAATTATGGCTCTAATTTATGTTTAATATAAAAAAGTAGACAATGAATTTTTCCTTAAGTTAGGTGTGGTATTTTCTACAAGTCAAGAATACTAGCTTTCATGTAACTTCTTTACATACAGTGGAGGCTCTCCAAACATCGTTGAAGGTTTGCATAAAATTCTACCTGAGGAATTCCATGTTTTCTTTTTATATAAAGAAAATTAATGTTCATGGAATAGAGTAAATTTCATCTAATCATTTGGCCTATAATTTCTTTACTGTATGATAAATGACTATTCTGAAAATGCTTTGTTCTTTGAAGAATTTTTAGGACAGCTTAGATAATTAATGCTTTGATGTGCATATTTGTTACTTTTTAACTTTTGATTAACAAATCATGTTTTTCCAAAATCTTCCCTTCGGTTAGGCCCTAGAGATCAGTCGAAACACGTATTCTTTTGTCCACACTTAAGATGGTTTTGTATTTTATGAATCTCATAGAAATTTCGAAACCCAAAAGAAGGCTATGTTGACATATCACCAGGATTTGGAAGTTGTCTCCAATTTGCATATTAATAAGTAGATTGCAGGGGACCGGGAGAGGAGTATGTGCTCTTGTTTGGAAGAGACTGGATCTTAGTATTATGTCCTATTTTTTGTCTATGGACACTCCTTTCTAGATGAAAGGGAGTATGGGAGTAGTCCTCCACAAAGAAAATCTGTTTTCTTAAGAGTCGTAGTGCTAAACAGTGCTAAACAGCGCTATTATAGGGTACCTACTATCCATACAATCATGTACAGATTTAGCATGTTCAGATTCTCTGTTCCCACATTTCTTTAATTCTGTGGCATTGCATTTTCCTTTGGTACCATTGCCAGATCACCTGCCATCATTCTGATAAATTTATCATATCTCTCTAGAGAAAAAGGACTCTAATGGGTTGTCTAAACACTCTTTTTTACCTCTAGGTTTGTAGACCTTTATTTGGAAATCTGAACTCCAAAAAGCTCTGAAAACCAAATTCCTGAAAACCAAATATAAGTAAGATATCTATCTTATTTAGCAGCAAAACCTGACTTGAACTCATGTAAGGCTAAGCCTTTTGTTTTTATCCTATTTAGCATGACTGTTCATACATTTAGTGCAGAGATGTGAATGTGTCTGATTATGGGACGCTGCTCCAAACTCTGTAGAAAATGTTATGTAAACAGTATATGCACTATATTATCTTTCTAAGATAAATTTAAAAAAAATCAGCTTTCTGAAACATCTGGTTAAAGAGCTGTGATGTTGGATAGGAATATTTCCAATTTTTGTGTAGGTAAAAGCTCAAGAGCTATAGGTATTTCTATAGGAGAAAACCATTAAAGGTAAGTATAGTAGGCTAACAATATTGAGTAAAGCAGTAGATTTTAGAGTTAGTAAGGGACTCTTTGTTACTGAAAATAAAATGTTATGTATATTCGTGAGATAAAACATGATATAAAACATGTTATGTATATTCGTGAGATAAAACATGACCTACATGTATAAGGAGTTCTGTTTGCGGGAGTTCATTGCTTCCGACGTTCTGATGTTGTTGTTGTCTTCCCCAGTGAACAAATTTGGAAGGCGATGTCATGGGTCTAGTGAGCTGATCACTAGAGTTTAATATTAGAGCTTTTGTGTATGCATAGAACAAGTTTTTCTCACTTTGTGTTAACAGCTGCAGGTGAAGTGATATTTCTGGACAAAGAAGGTGTTGTTACCACTTTGTAATTTTAGGTGACTTACCCTTAAAGGTCGTTTGTTGCAAACTTAAAAACACTCCCTCAAGGAAAGCCCTAGATTTGTAAGCACATGTTTAAAAACCTCAAACCAAGATTATATAGTACCCTTTGAGCATCAATTTCCCCAACTTCTTTTCTTTTCTTTTTTTTTTTTAAAGATTTTATTTATTTATTTGACAGAGAGAGAGAGAGAGATCACAAGTAAGGCAGGCAGAGGAGGAAGCAGGCTCCCCGCTGAGCAGGGAGCCCAGTGCGGGGCTCGATCCCAGGACTCTGGGATCATGACCTGAGCCGAAGGCAGAGGCTTTAACCCACTGAGCCACCCAGGTGCCCCCCCAACTTCTTTTCTTTATTGTGTTTTACATCTGTATTTTTAATGGTTTAGTATGTCTTTATAAGGTGTAAATATAATAGAAAAATATTTATGGTAAGTGGTTTCCTTATGTATTAAATTCTTAATGCAAGTTTGATATCTGTTATACTAATGAAAGTATACTGGCAGCTGTATAATAAATGTAAAAAAACATAATTGAAGGTTTCATATTTGGGAAAAACTGATGAAATGGGAAATGTAGAAACTTTTTTTTTTCAATTTTATAAGAGAAACTGATTATCTCTGTAACCCAAGAATTAGTGTTAAAATTTATAAATAATATGTAGTAGGTCCCTTCTCTATTCTTTTCCTCCCTTCCTTCATTTAATATAAGACTAAATCCCTTACATTAAACATTTATATTCTGCTTAAAGGCATTTGCATTATTTTTATGTAGCTAATATAATGTAGATTGTAAATCACCATTTATCATCTCATCTGAAGTGAAAAAAGCAAGACAGTGAGGATCTTCCTTGGTCATATAGCTTCAAGGAGCTGGAATTTGGCCAACATCTTGAAGGGGCTTGGAAGCCGATCTCTACAGTCTTCCCCAAAACTCCAAGCAGAGAATCCAGCCATACCCACTGAGACTTCTAACCTACAGAACTATGAGACAAGATATGAGTATTGTTTTAAGCTTTTCTGTTTGTGGTAATCTTGGTGCAGCAGTAGAAAATGAATGCAAGGTTTGGTACCAGGAGTTGGGTATTAGTTTTTTGCTTTTGCCCCTAACAAATCACCATATCCTTAGTGGTTTAAGACAGCACCCTTTTTTAAGTTTTACTGTTCTGTAGGTGAGAAGTCTGCATTGAGTTCTCTGCTTAAGTGTCTTATGAAGGCATATCAAGGTGTTGCAAGGCTGGGCTCTCGTCTGGAGGTTTCAGTGATCAGTTTGCTTCAAGCTCATTCAGGTTCCTGACTGAATTCAGTTCCTTGGGGTTCTAGGACTGAGGTGTTTGTTCTGTTGCTGGCTGCGTTAGAGGCAGCTTTCAATCCCTAGATCTCTTAAGGTTCCCTATCAGGCAGCCTTGGAAGATGGAAAATCCTTATCATGTCAAATCCTTCTCATGCTTCCTGGCTCTCTGACTTCTCTGCTTACCAGCCAGAGAAAATCTGAGGGTTTTAAATAGCTATGTGACCAGTGAGGCTCCCCAGGAGTATTCTCCCTTTTGTGAGATAGCATGATCATAGCAGTGATATCTCACTGCCCTCACAGGTTCCACCTCCACGCAAACTGGAAGGTGTTCTCGACGGTCATGAGGAGTGATTCTTAGAATTCTGCTTACCAGTTGGCAACTAGGGACCAAGGTTGTAAGGATATTGAGTTAGTATAACGTGATGGGATCTGGAATCAAACTGTCCCTGTTTGAAACTGAACGTCAATATTTAATGAGCTGTGAAAACTTAGATAAGTTATTCTGATCATGTCTCAGTTTCGTTATCTTTTAAGTGTGGTTAATATGTCGCACCTACCTCATGGGCTCGTTTTGAGAAATGTATATTATGTGTAAAGGTGCTTATTAACCAAGTGTGTGACACATAATAAACACTCAATAACTGTTAGCTATTACTACTTTTTTGTTTGTTCTTTATTATTTGTTCTTTAAAGCAGGATCCTTTTATGTTTCAGTTTTCAGAGAATGAATTTGACTAAATACAAAGCATGTGTTCGGTAGAAGTAACATGATACTCATCCAAATGGGAGACTTTCATCATTATGAAATCTGACTCACGTGAGCATCTCAGATGGAAACGTGAGTGCCATTCCCTGCTCCAGACAAGGGGATGTGTGCTTTTAGAAAGCCTGGGACAGGGTGTGTGGGTGTGTGCTTGTGTTTAGGTCAGTCTCAGCCTATGGATAGTAGTGCTGGGTATCCCGGAGGAATTCCTGGGGGCATTCACCTGGGTCCATGCTACTTTTTGGCTAGCCTGTAGAGACATTTCCCCAGCTGGGGACAATGTTGTGGCTGGACTGGTCCTTACGGTTCTTATTATGATCACAAGATGAACCTCAGCAACAACCATCAGGGAACTTTGAAAAAATGTTTATTACTTGTGGGTCCTGGGGGTACATGGCATACCTAGGACCACACAGTGAGGTCTTGGGAGAGAGATATTGGGTATGAAAGTACATGGAAACTGGGGTTCTGCCTTTTTTGGAGTTAAGGGTGGGGTGTCCAGGGTTTTGTGGGTCCACTCTTTATGAATTTAAAATATAAGAGTGGGTGGGGAATAAAGCATGGGAAGGGAAAAACAAGTGGTCAGAAGGTCAGTTATCTATGTCTACCAGAGCTCTCTAAAAAGAGAACTTTATGAATGGGGCAGCCAGGCTCTTACACTGTGTGGTGGTCAATGTCGTCATTCAAGATGGAGGTCTTTGAAATAGATGTTGGGGCAGTCAAATCTTTTTTTTTTTTTTTAAACTTACTGAATGTGCTTTATTTTATCTTTAATGACAAACATCTATCATTCTTATAAAAACAGTATATCTCTTTAAATAAGTAAATCAATAATTTATAATTAATAAAGATATATTTGAAGTAAGTGAATAATTACTATTTTGTCTTAGATACAGAGTAAAAGTTAGGTTTTACTGAAGAGGTCATGAACCCTCATCCTCCCAGTTATGAAGCCTTCAACATAGTGTGATATTTACTCTTCCATATTATAGAACTACTACTAATGCTGCAGGAAATACCTATAGAGTTAATACCCCTCCCTAATCTCCTGGCAGAGGTCCAGGAAGTATACTGGAGAGCACAGCCTTTTTTTTCTTTTAAATTTTGCTTTATTTATTTATTTATTTTTTCCAGTGTTCCAAAATTCATTGTTTCTGCACCATACCCAGCGCTCCATGCAATACATGTTGGGGCATTCAAATCTTAATGTCAGGTATTTACATTACAGTCAGAAAAACTAATTATCAGGTGCTCACACTGAGTCGTCAGTGCAGTGGGAAGAGGGTAGAGTGGCTTGAGCTGAGAAGAGACAAGTCAGCATGTGAAGGCCTTGTATGTCATGCTAAGGAGTTTGGACATTTGATGGGCAATGGGCAGTTTTTAAACAGGCAATGGTATGAGGAGATGTGTGAATTACAAAGAGAGCTCTGAAGGCAGGGTGAAGAAACTGAAGATAGATTTTGAATCAATGTGGAAGAATACTCAATTATGAAAATACTATAAGAAAAGTTTAGGAAGCTTTCCTGGAGGTGAGAAGGTTCAGACTAGGGAAGTTTGGACCAGGTGGTGGTCCTGGTGGATGCTGTTGGCCAGGAGATGTGAACATCTGAACCAGAAACAGGTCCAGGTTTGAGTAAGATTTGAGTTCAAGGGTAGATGAGAATCCAGGAGATTGGTCTATGAGTAGGGTCTAAATTGATGTGTGGGGAGTATAATCCACCATTCTGGTTACACACCCCAGAGAAGTGGGACCAGTGGCATGTAGAGGACCAAGGAATTCCAGCTGGCAGGGCAGCATTGACCTTCATTTTCTGTCCTGGGGCAAATCCAACAGTGGGGCTGCAACCCTGTCAAAAAAAAAAAAAAAAAAAAAAAAAAAAAAAAAAAAAAAGGTTGGGATTGAGGAAAAGGAATCCAGTGACTAGAAGGACTACACAGGCTATAAAGCAAGCAGGGTAAGAGCCCAGTCATTTAGGGACTAGATTGATAATGAGAGATTGTGCCACGAGAAAAATAAAAAATGTAATTTTAGGAATTTACGATAGAGAGTCAAAGCAGGGTTGAATGTCAAGGTTGAATCTGCAACAGCAGACTGAAAATTTCAGTGTCCATGTTCGTAAACAGTCCATGAACTGGCCTCAGGCGTGAGGGGATTGAAGAGTGAGCACTGAGGGGCTCGGAGTAGAGTACGTAAGTAGAGTCAGAGGGCCCACCCAGGTGGCCCAGTTATAGGCCTGCATCTCTGGAAGTGACCACACTTCCTGAAAGATCCCCTCGAGTGGCCAAGAGTCCTTTTCTGAAGGGCTTCCCTCCAGGATGAGTTCTTAGTTCCATTGACTCTCTGGTTCCCTGGATATATAAGACCAGCTGCAAGAAAATCCGATCAACGGAAAAGCCCCAGTTTTTTTTTTTTTTTTTTTTTTTAAAGTCAGAAACCATCCTCAACTGCAATATTTGTGTCCAACGTTTGGATGGCATTCCTTGCCAGGCCTTTTGTTGCCAGAGCAGTTATGGGTGCCAGACGCAGTTTGGTCTGTAACAGGGAGATATCCCAATTCCAGTGATCCTGCCTCCTGGCAACATGAGACTTTTGGCAGAATTCTTGAAAGTGAGCTACAGTAAGACAGAAGCATGTACAACATAGATGTGTGGCCCCTTTTGAGCCAATTCTTCTGTTTATGTTTGATGGTAGGAAGTAAGAGCCTTGGCTAGAAATTTTGAGTGAGGAACCTAAATGTTTCAGGAACAAGTAGAGATCAGCTTCTTGGAGAAGACTTCTTTTTCTGAACACAACTTAACTCAGGTGGCATGCTGCAAATTACCCTTACTGGTACTGTTCCGTGTCATGTAAGGGCCTTCTGTGACTTATACGTGAGGGTCATAGTTTGCCATCTTTCCACTGTGTCATTATATGACTTAAAGATGGAGAGTTGTGAACTGTTGGCCAACCAACCCAATGGGCTAGATGTGTGGAAGGAAGATGTGAGAATTACCTACTTTCTTCTTTGTTGCATGTAATGTGTACATTATTTAAATTCTGTATTTGTATTCCTTCCTGTAATTACCTGAAATATGCCTGTCTCTATGGTTTTGTCTGCTTTGGGAACCAAAGCTTCTAGAGTGTTAGTTTGTCAGATTTTCTCCTTCTATACTCTATTTTTTGGATATTAGGTACCAACATTCAGGGCTTCCAAATCAACACTTAGCCACTCATCTTTCATTCTCTCCTTAACTCTGGTTTTTAATTCCAAAGGGACATTTTTTTTCAGGTCTCCTTTTTGTATGTGAAAGTTACCAAGTTGGTTTACAGTTTCCTTCATGTAGACATTGGCTTTTCAGTTCTTGTTAGTATCCGTAAGACTGATCACTCAGGCTTACAGTTTTGGAGTATTTGCAACTTTCCTTGGGTTCTACCTCACATCAATTTCATAAGTAGATTATACCCAGATATTTATTTTGCAGTTACTCATTGCTTTTATTTTTATTTATTTATTTATTTACTATGATTATTTTAAAAATTTTTATATATTTGACAGAGAGAGAGACAGCAAGAGAGGGAACACAAACAGAGGGAGAGGCAGAAGCAGGCTCCCCATTGAGCAGGGAGCCTGATGCGGGACTCAGTCCCAGGATCCCTGAGCCTATTGATTCACATGAGAATCAATCATGGGGGGGGGGGTCAAGATGGTGGAGAAGTAGCCAGCTGAGAGGACATCAGGTAGCAGGAGGTCAGCTAGATCGCTTATCTAACCATTGCAAACACCTACAAATCCAACAGGAGATTGAATAGAAGAAGAGCAACAATTCTAGAAACAGAAAATTGACCACTTTCTGAAAGATAGGACCGGCGGAGAAGTGAATCCAAAGTGACGGGAAAATAGACTGTGAGGGGGAGAGACCGGCCCCCAGCAAGCGGCGGAGCAACAGAGCACAAAATCAGGACTTTTAAAAGTCTGCTCCACTGAGGGACATCGCTCCAGAAGCTAAACCAGGGTGAAGCCCACGTGGGGTCAGCATAGCCCCAGGTCCCATGGGGTCACACAAGGATCGGGGGTGTCTGAGTGTTGCAGAGTTCACAGGTATTAGAGCAGGGAAGCCGGCTACAGAGCCAGAGCCGAGGAGTGAGCTCTTAGCTCGGGGTTACCTTGAACCGGTCGCAGTCTGGGTGAGCTCAGAGCGCAGCCAGAGGCCAGGAAGATGGGAGTCATTGAGCGCTTTTCACCGAGGGCTCACTGAGGAGTGGGGCCCCAAACTCTCTGCCCCTCCTGGCCAGAGTTTGGGAGGCCGCCATTTTCATTGCTGTCCTCCAGACTCTACGGAAAGCGTTCAGGGAACAAAAGCTCCCCAAAACGAACCTGAGCAGATTACTTAGACTGGCCCCTGGTAAGGGTGGTGCATTTCTGCCTCTGGCAAAGACACTTGAGAGTCACTACAACAGACCCCTCCCCCAGAAGATCACAAGAAATCCAGCAAAGACCATGTTCACTTACCAAGGAGAACAGCGGAATTCCAGAGGAGGAGAAAGCAAAGCATGGAATTCATGGCTTTCTCCCCATGATTCTTTAGTCTGGCAGTTAATTTAATTTTTTTAATTTTATTTTTTTTTCTTCTGCTAAATTTTTTTTAAAACTTTTACCCTTTCCTCTTTTAATGTTTTTAAACTAGTTTATCTTAACAATACCTTTCCTAAAAAAAATATAATAATCTTTTTTGAACCTTCATTATTATAATCATATTTATCCTTCATTGTATTTAACTTTATTTTTTGTATACACATAGGGTTTTTTCATCTAAAAAATTTGGGGTACAACTTCTTCTAATAGACCAAAATATACCCTAAATCGAGCTCCAGGCTTGTTCTAGTCTCCAGCCCAAGCAAATTCTCTCCACTTTCTTTTCCTTTATTCTCCCAACCAACTTACTTTATCAGCTCCTTTTTCAGAAATTAAAAATAAATTTTTTTTTCATCTTTATAGGCATATTCCATCCCTTCATTGTGTTTAACCTTATATATGTTTTTCATTCTTTAAAATTTTGGGAGGTAGTTTCTTCTAAGAGACCAAAATACTCCCAAAATTAGGTGGGTGACCCTGTGCTAGTCACCAGTCACCAGTCACCATATATATGTGTGTGTGTGTGTGTGTGTGTGTGTGTGTGTGTGTGTGTGTGTGTATATATATATATATATATATATATATATATATATATATATATTCTTTTTTATATTTTTTCTTTATTTGTTTTCATTTTTTAATTTTTTTTTTCTGAACTTCTCTTTACCACCTTTCTCCCCCTCCCCAAGATTTGGGGTCTCTTCTGATTTGGTTAAAGCGCATTTTCCTGGGGTATTGGCCACCCTTTTAATATTTTATTTGCTCCTTCATATATTCTTATCTGGACAAAATGACAAGGCAGAAAAACTCACCACAAAAAAAAGAACAAGAGGCAGTACCAAAGGCTAGGGACCTAATCAATATGGACATTGGTAATATGTCAGATCTAGAGTTCAGAATGACGATTCTCAAGGTTCTAGCTGGGCTCAAAAAAGGCATGGAAAGTATTAGAGAAACCCTCTCTGGAGAGATAAAAGCCCTTTTGGAGAAATAAAAGAACTAAAATCTAACCAAGTTGAAATAAAAAAAGCTATTAATGAGGTGCAATAAAAAATGGAGCCTCTTACTGCTAGGATAAAAGAGGCAGAAGAAAGAATTAGTGATATAGAAGACCAAATGATGGAGAATAAAGAAGATGAGCAAAAGAGAGACAAACAAATACTGGACCACAAGGGGAGAATTCGAGAGATAAGTGACACCATAAGATGAAACAACTTTAGAATAATTGGGATTCCAGAAGAAGAAAAAAGAGAGAGGGGAGCAGAAGGTATATGGGAGAGGATTATGGTAGAGAATTTCCCTAATATGGCAAAGGGAACAAGCATCAAAATCCAGGAGGTGCAGAGAACCCCCCCCTCAAAATCAACAAGAATAGGTCCACACCCTGTCATCTAATAGTAAAATTTACAAGTGTCAGTGGCAAAGAAAATCCTGAAAGCAGTCCGGGACAAGAAGTCTGTAACATACAATGGTAAAAATTTTAGATTGGCAGCAGGCTTATCCACAGAGACCTGGCAGGCCAGAAAGAACTGGCATGATATATTCAGAGTACTAAATGAGAAAAACATACCGCCAAGAATACTATATCCAGCTAGGCTATCATTGAAAATAGAAGGAGAGATTAAAAGCTTCCAGGACAAACAAAAACTGAAAGAATTTGCAAACACCAAACCAGCTCTACAGGAAATATTGAAAGGGGTCCTCTAAGCAAAGAGAGAACCTAAAAGTAGTAGATCAGAAAGGAACAGAGACAATATACAGTAACAGTCATCTTACAGGCAATACAATGGCACTAAACTCATATCTCTCAATAGTTACCCTGAATGTTAATGGGGCAAATGCCCCAATCAAAAGACTCAGGGTATCAGAATGGATAAAAAAACAAAACCCATCCATATGCTGCCTACAAGAAACTCATTTTAGACCCAAAGACACCTCCAGATTTAAAGTGAGGGGGTGGAAAAGAATTTACCATGCTAATGGACATCAGAAGAAAGCTGGGGTGGCAATCCTTATAGCAGATCAATTAGATTTTAAGCCAAAGACTATAATAAGAAATGAGGAAGGACACTATATCATACTCAAAGGGTCTGTCCAACAAGAAGCTCTAACAATTTTAAATATCTATGCCCCTAACATGGGAGCAGCCAATTATATAAACCAATTAATAACAAAATCAAAGAAACACATCGACATTAATACAATAATAGTAGGGGACTTTAACACTTCTCTCATTGAAATGGACAGATCATCCAAGCAAAAGATCAACAAGGAAATAAAGGCCTTAAATGACACACTTGGCCAGATGGACGTCACAGATATATTCAGAACATTTCATCCCAAAGCAACAGAATACACATTGTTCTCTAGTGCACATGGAACATTCTCCAGAATAGATCACATACTGGGTCATAAATCAGGTCTCAACCGGTATCAAGGGAATGGGATCATTCTGCATATTTTCAGACCACAATGCTCTGAAGCTGGAACTCAATCACAAGAGGAAATTTGGAAAGAACCAAAATACATAGAGACTAAACAGCATCCTTCTAAAGAATGAATGGGTCAACCAGGAAATTAAAGAATTGAAAAAATTCATGGAAACAAATGATAATGAAAACACAATGATTCAAAATTTGTGGGACACAGCAAAGGCAGTCCTGAGAGGAAAATATATAGCGGTACAAGCCTTTCTCAAGAAACAAGAAAGGTCTCAAGTACACAACGTAACCCTACACCTAAAGGAGCTGGAGAAAGAACAACAAAGAAAGCCTAAACCCAGCAGGAGAAGAGAAATAATAAAGATCAGAGCAGAAATCAATGAAATAGAATCCAAAAGAACAATAGAACAAATCAATGAAACTAGGAGCTGGTTCTTTGAAAGAATTAATAAGATTGATAAACCCCTGGCCAGATTTATCAAAAAGAAAAGAGAAAGGACCCAAATAAATAAAATCATGAATGAAAGAGGAGAGATCACAACCAACACTAAAGAAATACAGACAATTATAAGAACATACTATGAGCAACTCTACGCCAAATTTGACAATCTACAACTCTACTCTACAAATTTGACAATCTGGAAGAAATGGATGCATTCCTAGAGACATACAAACTGCCAAAAGTGAACCAGGAAGAAATAGAAAACCTGAACAGACCC
Organism: Lutra lutra; assembly: GCF_902655055.1. Classification (NCBI taxonomy): domain Eukaryota; kingdom Metazoa; phylum Chordata; class Mammalia; order Carnivora; family Mustelidae; genus Lutra; species Lutra lutra. Next base: position 119,701,572 of record NC_062279.1, on the reverse strand, counting down.
ATAACCAGTAAGGAGATTGAAACAGTCATCAAAAATCTCCAAACAAAAGCCCAGGGCCAGACGGCTTCCCAGGGGAATTCTACCAAACATTTAAAGAAGAATTACTTCCTATTCTCCTGAAACTGTTCCAAAAAATAGAAATGGAAGGAAAACTTCCAAACTCATTTTAAGAGGCCAGCATCACCTTGATCCCAAAACCAGACAAGGATCCCATCAAAAAAGGGAATTACAGACCAATATCCTTGATGAACACAGATGCGAAAATTATAATCTAAATACTAGCCAATAGGATCCAACAGTATATTAAAAGGATTATTCACCACGACCACGTGGGATTTATTCCAGGGCTGCAAGGTTGGTTCATCATCTGCAAATCAATCAATGTGATACAATACATTAATAAAAGAAAGAACAAGAACCATATGATACTCTCAATAGATGCTAAAAAGCATTTGACAAAGTACAGCATCCCTTCCTGATCAAAACTTCAAAGTGTAGGGATAGAGGGCACATACCTCAATATGATTAAAGCCATCTATGAAAAACCCACCACAAATATCATTCTTAATGGAGAAAATTGAAAGCTTTTCTGCCAAGGTCAGGAACCCGGCAGGGATGTCCATTATCACCACTGCTATTCAACATAATAGTAGAAGTCCTAGCCTCAGCAATCAGACAACAAAAAGAAATTTAATTAAACAAAAAGAAATTAAATTGGCAAAGAAGCAATCAAACTATCACTCTTTGCAGATGATATGATACTATATGTGGAATACCAGAAAGACTCCACCCCAAAACTGCTAGAACTTGTACAGGAATTCAGTAAAGTGTCAGGATATAAAATCAATGCACAGAAATCACTTGCAGTTCTTTACACCGACAATAAGACAGTCAAAAGAGAAATTAAGGAATCAATCCCATTTACAGTTGCACCCAAAACCATAAGATACCTAGGAATAAACCTAACCAAGGAGGCAAAGAATTTGTACTCAGAAACCTATAAAGTACTCATGAAAGAAATTGAGGAAGACACAAAGAAATGGAAAAATGTTCCATGCTGATGGAGTAGAAGAACAAATGTGAAAATGTCTATGCTACCTAAAGCAATCTACACATTTAATGCAATCCCTATCAAAGTACCATCCATTTTTTTCAAAGAAATGGAACAAATAATCCTAAAATTTATATGGAACCAGAAAAGACCTCGAATAGCCAAAGGAATATTGAAATAGAGATCCAAAGTTGGTGGCATCACAATTCGGGACTTCAAGCTCTATTACAAAGCTGTCATCATCAAGACACTATGGTACTGGCACAAAAACAGACACATAGATCAGTGGAACAGAATAGACAGCCCAGAAATAGACCCTCAACTCTATGGTCAACTAATCTTTGACAAAGCAGGAAAGAATGTCCAATGGAAAAAAGACAGCCTCTTCAATAAATGGTGTTGGGAAATTGGACAGCCCCATGCAGAAAAAGGAAATTGGTCCATTTCTTTACACCACACATGAAAAAAGACTCAAAATGGATGAAGGACCTCAATGTGAGAAAGGAATCCATCAAAATCCTTGAGGAGAACACAGGCGGCAACCTCTTCGACCTCAGCTGCAGCAACATCTTCCTAGGAACATCACCATAGGCAAGGGAAACAAGGGCAAAAATGAACTATTGGGATTTCATCAAGATCAAAAGCTTTTGCACAGCAAAGGAAACAGTTAACAATACCGAAAGACAACTGACAGAATAGGAGAAGATATTTGCAAACGACATATCAGATTAAGGGCTAGTATCCAAATCTATAAAGAGTTTAGCAAGCTCAACACCCAAAGAACAAATAATCCAATCAAGAAATGGGCAGAGGACATGAACAGACATTTCTGTAAAGAAGATATCCAGATGGCCAACAGACACATGAAAAAATGCTCCACATCACTCAGCATCAGGGAAATACAAATCAAAACCACAATGAGATACCACCTCACACCAGTCAGAATGGTTGAAATTAACAAGTCAGGAAAGGACAGATGTTGGTGAGGACGTGGAGAAAGGGGAACCCTCCTACACTGTTGGTGGGAATGTAAGCTGGTGCAACCACTCTGGAAAACAGCATGGAGGTCCCTCAAAAAGTTGAAAATAGAGCTACCCTATGACCCAGCAATTGCACTACTGGGTATTTACCCTAAAGATACAAATTTTAGTGATCTGAAGGGGCACATGCACCCAAATATTTATAGCAGCAATGTCCACAATAGCCAAACTATGGAAAGAACCTAGATGCCTATCAACAGATGAATGGATACAGAAGATGTGGCATATATATACAATGGAATACTATGCAGACATCAAAAGAAATGAAATCTTGCCTTTTTCGATGTCGTGGATGGAACTAGAGGGTATTATGCTTAGCGAAATAAGTCAATTGGAGAAAGACAACTATCATATGATCTCCCTGATAAGAGGAAATGGAGATGCAATGTGGGTTTTTGAGGGGTAGGAAAAGAATAAATGAAACAAGATGGGATCGGGAGGGAGACAAACCATAAGTGACTCTTAATCTTACAGAAGAAACTGAGGGTTGCTGGGGGTAGGGGGGTCGGGAGAGGGTGGTGTGGTTATGGACATTGGGGAGGGTATGTGCTATGGTGAGTGCTGTGAAGTGTGTAAACTTGGCGATTCACAGACCTGTACCCCTGGAGATAAAAATTCATTACATGTTTATTAAAAAAAAAAAAAAAAAAAAAAAACCCTAACGTAGGGTGTTTAGAGGGCTTCCAGATTGCTGAACACACTGAGGTGCTGGGAAGAAGGTGTATCCAGAGAGACACAGATGCTTTGTACCTCTTCTGCATACCTTTCCCTATGCATCTCTTCCAGCTGGCTGTTCCTGAGTTGTATCCTTTGGTAATAACCTGGTTTCTAGTAAGTAAAAAAAAAAATAAAATAAAAATAAAAATCAATTATTGGTTTAATTTTTTCTATAGTGAATCTTATCTTATGAAGGCTTAGGTTCTGAAACTAGTTCTTAGGGCAAGAACCTCTTATAATTAAAATTGTGGGCTGTGAAAAGGAACGGTCCTTACTATTCAAATTTGTTTTCTTTCTTTGATTTTAGATTTTATTTTTCTTCATTTCCTATTTCCTTTGGATGAACGGATATAGTTTAATTTGTGTAAGTTAAATATGTGTGCGATGAACGTGTTGATTTTGAAATGACCTTCTGCATCTTCTATTGACAAATTTGTATCCATTCCTTCAGCACCTGGCCTGAAGTTATCTTGTGTGCAGGGGTGCATGGGGGTGGAAGGGTGCAGGGCGTTGGGGGTCTCCAGGACCCACTCCCACATTTGGAGATTCACTAGAAGCATTCATGGGATTAAGCATACAGTTTTACTCTTGGCTAAAATTTATTGCAATGATCTAGGAAGGTTATATAGCCAGATCATAAGGAGAAAGGGCCCAGGAGTCTAGAGAAACCCACGTGTGGATTTTTTTATGCTCGCTCCCTCCCATGAGGGATCATGTAGAGCACATTCTTCTCTCACTAGAGAGAAGCCACATGTGATATTTCTGTACAAGGAAGTCCGTTAGAAATTTAGTACCCTCAATTTATATTGGGGACTTGTGGGTTTTTTCTGCCTCACATGTTACAAAATCCCAGATTTGGGGCGCCTGGGTGGCTTAGTTATTAACATCTGTCTTCAATTCAGGTCATGATCCTGGGGACCTGGTATCGATCCTGACATTGGGCTTCCTGCTCAGTGGGAAGCCCGCTTCTCCCTCTGCCACCACTCTCCATGCTTGTGTCAACCCCCCCTCAAATAAATAAGTAAAAGCTAAAAAACAAAAAAAGCTAAAAACAATCCCAGATTTATAGAAGAAGAGCAGGTGTTGAGTGTAAACTAAATTGTTTACTCAGTGTAAGCACAGTGAGCCACCCTTGTCCACTAGTGTAGACTAGGAACACTCTGAGAACCCGAGTTCCCACATGCCAGCCAAGGGCCAGTCTTAAAGGGTGACTTTCTAAGCCTGATGGTTTCGGGCCTGCTAAGTTTATTCTTTTTGTACATCTACTTGATTGGAAGCTTTCTATAATGTACTCTTCTCTGCTCTGACATTGACTTTACATTTTGTTCCATTCTTGGGACCTGGCACTGTATTTTGCTTTACACCCATGGGTACTAAATGATTTTGAAATGAATGAAGTTCATATATATATGCCACCTTATAATAATCAGTACACATTGCTTTGTGAGTTAAAGAAATATTTGTTTTCTCTTTCCTCATTAATACTGAAGATGTTGAAGAAAGAAACTGTCTTCTAGAGTTTAATTTCTGCCTTTCATAGTACATTTTAAAATAACTGACAAAAAATGTACAGTAAATGTTGTTTACTGATAAATGTCACTTTTTAGAATCTGTTCATCCCAGAATTATGGAAAGGGAAAGGATAAACTTTAGTAATGGGAAACATCATCGTAAATTCATTCTTACATAAAAACAACTCATTTGGCCTGTATTAAGTTATGTACATTTTAAAGATGTGAATGAAGAGAATATAATTAATTTAAATGGATTGGGTAAATTTAATTTTAATTGCCTATAGAAAAAACCATGTACTTTAGAAAAAAGTCTGAAAACATGTTGACTATAGCAGTGGAACTTGGGTTAGAAGATCAGGATCAAAGGAAAAGTAGATTTTTTTCTTTCATTTTTTTTTTTCTCCCTGTGGACTGCACTCTGCTCTTTGTTATTCAGTGTTTCCATAACCTTTGCCTGGAAGTTCAGATACAAACCATCTTATGCTACCATCAAACTGTGATCTCTGAATCTTGGAAATTATCATTGTTCTTTACACAACCTTTCTAGTGATTTCATGTCTGATGATTAGAATTTTGCTACTCAAATTTGCTTATTATTATTTGGCACATTTTGTTTATCCTTTTAAATAGGCCTCAGAGAATGTTCTCCTGAAGCTGACTTTAAGGCTTTAAGTCTGTGTAAGTTTTAGATCTATATTAAAAAATTGAGCAATACTGTAGTTTCATAAAACTAATTAGATTTGAAATTTTGTGAATTATTTCTGATGGATCTGATGGATGTTACCAAACTGTCAGGAGACATATTGACCTTATTAATATGGTTTTCTAATTTGTCAGTGAAATAACACTTCAGTTATAGAGAAGTCATTTGCCTTATGATATTGAAAAAATCAAAAAGTAAACAAATAAGCCACTAAGTTGTCAAAATAGATGCCACAGTATTCACACACTAACCCTTACATATCATTTACGGAAAACCCCTAAAGCAATGGGTGTAATCAGCTAATATCAGCTGAATTTACTTTATCCTTTTTTGTTAAGATTTTATTTATTTATTTATTTATTTATTTATTTATTTATTTATTTACAGAGTGCGTGGTGGGGGGAGCTGTGGGAGAGGAGGCCAGATGGAGTGGCAGAGGGAGAGGGAGAGAGAGAGAACCCGAGGCAGGCTCCACGCCCAGGATGGAGTCCAGCATGGGGCTGGGTCTTAGAGCCCTGACATTCTGCCCTGAGCCGAAATGAAGAGTCAGACACTCAACCGTCTGAGCCCCCCAGGTGCCTGTACCTTATTCTTTATGCATAAAGACTTTTCTATCCAAAAATGTCATTGAAATCCGAATACCTGAACATGTTTGTAAAACTGTAGAAAGGGACCATGGCTACAGTGTGAAGGCTGTCTCATAAATTTACTGTGGAAAAGATATGCACTTTTGACTGTATCTTCCAGTTTATATCAGTTATTCCTTCTTTAAAAAAAAAAAAAGCTCAATTTTCAAAGTAACTTTGAAAGGCAAGGCGTGACTCAAAAAAGGAGTGCTTTTAAAAGTTTTACATTAAGGGGCACCTGGGTGGCTCCGTAGTTAAGCGTCTGCCTTCGGCTCAGGTCATGGTCCCTGCTCGGCGGGGAGACTGCTTCTCCCACTCCTACTTCCCCTGCTTGTGTTCCCTCTCTCTCTCTCTCTCTCTCTTTCTGTCTCTGTCAAATAAATAAAATCTTAAAAAAAAGTTTTACATTAAGTCTCTCATTACTCTCCTAAGATATTTTTGAACTTTAAAAGGAAATAAAGGCAATGGCAGTTTTTAAAAAAGACTTCATGTTTACAAAAAATTAGCTGAGCTTTTAGTGAATAAAATACTTAAAGACCATCCCCAGATAAAAAGTTTCCAACCCGGAATGGTCAGTGGCCTAAGTGTAGATAGGATTTACTTACCTACATAAACTTGACCAAGGTGCTCAGTTAGATTTGTCTTTGTGTCTGACTGTATCTTGAGAATGTGCTTGATACAGTTTAGTTGATTATAAAGGCAACTTTAGTTAAATGTAAGGTATGGAGCCAAAAAAGCCTTTGTGATTTTAAGTTGCATCGGTAGATGTGACGCCCCATAATGGGTCATCTGGCTGTTTGTATGCCATATTACGTCCTGTGTTAAGAGAGCTTTGGCAGATTCCTGTGCATCCACAGAGGACAGCCAGGACAGCGAAAGAGCCTCAGTGAGATCAGACAAGCGGAGCATTACCTGTCTTGCAGAAGAGAAAACAAAGAGAAGGAGGGACTCTGGTCTTCAGAAATTTGAAGGTCTGTAAGTGTAAGAGGAATTAAAACCACTGAAGAGGACCGGGCTGGAGTTGATGGCAGTTGGTCACAGAGCAACACGTGCCACTTCGGCTGATTCAGCTGAGGTGGTATCTGGATTTGTTCCCAACTTCTAAAGCCACCTGCTCGTACTTCAGGGGTTGAGGTAGGGACTGTTCAAATATGTGTTTGGATCTGAATCGTGGTATTTAGGATGTCTTTCATGTTTGTTCCTTGGAAGAAGTTAGGACTGCAGAAAAACGGTACAGATGTTTCTGGCTGTGCCATTGGAAAGCGGCGTTTGTGTTAAAGGTGTCTGTGAGCCACCGTGAGCCTCCATTTCCTAGTACTTTGGGATTGCAGATATCTGCTGGTGTGCAGTGCTGTCCTGCATTTTGCTTCATTCGGTGCTCGCACGGTTTCTGTGAGGTCCTGGAGGAGGGACTGTCAACCCCATTTTGGAGCCCAGGATGCTGTGGCTCAGCTCCGTGAGAGGGAACAACTCACCCGCAGTGATATAGTCAGAGCTTGTGTAACACCAGCGTTTTCCCCACTCCAGAGTACTTTTCTGATGTTCCTTTCAGCTTGACATATTTAGAGCACTAATTATTTTTAATGAACAACAGACTTAATTTTTCACATGAATCCTTTTAAGTTATTTAACTTCCTGTGCATTATGTTCTGAATGCTGTTCCGTTAAAGAGACTGGGATCTGTAAAAATCTGTTTCTCTCTGTCTGCTTTTCCACCTGAAGATGGGGGAATCCATGTTTGGGGTGATTAGATGGTATGGGGGGTAGATATAAGCAGATACGCCTCAGTGATACGTGTGTGTTTGTGTGTGTCCGTGTGTGTCTAAATATGTGTGAGTGTGTGTATAAGCCCAAAGCAAGCAAGAATTTTAAACAGAATCCTTTGAAAAATCAACAGAAAAAAACCCAAAAAACAAAAACCCATTCCCTTTGTTTAGGAGCCCTAAATCACTAGTTTCCTAGGACAGTCCTTGTTGATTTCTGAAAGTGGGTCTCTCTGTAGCTTAAATCTGACAAAGTGGGGCGCCTGGGTGGCTCAGTCAGTTAAGTTCTGCCTTTGGGTCAGGTCATGATCCCAGGTTCCTGGGATGGAGCCCCGCATGCGGCAACCTGCTCAGCAGTGAGTTTGCTTCTCCCTTTCCCTCTGTGATCTCTGTGATTGCTCTTGCTCTCACTCTCTCTCAAATAAATACATAAAATTCTTTAAAAAAAATGACAATGTTATGCTGTCAGAATTGATTAGGTGAGCAAACTTGTTTTTTGTGCTTCTGAAGATATCCTGGAATCTGTTTAATTAGACACTGAAGGCAGGGCATCTGACCTAACTTCAGTTAAAAACAATCACAGAAGAAAATGCCTGTATTTTAAATATAAAGATATGATGACATTGTATACTCTAAAGATATCCATACCTTAAATCTTAGTACTTAAAACTAGCTTCTTTGAAAAGCCTTGTTGAAAGATAGGAAGGGAAATATATTTATTTAAGAAGTATACCTATAACATGCTGGGACTTCTCATTAAGGACATTATTACTATATATTTCGGAACTGACTGTGCTTCACTGCCATTACATTTTACCATATTTAAAATAAAATTCATTTGGTTACATTTGGCCATGTCTGGGGACAAATATGACTGATTAGCTTTGCCCTGATGTCCTGTTATATAGTCAGTAAAAAATTCCCCAGGCATTCAGAATAATAGAGAATAGTAGAGTAAATAACACTGTGGATTTTTTCTTGTGAAAATTAACTATCCACGTAGTAAATGAGCTCTTCTGTCTATAGTTGACCCAATTTAACACAAAAAATATTTAAATTCAGGAGAAAAAGTTTGTACTGGTTACCTATTGCCATTTTTTTCCCTTTAATTTACAAGTTAGGGGGCGCTTGGGTGGCTCAGTTGGTTAAGCATCTGCCTTGGGCTCAGATCATGATCCCAGGGTCCTGGGATGGAGACCCTCCTCGGGCTCCCTGCTCAGTGGGGAGCCTGCTTCTCCGTCTCCTTCTGCCCTCTGCCTCTCCTCCTGTTGTGTGCTCTCACTCACACTCTCTGCCAAATAAATAAATAAAATCTTAAAAAATAAAAAACAAAAAACAAAAACAAGCTAGGATTTTTTTCTTATTGAGTTGATTTTTGTTTGTTTTTGTTGTGATTTCGTCTGTTCTTTACTGGGTGGGAAGATAAAATCAAGTGTGACTTATATTTAGTACTACTAATCTCTGCTATGAAAAAAAAGGGAGAGAGCCATAGTAGCATGTTCTCTTGGACACTTCAAAAATGATGTCAGTAGCATTTAACAGAGACTAGAACCTGCCAAATTCCTACATAGTTGTAATTTACACTTACTATTAAGTGGCAAATTCATCGACATAAAAACAACTATTTGGAAGTATGAATGTTTTCGTTTTTATATGAGGATTTCTTTTCCCTTCCCTTCCCTACCTTAGCTAATTGTTTTGTGTAGCTGGCTTATGAAGTCTGTGCAGATCAAACAGCGTTTGGGAGTGAGATGGTTTTTACTTCAAGAGAACGTTTACTTCATTATAGGCCCCCAGGCATGCAGAAGACGATCCTTTTAGGACAGTAACCAATACACTTCATTTTCATGAAAATTCAAATGAAAGATGATGGTATTTGGAAGACCAGTTTCGACAGGAAAGAAAATACACTTTTGGCTCCAGAGCTTAGTTAGATGTTAGAACATGATACTAAGGAATATCTTCTTCATTTGTTAGACTTTAAAAATGTTCAATTTATTATCTCAGCGTTCAGTATTAAATTAGAAATAGATAAATGGAGACTTTAATAGTAGCCATCTGTCTGGAGAGTTTTTACTTGATTTCTCTGGAGAGGAAGGATGGCTTAGATGATCTTTGAATGTCTCTTTTAGATATTTCATGAGGAGAATGCTGTAGTTAGGGTGGGAAGGTATAAGTCATGTGTGCAGATAATCTAAGAGTTTCAGTGAAGTGTTGAAGACTGGGATAGGGGAATGAGGCATTTGAAAGTTGGAGAAGACAGGTGGCCTGCAAAGATTGTGGAGGAACTTGTAAGTCATTTGGGTAGGGTGTTCAGAATAAAATAAACAGGCAGTGCGTCTGTTAGTGACCAAAAAACTTATTTCAACTATGAATATGTAAGCAACTATAATACATGATAGTGTTGTTATAAGAATATAAGTAAAAGTGAATCAATATATAAATTTGGATGTATTTAGGGACGCCTGGGTGGCTCAGTCGGTTAAATGTCTGCCTTCGGCTCAGGTCATGATCCCAGGGTCCTGGGATGGAGCCCCGCATTGAGCTCCTTGCTCAGTTGGGAGCCTGCTTCACCCTCTGCCTGCCACTCCCCCTGCTTGTGCTCTTTCTCTCTCTGAGACAAAAATAAAATCTTAAAAAAAAAAACTTTGGATGTATTGAAAGTGACCGATTTCATTGGGATTTTAATATGAAATTAAACTGTTCTTGTCTCTTAAGGTGTAATATGGTGTGAGAAGGTTATAAATAACCAGAGAGTGCTTACTTACATCTAATGGACTGGAAATGAGTCACTAATACTGAATAATTGGACATAGTTGGAGCCAAAGGGCCTGGGAGAAAGCTGAAGTACACAAAGAACAAACAATGCCCCTGGTAAAATGTGCTTACTATAATTCACAGAGAAATCTTTGTTATATTTCACATCTTTGAAGAAAGAATTCCAAATGTCAAGCACATTTGATATATACTGTACTTAATACCAGGCGACAAATGTATGACTTAGAAGGGCCATTGACTGTTTTGTGTAAGTAGTGCTATCCTCTCAAACTGAGATATGTCACTGACAGAGCCATTGGTGTTTCCTGACATAAAATTAGCTGGATTGTGTGGATTTCAACAGTAGTGGTGTTAAGGGTGAGAGAGAGTCTGTTGTGTGAATGGAGGTCTCAGTCCTTGGATTCCCCAGAAGATTTATGTGGGGATCTGCACTCCAGTAAAGATAGCCAGAAGGAAAGCAGCAAGCACAAAGCAGTTCAAAGCAGTTCGTTAAAGCAAACAGACACTCTCAAGGTGGGAGAGGGGACATCTGCTGGGAGATGAAATCCCGCCCTGGGTTGTTTTGGGATTAGATATTATTGGGTCTCTCTGGGTGGGGAGGAGCTCTGACTTACAGTGGGCTGGTCTCTAATGAATAAAGGCTGCTTCCAATCATTTGGGAAACTCCTCCCACAGGTTGGGAGGGAGAGTTTGACCCTGTGAGGTTTGTGCCAGAACCTTCTTGGCAGCCTCCTCCTGGGGGGGGGAGGATAGGTTGTACCCATAGTGCAAGTGAGTTAGGATGAGTCTAGGGGTTACCCTGGGGCAGAGGTGGAAGAAGAGAGGGCATGCTCTGCACTTTGGCTCTTGATCTGTCCGCCCCCAGGTCTTGGAAGCCACAAGGTCAGGATGTTTGTATTCCCAGGCTTTTAATGTGTAGTTTATTTACCACCCCAGCTCCTGTCTCTGTAATTCCTCTTTAGGGATTTGGGACTCTGCCTTGGGGTAGTGCTTCTACTGCTAGAGTCTAGCTTCTGCCTAACAGTTGGTTCTGAGATTTTTTCTTTCCAGTATTTAATGGCTTTGCCATTCCTTCTGCTTAATTTAGCTGTTTGTCAGTATAAACAATTTTGTTATTGTCGCTGTGGAGGAACCAGGAAAGGAAACTTTATACCCAAATATTTAAAATAATTTATTTACTCTGCTTAAAGAAAGTTGAGCTGATGTCCTCTTTGAGGAGAGGTACAGAAGGTCCTTTTGATCTATCAGTAGGCAGTGAGGCTGTGGGCAGTGAGGGTTCCACCTCAAGGGGTAAGCAGGAACAGTACAATTTTCACTTGCCTCCCAAAGGAGATCTCAGCGTGAGTTTTTATCATGAGAAATTACAAATTTCTATAGCTTCACCTAAACACGCGAGAGATAAATAGTAGGTGTGTATAGTCCTAAGTTCTTCTTTTAGCAATTATAATAACAAAAATTAAATTCCTCCTTCTTAGTGAGGTCTGGCATCTCATTAGCAAGATCTTTAAATGATTATTGAGGGTCGTTTGGTATTGAAAAAAAAAACAGGAATTGTTTGAGAAACATGGCAGTGAATGTATAAGGTAGTAGGAACAGGCAAACTCTTTTTTCTGGACAATATATGCTAAAATCCTGATACACAAGTTTTTGTAATGTGCAGCAGATTTTTCAGTGTCTAAGTTTTTGGGGGATAATGTGGTCTCTGTAGATGGCTTCCTAGTCTGTACATCAGTGTGTGACTCGGCCTGTGCAATCTTTCTGATCTCAGTGCCCCTCGTGTTCTCCGTGGCTCATTCTGTTCCACTCACAGAGCCTTTCTATTTGCCTTTTCTGTGCTGTTCCATCTGTCTGGGAGCACTCTCTCCAGCTCTCCCCTGGCTGCTGGCGGTGCCTGCCTTCATTAGAACTCTTCTCAGTCTCCTCTGAGATCTCTGGGCTCTCCTCACTCTGCTTCCTCTCTGCATTCATTGTCTTCACAACTCTTCTCTTTACCTGAAGTTATATTCTATGCTTGTTTGTTCTTAAGTGCTGCGATGTTAAGCTTCAACTGTCTTGTTTACTGAAAGATTCCCAGTACCTGAAGCTGGCCTGTGGTAGGAATCAGTAAATTATGTCCAGTGACTGCATGATTGGCCAAATGTGTCATGAAAATACATACCTTAGTAGGCTGGTTGTGCTTTATTTTATCAAATAAGATTTTGGAAATGTAGAATTTGTTTATCCCCACACCAAGTCTGCAGAGATGAATTTTTGTTCATATATTTGCGTTACTTGGTGTTAGAGATCTGAAGTGCTGATCACTCATTCCTTCTTTCCCCCTCCCCTGGATTCCAGTTGAATATAAACACAGAGTGAGTTGGATGGAGATTGACATATGCATTACTGAACTGAGCAGTGCCTGACAACCTATAGTACAGAGGCTTTGGAGAAGCTCCATTTGAAGCAACTTGGATTCAAGAATGTCCATTGGACTATCCACTCCTTTCAGTTTCCTCCCTCTCTCCCACTGAATCTTGAGTGGGTCTGACCAGGAGGGTTTATGGCACGAAACAAAAGACAGTGGGCCCACTGTCTTCAGCAAGCCATGAGTAGGCCATGAAGAAACAAAATGGAACCTGTTTTATTCATCAGCTAGTTAAAAATGTGAAAATGTGGCTCAGTGGAGTCTGCTTGCACTGGTTTCATTAGCAAGTTCTCATCATATGGAAATGATTCAGTAAACAGGTGGAGAGAGAAATTGAAAGGATTACTCCAGCGCCATCCCCTCAACTGGGAACCAGCCTCTTCTGTCAAAAAAAGGGGACAGGTTGCAATTATGGTTATCCCCTGAGTGATTGCAGTTGCAACACGTATATTAAAATATACCTACAAACAAATAATTTTAACCAGAAAAGAGCTATCAACACAGGATGTTTCTGAGAGTTGCTTGCAATTGTGAGTCATCTAGACATCTGCCAAATAAAATAGGAGACTCTATTTGTACACATGTTTAAGGGGAAGACTGGATGTTAATCCAGCATCTATTCAACACCTGTCAATAACAAAGGCATATGCTTATGAAAAAATATCATATCCTACCCTTGATATGTTTAGTATGACCAATACTGACTTCAGGTACAAACTCAGGAGCTTTTTATGTTTCAGGTTCGTGGGAGTAAGGGAGAAGTTCTATACATTTTGGATGCTACCAACCCACGACACTCCAACTGGCTTCGCTTTGTTCATGAGGCACCATCTCAGGAACAGAAGAACTTGGCTGCCATTCAAGTGAGTTTATTTGCTTCTTATTTGTACTCTGCACTGTGAGGGGAATGAACTAATTTATAACTGCATTCCCTGTTTTAAATTTATTCCCAATGACCTGCTTCAAATAACAGTAACTAACTCATAAAGCAGAGAAATCCCATCCATTCAGCTTATGCAGGAAAGGGGCAAGTCTAGTTGTAAATTGACACCAGATCACTCTCTTTATGAGAATTCTTGAGGGAATGAATTATATGGTCTGATACTGTCCTTAGCAGATCTCATTTTCAAGTACTTTTAATTCATTCAGTGAACATTTATTGATAGTTTCTTTATTTGATGGTTTATTTGGCTCATATTGCAATATTCTGTGTTTTTTTGGGAAGGGCTCCGTGGAGAAAGTTTACGTGGGTATATCCTCATGAATGGATTTTGAGCTTTTTGAAGATAGTGTATTAGTCAGGGTTTTCCAAAGAAATAGAACCAGTAGGATATCTATATCTATCTACCTATATCTATCTATCTATCTATCTATCTATAGAGAGATTTATTCTAAGGAATTGGCTTATGTGGTTACGGAGGAAGCTGGCCAAATCCAAACTCTGCAGACCTAATGTCCCACTTTGAATCTAGAATCCACGGGCTGCTGTAGAACAAGGAAGAACCAGTATTCCACTTCACATGCTGTTGGGCTGGAAGAGCAGGTATTCCGGTGTGAAGGTCATCAAGCAGGAGAATTCTCTAATTTGCAGGGGTGGGGTGGGAGGTAGGGGGATGGTTTCAACTGATTGGCTGAGCCTCACCCCCACTGTACAGGACAATTTGCTTTACTCAAGTCCATCTACTTAAATGTTAATTTCATGCCAAAACACCATCACAGAAACACTCAGAATGATGTTTGAATAACTATCTCGGAATCCTGTTGCCCAGTCGAATTAACATGTAAAATTAACCATCCTAAGTAGGAACCATATTTTATTGAATTCTGTATCCCTGTATTCTAGTATAAAGCTTCATATAACATTGGGCTCTGATAGAAACTATATTTGAACTTAGGTGATTCCTCAGTAGAAATTAAACCAGGAAGAGAAAAAGTTAAGGCAGTACATTTTTAGAGGGGTCCTCTAATTAAAACTCTTTGATCAGATGATTAGCAGAAAAAGAAACATTGCATTTTGGGGGGAAATTGGCTGATCACATGTGAAAACACAGCTTCTGGATCCTAAACTGCAAAAGAAAGAGCAAAACTATGGTTGGTAGAAGTAAGAGAGAAGGAAAAGAATAAGGTATTTCCTTAAGTATTTACCATGTGTACTATTCTAGAAGCTTCATAAATATCGTGCCATTTACTTAGATCAGAAAAACTCTAGGTTTAATATTTGCTGAAGGTTATGCTGATTTCACTCAAGTGTAAAACCAACAGTCACAAGAGGGAAAATATGCAGAATTAGGTTTTAAAGTAACCAGAAAAGATGGTCATCTAGAATATTCCATTTCCTGATGTTACTAGCTAACCACATTTTCTCAGTATAAATAAGTATTGGATGACCAATGTGATTACTGTCTTTTTTGGTCTGGATAAATGAGAGATGCCTCTTAACAACAGGCTAGGTTCAGCTGGAAAACAGGATCTTTCAGCAGTTAGAGATATTCAAGCCATTTTTTATTTTATTTTATTTTTTTAAAGATTTTATTTATTTAATTGACAGAGAGAGATCACAAGCAGGCAGAGAGGCAGTTAGAGAGAGAGGAGGAAGCAGGCTCCCTGCCGAGCAGAGAGCCCAATGCGGGGCTCGATCCCAGGACCCTGAGATCATGACCTGAGCCGAAGGCAGCAGCTTAACCCACTGAGCCACCCAGGCGCCCCTCAAGCCATTTTTTAGATGACCCATGACATACATTGATCTAACCACAGATTTCAATTGATTTTTTAAAATGTGTGAACATTAACTTTTATATATATTTTTTGTGGCTTCCTGATGCAATCATCTCACAGCATCTCCAGTTAACTCATAATTTTAGTTTATAGACTCAGTTTTAGTATTTCCTTGTGAATGTTACCGCTATCAGAAAGCCTACAGACCCATGAAATTTACTTTAGTCAAACCCATTGTTTTGTGTTCTTTCTTTATTACTGTTTTAGAGACTGTTATTCTATTTAAACTAGATTCTTTTCTCCTTATGCTTAAATAATAATTTTAACCTTTGCTCAGATGCCTTTTGTTTGAGACATTTCTTCCTACTGGCTGTTACTTCTGTAGCATCGGTAACTCTCTCCATTTGCCCAGAGTTCTAAGGTGTTGCCCGCTCAGCTTTGAATTTTGTGTCAGGCTCTCTCAGATAAGGCTTGTTGAAGAGTTACCTTTCAGTGTACATTTTGCTTGTCATGATCCCTTTAGATAGTGGAATACTAGGTCAGTAGGTATTTATCTCCATCTTCTCTTAACCACATTCATGACTCCATGCCCTGTTTATTTATTTCATGATATGGGACCACCCACATGTCTCTCTTTTTGAGTAACCACAGTTGCTAAGACTCACACAATTTTCATGTTCATTTGGGCCTTCAGTCCAGTGTTCTTCTTCCGCTGTGCTTCTTTCCTTGGAAGAGAGGAGGAATCTGCAAAGGGATGACTGTTGCAACTTTGATATTCCCAGAAGTTATTTGATTTAGAGGAGGTGAAGCAGGGTGGGATTGGAATAGGATTCATAAACTAACTAGAGGCTCTGTGAAGTTTCACCCTTGAATTTAATTAGAATCTGTTCAGAGGCCACTGGGGCAGTCTTTTGGTGCACAAGTGATGACAGTGCCTTTAATTCCTTTTAATGTTGTTTTGGCCTTTCCTTTGAGGGGGTTGAGTGCACTGTAACCATGTTACTTGCCCAGAGCTCAGTGTGGATCTTCGTTAGCTCCCTTGGTGGAATGTCTGTTTTACTTGAACGGTAGCTGGAGTAGCAGAGCGTTCAGAGTTCAAAATCACATCTGAGCTAGGGGCAGAGGACATAATAGTTGGGTCACAAGGCTGACGGTGATGTCAGCCTTCTGATTCATTGGGATAATCTCCTGTGGGTTACATTCCAGAAACATTGAGTTGGTAGGAGAAGATCATAATGTTTCCTGCATAACATTATGAATCATTTACATTCCAAATTGTATCTGAAATTTGGGGTATTCAGGAAATTTTTTATTTGAGCTGTATGTCCCAGGAGTGGAGTAAATGAGAAACATTTGTGGCTATGTGGCTTGCTTGGTGGAAAACGTCAATACTTGGTCCAATTTTTTTGGACAAGGGATTAAGAATTTGAGGTCTGTTTTGGCAGAGGTTTGGAACTCCTTTTTGGAGACTTAGTTTACTTGTAGTTTTGCAATTTATCTGATTTTGGAAAATTTGCTTTGGAAATGATGATTTAAATGTATGAATTATTAAAGGCTCTTGTAAGCAACAAAATTCTTCCCACATGCACACATTTCAGAATCATTAGTTGAGCTATATGTTCAGGTTTCTGAAAAATATTTCCAACTGAACCAGAAAATTCTAAGTGTGAAAGACGTGGCTTAAAATGAACCAAAAAATTCTTAGGCTACATAAAAAAAATGGGTGACTCTTATTAAAAATTAATTTTGTTACACCAAAGGAAAAGAAGTAATAGTTAAATAAATATTTGACCTACTCAGGGTTTTACAGGCTTTTAAAAATTTCTTATCTTTTCATAGAAAATTATTTATTTAGGTACAGAATTATATTATTCAAAGTTGAGACTGTGAATTCTTGGGATATTTTATTTTGTTTTTAAAGATTTTATTTATTTATTTGACAGGCAGAGATCACAGGTAGGCAGAGAGGCAGGCAGAGAGAGAGGGGAAAGCAGGCTTCCTGCTGAGCAGAGAGCCCGATGTGGGGCTCCATCCCAGGACTCTAGGATCACTACCTGAGCCGAAGGCAGAGGCTTTAACCCACTGAGCCACCCAGGGGCCCCAGTGGGATATTTTAGAGATGTATTTAGGACATATTTCCAGGCATCCCTTCCTTGGGACTTTTTTGCAGTATGTTATTAACATAAATGAAAAGGTGGCTTGGTGTCATAAGAAAAAGGAGCATATGGAAAAACATTTGGGTTTTGGTACACCTCACAAGGGATGTCAGGTTGTGTGGATTGCCGAAATAAGTTAAGAGAGCACCAGGTATTGAGCCAAACTTGTGATGTCAGCATAGCTTTGTCCCAATTCTGATGTCAGTTTAGTTTTCCCATTACCAGGAGAGCTATTTTATTACATACTATTTTCTCTCCTTCCTCTGCCTTGTTGCGAGGTCTTAGGCAGCCTATCCTGGAGTCTTCTGGTGACATGTGATATTTCAGAATGGTGGAGCTGGGAGATCAGATGTGGATTCCCTAAGAGAGAAGCAACTTGAATGTTTTTAAAGCACAGACAAGACTTTCTCCGTTGTCATCGAAACAAGATCCACAGGCTTATTGAATGGTGATGCAGCACTTATATCACAGTGGTACCAACCTAGCACCCAAGCAACCAAAAAAAAAAAATTGAAAGGATTTTTCATTTATAAAAATTATACTTTTCTTGGGGCACCTGAGTGGCTCAGTGGGTTGAGCTGCTGCGTTCGGCTCAGGTCGTGATCTCGGGGTCCTGGGATGGAGTCCCACGTCAGGCTCTCTGCTCAGTGGGGAGCCTGCTTCCCTCCCTCTCTCTCTGCCTGCCTCTCTGTCTACTTGTGATCTCTGTCAAATAAATGAATAAAATCTTAAAAAAAAAATTATACTTTTCTTTAATTCAGTTTCTTCTCTAGTTCTGTTTTTTTCTATCAGATTTATGTAAATGGTATTTTTATAATATTTTCTAGAATCTGTTATAGAATATTAAGGTGCAACCGTCTAATGATTTCTTCAGTAACACCACAAAAATATCAGTTAAATAACTTGCAGATCTTTTAATGGATTATCTTATAGTAATGTATGTATTTGTCTTTCATTAGGTAAAAGTTTAAACTGAGGTACAATTACAAGCAGTTGGGCCTATGAAGTTTTTTTTTTTTTTAAAGATTTAATTTATTTATTTTACAGTGAGAGAGAGAGAGAGAGATCACAAGTAGGCAGAGAGGCAGGCAGAGAGAGAGGGGGAAAGCAGGCTCCTCGCCGAGCAAAGAGCCCAATGCGGGGCTCGATTCCAGGACCCTGAGATCATGACCTGAGCCAAAGGCAGAGGCTTAACTCACTGAGCCACCCAGGCGCCCCAGTCCTATGAAGTTTTAAGTATTAGTCCTACTGTGGCCACATATTCTCATGGGAAGTATTGGAATTAATGTATTACTTATCAACTTATTTTTTTAATTCAGTTTGTAGTTTATCGGCAGGCCAAATGAGTATTTATAGAAATATCCTTTTTAAGTTATGTGTAGTGATAATGTATCAGTTGATACTTGAAATGAATCAGTTAATCCTGAATAATGATGATGGTGATGGCAGCTAACTGACTACTTACTGTGTACCAATAAGTGGTTAGGTGTGTTATAACCTTAATACTTACCATGATCCTATGAGGGAGGTGCTATAATTGTTGCCTCCCTTTGCCAAATGAGGTTGTTGATATTCAGAGTCTAAGTAAATAGCCGAGGCCACACAGCCACGAGTAGCTGGGTAGGAATTGAAGCCAGGTTATCTGTCTTCCCTGCCGGCCCTCTAAAACCACTGTGCTCTAATACCTTAGAATTGAGATAATTTACAAAGAAGTAAATGCAGATTTTAAAAACCTGCCATGTTTCTCAACTTACTATTTGGATATTTTTGAAACTACTGAACATTTGCTGAACAGTTTAATTTAAAGATATACGTATTTTAGAGTTATTTATGTCAGGTATTCCTTGATCTTAATGTTAAGTTCTCAAACTATCCTGAGTTCATTCAAAACCATTGCACCTTCTTTTCCTTTATACAGAGGTCATACTTAGGCAGTATCTGTCCTTGCCTCTTTTTCCCTTTATTTCCTTTTTCCTCAGCTTCTAGCTAACGTGTTAAAAATGTGTTAAAGTTAGCATTTAGATCTCTTGAAATTAATGATAGGAAAATTTCAGGATCAGAGCATGTCAGTTTGGGTGTAGGGAAAAGTTTTGAGTAGGCGGGACTTCCTGAGCTTCTCAATCCAGAAACCATACAGGTGGTTTCTTCTGCTACTTCCATTCAAGACCAGTTCTGTTTCCTAGTATCCATGTCCCAC
The DNA here is from genome assembly GCF_902655055.1 of Lutra lutra. Lineage (NCBI taxonomy): Eukaryota > Metazoa > Chordata > Mammalia > Carnivora > Mustelidae > Lutra > Lutra lutra. The sequence continues at coordinate 119,681,908 of NC_062279.1, read as the reverse complement.
CCAGCAGCAAAACAAACTGTGCTGTTGTCTTTTGACTATGAGGATTCTGTGAATCACTTTTATTAGAGCATGACTTTTGAGTTATTTTTCAGAATGATTTTCATCTAGCCTAAATCTTATCTGTATCTTTTTTGTGATTGTATTAGTTATCTATTGCTGCATAATGAATTTCCCCCAAATTTTGACAGCTTTAAAACAGCAAATGTTCATTATTTCATACATTTTCTGAGGATCAGGAATTTGGGAGCAACTTTCCTGGGTGGTTCTGGAGTTCTAGCTAAGGACTATTGTAATCAAGTGTCATCTGGGGCCATTTGAAGCCTCTAAAGACTTGATTGGGGTAGGGATTCTACTTCCAAGATTACTCACATGGCTCTTTCACCATGTGAAGCTATTCTCATGACATCGCAGTTGCTTCTCTGAGAGTGATGTGTGTTAGGTCCGTTATTAAATGAAACGAGACTGAGACAGAGTGAAAGTTATTTAAAACTTTATTTTATGCCAAGTATTAGAAGTCAGACTGATTGGCCAGGGGAACAAGACTGAAACAAATTTAAAGTTATGCAAAACTTTATTCTATGCTAAGCATTAGAAGTCAGACTGACCGGCCAGGGCCGTCTCCAAAGAGAGCGACCACCCCCAGCTTACAGGCTCAAGAATTGACTGACCAGTCAGGGCCGCCTCTGAAGAGAGCGACCCCTTTCAGTCTCACAGACTAATTTTTATAGAGCAAAAGCTTGGCCAGACGTAGGTGGCTAATGAGATTGTAACATACACAGAAAGTTGCATGGTCATGTTAGGTCATATGCAGGTGGCCAATTGAATTACAGTTTACCCTATAGTAGCTGTTTGAACTAACCTATTACTCTCGTTAGAATTGGCGCTCAAGTTTGGCCCCCAAAAGGTGGAGTTTACATTCTTTGGTGGTTAGGGAGACAGTATGTGTACTTTTACTGATTGGATGTCTCCACCTGGCCTGACTCGTTCTTGTATTCTGGGCTTTGTTATCAGGAACTGGCCGACCTGGCCTTGTATTTTGGGCTCTGTTATTAGGAACTAGCCGACCATATTTTACTGGTTTTCCAGAGTTGCTTCTTAGTAAGTTTCTCTGGGGGCGGGGGCAGGGTCAGTTTAAGTTTTACTGCACAAACAACAAAATGGCTTTTAACCAAGATGGAGTCACTCTGGCTAAATAGGTCCTTACAATGTGTGTGTGAGAGAGAGAGGCCATCTTTTATAACCTAATTTTGGAAATGACATACTGTACCATTACTGCCATGGGATGCTGTTAGTCACATAGACACAGACCCCAGTACAGTGGAGGGGTGTCAATCCCAGGAGGTAGGGCGTCATTGGGTGCCATCTTTAAGGCTGGCTCTGGCAATGGTCAGTGAGGGTAATTTGCTTTGTAGGAGGATGAGGAAGGCTAAAGTCAGTGGACAAAACAAGCACTTGATCTAGAATCAGAAGGAATGCAGAACTGAGCCTAGTTTGGATACTATTAAAAAAGGCAGTTTAAACAGTAGATTCCTGGCTCTGAGCCTTGCTGGCTCAGTTAGTTCACTTGATGCATTTGTTCAGCTGATAGCTCTCAAGCATCTGCTTCATGCCAGGGCCCATGTTGAACACTGAAATACTATAGTTCATGAGGTGTCTTGTCACTGTCTCCATGGGGTAAGAATAATCTTGGAACTCCTCCTTTTTGTGAAAAAAAATTTTTTTAGAGATTTATTTATTTATATATTTATTTGACAGGGGGAGAGAGAGAGAGAGAGAGAGCGAGAGAGGGAAGCAGGCTTCCCATTGAGCAAGAAGCCTATGTGGGGCTTGATCCCGGGACCCTGGTATCATGACCTGAGCAGAAGGCAGACACTCAACGACTGAGCCACCCACGTGCTCCCCTTCTTGTGAATTAATGATCACTATACCTACCTCACTGGATTTTGTGGCGATTAAATTAAACGAGATAACATAAGCAAAATACCTGGACCCTGTGCGTGCCAATATAATTTAGCAAGTATTTTTATCACAGCTCTGTCAATTTATAGTTTTTGTCTCTATAGATTTGTTTCTATATAGAACTGAGCAAAGTCTGTTTTGTTTAGTCTAAAATCTTCTCAGGGTAGTTAGTGTAAACACCAAGCATATCGGAGACGTGCTAGCAAATAACCACTCAGGCAACAGCCTGCTATGCGCCATGACTAAATCCTGTTGGGCCTGCCCCAGACCATGGCAGCAGCAGCCTGGTGCCCTGCCCCTCAGCTCCTCAGTTGTTGGATGCCCAGGAAACCATATGTCCACTTAGGCCCCTTGAATACTGTTTACTGTGCCCTTGTATAGGCTGTGGTTCTGTGATCTGTCTTCTCTTTGGAAAGATTGCTAGGAGTGTCCTGTGGGGATGGTGGCTTGTGCTGTGCAGAGACCTTTATTAGCAAGAGTGGTTTGGCAACCTCAAAGACAGGTTTGAGATCCTTATGATGATGTTAAGCCACTTTTCAGCGTTTGTAGAGAAGCGGGTTTTGTGCATGGCGATTGTTTCTTAGAGAACACATAGACTTTCTTTCTGCCTGCTCTCAGCTGTGTTTCAGAATGCAGAGTGCTGGGCGCCTGGGTGGCTCAGTGGGTTAAGCTGCTGCCTTCGGCTCAGGTCATGATCTCGGGGTCCTGGGATCGAGTCCCACGTCGGGCTCTCTGCTCAGCAGGAAGCCTGCTTCCCTCTCTCTCTGCCTGCCTCTCCATCTGCTTGTGATCTCTCTCTGTCAAATAAATTAAAAAAAAAAAAAAAGAGGCCAGAGGGTCTTTAAAAAAAAAAAAAAAAAAAAAAGAATGCAGAGTGCTGTGGGACGCCTGAGTGGCTCAGTCCTTAAATCTGCCTTCAGCTCTGGTCATGATCCCGGGGTCCTGGGATGGAGCCCTGCATTGAGCTCCCTTCTCTGTGGGGAGCCTGCTTCTCCTTCTCCCTCTCCCTCCACCTGCAGCTCTGCTTACTTGTGCTTTCTCTCTGTCAAATAAATAAAGTCTTAAAAAAAAATAGAATGCAGAATGCTGGTTGTGAGTAGGTAGGGTCTCTAGAAATCATTTCAGAGACTCCCGTGCTTTCATAATTCCTAAGCCAGCAAAGTCCACCTCTGTGACATCAAAGAGAAGCTGGAGTGCTGGAGAATGTTCGTTTCCTGATTGATGTGGGACCTTTGTTAACAGGATTGGTCATTGTGAAAGTACGAAGTAGAATTTATTTTTTTTTTTTAAAGATTTTTTTATTTATTTGTCAGAGAGAGTGAGAGAGAGCGAGCACAGGCAGACAGAATGGCAGGCAGAGGCAGAGGGAGAAGCAGGCTCCCCGCCGAGCAAGGAACCCGATGTGGGACTCGATCCCAGGACGCTGGGATCATGACCTGAGCCGAAGGCAGCTGCTTAACCAACTGAGCCACCCAGGCGTCCCCGAAGTAGAATTTAAAATTGGGATTTTGTGAAATTATTCTTCTGGGAGGAAAAGTGCTGACTCTTCTATTTTATATTTAATTTAAATTTATTATTACTATTTTAAAGTTAAATTCTATTTAATATTTACTTTAAAATTTTTAAAATTTGAAACAAAATTATTTAAAATGTTCCCAATATCTCCAGAATAGAAATCCCAACTAAGTGATATAGCCGTGGGCTGACTTAGAGAAATGATTAACTTCTGTATGTGTTTCTGTCACTGGGCTAAGTTCCTCAAGAACCGTCTGTTTCCGCTCTCTTTGTTTTCCCCCCGCCCACATGAGCAGGGGTGTATCCAGTTGGGGCTCAGCAAGTGCCAGGTGACCTGGCCTCCTCTGCTCTCTGTCCCTTCTCTCCTGATGTGGGACACCTGGCTGAAGTTGCCTTGTCAATTTGGAAGAAAGCTATGTCTGTTTCCTTTGAAATAACAGAAGGCAAATGCTTCCACTTGAACTCTGGTCTGTAATCTAGGGACGTGAGAGTATTTGGTCTGGCAAAGTGTTGCATTTTTACTCTGTGAGTGCAGGATATGTACTGGTATGTGTGTACACGGTTCAGTCTACTATAAATACCTTGTCTCTTAGCCAGACAACTGTGTGGCCAACAGCACCTTGTTGTTAAGTCCTAGATCTTTTTTTATAGTTGTTACGACCGATAATCAGAGCCTTAGATTGAAGATAATTCCATTGACTAAGAACCCAGCAGTCCAGCCTGGACTAACTTGGAAACCTGGATATAGAATAGTGAAATGGCAAAGGTTCATGGGAAAGATGGTATTTGCTGTGAACTGGTAGTTTCTTTTGAATTACCTTAATTTTGAATTATTCTTTTGAATAAATAATAATAATGAAAGATTAGTATTTAAAAATTAATCAACATTGCATTAAATACACTGGGATTGTGCTATATCATTACAAGGTTTAAGAAGAGATATGGTAAAGACTAAAAAGAAGAAAGTTTAAAATTTTTTAGTTGCTAAAAATATAGTGAAAAGAAGAGGCATTGGTATTAGATTCAGTAAAGCAGATAACATGAATACCCCATTTATCAGAGGAGGAAATTAAAATAATACACACACACACATATTTAAGTCTTAAATCTAAAATTTAGACAACTAAAATCAAGCATACATACCACTCGTTTCCAGGCAAGATTTTTTTTGTGTATGAACATAAAGAAGAAAATGGCTTTTTAAAAAAAAATTGGAGATACATTTTATTATGAGTTTTACATTTTTTTAATGATTGGTATTAAAATAGTCAATAAACAAGCTGCAAAGTGAGGTTAATTTAATGCATAAACATAAAACACTAGAATTAGTGACAGTTCTTTATGAAGGGAAGTTGAGTTTTCTAGGGAAATTTTTATTCAAAGAAAAGTGTACGCCATCCAGTACATGAGTGAATTCTCATAAAAGGTTCAGCCACTACTTAGCAATACAAAAAATATATGAAGTTTCATGTTCCATTACTGGATTAATAAAATATTCAAAAGAAGGTGTAAAATTTGTCTTGGAATTTATATGTCTTTCAATTCAATTCAACAAAGATTATAGTAAACAATAAAGTTATACTGTATTCAGCTAAGTATATTAAATTCTGAGAATTTGAGAAACCGGCTCACAGAACCTTAGGAAATATGTTTCTTAGAACCTAATCTAGTCATCCTTAATTGTGTCTTAGTCCTCTTGGGAAGTCTCACATGATTCCAAAAAGACTGCTTGAGGAAAGGGAAAAAGGAAGATTCATTACTGAGTTGTAGGCCACTCTTTGTGGTGCTTTATTGCATCGGGAAGGTGCAGAGTTGAATGAAAGAGGAGTTCTGAGTTTTGAGTTGTGGCCTTCCCTTTTCTGGAGTTTAACAAGAGTCTAGGAAGTAATTAAATATATCATCATCATGGCTGACTTATGTCAAAACTATACACACTTTTTATTATACTTAATTAAATGCATAATCAAATGACTAATGTTTCATTATTTCTTAAGTTGGTATTTAATGAACGTTTTATTGAATTCTTCTCAATGAACAGAGATTAAAGCACCATTTCCTGGTTTCTTTTCCTGTGGTTAAGTAAGTCCTTTGACATATGGCTACGCACAGTTAATGGTGGTTTACATATCCGTCTGTTCTATTAGTTTGTTTTCTTTCCTTCTTCCTTCCTTCATCCCTCCCTCCCTTCCCTCCTCCTTCACTTCCTTTCTTCCTTCCTTCCTTCCTTCCTTCTTTCCTTCCTTCCTTCCTTCTTTCTTTCTTTGCATTCTATTAGTTTTTCAGGATGGAAAAAGGAACATGGTCACTCTGCTGAGAGTTAACCTGACTCTTCTTCTAGCAATAGCATGTAAACCAACTGGGCTTCTGAGAGCTTTTCCTATGTGACTTAACCCCATGTGCACATTTCTAGACTTTGGAATGTAGTGTGCTTGTAAATAGCTTTTTTTCTCTTTCCTCATTTTTTTTTCTTTATTAGATTTAAAATCATATTATTGGGCATTTTATGCTTGTAGTAAACTTCTGTAAATATATTTTGCTTTGTTTCAATTCATGGTATGACCAATGCCATATTGTATGTGAAAGTGATATATAATAATCCCTGAAGATACTTCACATCTTGTCATTCAATAACACATACGATTTTTAACTCTTTCGACATCATCTAAAAGCCAGAGGAAACCCTATCATAATTTTAACCCCTAGAAAGTCAATCAATAACTAAAACCAAAACAAAATAAATAAAAACTGATTATCTGTACTTATGAAATGAGATTTCAAATTGCTATTTTGGTCCGTTATAAAAATTTGTCATATTTTTGCATCAGCATTATCTCACTTAATTTCTTAACAACCTCTCTCCCTGCAAAGGAGTAGTATCCCCATTTTGCAGATGAAAAGGCTGAGCTCAAGTTTATCGAGCCTGGAAGTAGGGGAGCAGAGCTTTTCATCTGTTGTGAAGTACTCTCCTCTCCTAGCCACTCATTTTCATTCCGTTTTTGCAGCTTATACTCGTTTTTACCCAGCTATTAAATGTCCCAGATCTTTCCACTTGTTCCACACATGCATTTTCCCTTTTCCCTTTGCTACATTCCTCTGTTTGTATCCTTCAAATCTGAGCTAAGTCATCATATTGCCAGGAAACCATCCTTGAACTCCGGTTGAGATCAGCTCTCTCCATTATATACTCTAGAAGCACCATGTTCTCACTGTCTTTGGATTCATTAGGTTATCTTCCATTTCTTTTTATTTCTTTTGTGGTTGATTAATGGCATACAAGATGGTGGGTGATTAATGGCATACACTTAGTCTATAAGCTCTGAGGTTGAGTGCTGTGCGCAGTTTATTTCCCTGTGGTATACTTCGTCCCAGCATAGCTCTTGGCACATACAGGCTCAATTCTTTTTTTTTTTTTTTTTCTCAAATGAATTACTTATCTCTATTAGAAGTGCTTCTATCGTCATTAAAATGAAAAGAAGTAGAATTAAAACCTATTGATACTGAAAGATTATTGCTCTGAGATTATCTGTAGGTTATTTATTGTTACATTTTTGTCTAGGTTGATACGTTTTCTTTGACTAGAAGTTATATCAAATGTACTTTAGTTTTTTATCATATAGATTCTATTGTAGCAGTGTAACAAACATCTTAAATTTCAAGTTTGATTGTATTCGTCAGGGTTCCCCAGAATAACAGAATCAGTGGATATGTGTGTAAAGGGACTTATTGTAAGAATTGGCTCACATGATTATGGAGGCTGACAAGTCCCAAGATCTGCAGGGTGAGCCAGCCAGCTAGATACCAAGGGGAGCTGATGTAATAGTCTGAGTCTGAAGGCCAAAGAACCAGGAGAACTGAGGCTGTGGTTTAAATCGGAAGACCCTCAGGCTTGAAACACAACCCATGTTTCAGCTCAAGTCCAAAGGCAGGAGAGAGCTAATGTCCCAGTTTGGAGGAAGTCAGGCAGGAGGAATTGTCTTTACTCAGGGGAAGGTCAGTCTTTCGTTCTGTTGGACTTCAACTGATTGGATGAGGCCCACCCATGTTGGGGAGGGCAAGCTCCTGTTTTCAGTCAGTGAATTCACATGTTAATCTCATCTGAAAATACTCTCACAGATATACCCAGAATAATGTTTGACCAAATATCTGGACACCCTGTGTTCTACTCAAGTTGACATATAAAATATACAGTCATATTGATTGGTTGAACAAAATTTCTTCTAGGTTTCTACTTTTCCACCTTTTTTTTTTTTTTTCCTGTCTCATTAGTGTGAGGTAGTTGCCTTATAATTTTCTTCAAATGCTGCAATTCACAGGGCACGTTCCATCTGTGCCTGACTTCTTGGTCACTCACACATCAAAGCTACCTTTTTAGTGGACTTGTCTGCAACTTTTCTGCAATACCTAGGGTTACAGCTAGGCTTGTTGCTTGCCATAACCTAAACCACCCTTTGCAATGCTGTGACTTTGCCAACATTGTTTTCCCTATTTTTTTTAAAAAAAGATTTTATTTATTTATTTGACAGAGAGATCACAGGTAGACAGGGAGGCAGGCAGAGAGAGAGGGAGAAGCAGGTTTCCCGCTGAGCAGAGAGCCCAATGTGGGGCTTGATCCCAGGACCAAGCAGAGCCAAAGGCAGAGGCTTAACCCACTGAGCTACCCAGGTGCCCCATCATTTTCCCTATTCTAATAGACCCATTCCCTCTCGATCTTATCTTGTCCAAAATTTACCCAGCTTACAGGGTTCAGAGTGAATTTTAAATGCTGTTGTGGAACTGCCTCTAAAAATTGCAGAGCTGCTGCTCTCTGTACAACTGTCTTGGGCCCTTTTTGCTTTGTGGTAATTTAACCAGTTTCTATTCCTTTTCCACCAGGAGCATGTAAAGTTCTACAGAGTAGGAACTGGCTTGGGCATTCTTGTGAGTATGGGTCTCTGCAGTCCTATGTGCATTATGTGCAGCAATAGATGTGTTGAATGGACATTTAGCTTCTCTCCTAGGTTTTTGAGTTGACTTTTGGTATGTTGAGTGGAGTGTGGTTGGCTGCTTCTGGTTCTCTTTCCAGGAAGCACATCTGCTTGTCTAATCTGTTCTCTTATTTCCAGTTAGTTAAAACACTCTCAATTGTTGGCTAAGTTTTGAATTCTTAAGAATTCATTGGGAAGGGGAAGTTGATCCCCCAACCCTTTTTGTAGCAACTTCCACTTCCCTGAATGACACCCTTGCCTTTATGGTCTTATTAATTCAAAAGGAAAGGACAGTTATTTTTCTCTTACTTAGTTCAGTTCAGTGGATCCTTTGTGGATCGCCTCAATGAGCAAGGGGTTGAGTCAGGTACTGATATATCTACGTAGGTGAATATGATGTAGGGCCTGCCCACAGGGAACCAGCGATCTTTGGGGAAGGAGAGACCTGTGTTTAGCTAATTCTGATCCCATTTAGAATAATAAATATTTTGGGAATGATAATTTACATATAATTTGAGGTTATAATCTCTTCCCCCATGGAGCCTATAGCCCAGTTAGGGGATAGAGCTAAATAAATACAGATCAGGATGGTAAATACTTTGATAGGGACAGCATAGATGGTTAGGGAGGCATGTGTGGGGAACTTTTGCCCAGACTCGGTTATATGATAATTTGGTTGAAATTCTCTTTTCTGATATGATATGGACCAATACTTGGTCAGGTAATAGAAAAAGTTTGTGCTAGTAGGGAGCATAGAATTGATATTTCAACCATTTTATTTTAAGTTTTATAAGTATACATTGATTCTTTATTTTTTTTTGATTTATGACCAAAGCCATCTTGATTCTTAGTATAGGTTTTCTCACTAGTGTTTGCGATCATATTTTTTTCATAACTATTCCTTAAAGTATTCAGTTTTGCTATTTTTAAAGTAGTCTGAGTAAATCCTCTTTCTTGTAAAGCAACCTGAGCGCAGTCCAGATTTATGATTTTCCCCCATCTTTTAGATTTGCTTTGCCTTCTGTATCTTGACAGTTTTTTTTTTTTTACAGCCTTACCTTGAGTCTTTTCAAAATATACAACTGACTTTCTTAGAAACAATTGCATTTTTTTCTCACTCATGTCTTTTGTTTATGTAACATTTAGTGAAGTTACTAATTAAATAGCTTGTACAAGTGACATTAACCTGTGGGAACAAACACAATGGACTCTTAGGATGCAAGCACACAAGTCAAGTGGTGAGGGCAGAGGTGTGTGGGCAAAGCAGAGAGCAGGCTGCTCGCTGAGAAGACTTGGGGCATCGTTCGGCAGATTTGATGCAGAGTGTTGGGTAAATCTGGGGGATGTGTTAAGTGGAGGTCGGTTAAAAGAGATTCTGTTGTAAAATAGAGCAAATATACTATGCAAACACATTTAATTGATTGTGTATAAAATAGCCGCTCGTTTCCCTGTAGCATAATCTTATTTTAAAGTGTCTTAGTCTATCAATATTGATAACTTACATCTAAATAAAATAGCTGAGTTACAGGTTTTTTTCTGTGAAGAACCTCTGTTTCCCAGGATCAAATCATGTGTTTTCTATGTAGCAAAATTTTCTTTTTATTCTTCTGGTTTTTTCTGTTCACTTTTTTCTCCATGATGTCAGATTTGTTCTGTAAGATGCTTCGAAGATAACTATTTTTGCTTGAGCCCCTCAGAGAAAGATAGCATATATGTTAGTGATTAGTGATTGTTGTTTTTTATTTATGGACTTAGTTTTTTGCTTAATACAGTATCTCATTCCTGGGAATCATATTAAACAGTTTCTTTGCTTTGTGGCTGATTATGAGCTGTGATTAGAAAAGAGACCATTTGAGTGGCTCCTGGGCGGCCCAGTTGGTCAAGCATCTGACACCTGATCAGCTCTGGTCATGATCTCGTGGGTCATGGGATCGAGCCCTGTGTAGGACTCTGCACTCAGCAGGGAGTCTGTTTCCGCTCTTCTCCCTCTGCCTCTCCATGTGCTTGTTCTCTTTCTCTCTCTCAAATAAACAAATACATCTTTTTAAAAAAAGAAAGGGGACCATTTCATTTATATTTGTTTAAAACTTCATTTTTTATAGGACCTGATTAATGCACCATAAACATGAAATTAAATTACTTTACACAGTTCACTCTTTAAAATATACCTGTCATTTTCCTGCTGCATGTGATTTGCCTTGATTTCAAGACATTTTCTTCTTATTCACCAAGAAAATAATTTAAAAAGGTATTATTTTGTTGAAGTCATTGTATCAGTCAACTTTTGCCAAGAAGACTGGTCTAACATGTAACCTTGAAGTCCTAGTGGTTAATAGCAACAGAGATTTAGTTCTTGTCCACACAAGTGCAGGCTATTGGAGGCTGTGACTTTTTCCAATGTTCGGTTCCACTTGGTTCTAGAGGAACAGTCCTTACCAGAGACATGCGTTTTCCTGGAGGAAGGGAGAGAGCAGTCACCCAAACGTGATGACTCTCTTAAAGCTTTCTCTTGGACATGGCTCACCTTACTTCCAGTCACGTTTCATGGGTCGATAGAAGTCACATGGTCAAGCCTGATCCAGTACCCACCTCTCACAGACACCACTGCAAGACTCTGAGCTACATCGCTACTTGGTACAGTCCTCCCGGGATGGGAGTGAATAAATAAGAATGCGATGGTCTATTACAGTTAGACCTTATTTTAAAGGTTTTTGGTTTTATTGTTACATGAGTATTAATATATTTTGTGAAATTTACTGTGGAAATGAATTTTTACTGATATTTTTCAGCTTTGTACATTGAGCTCTGCCGAAATGATACTGATACACAAGTGGAGACTGAATTAGAGTTTTTGTAAAGAAGAATTAAGTGAGAGGATAGTAAATATGGAATTCTTCCTATTTCATTACATTTTGTTTTCTCCACTTTTGTCACTTGTCTCCTCCTTCTATCGGTAACTGGGTTGGAGTCCAAACTTTTCTTTTCATCCACGCTGGTAGAGTTTCAGTTTGTAACCTCTAGAATTTTGAAGTTGATTTCCTATTGCTGGAGAATCTGAATTCTCACTACTTACTACCTTTTTAATACAATGAACTGTGTCTTCGCCAGTTTCACAATCACGATTTTTTCTTACATCATCCACATGTGCACAACAGTCTGCCAACAAATAAACAGAAACCAAGCTGCAGACAGGCGCAGCTGGAACACCGAATCACGCTTGGCCTCTTCTAGAGTTTTATTTATTTGCACACAGTGGGGATGACATTTCCTTGCAAAATGAGTTATTTACTTTTGCTGTTTTGAAATAACAGAACTGAACCTCAAATGCATGAGTTCATGAAATCTTTCCTAGTGGGGCATGGTACTTGAGAAGGGACAGTAGGCAAATTGTCAAAGAAAGCTGAGATTTTTGAGGTTTTGGGTATTGGAAGGAGATAGGAAATTTGAAAAGTAGGTACACCTGTATATCCAGGAGTAAATGCTTTGTGATATTGATAGAATCGGAAAGAATTAGACTGGAAGGCATTGTGAGTTTATTTGGTTCTAGCTACTGCCATAATAAAGAAGCAGTCACTTTGAGAAAATCTCATTAAGTGGTGGCTTTCATTATTCTGTGTAATTTCAGAGAAGCCCCCTCCCCCAGTCTTACAAGGTTGTGTACCCAGCTTTCCACTCTTAATTCCTCTTCACAGGGTGAAGTCTGAGAGGAACAGCAATGATCACATCATTCTGTATGCATGCTTCTCTCTTTAGCTTTGTTAACTAGTGCTTCAAAAAGAAATTATTTCACTTGTGATTGAATCTAGCTCTGGAAGGGATAAGATAATGAAGTCTACCTCCATCCTTTTACAGATGAAGTAAAAGAGTTCCAAAGATGGTAAGAGACTCGTCCAACATGAAAGGGCCCAAGTGGTAAAGGCAAGGCCAGAAGAACCATCTTGACTCCTAATTAAGGGTTCTTACTTTGTATATGGCATATAATTGGCTATTTTAAGAGTATATTAATATCAGATCTACATAACAGGATATAAGGTTTTCCTGTGGATGAGATTGAGGCAACATAGTAAATAATAAGTGTCTGATCTTTTCCTAAAAAAGGAAATTATTTTGTGAGTCATTGAAAAGTAAGCAGCAAAAAAAAAAAAAAAAAAAAAAAAAAAAAAAAAAATGTGAAGACAAATTCGCTTTAGCTCTTAAATGCATTGGGTTATTTTAGGCTCCGTTAGGAAATATTTTATCCAGTAAAATTGAAATTGTAGCTGTAATGATTAACTAATTCCATTTCATCCTGACCTCATCGTGCCAGTTCTCACAGTTCTAGTTCTAGACTGGCTCTAGAATTTACTAAGTGTGAGCTTTGCAATTTATTTATCATCTATGAGCCTCAACTTTCCCATTTGTAAAATGTGCACTGGTTGGAGGAGTTCTTCTGGGAGATGGACCCTGATGCTGACCATCTCTTAGGTGCCTACTGTCTTTATCACGCTTACTTTATATACTCCTTATTTTTTAATCTTTTAGGTAGGTGCTATTGATCCCATTTTGTAGATAAGGTAATTAAATGAAGTTAAGATAACCTTTCCTAAGGATACGTTGCTAATAAGTTGTGTGCTAGAATCCCAAGTTAGTTTATATGATTCCAAAGTAGAATCTCTTTGTCCAATGTCCTAGGAAATTCACTTGACATTTCCATCTGTATCTTACAAGGTTACTGTGAAAATCTGATGAAATAAAGTAATTGAGGGGCGCCTGGGTGGCTCAGTGGGTTAAGCCGCTGCCTTCGGCTCAGGTCATGATCTCAGGGTCCTGGGATCGAGTCCCGCATCGGGCTCTCTGCTCAGCAGGGAGCCTGCTTCCCTCTCTCTCTCTCTCTCTCTGCCTGCCTCTCTGTCTACTTGTGATCTCTCTCTGTCAAATAAATAAATAAAATCTTTAAAAAAAAAGAAATAAAGTAATTGAAATCTTTAGAAAACTGCAAAGTGCTTTACTGGTGTGAGGTAGTATTTCTTTTATGTGTTTTTAGCCACTTACCAGAAATTAACAGTAAGATCCAAGGCATAAATAAATTGTATTTTTTCTGCTTTATGGATGAGGCAGTTGAGGCCCATAGGGATAAGGAAGGATGCCTACATAGGCAGAAAGTGACAGAGTTGTGTCAGTTTGTAGTCTGATTCTAAAGCCCTAAAGTCTAAAGACTGCCTCCTCATGTTCCTCTCTAGATCTGAGTTTTTACTCTGGCATAGAGGCTGATTTCATCACCCCTGGGCTCATTCCTGTGATGGAACTTCCCAGCCGGTGTGCTAAGACACTCAGTGGGCTAAGAGTAGGTTACTAGCATGGAAAGAGATAATGACATTGATGATAGTATTTGTTTTTAGGACCATATCCATACAGTTACTCATTCAGACTACATGACAGTTGAATATAACAGTATTTATATGGCTGCCCTTCTCTACTTTATGAATTCAGAAATGGTTATTTTGGTGCATTAGGATTTTGGTGGAGCACCTGCCTCAAGAGAATGCTCTGTAACAGCTCTACCACATGGCACCATCTCCAGCTTTCCTGTTGAATCATCCTGGCCAGGTTACTACCTTTTTTCTGGATTTATTTATCTTCATTACCTAAATTTGTTTAAAAACCCTGACAATGAAGATATTCAGAGAATCTCTTGTGTGTATAAGTTTGTCTCTAAATTTGAGTTCCATATATGATGTTACCAAAATGATGACTCTAATAAAATATAAGCCACAATTATTTTTTTTCAGTATCATTCAGAGAAACAGATAATGTTCTCCCATACTTTACTTATCTGAGTGGATTGTCTCTGTTCAAAGGAAGAGCTTTGAAAGTAGTTTATAACCTAAAATATTTTTTTTCAATTGGGGATTATGAACCACTCTTACTTTGCAGATTTGTTGAAGAACAGTAATTAACCTTAAAAATGGCTGCATTGGGGATGCTTGGGAGGCTCAGTTAGTTAAGCGTCTGCCTTCAGCTCAGGTCATGATCCCAGGGTCCTGGGATTGAGCCCTACATCGGGCTCTCTGCTTAGCTGGGCTTCCCGCTAAGCTTCCTCTCTCTCTTTGCCCCTCCTCCAGGTTGTTCTCTCTCTCTTTCTCTCTCTCTCTTTCTCTCTGTCTCAAATAAATAAATACAATCTTTAAAAAAATGGTTGAATTTTTAATATTTTTAAATATTAATTTAATAATTTTTAATAATTAATTTAATAATTTTTAATATTCTTGGGCACCTGAGTGAAGGACCATGTGAAAATATATTTACATCTACAGAGAAGATACAGATTCAAAACAAAAATCTGTAAGTTGGTGTTTTATTTTGGACCTTAAGAAGAATAGTTATTAAATAGAGTAACATCTGTGAATGCTTGAGGGAAAACTGTAACACCAAGGACTCATCTTCGACCCTTCTACTCTCATACTGCATATATATTCTGTCAGGAAATAGCATCTGCTTTCTCTTCAGATCATACTTAATACTTCTCACCATCTCCGTTATTTGTCTGCCATCATCCTCCCAAGTCACCACTATCTGTGACCTGGTTTATTTTAATAGCCTATCACCAAAGGCACATAAAGGAAAGTATCTGCAAACATTTTACTAATAAGTGCTTTTCTTCCATAGACACAAGCATTTTAGTATTCTTTTGTACTTTTCATTATTTGTAAAATGTTGAGCAACTGTTATGAGTACAGCTTATGCTGTGGGCAACACATGGTAATTCTTATTTGCTGCCTTGAGGAAATTATCTTTGGGAAGATAAGATCAACACATATTAGAATTTCCTGATCATATGAATTAAATGACAAAGCCCACAGAAATAAATTATAAATGCCCAATAAAGTTAAAGCATTTCGTATAGAGAAAACCCCTGGAATCTACATGCATTTAGTAGATTAGTGAAGGTTTCATGGAGAAGGACGAAAATGGTCCGTGCCTCAGACGATGCTAAGGAGTTGTAGCAGGGAGGCCACGTGGTGTTTTTGCAATTGTACTAAGGCAGGAATGAGGCCAGTGTTTTCTGAGGGAGTGTACCAGTTGGCCTAAAGAATAGGATGCAGTTTCATTTGAAGGATAGTTGAAGATGAGAGGACAAAGAGAGTTCAGATTATGGGAGTCTATTTAATAAGACTTTGGAGCCATATTTGGAGATATGACTCATTCTATAAGTTGAAAACCCTCAGTTGGAGCTGGGGATTGAGGGATGGACCCAGTCAATATTATTGATAGGAAATCTTAAGTAGAGTTCAGAATGTGGTTTTGGAGAATATGATGGGTATAGTTAGGGTGATCAACTGTCCTGGTTTGCCCAGTACTCTTTCAGTTTTAACTGTGAAAGCCCCATGTCCTGGGAAACCCCTCAGTTGCAAGCAAAGCAGATGGCTGGTCATGTTAGGAATAGTTCAGACGGGTGACTGGGATCGAAGGTCCAAACCAGAGTGACGCATTAGTGTGTTAACAAGAGAACAGAGCGTGACAACCAGAAATCCAAAGTAATTCAGAGCTCTGGTAGGCAGTCAGTAGAATTGAATTATATTTTGGCCGAGAGCAATTTGGCCAAATGAAATTTAGTCAAAAGCAGCATTGTCATAGCAACTTTATGTGGCACTTGGGTTGAAATAAATTTTGAGAAAAAGGACTGTTTTAACCACTGTCTTTCAAGTTTTATATCATGATGAAACAATAATAATAATAATAATAGCAGAGCTGCCATTCATGAATGCTTATCATATGCCAAGCACCTTACCCGATTTTACAAATATTCTTTTAATTCTTACAACCAACAAGCCTGTGAGATAAGCATTGTTAATTTTCTTCATCTTGCAAATGAGGAAACTGGTGGTTTGAGACTTTGAACCCTGGCCGGCCCAAAGCCTGTGCTGTTTAGTCCCTATGAGGTACAATTTCAGGGTATCAAGAACCAGGTCTGTTTATTATTTATTGTAACACCTGTTAATTCTAGAAACACTGTAACGTCTGGACTAGCAGAAGATTCTGCAAAATACTTAAAATTATCCCTTAATTATCCATTAATATGTTTGTTTACATCTTTTTCTTCGTGGGGGCACATTGTATGTATGTGTGTATATATGTACACACATATACACACACACGTATGACATATATATTTTTTCCCATCAAAATTACATTTTGGTAAATTTTAAAACCAATTGCTAGGTATTTAATTTATTCCAACTTCTGTTGTTGGACATTTAGGCTACTGCAGCTTTTTGATGCTACAAGCAGCTAGCAGTACAAATAATTAGCTGAAAATGATATACAAAGATGAAGCAAAATGAAACAAGACTAAGAAACAAATTCAGAATGTTGGGCAGTAATGCAGGAGATGGATAACAATTGTATCACCACTCACTCTGTGTTGTATACTGATTACCAACACAATGAAAACCACTGGCTGAGGAATATTTACTTTTGGGGTGCCTGAGTGGCTCAGTTCGTGAAGTGTGGGACTGTTGGTTTGGCTCACGTCGTAATCTCAGGCTGTGAGATTGGCTTCCCATCCTGTGGGGCTGTGAGCTCAGTGTAGATTCTGTTTGAAGGTTCTCACCCCCTCTAGTCCTGTTCTCCCCCTACTGGTGCTCACACACACACTCTGTCTCCCTTTAAATTAATTTTTTTTTTTTTTTTTTTACAAAGGAATATTTGCTTTTGAACAGGTCATCATGTTGAACAGCCTTCTTTCAACCAAAGCATTTTTTAAAAGATTTTATTTATTTATTAGAGAGAGAGAGCATGAGCAGGGGGAGGAGCAGAGGAGGAGGGAAAGGGACAAGGAGACTT
The DNA here is from genome assembly GCF_902655055.1 of Lutra lutra. Taxonomy (NCBI): domain Eukaryota; kingdom Metazoa; phylum Chordata; class Mammalia; order Carnivora; family Mustelidae; genus Lutra; species Lutra lutra. The sequence continues at coordinate 119,664,647 of NC_062279.1, read as the reverse complement.
AGCACTGAGTGTAAAGCCCTACCTGGGGGCTCAATCCCAGACCTCAGATTGTGACCTGAGTGGAAGTCAAGAGTCTGACGCTCAACCGACTGAGCCATCCTGGTGCCCCCAGCTCAAGCATTTTCAGCAAAATCGCCAGGAACCCATAACAGGAACCATAAGCAGGACCCCCGACCCCAAGCAGAGTCCAGAAGGGTGCTAAATCCTAACATGTAAATGTAAGGAGTGATTTTCTTATGGAGGGATCTATGTTCAGGGGAATAAGCCACAAACCCAATGATCAGAAATGGTGGCTATAAGAAGAAGTAAATTTCAGGATCTGAATATTAGAATAGTCATCAAAGCTGAAACGCAAGGTCAGAGCCAGGCTAATGACAACAGGGAGTTGATGCTGAGTCCCAGGACTTTGGGTCAACACCTTTTAAATCCTTCTTGCCAATTGACATGGAATTGGGCTTGGGGGTGAGCCTACAGGTGAGGAATATGCCCTAAGAGCTCAAGAGAGCTCCAGTGATTAGGAATCTGGCAGGTTCTGGCAATGGAAACTTTTGAAGAAGGAGAACAATATTAATGAAGAGTTGTTATGCAATTAAATTAGTGAAGTGTATGGAAGGAAGCTTCTAAGAGGATACTTCTTAAAATTATTATGATAGCAAATGAAAGGAAGAGATTCTTGGACTGGGTAGTGGTAGGAATTATACATAGAAAGTATCTATATTTCTATAAAATAAATAGATTGGAATAATACCTGTAATGATAATACCTGTAATGTAATACCTCTTCGTACCATATTTTGGCATACAGACAAGACATGTAGTTGGCCCTTGGTGGCTATATTGCTATTACTTTTATTAAATTGAGATTTTAACTGGTATATTAATTTTTTAAAATTATGGAGTTCCTAAATAGGCATGCTGTGTCTTATGATTACAGTTTAAGTGAATGTTATCATGTTTTAAAATTAAAAAATGTTATCTTTTCTTGGTGCTATGAAGGCCATCATAAAATTGATGATTAAATATTCTGGAGAGATGGTTCAATTAAATTTCTTGTCTATTGATCAGATAAGCACTAAAATTTCTTTTTTTTTTTTTTTAAAGATTTTATTTATTTACTTGTCAGAGAGAGAGAGGGAGAGAGAGCGAGCACAGGCAGACAGAACGGCAGGCAGAGGCAGAGGGAGAAGCAGGCTCCCTGATGAGCAAGGAGCCCGATGTGGGACTCGATCCCAGGACGCTGGGATCATGACCTGAGCCGAAGGCAGCTGCTTAACCAACTGAGCCACCCAGGCGTCCCTAAAATTTCTGATTGTATTCTGAAATCTTCATTTGTTGCTTTGGGTAACTTTTGGCAAGTGGTTTCCAAACTCTGGAAATTGCCACTTCTGAGTTAATTTAAAAAGAGACCTCTCTTTTATTGAGTGTCTGTGTTGTTTTTCGTCTATTTTTGTTGCACAAAGAGTAACAATTGTATAGAAGTTAATTGTGTTCTTAATTAGAAATAACTTTTTTATAGTTTTTGCAGGTTTGAAATTCAAAAAACTTCCAAGGATGCTCTAAATATTATAGAAACATGTTTTAATTAACTGTAGCTGATGGTTAGATTTGTTCAATAACTCGAACTTTTGCATCAAGCCTTTCTTGACCAGAAATGATGAATATGATCATTTCCATTTCTTGCATGGAATTTTCTAATATATATTGTTCTAAAAATTACGAAGATTCTTTTCATTGTAAAAACCAAAACAAAAAAACATATAATAGTATTGAATATAGACTACTTTTCCTCCCAGCCTCCAAACGATAACTATGTAACAGTTTGATGCATATTTTTCCCGACTTTTCATGAGGGTTCTGCTTATGTAAAAAGACATACACAAACAAATACATGTCTTACACGTTCTTCTCCCTCTCCTCTTCCTTCTCCCATTCACCTTACCTCTTCTTCCTCCTCTTGTCTCTTCCTCCTTAACAAGAATGTGGTGATAATGACAACAGAGGGAAGGCTTTGTTCTTTGTTCTCTCCGTTATTGAATTTCACTCTTTGGTGGAGCTTATTGTCCTTGTCCTTCCCTCCCCTTGCCTACCACCAAGGTTCAATAAATTCAGGCTATGCTTTGCTTCTCTTTATCCTCAGCAGCCAAACTAGGAGCCCTCCCAGAACAAATCCTCAACTATGTAAAAGACAGCAATTCTGGGTGTTTCTCCTGGGGACAGCGAGCTAAGCAGCCCCAGTTCTGGCCTCCCTGGTGATTGGCCGAAGGCCCAGAGGGGCTTTTTGTACCAGTTCATTCCAAGTGTGAAGTTTCTCTGGGGTTTCCTTGGGAAGTAGGTTCTTTGTAACATTTTTCTTGTGTCTGTTATGGGTTGAAATTTCTTCTGAGTAGTTATCTATCATTTCAACCCTGATTTCTAATCTTCTAGAATTCTGAAAAAAAAAAATTGATGTATTGATGGCAGAACTTCCTTTCTTTTCTGCTCTCCTGTCATTTCAGTGGAATTTAGGTACACAGGATGATTTAGTCAATTCTTTGAACCTCTCAGGTGCCTGGTCTTTTTTCTGTTTCTGCTCTAGGTTTTTTGGAAATTCTTTTAGGGTTCATTTGCTGTTCCTCTGGCTTATATTATAAATTGTAATTTTTTTCCTTCCAGTTTTGGATTTAATATTAATCATAATTAGGTCATTGATAGCACATTGTTCTCTGGGTGCAGAAATGACACCATTACTTAACAAATTTCTTCTTACTGCATTTACGGACCTCCACAAGGTATTACTGTATTAGGCAAATTAACAATGTGAAATTCACTTTTAGAAATATAAATAGACTTTCAATTGATATCTATAAATGTCACTATCTGTAATATATATTTGTATTTTATTTGCCAGGTGACTGAATGTTGTCAGTTTCCTTTTTCAGTACCTAGATCAGTTGGAGATATAAAAACGGGCACATGGTACTCAATGTATCTTAAAATAATTTCTTCATTACTATTAGAAACAAATGAGTGGATCAACATTTTTAAAATTATTTGTCATACAACAGCATATTTTTAAATTTTGTCTCAGGAAGGAGAAAACATTTTCTATTTGGCAATTGAAGATATAGAAACAGATACAGAGCTGCTGATCGGCTACCTGGACAGTGACATGGAGGCCGATGAGGAAGAACAGCAAATTATGACAATGATCAAAGAAGGGGAAGTTAAAAATTCTAAAGGACAATCAACAGCTGGCAGAAAAGGTATTGCCTCTAACTGGTGATCTGAGAGAATGGAAGTTATAGGAGAAATACAGTTTGAACTGTGGATGAATTATAGTTGCATTATCATAGGGTGTTGTCAAAATAGTTGTGGTTAGAACTACTCTCAGAGGATATCCGGCTGTAAGCCCATCTTTCTTCCAGCGGGAGGAGAATGGAGGGCGTGGGTGATAGATGTACCCTATAGGACAGCTAAGGTCACTGCCAGCTCCTGGCTCTCACTGCTCTCCCTGGTATGTCTGGGGTGGTGAGCAATGAGGAATTTTGTACTCCAGCCCTGAATCTGCCACTAGTCAGTCTTGTAACTGAGCAAGTCTCTAACTCTTGGAGACGTTACGTTCTCATCTGCACATGGGGAAGGGCGAGTGCAGAGGTGTCCAGAAGGCACTGCTAGATGGACCCTCTGGGATTATTCCTTGCCTCCCTCTTGTTAGAGATCCTTGGAGAATCTGGAGCTTCTGAAAATCTCTTTCTGTTCTAACTGTAGAGGCCTGCAGAACTGTTAGGTTGTTTCAGCTGGGTAACCAGAAACAGTGTGTGGACTGTAGGTCTGACCCGCTTTGATCAGGCCTGCAATCCAGGGATGTCGCTTGTTTGCCATCTGCTGGGGAATAATCAATTATTATTGGGACTCGTTTCTGTTATGTTGTGTTTTACTCCTTCTGGGGTTTGAAAGAAATATGAATGATGTTATAGGTATTCACATTTTGTAATGGGCTGAAATTTACCAGAGGGTGTTTTTCCATTTTGTTTAGCAAAGCCATTTCAGAAGTGACACTAGTTTCTTTAGTCACCATGGTCGTAATGTGTTTCATATGAATTTCCTGTTCAAACTGTATGTTACTGGCTGAGAAAGTATAAGGATTCCCAGCATTGCCAGCCTCTGCTTGTGTTTTTTTATTTTAGTTGGATTATTTAAGGGGAAGATGAGGACAGACTTTCTATCTTTCAAATATGCATTTTGCAGTTTTGCATTTCAGATTTTGGGTGATGGCGACTATTTCTGATTATTCTGTGTTTTCTTTTTGAGGGGTATTTATTTATTTATGTGAATTACAATATTGCTGACTATTTCCTATGATGTACTTTTAGTATTTACTTTATTTATTTATTTATTTATTTATTTATTTGACACAGAGAGAGAGAGATCACAAGTAGGCAGAGAGGCAGGCAGAGAGAGAGGGGGAAGCAGGCTCCCTGCTGAGCAGAGAGCCTGATGCAGGGCTTGATCCCAGGACTCTGAGATCATGACCTGAGCCGAAGGCAGAGGCTTAACCCACTGAGCCACCCAGGCACCCCAGTATTTACTTTTTTAATGTCACACCCCTTGGGCATGTTATTATTGTGTCCACTATTTTAGCTTAAAAATTAGTCTCCTGCTTATTTATTATCATCCTGATTTTTCTTCAGTTAACAAATACCAAATTCCATTACTTTTGTAAAAATAATCAACAGAAACTTAAAGAGACTTAAAACGTATGAATCAGGTACTTACATTATTAATATTATTGCTATTTTTATTTTAGAAATTAGTTTTTATTAATAAAAGCAACTCGCCCAGTAAAAACCCAGAACATAGATCAACAAACCCACAACACAAAAGAAACAAATAATCCACTCAGATGTCAAACCATGGAGAGTTTAGTTAAATAATACGGTATGCTATTTTTTTTAATTGAGAAAATGTTGAATGGAAAAAAGAAACAGACGGAATTGCATAAAAAGTATGATCATAAATGTAATTATCAGACTGTGCGGAAGATACGAATAGATAAAAGACAAATCAGACTTGAGAATATATTAAGTGGTTTTCTCTTCCTTACAGGGTTCTTGGTCATTTTTATTTTCTTCACATTTTCTAAATTTTCTAAATCTCATTTTATTTAATAAAACTTTAATACAGGAAAAAAATCTGTAATGTAAATAATGTACTTTGAGAAGTTTGGGTGGATCTGTGACGGTCCATAGGGACTGACAAGCCAGAGACACAGTGGAGCCTCACTACACCTACCATAATGAGTGCTGTTTTTATGACCTTGGTCTTTTTCACATGTATGTGACATTCCCCTTGGTGATTCCACGTAGTTTGCCTTGGTTGGATTTTTTTCTCCTTGTGTACTCAGTGAACTCAGGATGACCTGTCTTATGGAAAGTTTTTGCTTTCTCATTCAAAGTTTGTAATATCTCTTTGATGTGAAAAGTGAACATTTTAGGGTAAATTAACAATTGATATTTATTTTGTATTAATTTGCTGGAACATGAGAAAGGAATTAAATGATAATGTATTTCTCTCTAGTAACACTTCCTATTATTTTTCATGGACAATATTATTAATACTCATAGAGATAAGCATTTATTATTCTGATATTGTTAAACACAATTTTGATTTTAAAATGAAGCTAAAATTGAGCAATTCTTGGCTCTTAATTTTTGTCTTATAAATCTGTTTCCTTGTCAATGTGCAGATTGCCTTGGCCGTAAAGAGGACTATGCTTGTCCCCAGTGTGACTCGAGTTTTACCAGCGAGGAAATTCTTGCTGAGCATCTTCAGACATTGCACCAAAAACCTACTGAGGAGAAAGAATTTAAGTGCAAGGACTGTGGGAAGAAATTCCCAGTTAAGCAGGCTTTGCAAAGACAGTGCGTATAGCAAAGAATATTAAAATTATAAGCTAATACTTCTTTAACTATTCCATTTAATTTGTTTTACAGTTTCTAACTTGTGCATGTGCGTGTGTGTGCATGTCAGAAAGAGATAGGGAGGGAGGAAGATAGTAAATATTCTATGTTGTCATTGTCGTTAACTTATCTTAGTTTAGTATGTTGATTTTGAAACATTCTGATTATGAACTTCACCGAATGAGCATTGTTTATGCTAATAAGTCTTTGTCCATTTAATTATTTGCCATTAAATATCAAGCTCACTGGTTTACTAAGCTGAAGTTCAGTTATGCAAAATTTAGTGCTCTGAGGTTACAGATCAAGTTTCAGTTGTCTACGTTTGATCTTCTCAGAAATCAGTAAAAGAAAAGTTTAAGAAATGGAGAGAGTTCAGAGTATCAAGGAAATGGACATTTTGGAAAAGAAGCACTGTTTATTTCATGACAACTAAGAGGAACAATTTAAAGATGAATAAGTATAGGATATGACATTAAGATGCATTAAATGATCCCACACATTGCTCTGCATCCTTTATTATTTTGACTTTATATTAATAGCATATTGTCTTTTTACTTAAATATTTTACACTCATTAAAAGTGAGAGGTAGATACATGTATTTTTATTTTAAGAATGTCACTTTGGGGCTGCCTGGGTGGCTCAGTGGGTTAAGCCTCTGCCTTCGGCTCAGGTCATGATCTCAGGGTCCTGGGATCAAGTCCCGCATCGGGCTCTCTGCTGGGCGGGGAGCCTGCTTCCTCCTCTCTGCTTGCCTCTCTGCCTACTTGTGATCTCTCTCTGTCGAATAAATAAAAATCTTAAAAAAAAAATAAAGTCACTTTGTATATGAGCAAGAAATCTTTAATAGAGACTTACTATTTCATTTTTTTATTCATTAAAGTAAAATTCTGAAGCATGCTATATTTTATAGTAAGATAATTTTCACATATTATATGCATCCGCGTTGCTTATGAAATTTGCGATGAAGAATTTCTGCTCAAAACTTAAAAGAACTTTTATAATAGCAATAGATTAAACATTTGGAAATTCTGTTATAGGCTTTTGGGGAAAAAAAAAAAAAAAGCATGGGCTATATACTTTTTAGTGAATAGAAATTAAAACTGTAGTCCAGGGGCTCCTGGGTGGCTCAGTGGGTTAAAGCCTCTGCGTTTGGCTCAGATCATGATCTCAGGGTCCTGGGATAAGCCCTGCATCAGGCTCTCTGCTCAGCGGGGAGCCTGCTTCCCTTCCTCTCTCTCTCTGCCTGCCTCTCTGCCTACTTGTGATCTCTGTCAAATAAATAAAATCTTTAAAACAAAACAAAAAACCTGCAGTCCAGTCAGCTTTTATTGAATCTATACCAAATATACTTTTGTTGAGCTGGGTCTTACAATGAAATGAGGTACTGATCAAAATTTTACAGGGCAAAAGACAGAGTGAAAACAGAGATCACAAATATAATTCTGTTTAGAGAGATTTTCTTAAGTTTTTGTCTTACATTTCCAGTTTTTATTTATTTATTTGTTTGTTTCTTTTTTTTTTTTTTTTTTTTCTGTCTTCCCTCAGTGTTCTTCAGTGCCCGGCGAGAAGCAGTCTGAAGGAATCTTCACGAAGCTTTCAGTGCTCTGTTTGCAGTTCTTCCTTCAGTTCAGCATCGAGGTTTTGTGTCTTGAGTTCTCAGATGGCTGTTACTTAATTGTGGGTCATTTTTAGCATGCGCGCTTTCCATGCTTTGTCGTGACTTAGTATCACGAGGCTGCAATGGGAATTTAAGTGTTTCCTTTTTACCTGCCCAGGTAGTGCATGAAATGACCCAGAAACTGCTACAGAGCTCGCGTTGCAAAAGCTTGGCCATGATGTAATAATTAGTTAAGTATGGCCTCACCATCTCTTCTCCCTTTTCCCCTTGCCTGGTTGTCTTGCAGTTTTGAGCAGCACCAGGAGACCTGCCGGGGAGATGCCCGGTTTGTGTGCAAGGCCGACAGCTGTGGGAAGAGGCTGAAGAGCAGGGATGCTCTCCGAAGACACCAGGAAAATGTCCATGCTGGTGAGAAGTCCCTGCAGGGTCGTTCTTAAAGGGGCCTTCTCTCCCTGGGCTGCAGTGATCTGTTTTTAATTCTTGCTCTCAAGAAGAGAGCTTGCTTTTCCATCGGACTCACACAGATGTGGAGCTCTGGCAGGGGACTTTTTTCTTTCACTGAACACTGTTTCTTGTTCAAGTTGATTTCGGCAGTATTTGTCATTTTTCCTATGTCTAAAGTAATCATAGCTGGAAACCTAAGCTAGAACCTACTGGCGCTTGTAGGGAGGTGTATTAAGAATTAATATTGTGACAATTTACAGGTGAAATACGAAATTTCTCTTTACGGAAACATATTTTAAAACTATTGCGTAATGCTCTCATGCCTTAATATTTTTACAGTAAAATTCCATTTTTTAAATTTATATTTCTTCTATATTGGAGAAAATTATTGCATTTTGACATGGGAATTGAATGTATTTGAATTAATAAAGCAGATACTATTTGAATGCCTTCTAATGGGAAGCTAAACAATAAAACAAAGACAACAGTTGACTGTCACTTAGATTGTATCTGTTTAGCACATGGTAAATGTATTTTGGCTCAGGGACCAAATCTATGGCGCCGAGTTGAACAGATGGCTGTATTGTCAGAGTTAACTTTTCGCTTCCTCGGTGTCTTTTCCTTAAAGGAGGACGACCTTTGTGGAACTCCTCATATCTGTCTGTACCTACGCTTTTCTCATGTGTTTACATTTGCCCTTGGCTTCTGGGAAATGTAAGGAAAGATGTCTTTCTGAATATGGGGAAAGTGGATTTCTCTTCTTCTATCTTGTTTATTCTCACATGCGTGAAAACAGGATAATCAGTACTAAGCCTCCATATCCTATGTTCATTGTCCAAAAAGTATCTCCTTTAATGTTAAAGTTATATAGAAGCGATTATGAGTGTGACTGCTGGCTCCCACTTGGCATCCCTGGGTGGGCCTCGTACTACGTCTGAGCTCTGTATGGAAGTTCTAAGCAGTAGAACGGATGGCTTGCAAAATACAGCTTCAGGATGCTTTCAGTAGGACTTTACAGTGTTCTGACTTGTTTTTTTCCTTTTGAAGAATATATGGGTGATTTAGGGAAGATGGCATTTTCCTGAATTCATTATACTTGGGCCTTCCCTGTGCTTACAAAAGGCAGGCATAACTTTTTGATAGACCTGTCTTCGTAGTTTTTTTTTTTTTAAGCTGTTATGTTTAAAATGCTGTTCTTAATTTTCTCCATCCTTGTCTGCAATGTATTATAACAAATCTTTCATGTCATTTTTAAAGTTAACTTTGCTGAACTAAGTAAAAAACCAGATGCATACTGAAACTCTGGAAACTTGCATTCTTGTCATTGGGCATGTGGTCTTCAGGCTGTGTTATAAGCGTAATTTCTTTGAGGCTTCTTGTAATTGGCCTTGAATATTATAATATTACTGATTCTAGAAATTCATGTTGACTTTGTAGGAAATAATTTATAAGGATTTTTTTTATATTTCTATGTTGTGGAAACATACAAAATATGGAACGTACTATTATTAATTAGAGGTTACTATATGTACCTTTTGTTGGGATCAGTACATAATAGGTCTCTCATTCATAGCCCCTCTTTTGCTTCTCCCCTTTCTTCGGTGTGATACACAAACATTTGGAGGAAGAATATTCCACATTCAGAATAGCAAAGCAAAGCAGTGTTCATACACATGATTGTAGAATGCCTGGCAGCATACCTAACCCATATTGTACTGAAATTCACAGTACTTAGATGACTATGTATTCAGTACGGTTGTATTAATTTCTCATACATCTTCTACCATCATAAATAATGTGTTCCTGAATGTTTTTGAAAGTTGAATCTGAAAGTCAAAAATCAGATTTACCTGAATATAGCAAAACTAAAATAGTATAAAGTGTAGTTACGGTTTGGTAGATGCTCTTGTCTTTCAACCTAGGGAAGCTGGTAGAGTGGTGAGGACCTTCAAGTTATCCAAGAGGAAACAGAGGAAACATAGAAAGGCTGGACTTCCTTAACCCACTTCCATTTTTTTCTTCTGTTTAGGTTCTGTGGATATTAAAACCAAGAGGTTTTGTATTTATGGGAGATAACATTTGTCTGTACTCTCATGCAAATTGTCATAAGCTTTAAAAAAATTTTTTTTTCTCAAAAGAATTGGCATTTTAGTCCTAAAGACATGAGGAGAAAAGGAAAGGTTGCAGGGTAGGGATGAGGGTATGGTATACTGCCTATGATAGCTGGAGGGACAGTGGCAGGAAGATGAAAGTAAAGTAAGAGGTAAAGTAAAGAGTAAGAGGTTGGGGATGTCTCACTTCTTTTTTCTCTTCTCTCCCTCAGCCTCTGACCTATCTGTTTGGAAAGGATAGGATCTAGTCTCAAGGGGCAGCTGGTTTGAGGGATAAGATAGAGCAATAAAAGATTATGGATTGAAGGAGGGAAATGCCAGCTAGTAGGAGCTGGAAAAGAAGGAATATTCTTTCTCAGTTGACCTTCATGTATTCAGTCTATATGTACAGAGAATACTGATTTTGTTTGTGAGAATTTTCTCCCTCAGTAGCCAAATTACTTGTCAATCACTAAGAAAAATTTTCTTGGCTATAATATTCAGCATGCTAAAAATAGTGCTATTATTTTTGAAATAAGTAACTTGAAGAATAAGACCAAAATTCATATTTTTCTTTTTCTAAAAGTGTTTTTCTTTCATAAACATAATCAGATGATAAAATCATTCTGTAAAACTTTAAAAATAATTTTTTTTTTCCAAAATAATAGATAAATGGGGGAGGAGATGGAGTTGCGGTAGAGGCAGGAATAGCGTCAGATTTGTCATTGCTGGGGCTAGGTGATGGATACACGGTAGTTCCTCATATTATTTTTTACTTTTTGTATATTTGAAATTCATTAATTACACATTAAAAAAACCCACTCCAGTTATTTATGGTAGTGCAGATGGTACTATTATTACATCATATTTGAAAAAATGTTTTATTGAGTCTTCATTCCTATAACCACTGTGAAATTTGAAATTTGAAATGAACTACTATAATCACTATGTAGGAAGACAAAATTGGGCTTGTTTTGATTTGTATATTAATATGAGTGCCAGTATAATGTTTTATTGTACTTGATTTTATTTTCTGGTTTTTAATATTAATATGAGAAAGTATATGTTCATAGATTTTGCAGGAATCTAGTTCTGGAAAGAATAATATATGAATTCCATCTTAAGAAATCCATATGATTAAATGAAATATTCTGTTAAAATTTAAAGCAAGTAGCAAAATCAACTTATGAGTTAATAAATCCCATAAGTTTTTTTATAAACACATTTGATTAATTTCAAGTACAACTTTCCATATAAGCATGCTTTTAAAAATTTTACATTAGTTTATGGAAAGGTGAAAGACTAATTTATGTAGAAAGTGGTATATCATGCTGAATATTTTTCAAATTTAAAAAGAAAGGGTTTAAAATGCAGTTTAATGGATGTAATTATAACACTGAAAGTTTTGAAATTATAAGATGAAATACCTGTTTAGAAATTATGTATCACCTAGAAACATTGTATCTGATGCTCCTTCTAATTTTCTCATTTAAATCATGACAGCATTTTATTTTCATTTTAGGAGATCCTAAGAAAAAGCTCATATGTTCAGTGTGCAATAAAAAGTGTCCTTCGGCATCAGGCCTGCAGGAACACAGAAAGGTCAGTAAGATAAAGATTAATGCTCATCAGAATATAAGATCTTTTAGTCATTTATAGTGTCTGCCATGAAAATTTTTAGTTGATTTTTTTTATACTTACAGAGACAGAGTTTTGTCATTAATTTATATACTAACATATTCTAAAATGCAAGACCAATAATGCAGAAAAGTAAGCTCTTGCAAAAATAAATTTTGAGTTGTTTATCACTCATAATTAGTAGAAATATTTCTCCAGTGCAAAGTGTGACATCTAGTTGAGCCTGTCACTGCAACACCTCATCCTGTTTCAAGCTTTGTCAGTTGCTGTTTGCTCAGGAAATACCATATATTTGATGAAAACATATAGTTCTGTGCATTTATAATATGCACTATAATAGTACTTAGCTATTAAAATGGATGCATATTATGGTTAAATCTGGCAAAACAAAAACAAGAGCTCCATTTTTTTGAAGAACTAAAAATAATGTACAAGTATGTCAAAGGGTTGTTACCAGGAGCGAATGGTTATATTTGCAGAAAATAAATTTAATACATTTTGTAATAAGCATAAAACTTACTAAGTTACTCTTTTTATGTGGAAATTTAACCTGAAAAATACACTGTAGTTATTAACCCTAACAACAGTAGCCCTCATTAATAGAATTTACAATAGAACTAAAGTAGAATTGCAATTTTTGTTTTTATTATAGCAAAGTCTAGAAAAATTCATACTATATCATATTGTCTTATATTGTAATAACAAAGAAATGATTATTTCATAATTTCACATATTGTCAGAATATCTAAGAACATATAATATTTTCTTTTAGTGATTTAATATTGAAGAAGAAAAGAGATGGTACTAGTGAATATAAAATTTTACTTTTCTTGTGGTTTACAAAATTAATTTATCTTTTTATTTGTATATTGCTATAGTCCAAAGTAATCTGACAGACATTTAAAGTTCATATGATATTCAATCTGATAGCTCTAATCATGTGCCATGGATTAATCTACAAACACGTGAGATAGATGGAAAAGATGTCTGAGGTTATATTTTATATGTTGGGTGATTGTGATCCTCAGGGAGAAATAATGGAACAAGCAGTGGACTGAGACTGAGGACAGTGGGTGTCATCTTCTTCTGTCCCTAACACTCCGTGTACATGGGGTCTCTGTTCTCTCTTTCATTAAATGTGACTTGGAACTTTTTTTTTCTCTGAGTACCATGAAACTTTTTTTTTTCTTTTCAGTTTCCAAATGGTTTTCTTATGGGATTGTTTAAAAATTATAGAACACTTGAAGAATTTGTACATAATTCTTGTGCACGGACCATGCTTATCTTCACTGTATCATTCCAGTTTTAGTACTTGTACTGCTCACTTCACTGGCATGGCTTCTGAAGAAGAACCTGGTCCAAGGCAAAAAGATTAAATCCAATTGAATAGATATTTTCTAATATCTTTATACTTGTATGTATTTCCGGTCTGTTTAAATCTTAAGAAGTTGAAGTGTAAGATATTTTGCTAAATTAAAGATTTTGCCCAATAGAATGTTTCAGCAAAGTTGGTTGTAGGGTATATTTCTGAAAAATGTTCTACTTTCCATTTATTTTTTTCATAATACAAGAATCTTTTCCCCAAGGAATATTTTGGCAGATCTAAATACTACCTGGTGGTGGTAGAACACAGCACCCAAGTTATCTCTGCAAAATGCTATTAACTTATTAGGTGAATGTGGCACTTCATTCTAGCATGGCTCCTTTAACTTAGCCTTTCAGAACCCATAGGCAGCTTTTACTGACTACCATTTTTGACTCTTAACCCCTGCTATGTTGAATGTCTAATAGAGTTTGGTTGCAGTATTTTCCCTTGCCAGTAGAGGGTGCTTTATGAATATGCCAAATTACATCATAATCTAGACTGGTATCTTAATTACTGTACTATCCTGTGTTACAGTTAGACATATTATGATCCTTCTTGAAAATGATCTAACTAGGGACTTCAGATTGTAAGTTATTACCCACCATATCAATTAGTAAGCTGGAGATTTTGAAAATTGTGCTTTATTTAGCATTAGGCATAAATAAATGGTGTTATTACCTGTCCTTTTCACTTGAAATCTGATTGTTTTATTCAGTTTTTGGGAATTTTTAAACATAGCTTCGACCTGAATTTTCCACTGTGAGTAAGATAGTCAATACAAAAATGCTTTCCTGTACAGTAAAAATTCTATTTTGTGATTATGGAAAATCAGTTCAATTGAACCTTTAAAAATACTTCATGTTTCAGGAGCCACTAGAGTTAAGAAGTGAACAAGTATGGGTACTATGCTGCAGTATTTTATTTAACAGTTAACATTTTATATATGGATGAATAATTTTAAAAAGTTAGTTATTAATATAAATTTCATATTAAAATGAAAATAAACTAAATATATTTTCATTTATGTGTGGTTTAGAAGGCACATCATCTTTTTTAAGGGTATGTTGTTATTATAAAAGGCACATCTTACAGAAACAAAGAGTTTAAGCATAAGAATCTCTTCATACTGTCTTTAAATAGACATTACCCATAATATCATTGCTCCTTAAATATAGTTGTTCAACTAAAGCCATGGTGAGGGTCTTTGATGATTGAAGAGGCTGTCTTTAAAATGGCTCAGCCTGAAAGTTTTTCTTCTGTACTGCATAGTTCTTGCTTTCTGAGTACTTGTGCAGAGCCCACATTGTTTTCTGAGGAATCCTAGAACTCTCTGGACTCCATATATTCACTGACTGAGATGAGGTGGCACTGTATGTAAGTGGGGATGTAAGTTAGACTCCAGTGGAATGACATCGTTCTGCCTGTGCCTTGTTTATCTACCTTTTCTCTGCTCTTCACAGATGAGGTAACTGACTCACCAAGAGTCAGGGCTGACTGAAGCAGAGGGTGGGTAGGCAGTCTCAGACCTGCCGTGTGATTGAGCACAGAATTAAGGCACAGACTGCAGACCTGGGTTCTGTTAACTTTCCCCTAGCTTTTGTTTCCCTGCCTTATCCTTTCTTTTTACTCTCTCTATCTTGAGCTCTTTCATGGCCACTTAGATCAAGAGAGTCACTCACTAGAATGCAACCCAAGCCTCCCCTCATGACTCACTGCTGTTCCAGTTCATGGTCCTCTGCCTTGATTTCTCTGCAGGGGCCCTACTTATTCTGCAGGGATAAGCATAGTACCCGGCTTTCTGTGGAAGGGCCTTTGCTTCTCTGATGTTTAGTATTGTGAGCTCTACCTTTCATGAGGTTGAAACAAAAGCACTATTTTTGAATCTTTGGCAAAACAAAGATGCTTTTGTCATTGGGGCGGTTGATATTTCTCATACAAGACTTCTTGCAGTACATTCCTTTTAGAACTTTGTGCATTGTTTCTGATCATAAACTGGGCTTCTACTTTTTCATACCACCTATATGATTTCTCTGATGTAGCGTCTGGGAGGGAAAGCTAAATTTAATATCCAATTATAATAATTATTTAGCCAGTTGTTTGCTAAGGTTATGCTCCTCCTCTTCTTACTCATTATGGTTTTTGAGCTTTTCTTTCTTTTTTTTCTTTTTTTAAAGATTTTATTTATTTATTTGAGAGAGAGAGTGAGAGAGAACATGAGAGGGGAGAAGGTCAGAGGGAGAAGCAGACTCCCCACAGAGCTGGGAGCCTTCTGTGGGACTCGATCCCGGGACTCCAGGGTCATGACCTGAGCCGAAGGCAGTGGCATAACCAACTGAGCCACCCAGGCACCCTGAGCTTTTCTTTTTATTGTGGCCTTCCTGTCATGTAAGAATCTCACTGTGAGCTAAATGTCTTTCAGAATCATGTATCTTCTTGCCTTTCAAGTATGCTTTTCATGTATCTTCTTGCCTTTCATGTTTGGTTCTGTACTATATATATTTAAATATAAAATAGTTTGACTACTGTAAAGGGAATCTTATTACCTATAGGTTACATATTTCCAAATCTAAATTTGTGCATAACAGAGAGTTAATGGATATTAGGTATAACTTTTTACAGAGTGTAGAAATGTAATATGCACTAAATGGGTCAGCTATTTAACATATTTAAATAGTGTGCTGCAATCTTGTATTTTATTTCCTTTTTAAAAAATTTTATTTATTTATTTGAGAGAAAGAGAGAGGGTGGGGAGGGAGAGTGAGAGGGAGAAGCAGACTCCCAACTGAGCAGGGAGCCCAATGCAAGGACAGATCCCAGGACGGATCAATGACCTGAGCTGAAGGCCGACACTTAACCAACTGAGCCATCCAGGTGCCTCTCCAATCTTGTATTTTCTTTTAATGATGTTTTTACTTGGTAACATGTTCATTGCATTTTCAATTTATATAAGACACTGTGAACAAATTAGGGCTGAATTGTAATACATTGATATTACAGTAACAGCTATCCACATGTTTATACTTTTGCTCTAATTTATTTGGCTTTGACAGTTGACTTAACTGTCCACTTAACCTTTTGCAGATTCATGAAGTATTTGATTGTCAAGAATGTATGAAGAAATTTATTTCAGCTAATCAGCTAAAACGTCACATGATCACTCACTCAGGTAAAATATATATTTTCCATTCAAATTGAAATCACTGTGAAGGATTCACTTTGTCATTTTCAGGAGCTCTGAGAGTAGTAATCAGGAAACCTGGCCCTTAGTGCTAGATTGGTCATTAACTAGTCATGTGATTTTGAACAAGTTACTTAGCCTCTCTAGACCTGTTTGTTTATAAAGCCAAGGTGATTGGACTAAATGATACACAAAATCTTCAGAGTCACCATTTAATTTTTAATCTACTCCTGTTTGAACCTTAGATTCTGTTCTTTATCTGTGAAAAGGTATCCTACCTTTCAAATTTGCTGTGAAGATTAAATGAGATCATCATGTATTGTGCTAGTGCAGTGTTTGAATTTTAGGAGGAATTCAGCAATTATGGTTTCTACCTTTCTACATATTTTTATATTCTAACTAAGGTACTGATAAATGTTAATGAGAAATTTATAAATGCATTTTGAGAATATGTTTTTAAAGCTACAGCTTCACTTTAAGCAAGTTTGAGTAATAGGTCTGTTAAACAGATTTTTCAAAAATTAGGTCTGAGAATAAATTTTGTTTTATGAAGTATCTTTCTGTGGTTTAGAATGTCTGTCATTGGAGGCCATTGAAGTCAGAATGTTTTTGAATATCCACTTTCTTGGAGACAGATATAGATATTTTTGACAAATGAAAATAGGAGATCAGACACCCGGGGTCTGTTCAGATATGCTTTGTTTGAAACAAACAGTGGTTTTTAAATCTGGTGATCAACATTACATGAACATGGCACAAATATGGATTTTATACAACAACCTAAGTGTGTCAATTCTGCTGAGAATTGAAGCTGTGCCCATATGGGGTCCACTTGTTTGAGTAGGAGGCAGGTCTGTCTGTTACTTTTATCACTGTCAGGCCACTCTTGACATTTAGAATTGTGACTTTGGTTTAAACTCACACCTACTAGTGGATTTTTCATCTGGAAGTAGGGTTTTTTCTTTGATTTCAAATTTTATCCTTAGATCTCAGCTGCTTTATGCATGTAGTTTACAATATGAGTCTATAAGAGAACTAGCTCACATTTCTTTTGTGAATAGGCTCCTATATCTAACAGAAATGGATTGGTAAGTAGATTCTTTTTCTCAATTGTTTTAATCATGTTTTGGTTGACTTATCCCTCAGAAGTAGTGTAAGGTAAGGCTATTTCCCTTTTTATCCTTTACCTTTATATAGATATGAGATTGTCTCCACTCATTTTTCACAGAAAAACGACCCTACAATTGTGAGATTTGTAATAAATCTTTCAAGAGACTCGATCAAGTGGGCGCCCACAAAGTAATACACAGTGAAGATAAGCCTTACAAATGCAAGCTTTGTGGAAAGGGATTTGCCCACAGAAATGTTTACAAGAATCACAAGAAGGTAAAACCTTATTAATATTATTATTTTTGCTGAGTTGCTGATTTGATTTCTAATCATTTATTTTTTAAAGGGTTTTTTGTATATCTGGACATGCTGTACATGTGGAATAGTTAGAGGACGATGTTGCTTATACTTTGTACCTCCTTACTCATGCCATAACCCCACCCCGGCCTTGTTTCTGTCTTCCTCCTCCTGCTGAAACTGTTCGTAGAGCAAAGTGTCATCCAGTGTTTCCCGGTGTTGTACTAATTGCAAAGTCTTTTCTTCTTTTCCTTTTTTTCTCTAAAATTTGACACTCTTGTTCATGGCAGCTTTTTTGAAATTCTCTTCATCTTTGGTGTATACTTGGCTAGGTGTTCTGCCAATTTCTCTGGACACTTTCGTGTCTCCTCCCCCAGGAGGTGGACTTCTTCTAGGTTCTCTGTGTCAGCTACATCCATGACTTCAGCCATCGACTCTATATCAGCAGATCCCAAATGATTTCTTTCTTTAACCCAGTCTTCAGACTCACATTTATTTTTCTTTATTTGATACATAACTGGATATCTTTTAACCTAATGAATTTAGCATGTCCCAGAATGACCTTTTCGTTCTTTATGCCCCAGATAACATCTCTTCTGGAGATTCTCCTTTCTGTTAATGAGAGAAGCATATACTTACTCCTGTCTGTTTCTTTAGTCTTAGACCCTTTTTAAAATTAGAAGCCAGCTCTTTTTAAAAAATTGGTTTTATTTTTATGTATGTATGTATGTATGTATTTATTTTTTTTAGAGAGAGAAAGAAAGTGACCAGGGGAGGGTCAGATGGAGAGGGAGAGAGAGAATCTTTTTTTTTTTTTTTTTTGAGATTTTGTTTATTTATTTGACAGAGAGGTAGAGAGAGAGCACAAGTAAGCAGAGCAGCAGGCAGAGGGAGAGAGAGAAGCAGGCCCTCTGCTGAGGGCTGAGGGCTCTGCTGAGGGGTCAATCCCAAGACCCTGAAATCATGACCTGAGCCAAAGGCAGCTGCTTAACCAACTGAACCACCCAGGTGGCTCAAGAAAGAGAATCTTAAGCAGGCTCTATTCCCAGTGCAGAGCTTGACTTGGAGCTTGACCTCACAACCCTGAGATTATGACCCAAGCCAAAATCAAGAGTTGGAAGCCCAACTGACTGAGCCACCCAGGCACCCTTAGAAGCCAATTTGTAAAGATTTTACCCTCTACATTGGCTCATCACCCTCATGGTCATTCATTCCTTTGCCATCCTATCATCCTGATTATTGCTCATCTTCATTACTTTAATACCCATGTAATTAGATTCTTGCTACGTGTCACTTTCCACTTACCCATCCTTGTAGATAAATTTTCCACAGCGCAACTCTGTCACTCTTGTACTCTAATATTAGGAGTAGATTTCCAATGACTATGTAAGTTATGGTGCATGCATGTTACCCTGTCATTCAGAGTCCTCTACCCATGACCTTAGCTTATTTTTCTAGATTTTTTTCCTTTTCTCTGCATTAGTAATACCTAAGACAATTTGACATTTGTCTTCAGTCAGCATGACCTAACTTCCCCTTCTTCTTTTCTTTCAAGTTTTTATTTTATTTTATTTTTAGCTAAACTCTTCACCCAAAGTAGGGATTGAACCCATAACCCTGCAGTTAAGAGTTATATGCTCTACTGACTGAGTCAGGCAGGTACCCTACCCCTTCCTCTTTTCTGATAAGACTCCAAGTTATGATCTCTGAGCTTTCTTAATTAATTTTTCTTTGCATTTCCTATGCTTTACCTTTACTCTGGTTCCTATTTCAGAATGTATTAATTTTATCTTATCTACTCTGTGTTGATAATAAATAATGTTTTAGTTGAATTCAGAAAATTTGTCCAAAGACATTCAACATCTTAATATAGATTATTAAGATGTATTATTAAGATGTATTTATGATGTGATAAAAAATTGATTTTTAAAAAATGGTTTTATTGAGGTATAAATGGCATACAGTATTATTAGTTTAGTGTATACAAATAATGATTTAACATTTGTATATATTATAAACTGATTACCACAATAAGTCTAATTACCATTTGTCATCATATAAAGTGGATACAATATTATTGACTGTATTCCTTATACTGTACATATATCCCCATCACTTATTCATTTTATAACTGGAAATTTGTGTCTCTTGATTCCCTTCACCCATACTACCCCTAAAACCCCCTCACCTTTTGGCAACCACCACTCAGTTCTCTATCTATGAATCTGGATTTTGTTTTGTTCTATTTGTTAGTTCTTTCTTTCTTTCTTTCTTTCCTTCCTTCCTTCTTTTTTTGGATTCCACTTATAAGTGAAATTATTAAGTATTTGTCTTTCTTCATTTGATTTATCTCATCTAGCCTAATACCCTCAAGGTCTATCCATGTTGTCACAAATGACAAGATTTTATTCTTTTCTGTGGCTGAGTAATATTCCATTGTATAGACATGTACTGCATGTTCTTTATACATTCATCTATTGATGGATACTTAGGTTGTTTCCATATCTTGGCTATTGTAAATAATCTTACAGTGAACGTAGGGGTACCTATATATTTTTTTAAATCAGTATTTTGTTTACTTTGGATAGATACCCATCTGTGGAATTGCTGGATCATAAGGTAGTTTGTAATTTTTTGAAGAAATTTAGTACTGTTTTCCATAGTGGTTGTACCAGTTTAAATTCCCACCAACAGCATATGGGGTTTTTTTCCTACATTCTTTTCACCGCTTGTTATTTCTTGTCATTCTGATGATAGCTTTTCTAGTAGGTGTGAGGTAATATATCATGTGGCTTTGATTTGCATTTCCTTGATGATTAGTCATGTGATCATCTTTTCCTGTTGGACATCTGTATGTCTTCTTCAGAAAAATGTCTATCCAGATCCTTTTTCCATTTCTGGATCCTTTTTCCATTTTTTAATGGGATTTTTTTGTTGTTATTGAGTTGCATATGTTCATTATATATTTTGGATATTAACTTTTTATCAGATATATGATTTGCAAATATCTTCTCCCATTCTGTTCATTTTGTTGGTGGTTTCCTTTGCTGTGCAGATGTTCTTTAGTTTGATGTAGTCTTGTTTGTTTATTTTTGCTTTTGTTACCCTTATCTTTGGAGCCAGATTTGAAAAACATTGCTAAGACTGATGTCAAGGAATTTACTGCTTATGTTTTCTTTTAGGAGTTTTATGGTTTCAGGTCTTACATTCAAGCTTTTAATCCATTTTAAATTGATTTTTGAATATTTGGTAGGATAGTGGTCTAGTTTCATCCTTTTGCATGTGGTTGTCTAGTCTTCACAATACTGTTCATTGAAGAGACTAGTCTTTCCTCATTGTATATTCTTGCCTTCTCTCTTGACCATATATGCATGGGTTTATTTTGGGGCTCTCCATTCTCTTCCATTGATCTATGTGTCTATTTTTTGTTAATATCATACTGTTATGATTATATAGCTTTGTAATATAGTTTGAAATTTGGGAATGTGATACCTCTGACTTTGTTCTTCTTGATCCAGATCGCTTTGGATATTTGAGGTCTTCTGTAGTTCCATACAAATTTTAGAAAGATTGTTTCTACTTCAGTGAAAAATGCCATTGGGGTTTTGGTAGCAATTGCATTAAACTTATAGATTGCTTTGGATAACATGGACATTTTAACAGTATTAATTCTTCCAATTCATTGTGTCTTCAGCTTTTTTCATCAATGTTTTACAGTTTTCAGAGTACAGGTCTTTCACTTCTGGTTAAATTTACTCCCAAGTATTTTATTCTTTTTGATACAATTGTAAATAGGATTGTTTTCTTGATTTTTCTTTCTGATAGTTTCTTATTAGTGTATGAAAATGCAGTGGGTTTTTTGTGTGTTAATCTTGTATCTTGAAACTTGACTGAATTCATTTATTAGTTCTAATGGCTTTATAGTGAAGTCTTTGGGGTCTTTTATATATAGCATCATGTCATCTGCAAATAGTGACAGATTTACTTCTTCCTTTCAATCTGGATGCCTTTTAGTTCTCTCTTACTAAATTGCTTTGGCTAGGACTTCCAGTATTAAGTTGAAAAAAGGAGAGAGAATAGACATCCTTATCTTGTTCCTGATTTTAAAAGAAAACTTTCAGCTCTTCATCATGGAGTTTGGTGTTAGCTGTGGACTTGCTATATATAGCTCTATAATGTTGAGCTGCATTCCCTCAATACCTACTTTGTTGAAATTCTTATCATAAGTGAATGTTGAATTTTGTAAAATGCTTTTTCTTCATCTCTTTGGGATGGATGTATGATTTTTAACTTTCATTTTATTAATGTGGTTTATCATGTTGATTGATTTGTGAATATTGAAACCATCCTTGCATCTCTGGAATAAATCCACTTGATCATGGTATATGATCTTAATGTGTTGTTAACTTCTGTTTGCTAATATTGTGTTAAAGATTTCTGTGTCTTTTTTTTTTTTTCCTGGTATATTGGCTTATAATGTTTTGTTTTGTTTTTTCCTCATCTCCTCCACTTCCTCCTCATCTTCTTTTTCTGTGGTGTCTTTGTCTAATTTGGGTATCAGGTTAATATTGTCTTTGTAAATTGGTTTGGAAACATTCCCTCCTAAACAATTTTCTTTTGGAAGAGTTTGAGAATGATAAGTATTAAATCTTCTTTGAATGTTTGGTTGAATTCACTGATGCCATCTTGTCCCGGACTCTTGTTTGCTGGGAAGTTTTGATTACTGATTCAGTCCTCTTAGTATAATTTGTCTATTTTTTATTCATGATTTGGTCTTAAAAGTTTATTTCCAGGGGTGCCTGGGTGGCTCAGTGGGTTAAAGCCTCTGCCTTCAACTGAGGTCATGATCCCAGGGTTCTGGGATCGAGCCCCACGTTGGGCTCTTTGCTCAGCAGGGAGCCTGCTTTCTCTTCTCTCTCCCTGCCTGCCTCTCTGCCTACTTGTGATCTCTGTCTATCAAATAAATAAAAAAACTTAAAAAAAAAAAAAGTTTATTTCCAGGAATTTTTCTATTTCTTATAGATCATCCATTTTTTTTGCATGTAATTTTTTGTAGTTTTATGATGATTTATATTTCTGTGGTATCAGTTTTAACATCTCCTCTTTCTGATTTTATTTATAAGAACCTTCTAGTTCACTGATTTCCATTCTGATCTTTATTATTTCCTTTCTTCTACTAACTTTAGGTTTCATTTGTTCTTCTTCTTTTTTTTTTTTCCCTAATGGTTGGGAAAAATGTGTGATAATGATTTCAGTCTTTCCGAATTTTTTGAGATTGCTTTGTGACCTAGCATGTGATTTATCCTGAAGAATATTGCATATGCACCTAAGAAGAATATCTCTATATCTGCTTTGGGATGAAATGTTCTATATTTATCTATTAAGTACATCTGGTATAATGTGTCATGTAAACCTATATTTCCTTATAGAGTTTCTCTCTATATGATTTCTACTTTCTGTCTGGATGATTTATCCATTGGTATAAATATGGTGTTAAAAAACACTACTGTTTTTTAATGCTCTTGATGTCACATTTCACATCTTTTATGTATCCCTTAACTATTGAGTTACTTTTATTACCTTGTCTTTTAACCTTTATAATTGCTTTATAAATGATTAATCCACTGTTTTTACTATATATTTACCTTTTTCAGTGAGATTTTTACTTTCATATGTTTTCTTGTTACTACTTAGTGCCCTTTCTTTTCAGGCTAAAGAAGTCCCTTTAACATTTCTTTTAGGTTTTGTTTAATGGTGATGAACTCCTTTGTTTTGCTTATCTGGAAAATACTTTAGCTCTCCTTCTATTCCAAATAATAACCTTGCCAGGTAGACTATTCTTGGTTGAGAATTTTTTCCTTTGCAACTTTGAATACTTTATGTCACTGTCTTCTGGCCTGCATACTTTCTGCTGAAAACTCTGCTTATAGCTATATGAAGTTTCCTTTGTACATAACACATAATTTTTCTTTTGCTATTTTTAAGATTCTCTCTTTGACTTTTGACATCTTAATTATAACGTGGGTTGGTGTGGATATCTCACTGGGCTTCCTGAACCTACATGTTTGTTTCCTTTCCCAGATTAGCAAAATTATCAGTCATTATTTCTTCAAAAAGTTTTATGTCTTCTCCTTCTAAGACCCCTATAATGTGGATGTTATTCTGCTTGATGATGTTCCATATGCTGCTTAAGCTGTCTTTACTTTTTTAAATTCCTTTTTCTTTTTTGCTGCTTTGTCAGGGAGAGTTCTGTTGTTTTTGTCTTCTAGCTTGCTGATCCATTCTTCTGTTTCATCCAGTCTGCTGTTGAGCCCCTCAGTGTATTTTTCAGTTCAGTTATTATATTCTTCAGTTCTGTGACTTCTGTTTGGTACTTTCTTATATTTTCTATCTCGGCTTTGGAGTTTTCATCCATTCTTCTGAGTTCATTGAACAGCTTTATGATCATTACTTTGTTTTCATATTTTCACTTCCAATTTTACTTATTTTCTCTCCTTTTTTTTTTTTTTAATGGGTCCAAAAGTTCATCAAGTCTGTTAATTTGTTCAAAGAACCAGCTCCTGGTTTCATTCATCTCTTCTATTGTTTGTTTATTGTATTCTCTATTTCATTTGTTTCTCCTTCAATCTTTATTATTTTCTTCCTTCTATGGGCATTGGCCTTTGTTTGTTCTTCTTTTTCTAGCTCCTTCAGGTGGAAGATAAGTTTGCTTTTTGGGATTTTTCTTGCTTCTTGATTGTAGGCCTGTATTACTATAACTCTTAGGCCCAGAAGTATAATCCCCATGGTCATGAGATTCCCCCCAGCCCCAGATATTGGAGAGATGTACCCTTTGTGGGCCTTTTGTGCTCACTGGCTGTGGTGGGATTGCAGTTGAAGCTTGGGGGCTTGGAGTGCTTGCCCAGCTGGCTATGGCACTGCTTGCTTATTGATTTTGGTTAACATATTTTAGCATGCTGTTAAGTAATATGTATATAGTATCTTTTAAAATAACTTGTTGCTTATTTTTCTCTTATATCAGTCCATTGGAGTTATAGTTATTTCAATATTTATTGAGACTTCAAAGCATCATTCTTTCTATTTTAAATCATTTAAAAAGCTAGTGACATAATTTTAGCTTTAGCCTAAAAAGGAAAAAAAAAAAGTTAGATTTGCCAGAAAATAAAAAGAATTGATTGATAGTGTCCCAAATTGTCTCTGCCTAATTTCTTGCTGACTGCCCTTAGGTTTAACTCAAGCATTAAATGATCAGGAGCAGGACCACATTCATTACTGCTGCTTTGGAATTGCATGACTATAAAAAATTATCTGGCTAGTTTCCTGCTCAGTCTCTGGAACTCTCTTGCTCCATTCTTTGATGAAACTGATCTACCCACATTTACGAGTTTTTCAGTTTGGCTTATGTTATATGCCATATGGGAATTTGGCACAGGATCTTTGCACCATCTCGCATACATTAAGCCATAAATCAAATGAAAGTAATAATGATGTCTTGGGAAGGATAGAAACAATGATGCCTATAATTTCCAAAGTGGAAAGCACATTCAATCCTTCTGCTATAGACAAATGTGATTCTGACTGTATGATCCTAGCATGTATTTGGTATGGTTAAGTGAAAAAGTCTAAAATATGCTCCAAGAGTTATGTAGAAAAAGCAGATAAACTTTTTCTTCCATCATTATTCATTAATGGCCAGTTAGGAAACTGAAAAATAAGGATATGCAAGGAAATTAGGGGGAAAAAAAACCATCTGAGTCTAACTGATCTCCATCATATAGCACAACAAAGGTGGTTATTTTATTTTATTTTATTTTATTTTTTAAAGATTTTATTTATTTCTTTGACAGACAGAGATCACAAGTAGGCAGAGAGGCAGGCAGAGAGAGAGGAAGGGAAGCAGGCTCCCTGCTGAGCAGAGAGCCCGATGTGGGACTCGATCCCAGGACCCTGAGATCATGACCTGAGCCGAAGGCAGCGGCTTAACCCACTGAGCCACCCAGGCGCCCCAAAGGTGGTTATTTTAAATAAAATAATTGTTCTTTTGGTTTCTTTGGTTATGTAACTTTTGCATTTTTATTATACTTACTTTATTCATTTTAGAGTCATTCTTCTCTTAACATTTGGATTTGCTTGAAAAGGAAATATTATCTTTCAGTGTGATTATGGCAATATCAAACTTTAAAGGGGCGATTTTTGTTTCTAAAACTTAATAACTTGTTCCATCATTTTGCCAATTATATAGGCTAAGTAGGTCAAAATTAGTTTTTCCTCTCCCTAATCCTTTCTGACAATTATTTGACCTGAATACTAATTGAATTTTTTGGATCTAGTTAAAATAATGATTGTTCATCTGGATCTAACTAGATCTATAAATCATAACTGGACAGTCACTTTAGAACTTGTAGTTCTAGTCAAGTAGTCTTCACCCTCCATTTTGTTCCTTATCAAATTTATTGCAAAGCAGAATGAGAGAAGGTGTATAGTGCTCCCCTCCTCCTGCTATAGGCAGGACCTCTAGATGGACTCAGTCATCCTGGATCATGAAGCTGGCACTACATGCTTGATGATGGAAATGAATACAGAGAGGTTTTGTCCTGATGAAGTCATAAACAAGCTTCAGGGGACAGAGGAATGTCTATTCAAATAAAAGGCCTTTTCTGACCCTTTACATAACCCTCCAGAGATGAACTTTAGAAGCCTATGAGGAACTCTGGTCACACCCTTTCATGGAATAATTCCATTGGGCCTTCTATATTAATATCTCAATTCAGGGATTTCCAAACTTGGGGCCATGACCACTTTGTGTTTTGAAATCAATTTACTGGGTCATGAATGGACATTAAAGAATAGAATAGAAAATATAAGAATAAGGGCAATTTAATGAAATAATACATTCATGTGTGTATGTGTATGTATGCTGAATTTCAATATAAAAAGTATTTTTTTGGTCATGGTCTGTTTGACAGACATTGCAGATCAGATTTTGCCCATGTAAAATTTTATTAAGCCTTCTTTAAAGGAAAGCATAAGTCTCTCCATAAATGAATCATGGATTAGATTCTAAAACTATATAAAATATGGCATAAATTTTATATAATTAAAAAACTCTTTGAAAATCTCTAAGGAAGGTGTCATGTTGTAGACTGAAAGAATCACTCAGTAAGTCCATCACAGTCATTTTTTCCTTTGACTTTGTACCACATTTCTCACCCTTACATCTGCTATAGGTAAAGCATTCAAGGTGCTGAGTTGTACAAAATTATCTATTTTTGTTTTCTGGAAGCACATTCACAATGATGAGATGCTCACACTGAGCGAGGCATGCAGGAATTGAATCTGACAGAGAGAAACAAGAGATAGATGTTTGTCTGAAGCTTATTTAGCTAATGGCAAATCACTTACCCAATTAAAGCAATTTTTTCTGCAGTGCGTGATGAGATAGCACTGTATACTTTCTAACATAAGCACTTTATTTTCCAGATTAAACTATAAGTTTGAAGATAGATTCTGTACTTTAATTTACTGGCCACATTGTGCTTTGAATGTGACATAAATAGTATGGATAAATAAAATCCATAAAAAGATCATAGCAAATAAATAAGATTTAATGTTCTTAGTAGTTGTTGTATTATATGAGATGTGATTTAAAATATACATATATTTGCAGTACATTTTGCCACATTTGCAGTGCTGTTTGTATACTCTTCTTCTTTCTTGATTTTAAGAGGTTTAGTGATACACTGGGAAATCCTTGTTGTATTCATTCTACACTAATTGAGTTTAAACAGTCTGAGATACCTAAGTACTACTCTTTAAACCTTTAATTTGAGCTGTTGTAATTTTGAGATAAATACTTGACTTGTTTACTTACTGCCACATCAGTGATTCCCCTTTATTCTTGGATGTTAATAGAGAAACCTCCCTCCCAGCTTTATTCTACTCCCTCCACTCTCCCCACCCCCAGATATTAACTGAAGAGTCACTGACTGGAGACCGTACCTCCTAGTGTTTGCCAGAACCAAATCATTGCTCATTGCCCTTCAGAGCTTCCTTCATCCGTGCTCCTCTGGGAATAGGGTCTCGACTCCTAAACCTCTGGCCTCCAAGTCTTGTCTCTGCCTTGAAGCTTCAGACTAATGCTTATCTCCTGAGCTCACCTTAAGTGGGATATCGGCTTTACTCTTTGCTGTGCTTTTTACAGCCTAGCCCAGCCCAGTCCAGGGTTTTGAACTTCTTTCACTTAACCTGCCTAATCAAGTGTACATCCCTAACCCTCTTAAAACCTCACATCTGGAAATATTGAAAGAGAGGAAGATGACATTTTTTGGATTGTTTTATTTTATTTTTAAGATTTTATTCATTTATTTGATAGAGAGAGACACAGCAAGAGAGGGAACACAAGCAGGGGGAGTGGGAGAAGAAGAAGCTGGTTCCCCGCTGAGCAGGGAGCCTGATGCAGGGCTCCATCCCAGGAACCCAGGATCATGACCTGATCTGAAGGCAGCCAAAGGCAGATGCTTAATGACTGAGCCACCTAGGCACCCCTTTTTTGTTATTTTTTCAATTTGATTAACATTTTTTTCCTTTTTTTTGTAGTAGATATCTTAAGAAAGTAAAATCTCAAAAACACACATGAATGCATGGGTACTTAGTTATGTAACTTAGGTCGTGATCCCTAATAGCACCTTCCTTCCCTGGTCCCCCACAATTCTAGTTCACTCCCCTGTGTATACATTTTGGGGTTTTCTTAAATATATTAAATCTGTACACATTATGTCTACAAATTGATAATTATGACCACATTTACTACTATATCCGAAGGCTGGTGGTCCTAATAATTAGAGGTTATTTTGTACAGAGTAAAATATAATTGTTATCCTCAGTATAATGCCTTTGACATATTTTCTCACTGTTTATAATGGGTTGGAGTGTGGAAGATTAGAAATGAGAAGGTGAGAGTTGTGTTTGGGTAGCAGAATTGGAAAGATAGTCTAGGAACAGGGAAAACCAACTATTGGAAACAGATTCCACAGTGTTAGATAAGACTTGAATTTTTCAAGTGCAATGCATACCAGCCATCTCCTTCATCTCCTTAGTCAGATCTTCAGTTACTTCCACATGTCACACTGTTGTTTTTGTATAAGAGAACATTCTTCTGGATAGAGCTTGGAGAAAAGCACAAGGTTTTAGCTGCCCGTCTGGGAGATAAGTATATTTAAATGTAAGTGGTATTAGGACATAGATGTCATCTGGAACTTACTTCTTTGCCTTAACATGACTTGGAGAGTTTTTCAGGTAGGTCCATATAAAGCTACTCATTTTTTGTAACTATTACTATTTTGAGCAATACTTCAGTGAACATTCTTTTACATGAAACTTTATATGTATATCAAGAGCATTAGTGCAAATAGATCTTAGTTATGAAATTTATGAATAGTAATAGCTTTCTTTAAAGTTTTTCTTTAATAGAATAGTAAGTTTTGCTCCTGCCCAACTGCCTTCTGAAAAAGCTCTTTCACTTAGCAGTGATTCAAATGCCCCTTTATCTGTACAGTCAACGTTTGATTTTGTCAGGGTTTTTTTTTCAGTCTGAGAATGGAAAAGTGATATTTCATTGCATTTAAGCAATGTTTAGTGAAGTTGTATTCTTTTTATAATTTTATGTTCCATTCACATTACTTTTTAGAAATGCTTATAGGTTTCTCTTCATCCACTTTTTTATTGGACCATTTGGCTGTTTTCTCATTGGTTTCTAGGAGCTCTATAGGTATTATGAATGTTAATCCTTTGCTATTTTTGTTTCTAATATTTGTCTCCATCTATCAATTTGCATCATTTGAATAAAGAGGTTTTACATTTTTATGTTTTGAAATATGACATGGGTTATGAGTTTTATGGCTTCTGAGTATAGACAGCTTCTGAGTTTTAGGTCTTATTCAGAAAACTTTCTTATTCCAGCACTACACAAGCATTTATCAATGCCTTTAAAAGTTATATTAGTTTCCTTTTTATTACTGTTTTAATCCACGAAGAATTTGTTTTTAGGTATGGAATGAGATCCTCATTTATTTTATTTATTATTTTCAAAGATTTATTTATTTGAGAGAGAGAGCCAGTCAGGGGAGAGGCAGAGGAAGAGAGAGAATAAAGAATAAATCAAGCTTCTGCTCAGCACAGAGCCTGATGTGGGGCTTGATTTCATACCTCTGAGATCATGGCCTGAGCTGAAATCAAGAGTCAGCTGCCCAACCAACTGAGCCACCCAGGCACCCCTGAGATCCTGATTTATAACCACTGCTCTCATATTATTCTCTAATGAATTTTTAAATGATATCAGAATTTTGATGGTAGGTAATATAAATTTGGAAGCTAAGTTAAATGGAAAGCTGTATATTTTTGAAAAATAGATACTCTTCTCATATAACAATTTGTACCACAAATCAAAACCACAATAAAATACCATTTCAACCCTGTCAGAATGGTTAGTATCAAAAAGACAAGACACATGTTGGTGAAGATGTGGAGAAAAGGGACCCCTTGGGCACTGTTGGTGGAAGTGTAAATTGGTGCAACCACTATGGAAAACAGTATAGGAGCTCTCAAAAAATTAAAAATGGAAATACCATATGATCCAGTAATTTCACTACTATTTACTGAAAGATTACAAAAACACTAATTCAAAAAGATGTATGTGCCCTTCTTATTTACAGAAGCCAAGATATTGAAGCAACCCAAGTGTACATCGATAGATGAATGGATAAATTAGATGCGGTATATGCACAATGGAATATTATTCCGCCATAAAAAAGAACGAGATCTTGCCATTTGTGACAACATGAATAGACATAGAGGGTATTATGCTAAGTGAAATAAGTCAGGCAGAGAAAGACAAATACCATATGATTTCACTTATATGTGGAATGTGAAAAACGACAAATGAACAAAAAATTTGTATTATACCAGCAAATGTCATAAATCTGAACCAATGAAAACTAAAAATGTACAAATGAGAACTGTATGTTATACTTAAAATATGCTGAAGTACACTATTTTCAGTAGAGAATAGACTTTGAACCTAATATCCCATCTTGGATGTTTTATATTTAAAATTAGAAACTGACTCTAAACTGTAGTTTGTTTTTTTTTTTTTTTTTAACTGTAGTTTTTTTGAATTTAGTTTATATCTGTATTAGGTTGAAAAATAGATTAGTTTTTATGAAGGTTTCATTGAGAATATGTCCTCTGGTGATGTGACACTTAGATAATTGGATAGAACACACAAACATCACACACACACACACACACGCACTTTTTTTTTTTTTTTTTTTTAAGAGAGAGAGAGATCACAAGTAGGCAGAGAAGCAGACAGAGAGAGAGGGGGAAGCAGGCTCCCTGCTGTGCAGAGAGCCTGATGTGGGGCTCGATCCCAGGACCCTGAGATCACGACCTGAGCTGAAGGTAGGGGCTTAACCCACTGAGCCACCCAGGCGCCCCCCACACACACATTTTAGCATTTGTCTATTTATCTATCTATCTTGTCTGGCCAAATATTTGAATCCTATTTTTTTTAATAATAATTTTTATTAACATATAATGTATTATTTGCCCCAGGGGTACAGGTTTGTGAATTGTCAGGCTTACACACTTCACAGCACCCACCATATCACATACCCAGCAATAGCACTACTGGTTATTTACCCTGAAGATAACAAATGTAGGAATCTGAAGGGGCACGTGCACCTGAATGTTTATACCAGCAATGTCCACAATAACCAAACTATGGAAAGAGCCTAGATGTCCATCAACAGATGAATGGATAAAGAAGATGTGTAGGAGATATATACAATGGAATACTATGCAACCATCAAAAGAAATGGAATCTTGCCATTTGCAGCGACGTGGATGGAACTAGAACATATTATGCTGAGTGAAATAAGTCAATCAGAGAAAGACAATTATCATATGATCTCCCTTGATATGAAGAATTTGAGAGGCAGAATTGGGGGCTAGGGGGGTAGGGAAGGAAAAAATGAAACAAGATGGGATCAGGAGGGAGACAACCATAAGAGACTCTTAATCTCAGGGAGGGGTGTGTGGAGAGAATCCTATTTTTATCTTATTATTTGTTAGTTTTTATTCTATTTTTACTATTATTTTTCTATTACATGTTAATGAAAACTTTCTTACACAACTGGTATTAATTTTTAGAGAGTATAATTTTATATAAGATTAGAATCCTATAAAATCCAACAATCCATTGTTGTCTGTTTGTACTTTAGGTATCTGCACTTGTTTATTTTTGGATGGCACATAAAGTTCATTGCAGAATTACCGATTTACTTAGCCATCTTGCACAGCAAACGAGTTACCCACTAGAGGAGCTGGTATAATTGCTGTGAGTTGTTCCATATGAGTTATAAAAATTAGAACGCGTACTTCTATTCAGAAAGTTCTGCTTTACAATTCCTGTGGTGTGCCCGACAGCCATATTTTCATGAATGAAGCTGCAGGTGTCTGGTTATTACAACCATTTGTGAAGGGATATGATTGCTGTTTCCATATATTCAAAAGAGGTTTCTTGTGGGAGAGAGAGTAAACTTATTCTGTATGACTCTGGGCTACTGTAATAAATAGTGGCTATTGCAGAGGCAGAACTTTTAAGTTAATGGTCAAGTCAGCTAGCCTGAAGGGTCATGTGTTTGAAGCAGTATTTGTTAGAAATGTCCTTGGTTAGAAATATGAGATGCCATGTTTTAGCAGTATTGTAGCGGGGAGAACTCCCTGAGTGGTAGTCTGAATTGCTGTCCTCCAAGGAAGACTTCTATAAGTCTGTGATTATTCCTTCTTTTAGCAAATTCCCTTTGCCCTGATCCGGGTATAAACTTGAGTCTTTAGTAGTTGGCTCCATGGAGTTATGGCTTTGTACTAATGGAATTGTGGCTTTTCAAGCAGAGGAAAGGTTGGGCTTGGTCATGAAAGGCTATACTTTTGTAAGAGCATAACCTCCGTTTTATAATCTTAACTTATCTGTGTGAAATGAGCTACCTTTTCCTGCACTGAGCTGCTTTTTTTGATATCTCTCTAGTTTCCATTCATTTTTGTGAGGACGAGGCCCTTTAAGGAAGCCAGTTATAAATCTGACAGTAAAAATTTAATCCACGGACCTTGTAAACAGCCAGATGACACACATTTTATGCAGCTTTAGGTTTATTATGTGACCCAGTGGGATCGTAATATGCTTATGATATGCAGACTTGAGACTTCAATAACAAAACTCTTTTTTTTTTTTTTTAAGAAAAAAGAATAGTTCTGACACATATATCTCAGGAATATTTTATACAAATTTATTTTATCTCTGTTATTTCCCCTGAATTTTAAGATAGTTTCTTGCTTTGTACATGACCCAAAGAAGAAATATCATTACCAATAATACTGTTACTACAGAGCAATATATATTGGTGATAGTCCAGGTTATAATTTTTAATTGTGAATGGGCCCAAAGAGAATTTTATTCTGTTCTAATGAAATTAATATTTGGTTTATACAGCTAGAAACGTGCTAATTTGGTGATGATTGTATAAAAATTATGTTGAAAACCTGAAGCAATCTTGAGACATTTTATTAGGTGTTATAAATAGTGGAACACATTTTCTTATGTGTTTTCTACATCTGCAACAACAATCAGACTTGGTGCGTAAAAAGATATATGATATGATACATAATAAGATATACGTACAGTTCATGGACAAGTTCATTTGTTATGTCATCAGTGACTTGGCATTTAAGTGGGGGGGAGGATAATGTAATTAATAAGTCAGTGAAAAGTTTGACACCCTTTAGTGATGAAAAATGGAAGCATAAGCACCCTTTAGAAAGTTGAATTTTATCTGTACTCATAAAGAATATTATGCTGAGACTTTGACAGGTCATGCCATCACAACTCTGTTGGTGGTATTGGAATCTTTGACAAAAATATTTATTCACGGGCGCCTGGGTGGCTCAGTGGGTTAAGCCACTGCCTTCGGCTCAGGTCATGATCTCAGGGTCCTGGGATCGAGTCCCGCATCGGGCTCCCTGCTGAGCAGAGAGCCTGCTTCCCTCTCTCTCTCTCTGCCTGCCTCTCTGCCTACTTGTGATCCCTCTCTGTCAAATAAATAAATAAAATCTTTAAAAAAAAAATATTTATTCACCTGGCTGTGCACTAACAGCTTAACTGCATAAAATAGCTCTTGATTTCAGGCCATATCTAGATGTTGTGGCTTTGGTTTGGTTAACAGAGGTGTGAGCCTTCATGCTATCCCAAGTTATTTCATCATCAAGCTACTAAATCATAACCACACATCATATTGTCCTAGATTTGGAAAAAGGGAAAGAATAGGTTAGGGTGGAATATACTTTTGGAAGACTAAAGCAACCCTTTGTTCCAATATGGATGCTCTAAAGACAAAAGCTTCTTTTTGTAATAATATTATCTACCCTTTGTAGAAAACTAAATATCAAAGAAAGGTATAAAGAAGAAAGCAAAGGTTCCATCAAATACCACTCTCTGCTTTACTATGAAAACCCTCCTTAGTGTTTCGTAGGACAACTTCCCACACCCCATTCTACATGTGTGTATGTTTGTGGCCTGTGGTATTCTACCTATAATGGTTTGCATTGTTCTTTTGACACTCAAAATATGTTCTAGTGGGTTTTCCATATCAAAATAAATATACAGTAGCCACTCAAATTTAGTTAACCAGGTTTATATCTGTCAGTAGGTATTTAGCTGGTTTTTTTTTTTTTTTTAAGTTTTTGTTTATGTAAATAATTGCCAGATCTATGTCTGCCAAGGGAGTTGGTTAGTCAAAGACTGTGTCTGTTTGTCATTTTGGGTCAATAGAGCCACACTGCCACTCAGAAAATGTACATTCCCGGTTACAAGAGATGAGATTGCTCTATCTTTTCCTTTTGTCAACAATGAGTAATATCCATTCTCCTTACCTCTGCCAATCTGATATACCACAGAGAGTTGTTTGTTTTTTTAACTTTCATTCTCTCATTATATTTATGGGTTTAAATACCGAAACTATATAATTTTTTTAAAGATTTTATTTATTTATTTGACACAGAGAGAGATCACAAGTAGGCAGGCAGAGAGAGAGGAGGAAGCAGGCTCCATGCTGAGCAGAGAGCCCAATGCGGGGCTCAATCCCAGGACCCTGCGATCATGACCTGAGCTAAAGGCAGAGGCTTAACCCACTGAGCCAGCCAGGTGCCCCAAAACTATATAGTCTGACATCCCCAAATGTTCTACACTATGATGCAGACTTGAAATGTTCCACTGTCTACTAGACATCTTTGACTAGTCATTTGAACCCACCCCAAACAGCCCCTTATCTTTCAGCAAACCTGTTTCTTGCTTGCTCTTCTGGTGGCTGATCCATCCTACCGTTGCTCTGGTCACAATCTTAGATCTTCTTTCCTGTGTCTCATGCTTCAGATTCAAGTCTCTCCACAAAAACCTGTTAACTTTCGTCATATATCTGGAAATCTACCACTTCTTTGTATGTTGGTAGCTACCACTCTGATGGAGGACTTGATTAGCTCTTGTTTGGTTTCTTGCTGTTGCTTCTCTGGGTTCTCCGCTTTCCCATGTCCCCCTCTCTCCTGTTCTCAGCACACCCACCTTAGCATCCTATGAAATGTCATCGGCTCAAGACTCATTTGAGATTTTTTATCTCTTCCAGTAAAAAGCAAAATTCCTGCAGTGCCCAACCAGATCCTACACGATTTGCTTCTCCTTCTCCTTCTTTTCCCATTTTTTTCCAGCCTCATCTCCCCACTTCTGTGCTTCTTCCTCTCACTCCACCACACTGGCCTTCGTGGTGTTTCCTGCCCAGAGGCCTCAGAGGGAGACGTGCCCTTGTTCCCTCAGTTCCATCAGTTCTTCTCTCGAGTCACCTTCTCAGCTAGAATTTCTGCTTAAATTGCTATCCCTTTCTTTGAAACTTTTGCTATCCCCTTTCCCTTCTTTATTTTTCTCTATAGCATGTACTTCATGTTTTATGGTTTGTTCATTGTCTTTTTCTCTTCGCCAGTGGGAGAGCTCCGTGATAGCTAGGACTTAGTCTTCTGTTTTTACTGCTATCTCCCCGTAAAACAGGACTGACACATAAGGGCATGAGGTGCATAGCATGGCCTGGGCACAAAATAAGTAATGAAGGAGATTGCAAGAGTGCTACTTGGAGGAATCTTTTTGCCTCTTTTTTTTTTTTTTTGAGTTTTCATCTTTTCCTGTAAATGTGCCATAACTCTTTATATTAGCAGCTTAAAATATTTATTTCATATTGCAAATATTCTTTGCCACCAAACATTTTTGCCTTATGATTTTAAATTTAATGACTTCTCTCATCTGCATATTTGAGCTTCTGCCATGCTTAGAAAGCCTTTTCCTGCTCAAAATGTATTTAACAATTCACTCATATTTTCTTCTAGTATATTGAGGATTTGTTCTTCACATTTGAAAAAAAAAAGCTGAATCGAAATGGGCTTTATTGAAAGGGGTGAATGAATAATAGATAGTTTAATTTTTTCCCAGATATCTATACAGTTGCCTCAAAACCATTTACCAAACTGTCCACTGTTGTTCTACCAATTTGAAATGCCGTGTTTTGCTATATT
Organism: Lutra lutra; assembly: GCF_902655055.1. Lineage (NCBI taxonomy): Eukaryota > Metazoa > Chordata > Mammalia > Carnivora > Mustelidae > Lutra > Lutra lutra. The sequence continues at coordinate 119,628,304 of NC_062279.1, read as the reverse complement.
AAGTGTCCATATATTTTATGTAGTGAAAGAAACTTACTCTTTTTTCTATTTTTTCCCAGTTATCATGTTCATTTATAAGGCTAAATAACACACTTGAATACGTGTAATTTTTCTCAAGTTTTAAATATTAGCTCCCCTCATCCTTTCTCTATATATTTTACAACTGAAAACAGACATGGTAATCCCTATTCACCAACATTATGTTAATATGTAATATGTACATCTTGAATATTACAATGTACATTAAACTAAGAAAATTTTTAAATCTTTATGCTGTGAATAAAGTGCTTTATTTATTCCCTTTATTTTTATGCCACATGTATCATAAAAACTAATGAATTATATGATGTGTTTTATTATATAAGAGAATATAGTTCAATTTTTGGTTTTTAGAATTTATCTGAATAAATTCTAATGGTAGAATAGGATTTTATATACTGACTTGTGCCAAACAGGTTAATACTGATGTGTGATTAAAAAAACAGGAGAAGTGACTAAGTATACTGTTTTGTTGTTTGCTTTGTTTTCATTCCTGGTTTCCTGTTGTTTATTGTTTCTCAGTGTATTTCTGTTTGTTCCGTGTTTAAAGGTACTTGCTGCGTCTACATTGTTTGATCTCTGGCAAGTTATTGTAACTCTTTGAGTTACTGTAAAATGGGGACAGTAATAGTATACTGTCCATCAAATTAATGTTAGAATTAAGTGAAAAAATTCATGTAATATGTTAAGTTGAGTGTAGCAGTGACACAAAATAAATATTTAATGAATGTTACTTGGTTTAAGTATGAGTAAATGTTCTAGTTTAATTTAGGGGGAAATGGTATCTAGGACTAAAAATTATTGGAACTTATTCAGTGATGTTGAGGGGAGAAGGTGGAAACTGTCTCCTTTTACCAGTTTCCTTTGATTATTTTGAAAGTGTTATACTACCATAGTGAAAGCCTGTCCAGTAAGAATGAAGGTTTAGACTTCAGAGAAATTATAAATCATTTTACTCTGCAGCATAAATCCTGAGAAATCTGGGTATATTCAGATTAGCATTTTGAGATTAGAGAAACAATTTCCTTTATTATTTATCAAATATATAATTAATGTGAGAATTTAAAAATAGAGTTGTTTTTCTCCTGTGAACATAGTGTATTTGTGTTTATGGTTTTATGGTAAAAGAATGTCACCAGAAGAAACAAGATACTGTCTACCTTCCCCTTCCTCTCCCGCATCACGAATACAAGTTCCAATTATTGTCACGACTAGATGATTCTAGACCCCCCTGATTCAGTTTCTTTCATCTGCAGACGCATTCTGAAGAGAGACCGTTCCAATGTGAGGAATGTAAAGCTTTGTTCCGAACCCCATTTTCTTTGCAGAGACACCTGCTCATACATAACAGTAAGTCACAATACAAGCAGTTGAGGGCAAATTGAATTATCTCAAACTTCGTTCTTATAACTCTTGAGAATGTTGGCGTCACAAAAGTGGACCTGTTTATAGTTACATGATCTGCTTTTGAATGTAAAAAGGTCTGGTAATTCTGCCTTTCTCCTTTTCTTGCTTTATTCTTGCTTTATTTTCCCACATAAAGATAAATTGTTTTATGAGACATTTTATTTTATATCATTTCTTTCCACTATTTAAGTTTTGTATATAAAATCTTATGTTCAGTAAAGTATCTTTGAAATTTGTCTGAAATAGACATTTTTGTTCCCTTTTAAGTATAATGGTTAAAATATGCAGATGTCTGGCATGATTTTATTAGCTCACAGACTTTTCAAGTTGGAAAGGATCAGAGTGCACATCTAATTTAACCTGTTAATGCGAGGGGAGTAGAGAAAATGCAGACCCAGAGAAACATGGTGACATACGCGGGGTTCTAGCTCTGGAGACAGCATCCAGATTCAGTCAGGTGCTTTCTCTTCTTACTATATGCTGCCTCTGACTTCTTAACTTTTTTTGGCAGGAACACTTCTTTTTCTTTTGGGAGAAGTTATACACATACATACTATGCAAAGAGCTATTTTTAGAATACAACACCTTATACCCACATCACTGAAAGGACACTTTATATTATGTTATTTCAGAGAAAATGCTATTGCTAAGCTGAGTTTTAAAGTGAGTTCTGTGTTCAGATATGGAAATAACCAGACATTTGTTACATTACTGTATCTAAAAGTAAAGAAAAATGGCATAATGTAGGCGATATTTGTATTGTTTGCTTTTGAGTTGTTTAATCCGTGGAACATCTTCTGAAACAAAGTTGCTACTGCTGATTAAATTTTTAATATTTCTGAGGAAAGTAAAACAATTAATCAGTTATGACAACAGTACAGATAAGACAGTATCTTGGAAGAAATTTTCTCTGGTCAAGTAGAAGTGTCTACAATTCAAAATGCCAAAGATAGTAAAGTTTTTTTTTTTTTTTAATTTAATTTAATTTTTTCATCAGTGTTCCAAAATTCATTGTTTATGCACCACACCAGTGCTCCATGTAATCCATGCCCTCCTTAATAGCCACCACCAGGCTCACCCAACCCCCCACCCCCTCCCTTCCAAAACCCTCAGTTTGTTTCTCAGAGTCCACAGTCTCTCATGGTTTGTCTCCCCTGCCCCGATTTCTCCCAACTAACTTCTCCTCTCCATCTCCCAATGTCCTCTGTGTTATTCCTTATGCTTCACAAGTAAGTGAAACCATATGATAATTGGCTTTCTCTGCTTGACTTACTTCACTCAGCATAGTAAAGTTTTTGAAAATACTAAGTGGTAAGATCATGACGAAATGCCTCTTTTCCTACAGAAAAGATAGCGTTAAGGTCCGTGCCACTCTGCATTTGACCTTACAGCTCTGGAGAATTGGTCAACACAACTTCCTCTTTCTTTATTAAGGACAGCCATGCATTTAAGAAATAAAATTTAGGGTGCCTGGGTGGCTCAGTTGATTAAGCTGCTGCGTTTGGCCCAGGTCATGATCCCAGGGTCCTGGGATCAAGTCCTACATTAGGGCTCCTTGCTCAGCAGGGAGCCTGCTTCACCCTCTTTTCCCACTCGTGCTCTCCCTTGCTATCTCTGTCTCTCTCTCAAATAAATAAATAAATCTTAAAAAAAAAAAAGAAAAGAAAATTTGCCCTGTAACAGCAGTAATTTCCATCCCATCACGCTCTCATTTGATTAAGAAAAAAAGTCATTATTGGATGAATGGATTTTTGAGTAGGAATTGGGGTGAGTGAACCTCATTCATACTGTTAAGACTTCTGTGGCCAAATTTGGCCTGTATGCTCAGGAAATTTTTGTTTGGATAGATGAAAATTAGTTTCAATAACAACAAGGAATTTTTATTATAAGGAACCTACTAATTTTGATTTCTGCTGATTGGCTCCCATACACTTGAAGCAGAGGATTGAAGCAGCGGTGTGGACTGTGTTTGCACATTCTGTATTTAATATAATGTTGGTCAGCACATTAATCACAGGCTTTATGAAGCTGCACCAAGACTTTTGGCTGGGAAGTCAGCTTTGTAGTTGACTGAGCAAGTGGGTTATTGAAGGTAAAATTAAACATCAGATAAGGCAAATGAGCTAAAAGGATGGGAAAAAACAGAAGGAGACAGAGGAAGACAAAATACTAGATGTTATCTTACACAGTATGAAAATGAAAACCTATTTAACTTCAAAACATGCAGGCTGTTTTAGAAACTTTTATCAGTATTCTGGCTCAAAATATGAAAAATAACGTCATAATTATTTTGGAAATTACTGCTATTTTCTAACATATGGAAAACCAAAAGGCAGGTTACTAGCTTGCTTCTTGGTTTTAAGATAGGAAAAATCCTATCTTTAATCCTATGTTTATTTCTTTAAGGCAAAGAAATCTGATAACATCAGATAAAATCTCTTCAGAGTTAAAAAATTCTGATAAGCTTAAAACAAAGAAATCTGGAATTAAAATTTGAAAGAAGAAAGGTAAGGACTCCCTTGGTATAGCTTGATGAGGTCTTTGTATAGGAATCAATATTTTGATTCATGTGATAGTTTAATGGAATGGAAATGCTTTAATAGGAGAAATCTTGGAGAATTACTGTTTTGTTTTGTTTTGTTTTGTTATTTACTTAATTGTAAACATTTACTCATTTGAGGACAGGGAGAGGCAGAAGGAGAAGGAGAGGAAGGGAATCCTAAGCAGACACCCCACTGAGCCCAGAGTTCTAAGACACAGGATTGGACCCAGTGACCCTAAGATCATGACCTGAGCTGAAACCAAGAGTCTGAAGCTTAACCTGCTAGGCCATGCAGGCAACCCTTGTTTTTGTTTTTTCATTGTTCCTGAGTTGCTTTGCTTTATTTATAATCTTATGTCATTGATCATTTCTTTTACTATTACTGATTATATATTTTATACAAATGAGGTATTTAAATCTAAAATGATATATAAAGACAAACTAGATTATAGTGACAGTACCTAGCAACAAAAATGCACAAAGGCAACATATAAACATAGCTCTGAGAATCTCCACAATTCTTGCATGGTTTGGATGTAACTTTGTTCCAAGCATCAGATTCCATCAGGGCTCTCCAAGATTTTAAGTTAAAGAGCCATAATTCTGTTTGAAAAGCATCATTTGTCTTTTTCTTTTTTTCTTTTTCACCTCTTTTTGTCCTTCCTTCCTTAAATTTGGTATGAAGAAATAGTAGGATCTTCACATTTCTAAGTCTGTGTTGGTTAATTAATGGAGGGAAGTAGGAAGTAGGAAATTGAGGTAATCTATTTCAATGTAGAAAGTTATCTTTTGTCTCATAGTGAATATAATATGTAAATCTGTACTAATATAATTGTTTTTTAAAAGGGGAAGATATATTCAAATACTAGTCTGTCTTACTTACATAATCATGTACTTCCATGCATATGCAAGTTTAAAAAATACCATACCATACATCCCGAAACAGAGTTTGTGGAGTTGCTTTCCCTGTGGGCCGAGGCTATAAAATGAGAACAAGGTGAATATCCTCACAGGTACCCAGGGGCTCTAGGGTAGAAAAGGATAGTTGCCCCAGTCCAGCTGCCTTTCTGAGAGGCAACCCCCCAACCTGTCTGATGAGAGCCTGGAAGGTAATTAAATTAATTAGCAGACCAGGGACCATGTTAGGGAGCCTCTAGTCCAAATTCCTGAGATAGTGCTGAGGAAGGAAGGGGAGTCGTAGCCCTCTCCTGTCTTAGCAGGGGTCTGTCTCTGACCCATTTCTGTGTGCCTGCGGGGGCTTCACCCACACCTCGCTACCCATGACCCTATTCTGCCCTGTCCCTTAAAGGCCACAGGGGCTGTGGTGGGAGTGAGGAGAGTTTAGGAGGGGCCCCAAAGGCCACTTACTCTGCTTGACAGAAGCCTTTTGTCACCATGAGAATCTGCTTCAACCCTGAGCCACTGCCTTAGAAAGACCTACTACTTCTAAAGAAAGTTTATGGTTCCTTTAGAAAGTTAGCTAATTGAGTCTCCACCTTTTCCAGTTAAAGAGTCTGAGAATGTAAGAGGGTTCAAGCACTTCCCGCTGGTCACACAATGAATGAGCAAATGTGGAATTGAAGGATGTGAAAAATTACCTTTTCTGGCTATAATAAATTGTTAGTAATAAGACTAAATTTTTGGAGAAAAGAACACTATATCTGGTACCCATGAGGGGGAGATAACATCATTCGGCTCTTGCATCTGATCTTTCTTTTATTTAATGTTTTCATTTCTAAGGTGAGAGGACTTTCAAGTGCCATCACTGTGATGCTACCTTTAAAAGGAAGGATACCTTAAATGTTCACGTCCAGGTGGTCCATGAAAGACACAAGAAATACAGATGCGAGCTCTGTAATAAGGCGTTTGTTACACCTTCAGTGCTTAGAAGTCATAAGAAAGTAAGTAGAAGCCTTCTGTATGTTTGAATGAATTACATACTTCAACAATATGGGCATGCATGCTAGTTGTAATGTGATAATCAATTTTATATTAATTAATCAACATATTTCCTCCAAATGACAAGGGATGCATGGTTTATATGAGCTCTTCAGAAAATGTCTGTTCTCTTTACTTTTTCAGAAGAGGTATAATCTTTCAGATGAAGGTGAACCTAGATTGAGGTGTGAGTTCTTCACCACAGCACTGAGCTATGGTGATAGATGGGTTGTACAAAGTATTTGATGAGTGAAAGCTTGTCAGTTTTTGTAAGTTTTTGAATTATTGTAGGTTTTTACTTAAAAAATGATCAATGCCTTAATTTTACTTTTCAGAGATAATTCAGGTATTTATTGACAAGTTATTAGATTGAGCTCTTTTCTAGGATTGGAACTGTTCTTCTTCATCTTGCATCTCTAGGCCTAGGGAAGTTCTGGTACAGAAGAGGGACTTGATAAGTATTTGCTTAACTCAAATAAAATGAGGTTCTTACAGTGATTTGGAGATTATCTTTTTTGTGTTATGCTAATTACTTTAAGCAAATCAAGAGGTTATTTTTATTTGGTTTGTAAGTACATTTTAAGGGTATTTTCAAAAATAGCAATGTTCATATGTAACAAACACCATTATAGATTTTAATGTTGACTTTAGAAATGACTATGAAGTGTCATACATGCGGCTACTTAGTGTGCACTGCTAAGTGAATGTGAGGAAGTGACTCGTTTTTCAGTGTGAATTTTATTTTGGTACCTGTCTTTAGTGTGGCTGTGTCAAAGGACTGAATTGTCCATTACCTGTTTCTTTAAAGTACAGTAATAATATTGTCTACTCTTTTCAAATTTCTGGAGAGGATAATTTTTCACCTTTCTTTGCTTGAATTATTTTTTTGTATGAATTTAATAAATTTGTGTCTTGTTTAATCAACCTGGGAAAAAAATAGTGAGTTTTCAAGAGAGATAATAGTTGTTTGTCCACAATCATAGATTGTCGTGGCAGAGCATTATTTGTGTTTGTCTCATACATTTACCAATATTGTCATAGTGATCTGTTCCATGCTTTCTTATCTATATTTAAGATATTTTAATGTTATACCTTAAATGTCTTTTAAAACCAGTTAACCAAATTCCATACCTAATAATAAGATATATTTTTGAATTAAACCAAAGAAGCATTTTAATTCTTTTCACTATTGTTGACTGAATGTTGTTTGGTTTGAACCTTGTACCACTGACAAGTCAGGTCATGTAAGTGAGCAATGAAATACTTATGTAGCAGCAAAAGAAATTCTGTGGATTTTGTAAAGATATGATAAATAAATTGGTAGTTGCCTCTTTGGAATAATCCAATGTTTTAATAATAGATATACACAATTTCTAAGCAACCGTATACTAGTCAAGAAAGAATTGATGTATCTTGCCCCTTCTGTCAGGGAATGAGAAGAATATAGGTCTGCTCTATGTTAAAGTGCTAGACCATTTCCTCTAAAATGAGCCATAATGGGAACCATGGGAGTAACGGCTCTTACTATAAAGAATGTATAACTGTTTTGTATAAGAACTTAGAGTGAAAATGGAAAGTTAAGTGCCTGCCAAATGGAGAATCAAGGAGATGTCTGTTGTAGCCAGTGTCATTGGCTAGCGTGGCAGTTGGTTAGACTAGATTTCTGAAATTTGAATATAATATAAATCATTTTCAATGGAAAAATATTTAAAAGGACACTGATGTTGACTAAGGTATTTAGTTTATAACTGTTTTAAAAACCACAAATACAATAGTATCTATCCAAATGCAGATTATAATTCAAATGTGGAAATTTTCAAATTAAATGCCAATAAGGCTATGAAACTAATTATATTAAAGTTAGCAATTAATATGGAGACTGTTTTGCTACACTGGTTGTTTTCTGAGATGAGACTGCCCTACTCCTTTCACTCTATCCCTGCCAGTGTGTCCCTTCTGGGAACATATTTAAAAAAAAGAAAAACAGGGACGCCTGGGTGGCTCAGTTGGTTAAGCAGCTGCCTTCGGCTCAGGTCATGATCCCAGCGTCCTGGGATCGAGTCCCACATCGGGGTCCTTGCTCATCAGGGAGCCTGCTTCTCCCTCTGCCTCTGCCTGCCATTCTGTCTGCCTGTGCTTGCTCTCTCTCCCTCTCTCTCGCTGACAAATAAATAAATAAAATCTAAAAAAAAAAAAAAGAAAGAAAAAGAAAAACAAAAAAACTTTCCCATTCTTTTTACATTAGCCCATGGCAATGCCAGTAATTTGCACAAACCTAATGCAAACACAGGCCCTAGAAACTCTGTGTTGTGGTAGTAACCCAGATGATCTGCTGTATGCTTTCGTTAATGTGTAGGTCATCATTGAAATTAAAAAAAAAAAAAATTTATGAAGTGTCACTGACAGTGTGCAGATATCTGAAGTAATTTCCCTCTTCTCCCTTCTTTTCCCCTTCTCCTAAGTTTGAAAAACAATGGGACTTGAAAAGTAGCTCTGACATCTCATTTATTGGAATGACCTATTTTGCATGCTGGTAGAATAAGGTCTCCTGATGAGATTGTGAGACAAGTTTTAAAAGCTCCATCTGTCTCCTTTTTTTTATTTTTTTTTTTATTTTTTTTTAAAAGATTTTATTTATTTATTTGACAGAGAGAGATCACAAGTAGACGGAGAGGAAGGCAGAGAGAGAGAGAGAGAGAGGGAAGCAGGCTTCCCACCGAGCAGAGAGCCCGATGTGGGACTCGATCCCAGGACCCTGAGATCATGACCTGAGCCGAAGGCAGCGGCTTAACCCACTGAGCCACCCAGGCGCCCCTCCTTTTTTTTTTTTTGGGGGGGGGGGAGAGCCTGCTCTTTTCTTTAAACTCTAACATTCTGTCAAAATTCACTTTTGATGAGGGGCGCCTGGGTGGCTCAGTGGGTTAAGCCTCTGCCTTCGGCTCAGGTCATGGTCTCGGGGTCCTGGGATCGATCCCCGCGTCGGGCTCTCTGCTCAGCGGGGAGCCTGCTTCCCTTCCTCACTCTCTCTGCCTGCCTCTCTGCCTACTTGTGATGTCTCTGTCGAATAGATAAATGAAATCTTAAAAAAAAAAATTCACTTTTGATGATACATATTCACCTTTCCTTGTGTGGTTGTTTTATGCTTAAATTAAAGGTATGTTGAGGGCAAGGATGTTCTTTCAAATTGACTGCTCAATTAACACCTGCTGATTTTCAAGATCAAGTCAGATTTATATTCCTTTCTGCTTTGCCGTAAAATCAATCCAGTCAGGCAAGCGTAATGCAAATAACAGATTACTTTATTGAGATTAATTCTGTCCTCGGGAGTTAAATACACACAAAGAATGTGAAAAATGCTTCTAAGGAAGTATTTCTTGGCAGCAGTCAAGGGAGCTATAACCCCATTTTGATTATGTGGTTTTGCCAGCATATACTGGTTTTGTATAACTTAATCATTTTTACTTGGGGGCTCCATAAAGGCTTAAAAAGTAAACTGCAGAATTATTTTCAAATTAGCACTAATGCAGGAGTCTAAGGTTTTGTTTTTTTTTTTGTTTTTTTTTTGTTTTTTTGAACCAGAGGGAATACTCATGATAAATTGTTTAAAATCTCATTGTGATACTAAATCATTTTAATGAAACATAATCCTGGAAAAAAAGGATTAACCATTGTCAGAGGCACTTAATCATTTTTACCTAATTCTTTATATTTATCCTTGATCCTTTTTATTCCTTTCCGTTTAGACACATACAGGAGAAAAGGAGAAAATCTGCCCATATTGTGGCCAGAAATTTGCCAGCAGTGGTACACTGAGAGTTCATATCCGTAGTCACACAGGTATGTAGATTGTAATTGGTGATAAAAACAACTTAAATCAAATTCTTTTAAAAGTAGAAATATAATCTTAGCTGTTTTCTCTTCCTTCTAATTTTATAGAATCCAGTCCCTTACTGGAGAAACATTTTAAATAAGTTTACTTTCCCAATTAAGTTAAATATCTGAAATGGAAATAATTTGGCTAATGTTTGGTTGTGATATAATTGTGATTTACTGTATATTCTGTTCTAATAGAGGAATAGGGAATAGCAGTTTGACTTTTTATAGAAGGCTAAGGGCCTCCTCTTAAAATTCCTTCCTATAACTGACATCAAATGTGGCTTTTTTAAATTTAGAAAGTTCTTGGAATATTGCCTGGACGCTGTAAGATTTTATTGGATATGAGGGTGATGCAACCATAATGTCCGGTATGCCATGGATTACTTCCTAAAGGGATCGTCCCTTGATTTCTTCTGACTTTTTGTGCAATTTCTCCCATGAAAGAGGACTGTGCCCTAGTGAAGCCTGAATAAACAACTAAATATTCTTTTTTAAAATTTTAACTGAAGTATAGTTGACATAGAATATTTGTTTCAGGTATACAACATAGTGATCTGGTAATTATATGTGTTATAAAAAGCTCACCATGGTAAGTCTAGGATAAGTCTAACATACCATCTGTCACCGTACAAAGTTATTACAGTATTATTGACTATATTCTCACTGCTGCACTTTTTATCCCCATGATTTATTTTGTGACTGAAGTTTATTCCCTTATCTTCTTCACCTATTTCACCCATCCCCCACTGCCTTCCCCTCTGGCAATCACTAGTTAGTTCTCTATGAGTCTGTTTCTCTTTTTGTTGTTGGAGTTGGCATTTGTTTTTTTGTTTGTTTTTTAGATTCCACATATAAGTGAAATTGTAGGGTATTTGTCTTTCAGTTACTTAGCATAATATCCTCTAGGTCCATCCATACTCTTGTAAATGACAAGATATCGTTCCTTTTTATGATTCGGTCATATTCCATCATGTATATATACCACATTTCTCTTATCCATTTATCTGTCAATAGATATTTACATTGTGTTGCCTCCATATCTTGGCCCTTGTAAATGATGCTCCAGTGAACATAGAGGTGCATACATCTTTTTGAATTAATGTTTTCGTTTTCTTTGGGTAAATACCCAGAAGTGCAATTACTGCATCATATGGTGCTTCCATTTTAAGTTTTTTTGAGGACCCTCCAAACTGTTTTCCAGAGTGGCTGTATCAACTTACATTCCTACTGATAAGTTTACGAGGGTTCCCCGTTCTCTACAGTCTCACCACCACTTGTTATTTCTAGTCTTTTTGATACTAGGTATTCTGACAGATGTGAGATATCTCATTGTGGTTTCGATTTGCGTTTCCCTGACGATGAGTGATGTTGAGCATCTTTTCATGTGTCTGTTGGCCATCTGGATGTCTTCTTTGGAAAAATGCCTGTTCATGTCTTCTGCACATTTTTTCATTGGATCATTTGTTGTTTTGGTCTTGAGTTGTATGAGTTCTTAGCATATTTTGGATATTAATCCTGAACTGGGTATGTCATTAGCAAATATATTTAAACAATTAAATATTCTTGACAGAACCTTGTCTGGATTTTGTCTATCATGTAGAGAAATACTTGAAAAAACTTGAAAAAAAAACTCTAAATATTGAGAGCCAGATTATTTTACCTGAATCTTAATGGTTTTCAGTAGCTGGACTGTATATGATAAAATGTAACTGGATTACACTGCTGAAGCTTCCTATTCAAGAGGGAGAGTATTTGACTTTATCACTGTACTCCCAGTACCTCAGGCAGTAGATGTCTAGCATAGTAACTATTTTATGGGTGAGGAAATGTTAGCTTACTTAGGCCAAAGAATCAATAGTACAGTTATTACACATAGGCAGAGGAAAGGACAACAGTGGAACATGATTTCTTATTCTGGAAATTTTTTGGCTAAAGCTAAAAGACATAATGTCAAAGTAGTATTTGTAATCTTAGCGTGGCCTCTTCAATACTTTTAAATGAAACCTATAATCAAGAACATATCAAACATTATACATGATGGATGTAGAATAATGGATATCCTAATGAGAGAAAGGAGGTCTTCTTGCTTAGAAGTATCCAGGGAAAGTGAAGTTTTGGGGACCAAAACAGAAGCAGAGAACAAAAAAAAGAAGAGAGAGAAGCAAAAGGAAAAGAGCGGTAGAGAGCCATGTTGAGGGCCGGTGGACTTAAAATCATGCCAGAGGCTTAGCACCATGTCCTGATTGTATAGAAGAAACAGGTGATTGATATAATTTCTTATATTATTGTTCTCTCCTTTTCTTAGGTTTTTCCTTCTTACAGGATATCATCCTGAGAATATTATGTTCAGTATCTTTCCTTTTCCTTTCTTTCAAGTTTATCAAGATCCTAAATCATTAAATATACTGAAACTTTAATAATTTATAAACATAATCTTGATTGACTGTTGATAAGAAGCTAATTTACTATCATGTTGTCTGTCATAAATAATCACGGGATTTTCAAAATATGTATTACCCTGAAAAATGCATTTTTGTTGGAAAAAATGCATTTAGGTGGCTGTGTTCCTGATTAACCAGACCTTTTTGTTTAATAAATGTTGAAAGAAGGACTTGGTTGGAAAAATTATTTTTAGTGGTGTTTTAAATTCTGAACTATGTGTTTCTCACCAACTTCTTTCTTAAAATTAAACTGTAATGTTCTCCAAGATAACCTCTTAAAAGTTTAATTTACCTTGTCACATCAAAAGTTGTCCTTGGGGGCACCTGGGTGGCTCAGTGGGTTAAGCTTCTGCTTTCGGCTCAGGTCATGGTCTCAGGGTCCTGGGATCGAGCCCCACATCGGGCTCTCTGCTCAGTGGGGAGCCTGCTTCCTCTTCTCTCTCTCTCTGCCTGCCTCTCTGCCTACTTGTGATCTCTCTCTCTCTCTCTCTCTCTCTCTGTCAAATAAATAAAATCTTTAAAAAAAAAAAGTTGTCCTTGGCTTTTTATCTTCCTTATTAGGCATAAACCCATAGTTTACTTGATTTCTAAGTCCACAAGGAGATCATAGGCAGTAAAATTTGTTTAAAAAAAAGAACAGTCTCCTGTTCCTTGAAGAGCTGTTGATAACAGTGGGGAAAAAATGGAAATAGAGCTTGCAAATCCAACATTGAGAAGACTGGTTAAATAAATTACAGTATATCTATAAATTAGAATATACTGTAAACAACAAGAGCAATATGATATACTAGTACATCATGTATTAGTTACCATGAAAAGAAACATAAGTTACAAAAAAAGGTATATTTTTGTAACGATTATATATATATATATAAAGGCCTTAGAGGTTAAGTGCTAAATCATTAGCTGGTTATTTCTTCTTATTATAAATATGGAAAACTTGAATTTTCTTGAAGATTTTCTGTGTCTTCACATAATAAGTTTCTTGTCTAATAAAATATTTGAAATATATTAACATTATGATTATACATGTACCTGCTATTATTAGATTTATGCTAAATTATTTAGACCTGGGATGTCTGGGTGGCTCAGTTGTTAAGCGTCTGCCTTTGGCTCAGGTCATGATCCTAGGATCCTGGGATTGAGGCTCACCTGGGCTCCCTGCTCAGTGGGGAGTCTGCTTCTCCCTCCCCCAGCCTGTGCTCTCCTGCTTTCTCTGTGTCAAATAAATAAATAAGATCTTAAAAAATAAATAAGAATAAATAAGAAAAAATAAATTATTTAGATGTGACATCTTTCTGCATCTGACTCTCAAATGAAGCAGCAAAAAGAAGTGCAAAAATATATTTTAAAAAGGGACAAATGAGAGTGAGGAAGCAAATATGGTGACATTAAACCCAAGTGAGGATATATATGGCTTATTGTACTATTTTTCCAATTTTTCTGCCTGTTTGAAAATTTTTGTAATTAAAAGTGGGACTGTTCTTTCCAGTAAGAACAACTGAGTGTATGCAGATGCCAGCCAACTGCTGCTAAGAACTGTTTCCTGAACATCCAGCTTCACAGCTTACATCTTGTTCAAATGTCCCTCAAAGCCTAGTTCTTTCAACAGGAAGACTTCTATTCTTTAAATATAAACAGACTTTCTATTGTTCTGTTTTGTCACTTACAGTCATGCCACTCAGAGAAAACTCAGATTCTTCTGAAGAAGCAGAACTTCATTACTGCATGCTTAGTCATCTCTAAAAGGGAATTCCATGAAATTTGCAATTGGCGTAGAGTCTTTAGAAGTTTGTTTGGTTTTTTTTAAATACATTGTAAAGTATATCTGTTTTTTACAAAAGAAGGCTTAAAGAGTTGGTAAGGCTTACCCAGTCACGCTGTTATCCGACTGACTATAAATCTCGTGGTTTACCCTGGCTTTCTGCAAAATGACTGTCCCTTACCTATCACAAGACTCATCAATTATTAATTCCTCTTCCATTTGACATTCCAGGCTCACTTATTAGGCTTCTTTCACTTTTCCCGAGTCTACAAGTAAATGTAACTTTCTCCATGATATGTCACGTGACCATCCCTCACTCCCACCACATTAGGTGGGTATGCTCTGTCTTGTACTTCTCTCAACACAGCACACTTCCAAGTGCTCATACTTCTTTGGTCATTCGTAAGTTCTCTGTTCCCTTAGAGCTCTGCCCATATCTGATAACTCACTTGTTTACTATGCCTGGCATGGAGAAAGAAACTAGTAAATGCTTCTTGAATAAATGAAAGAAACTACAAACAATTATTGTACCTGTGGGGTGGTGGAAAGAATGCTGGCTTCATAGCGAGAAGTCCTGGATTTTAATGTAAATTTAATTGACCATAAAATCATTTTTTCATAAATTAACTATACAATCATGGAATTCACTTTGAGAAATGTTAGAATCAAAGAAAAAGCTTACCAAATGTATAAATATATAATATATAAATATATATATATTTTATATATATATGTATATATAAAATATATAAATATAAAGTTGGGCCCTTTGCTCTCCTTTCCGTTCTTTACCCCATTGCTTTATCATGCTATTGGTTGTAAACAATTGTATAATAAATAACAGTTAATGTGTTGGTTAACTAATAGTTAAGATTTAGCTCACCAATATATGTAAAGTTACAGTGCTTAAATGAAGGAATAAAGAACAATATTTGGCCAAATAGCACTAAAAACTTACCATGACTCTTTTTAACTTGGACTTGCCTAGTTTTTAAAATTCTTATTAGAAAAAAGGTAGAGGAAATTGGTCCTGACAAATACCCTATCCATTTTGTTTGACAAGGTCCACTCTACAGGAACTGGAATAATTACAAACAATTGTGTAGGATATTAAAGTCTCTTGCTCTCCATAGCCTCTCATCTAGTAGAGATTTGGGGATTCCATTGCTTTCTATATATAAACATCTCTTTTCAGTTATGATATTGTACTTACTTTGCGTATCTGCTCCATGACTGGATTCTGAGCTGAAGGCCAGGGCAGATCAGTCTTGGGTTTTTAATCAAGCTTATTGAAGGAGAGAAGCTCTTTCAAATATCTGAGTTAATCCTTCCACAGTAAGTGTGATAGGTTTCTAAGACCATTCTCATTTTCTAGTTAAGGAAGATGAGATTCAGAGAAGTAAATGACCTATCGAGTCAAGGTAGTAAGACCCAAATCTTTTGACTATTTTATTTCTATTTTATTTTATTCTGTTTTATTTTATTTAGTTCTATTTAATACTTGTATTATCTCTTCTTTTTTGCTAAACAGCTGCTACACAGTTGTTTTATTATTTTTTATTTTTTTATTTTTTTTTTTAGATTTTATTTATTTATTTGACAGAGAGAGATCACAAGCAGGCAGAGAGGCAGGTAGAGAGAGAGGAGGAAGCAGGCTCCCTGCCGAGCAGAGAGCCCGATGCGGGCCTCGATCCCAGGACCCTGAGATCATGACCTGAGCCGAAGGCAGCGGCCTAACCCACTGAGCCACCCAGGCGCCCCTACACAGTTGTTTTAATTACAAGAATTACACACATTCTATAAGTTCTCCAGTATAAAAGACGAATGGAATTCTCTAAGTCACATATTATTTTAGTAGTATGAAAATTTTACCTTTTAGAGTGAAATGGAAGGGGTGTGTGTGTGTGTGTGTGTGTGTGTGTATTTTGCATTCACGTGTTCATTTTCTCCTGAGTCACCTTTATAGGGGGCAATAACATACGGAGAAAATGATAATTAAATTTAATTTTCCAGATTTTTTGCCTTTATTTTTTAGATTTGCCTTATTTTTTTAAGATTTTATTTACCTTATTTTTAGAATATATTTATCTATAAATGGCTATAAATATATCTAATATTTATTTACATATATAAATATATATAATTGCATATTATGTGTATAATTATAATATAATAATATAGATATAAACATCTATATATTTTAGTTTTAGGTTCACAGTGAAATGAGGAGAAGATCCAGAGATATTCCCACCTACTCCCTCCCTCCACATGTATACCCTCTTCTGTTATCAACACCCCCAATGTGATATGTGTTATAATTGATGAACCCACATTGACACATTTTAGTCACCCAAAGTCTATAGCTTACATTATGGTTCACTCTTGATGTACATTCTGCGGGTTTGGCAAATATGTAATGTGTCTTCATCAATATGATATCGTACAGAGTACTTCCACTGCCCTAAAAATCCTCTGCACTTTGCCTATTTATCCCCCACCCTCAATGCCTGGCAGCCACTGATCATATTACTGTCTCCATATATTTGTTTTCCAGAAAACCATTTGATGTTTATATAATTTGACATTTTTCAGAATGCCAGGTAGTTGGATAGATTACTTTTTTTTTTTTAATTTCTAGGAAATAATTATTGATAGTTGGGATTTTTAGTGAGTGGATGTACATTTGAACACAGTGCAATGTGATAGGATTTTTATAGAGATAATCTTTTCACGGTTTTCCCATTATGTTGAAGGTGTCAATTTCATTTTATTTTTGTAGTATTCAAAGTGTCCACCAATATTTTGGGAAGGTAATTCTCTCTTTTTTATAACATCAAATAACATTACATTTTATGAAGAGAAAACAGGACTCCTGTCTGTGTTTCTTCCTTCCAGTTTGCCAATTGGTATCTTTCATCATTTCCTATTTAGTATAGTGATGGTATTGCTTTGTGGAATATTAAAGGCAGTTTCCTTCATATAAATTTTCTCAGAACAGGTCTTATTTTATTGGCTCATGACTAATGGCCATTCTATAAGACAGTGAGAATATAGCTATTGGATTACTGCTGTTAGTTCTGGGAGGAGTCTTAGTATTTCTATCTCTATTGTAATTTTTTGTTAATAGTGCTTTTAAAAAAATTTTAAAAACTTCTGCAATTCACATTTTGATTGGTTTTATCCTTTACTACCTTAAGTAATCAACTAGTTGTATCCTCACTTCACCTTCTTTCCCCTCCTTTTCCCTCTCCTTCCAATTACCTCCATTTTGTACTGCTAAGGTGAAGTCTGGCAAAACTTTGTGGGTTTTTTTTCCATTAACTTTGAAAATGTTACCTTTTACAAACCCTGTATTTACCTTCTGAAGTCCATTCATTCTTCATGATTAGATGATTAGAATAAGAACATGCACAGCGAGTGTGCACAAGGCGTTTGCTTTTGTTGATTATTAAAGTACAGTACTCTTCACTTTTAAAATAGAAAAGAATTTCATAAATTTCTAGTTCAAGCCTATTCACTGAACCCATGCCCTACAAAATGTAGTGACTTGCTAAGGTTACACTACTTGTATATTGTTCCTCTAGAGCTAAACTAAGGCTTCAACTTTGTTCAGTGTACACTTTGCTAGTATTTTTAGTTCTTATTTTGATTTTTACTGTTACTCTTGAACTTACTGTAGAATTACATACATTCTTTCCATAATGTTTGATGATAGTATCTTGCTGATATAGCCATCAGTTGAGGTTACTAATCTTGACGTGGAAGCTTGAGATCTGTAGTTTGTTATTTAATTTCACTTATGGAGAAACTTTGCCACCACAAAGTGAGCTATCTCCACTTCTTGGTATTTAATACCTATTTTATATCTGAAGTATGGATCCTGGAGTCATAAGCTAGGCTTTCAAATTCCATTTTACTCCTTTCCTCCCTGTGTGAGCTTTATAGTAAATTGCTTAACCTTTCAAAGCTTAGTTTCCTCATCTAAAGAACAGGGGTAAGAACAGATCCAGTGGGAATGCCTGGGTGGCTCACTTGGTTAAGCATCTGCCTTCTGCTCAGGTTGTGATCCCATGGTCCTAGGATCAAGCCCCACATGGGACTCCCTGCTCAGCAGAGTCAGCTTTGCTCTTTCCCTCTGCCTGCTGTTTCCCCTTGCTTGTACTTTCTCAGTGTCAAATAAATAAATAAAAATCTTGAAAAAGAAAGAAAAAAAAAAAGAGTCCCAGCATCATGGCATTGCTTTGAGGAACAAATGAAAAGTCTATGTCAAGAAACCTTGCCAGTGCCTAGCACAGTATGTGTATGCGATATGTGAGCTGTTGCTGTCACGGCTGCTGTTTGCTTTGTCTTCGTTATTCCTGTCCGTATTTAACCACAGTTATGCAACCTCCCTTGATATATGGTCTGACCTTCTGTTCCCAGTGTCATCATCATCATCTTTTTATAACCTTTCGCAGCAGAATATAGATCATCTGTAGAACATAGAGGAGGGTTTGCTGTCAGACATGGCTGGTTTGGGGTGACTGAGGGTGCATGTAGTGTGTTTTGCTGTTGCCATCATTGAAGGTGAAATGTTTAGGTCTGTGCCTGGCAGGCAGCTCTGTAATTTATCATCCGATTTCCTATGCTACAGTGACAGGGATGGCACTCTGTGGGTCAGCCGAAATAGTAGAGCACATTCTCCTGTTGGTTTATAGCTTCTTAGGGTCAGTGAGAGCTGGGGTTAATTCCGCAAGGGAATCCATGCACTGTGACATAAATTCCATCAGTTGTTCATAAATTATGAAAGAAATTCTAGGAACTGCTTTTGGGGTTTTAAAGCTCTGGGCCAGAAGGTTAATTACTTGCCTACAGTTCCAACCAACTTTTCATGTTAATAGATACCGGCTGTGTTGGCCCTTCTGTTCTAGGCTTGCTTGCACACTGTTGTTTGACTATAGTAATAAATCATTGTTTTAGGAATTAGTTTTTTTTTTTTTTTTTTTTTAGTAAATATGTGTGATCAGCTTAGAAATAAAGGATCAGTATATTATAATTTGGTTATACTTGGATTTTAGCCATTGTTTTTCTAATTCTTTTTCTAAAGGAATTTATTCATTCTTTTTAGAATATTTGTTCAAAATTCGGGGCGCCTGGGTGGCTCAGTGGGTTAAGCCGCTGCCTTCGGCTCAGGTCATGATCCCAGGTCCTGGGTTCGAGCCCCACATCGGGCTTTCTGCTCAGCAGGGAGCCTGCTTCCTCCTCTCTCTGCCTGCCTCTCTGCTTACTTGTGATTTCTCTCTGTCAAATAAATAAATAAAAATCTTTAAAAAAAATATTCAAAATTATAAAAATGTTAGCTATAATTATAAACAACAAGACAGTGTGACAATTATTAATAAATAAAAATAGACAATTAGCAAAGTCATTATGAACACAAATGAAAATTTAATGCATGTTTATCACATTTTTATAAGAATAAGATAACTTGCCTGTATTGAGAGGAAGCTTATTTTGCTATATTTATTTTCTAAGTGGTTAATTACTAACATTAGGTCATATTGAATGTTCTCTTACCTGCAGATAAACTAAGAATTCACAGAAGAGTTGAGTGTAGAATCTGCACAGAAGTAAATGATAGTCTCAGCATTACACTTTCAGAGCCTTACATTTTCCCTAAGAACTCATTTGTAAAGTCTTGAATTTCATGATTTTTGTTCTCCATATTATTTTGACATTTCAGATAATTTTTGAACACTGATCACATCAGTGGAATGTAGTGTTTCTTTCCTATTCTTTTTTCTCTTTCTGTACTTTGCTCCCCTGGTTGATTTGGGAGGTTAGTGACAAGTGCATATAACAACTTAAAAGAGAGAGAGGGAGAAATATCCGTTTTGATTTTCATTGACAGTATTATTATCTACTTTTAAGTATTTTTTTCAAAAATATCAAAGGCCCTAGTTTCTAATGCAAAAGCTATAATGGTTATGTCAGGGTTTGTCAGAGGGTGGATAGAGGCACAGAGGGAAGAGTGAGGGAGTGACATTGGTCTTGGAATGTAGTATCATGAACCAAATGAAGTAGTGAAATAAAGACTCTAAAAAGAGGGATCATTTAGAATATATTAGTGTGGGAATAGCACTAAATTCATATCTTTCAAAAGTTTCCCTGAATGTAAATGAACTAAATGCCCCAACAAAAGACTCAGGGTATCAGATTGTATAAAAAGACAAGACCCATCGATATGCTGTCCACAAGAGACTAATTTTAGACCCAAAGACACCTCCTGATTGAAAGTGAGGGGGTGGAAAACAATTTACCATGCTGATGGACATCAAAAGAAAGCTGGGGTGGCAATCCTTATATCAGACAACTAGATTTTAAACCAAAGATTATAATAAGAGATGAGGAAGAACACTATATCATACTTAAAGGGTCTATCCAACAAGAAGATCTAACAATTGGAAATATGTATGCCCCTGACATGGGAGCAGCCAATTATATAAACAAATGAATAACAATATCAAAGAAACACATTGACAATAATACAGTAATAGTAGATGACTTTAACCCCCATCACTTAAATGGACAGATCATCTAAGCAAAATATCAACAAGGAAGTAAAGGCTTTAAATGACACAGTGGACCAGATAGATGTCAAGACATATTCATAACATTCCATCAAAAAGCAACAGAATACACATTCTCTAGTGCACATGGAACATACTCCAGAAGAGATCACATCCTGGGTTGCAAATGAGGTCTCAACCAGTACCAAAAGATTGGGATCATTCCCTGCATGTTTTTGGACCACAATGCTTTGAAACTAGAACTCAGTCACAAGTAGAAAGTTGGAAAGAACTCAAATATGTGGAGGCTAAGGAGCATCCTACTAAAGAATGAATGGATCAACCAGGAAATTAAAGAATTAATAAAATATATGGAAACATATGAAAATGAAAACACAACTGTTCAAAATCCTTGGAATGCAGCTAAGGCGATCCTAAGAGGAAAGTACACAGCAATACAAACCTTTCTCAAGAAATAAGAAAAGTCTCAAATACACAACCCAACTGTTCACTAAAGGAGCTAGAGAAAGAACAGCAAAGAAAGCCTAAACCCAGCAGGAGAAGAGAAATCATAAAGATCAGAGCAGAAATCAATGAGCTAAAAACCAAAAGAATAGTAGAACAGATCAATAAAAATAGGAGCTGGTTCTTTGAAAGTATTAATAAGATTGATAAACCCCTGGCTGGACTGACAAAAAACAAAAGAGAATGTACACAAATTAATAAAATCATGAATGAAAGAGGAGAGATCACAACCAACACGAAAGAAATACAAACAATTGTAAGAACATATTTTGAGCTATTCTATACCAGCAAATTCGATAATCTGGAAGAAATGAATGCATTCCTAGGCACATTAAACTGCCAAAAGTGAACCAGGAAGAAATGGAAGACCCATAAGCAGTAGCGAAATTGAAGCAGTCATCAAAAATCTCCCAACAAACCTGAGCCCAGGACCAGACGGCTTCCCAGGGGAATTCTACCAAACATTTAAAGAAGAATTTATACCTAGTCTCCTGAAACTGTTCCAAAAAATAGAAATGGATGGAAAACTTTCAAACTCATTTCATGCGGCCAGCATTATCTTGATCCCCAAACTAGACAAAGACCCCCTCAAAAAGGAGAATTACAGACCAATATCCCTGGTGAGCATGGATGCAAAAATTATCACCAAAATACTAGCCAGTAGGATCCAACAGTACATTAAAAGGATTATTGACCAAAACCAAGTGGGATTTATTCATGGGCTGCAAGGTTGGTTCAACATCTGCAAATCAATCAATGTGATACAATACATTAATAAAAGAAAGAACAAGAACCATATGATACTCTCAATAGATGCTGAAAAAGCATTTGACAAAGTACAGCATCCTTTCTTGATCAAAATTCTCCACAGTGTAGGAATAGAGGGTATATACATCAATATCATTAAAGCCATCTATGAAAAAAGCCACAGTGAATATCATACTCAATGGAGAAAAACTGAGAGCTTTCCCCCCAAGGTCAGGAACACAACAGAAATGTCCACTATCACCACTGCTATTCAACATAGTATTAGAAGTCCTAGCCTCAGCAATCAGACAGTAAAAAGAAATAAAAGGCATCTGAATCAGCAAAGAAAGAAGTCAAACTCTCACTCTTTGCAGATGATATGATACTTTATTTGGAAAACCAGAAAGACTCCACCCCAAAACTGCTAGAACTCATACAGGAATTCAGTAAAGTGTCAGGACCTAAAATCAATGCACAGAAATCAGTTGCATTTCTATACACCAACAGCAAGACAGAAGAAAGAGAAATTAAGGAGTTGATCCCATTTACATTGCACCCAGAACCATAAGATACCTAGGAATAAACCTAACCAAAGAGGTAAAGGATCTGTACTCAGAAAACTATAGAATACTCTGAAAGAAATTGAAGAAGACACAAAGAAATGGAAAAATGTTCCATGCTCATGGATTGGAAGAACAAATATTGTGAAAATGTCTATGCTGTCTAGAGCAATCTACACATTTAATACAATCTCTATCAAAATACCATCAACTTTTTTCAAAGAAATGGAACAAATAATCTTAAAATTTGTGTGGAACCAGAAAAGACCCCAAATAGCCAGGGGAATGTTGAAAAAGAAAGCCAAAGCTGGTGGCATCGCAATTCTGGACTTCAAACTCCATTACAAAGCTGTCATCATCAAGACAGTATGGTAGTGGCACAAAAACAGACACATAGATCAACGGAACAGAATAGAGGTTCCAGAAATAGACCCTCAACTCTGTGGTCATCTAATCTTCGACAAAGCAGAAAAGAATGTCCAATGGAAAAAAGACAATCTCTCCAACAAATGGTGTTGGGGAAATTGGACAGCCACATGCAGAAAAATGAAACTAGACCATTTACTTACACCACACACAAAAATAGACTCAAAATGGATTAAAGACCTCAATGTGAGAAAGGAATCCATCAAAATCCTTGAGAACACAGGCAGCAACCTCTTTGACTTCAGCTGCAGCAACTTCTTCCTAGGAACATCGCCAAAGGCAAGGGAAGCAAGAGCAAAAATGAACTATTGGGACTTTGTCAATATCAAAAGCTTTTGCACAAAGGAAACAGTCAACAAAACCAAAAGACAACTGACAGAATGGGAGAAGATATTTGCAAATGACATATCAGATAAAGGGCTAGTATCCAAAATCTATAAAGAATTTATCAAACTCAACACCCAAAGAACAAATAATCTTATCAAGAAATGGGCAGAAGACATGAACAGACATTTCTGCAAAGAAGATACCCAACTTTCCTCTTGTGATTGAGTTCTAGTTTCAGAGCATTGTGTTCTGAAAATATGCAGGGAATGATCCCAATATTCTGGTACCAGTTGAGACCTGATTTGTGACCCAGGATGTAATATCTTCTGTAGAATGTTCCATGTGCACTAGAGAAGAATGTGTATTCTGTGGCTTTGGGATTGAATGTTCTGGATATATCTGTGATGTCCATCTGGTCCAGTGTGTCATTTAAGGCCTTTATTTCCTTGTTGATCTTTTGCTTGGATGATCTGTCCATTTCAGTGAGGGGGGTGTTAAAGTCTCCTACTATGATTATATTACTGTTAATGTGTTTCTTTGATATTGTTATTCATTGTTTATATAATTGGCTGCTCCCTTGTTAGGGGCATACATATTTCCAATTGTTAGATCTTCTTGTTGGATTGATCCTTTAAGTATGATATAGTGTCCTTCCTCTTCTCTTATTATAGCCTTTGGCTTAGAATCTAATTTATCTGATATAAAGATCGCCACCCCAGCTTGCTTTTGATGTCCATTCGCATGGTAAATTGTTTTCCATCCCCTCACTTTCAATTAGGATGTGTCTTTGGGTCTAAAATGAGTTTCTTGTAGACAGCATATCGATGGGTCTTGTTTTTATATCCATTCTGATACCCTGTGTCTTTTGATTGGGGCATTTAGCCCATTTACATTCAGGGTAACTATTGAAAGATATGAATTTATTGCCATTGTATTGCCTGTAAGGTGATTGTTACTGTTTATTGTCTCTGTTCCTTTCTGGTTTACTGCTTTTAGTCTCTTTCTTTGCTTAGAGGACCCCTTTCAATATTTCCTGTATGTGTTGGTTTGGTGTCTGAAAATTCTTTTAATTTTTGTTTGTCCTGGAAGCTTTTTACCTCTCCTTCTATTTTAAAAGACAACCTATCTGGATATAGTATTCTTCTTTTTTTTTAAAGATTTTATTTATTTATTTGACAGAAAGAGATCACAAGTAGGCAGAGAGGCAGGCAGAGAGAGAGGAAGGGAAGCAGGCTCCCTGCTGAGCAGAGAGCCCGATGCGGGACTCGATCCCAGGACCCTGAGATCATGACCTGAGCCAAAGGCAGCGGCTTAACCCACTGAGCCACCCAGGTGCCCTGGATATAGTATTCTTGACTACATATTTTTCTCATTTAGTGCTCAGAATATA
This sequence comes from Lutra lutra, assembly GCF_902655055.1. NCBI lineage: Eukaryota > Metazoa > Chordata > Mammalia > Carnivora > Mustelidae > Lutra > Lutra lutra. Next base: position 119,603,773 of record NC_062279.1, on the reverse strand, counting down.
TCATGCCATTTCTTTCTGGCCTGCCAGGTCTCTGTGGATAAGTCCACTGCCAATCTAAATATTTCTACCATTGTATGTTATGGACTTGTCCCGAGCTGCTTTCAGGATTTTCTCTTTGTCACTAAGATTGTAAGTTTTACTTTTAGATGACGGGGTGTGGATGTATTTTTATTGATTTTGAGGGGGGTTCTCTGTGCCTTCTGGATTTTGATGCTTATTCCCTTTGCCATATTTGGGAAATTCTATACTATAATTTGCTCCAGTATACCTTCTGCCCCCCTCTCTCTTTCTTCTTCTGGAATCCTAATTATTCTAATATTGTTTCATCTTATGGTATCACTTATCTCTCAAAGTCTCCCCTTGTGGTCCAGTACTTGTTTGTCTCTCTTTTGCTTAGCTTCTTGTTCTCCATCATTTGGTCTTCTATATCACTAATTCTCTCTTCTGCCTCATTTATCCTAGCAGTAAGAGCCTCCATTTTTTATTGCACCTCATTAATAGCTTTTTTGATTTCAACTTGATTAGATTTTAGTACTTTTGTTTCTCCAGAAAGGGCTTTTATTTCTCCAGAAAGGGATTTTCTCCTATCTTCCATGCCTTTTTCGAGCCCAGCCAGCACCTTGATAATCATCATTGTGAACTCTAGTTCTGAGATATTACCAATGTCCATATTGATTAGGTCCTTAGCCAGTGGTACTGCCTCTTGTTCTTTTTTTTTGTGGTGACTTTTTCTGCCTTGTCATTTCATCCAGATAGAATATATGAATGAGAGAATAAAATACTAAAAGGCTGACAAAGACCCCATAAAAATGTATGTTAACCAAATCCTAAGAGACCCCAAAACTGGGGGGAGAAGAAAGTGGGAAAAATAAAAATGAAAAAATAAAAAATATTTATAAAATATGTATGGATATACTTTAGACTGTTGAATAGAACAGAGCTGCCCACTTGATTTTGAGTGTATTCTGTTCTCTTAGAAGAAAGTACCTCCCCAAATTTTAAAGAACAAAAAACACATATATACAACAATAAGGGTAAACACAATGAAGGGATGGAATATGATTGTAAAGATAAAAATTAAAGAAAGATTCTAAGAAAGAATTGATAAGTTGGATGGAAAAAGAAAAAAAGAAGAAAGAAAAAGAAAAAAAAGGAGAGAATGTGATCAGGCTGAAGACTAGAACAAAGCCATGTGCTAGATTTAGGGTATATTTTGATGTATTAGAAGAAATTGTATCCCTAAATTTTAAAGAAAAAGAAGTATATGTATATCAAAAATAAAGTTAAATGCAATAAAGGGATAAACTATGTGTATAACAATGAAAATTTTAAAAGTTTTTTTTTTTTAAAGATTTTTATTTATTTATTTGACAGACAGAAATCACAAGTAGGCAGAGAGAGAGATTGGAGGAAGCAGGCTCCCCGCTGAGCAGAGAGCCCGATGCGGGGCTCGATCCCAGGACCCTGGGATCATGACCTGAGCCGAAGGCAGAGGCTTTAACCCACTGAGCCACCCAGGCGCCCCTAAAAAGTTTTTTTAAAAGGTATTGTTAAGATAAACTGTTTTAAAAAAAACATTAAAAGAGGAAAGAGGAAAAGTTAAAAAAATAGAATAAGAAAAAAATAAAATTAAAAATATTTAACTTTGCAAGACAAAAGTATCATGGGGGAAAAAGCTGTGAATTCTGTGTGTTGTTTTCCCCAGCTCTGGCATTCCACAGTTTTCATTAATCGGTGAACTTGGTCTTGGCTGGATGTTCTTGCTGATCTTCTGGGGGGGGGCCCTGTAGCAGTGATTCTCAAATGTCTTCGCCCGAGGTGGAATTGCACGCCCCTTGCTAGGGGCCAGGCTAAGTAATCTGAGCGGGTTCACTCTCAGGAGCTTTTGTTCCCTGAACACTTTCCATTCAGCTTTGGAGGATGGGAATGAAGATGGTGGCCTCCCAGTCTCTAGCCTGGAAGAGCCGAGAGCTCAGGACCCCAGTCCTCAGTGCACCCTCAGGAAAAGAAGTCAATCCCTCCTGTCTCCCTGGCCTCCAGCACACTCTGTGCTCACCCGGCCTGTGACCGAGTATTTCTATCTCTGGCACACTGCCCCATTTGGAGTCTCCAAACCCAGCAGATTCCTGCCATGTGCTCCTGTGCCGCTCCTCCTGGAGGAGGAAGGAGGAGTCTCTCCTGATCTGCCACTTTTGGGGTTCTCTGCTTGAAGTGCAGTGGCCCGACTGTGCCTTCGATCATGGTTTAAGGTAATCCCAAGCTGAGAACTCTCTCCTCGGCTTCTTCTCTGTAGTCGGCTTCCCCTCTCTGATACCTGGGAGTTCTGCCACACTCAGACACCCCCGGTCTTTCTCTTACCCCATGGGTCCTGAGACAACACTGTCCCCACCAGGGCTCTACCCCGGCTTAGCCTCTGGAGCGATGTCCCTCAGTGGAGCAGACTTCTAAAAGTTCTGATTTTGTGCTCTGCTGCTCCACCGCTTGCCGGGAGCTGGCCCCTCTGCCAGCAGTCTATCTTCCAGTTGTTTCAGATTCACTTTGCATGTCCTACCTTTCAGAAAGTGGTCTATTTTCTGTTTCTAGAATTGCTGCTCTTCATCTCTTCTATCTCCTGTTGAGTTTGTAGGTGTTTGGAATGGTTTGATAACTATCTAGCTGAACTGCTAGGACCTGATGTTATTTCAGTCTGCTAGTCCTCTGCCATCTTGTTTCCTCCCCATTTTTTTTTTTTTTAAACTGAGATCCTAAAAAATGGAAGTGGCCCAGGTAACAGTTTTCATGAACTATTTCTCAGCAGCTTTATCTATTAATCCATTACTACCTAATATTATATAGCTACCTCTGTTAAATTTGGAATACCAACATTGTCCTTTAGTTTAGGAAAAGTACAAGAGATTAGGTTTCCTCTGATACTTGCTTCCTCTTGCCATTGCTACCATTTTCTCCCCTGAGACCAACTTTTCTGTGTGTTGTTTTCCCACGACTCCAAAGTGTGCATCAGGGCTGGGGAAGATTTTATTCCTTTTCTAATTTGGAGGTAAGGTGAATTCAGGACTTCCTGCTGCTCAAAGTTATATACTCTTGATTGTTCCTTGCTGGCACTGTTAACAGAAAGCCCCTCCAAATGCAACTCCTGAGAGAGCTTCATCACCCCAGGACCACTGTTCCCAAACTATGCTCATAAATATGGGGCTAAATAAAACTTCTGGCAGAAATTCCTAAACACGGGGAACTGCTGGGTGAAAGGATTAGTTTTCCCACTGAAGTCTGACTGCCTACCAACAAAACCAAATCAGTAATTACCTTCCCTTTCTCTCCTTACCTACCTTACAGTGTCCCTGTACACAGTATTAGGGAGAACTCATGTAGGAGTTTTTCTTTCTTGGTCAGAACATTGAAAACTTTGCTAGTGTCTGGATCATTCAGATGTTTCTCCTGTTTGTGAAGCAGTCCCCTTTGCTTCTGTTGGTGTGCACATGAAGGACTTTGTGAAGGTGGTGTGCTCCCTCAGACAAATCACATGTAATGGGTATCATTTATACACCTGGTCGACTAAAGCCTTGAGTCGGGAGTCTTTGACTTTCTTTTCCTAGCTAATTATATATTTCTAATTATTCTTTAACTCTTGTCCTTTTTTATACTGCATTGTGTATTCTGTTTTCTTTACATCTATAAAACTCAGTTTTTATTTTGCCTTCAAGCCATAAATAGTTATGGCTCTTTATTTGAGACTAGAAAATTAGTGAGCATGTGACTCTCCTATTTTTCTGATTCCTTATGACCCTCATCTCATTTGACTTGGCTTCTCTTCAGAAATGAGGGATGGATACTGTTAACTGTAAGATTCTTAAGGAAAAGACTGCATCTTTTACTTTACTTTTTTTTTTTTCTTTTGGTAACTTCATTCATAGAACCTTGCATTAAAAAAAAAAAAAAATGGGGGCGCCTGGGTGGCTCAGTGGGTTAGGGCCTCTGCCTTCGGCTCAGGTCATGATCCCAGGGTCCTGGGATCGAGCCCCACATCGGGCTCTCTGCTCTGCAGGGAGCCTGCTTCCTCCTCTCTCTCTCTCTGCCTGCCTCTCTGCCTACTTGTGATCTCTCTCTGTCAAATAAATAAATAAAATCTTAAAAAAAAAAAAAACGACTTGATTTGTTTTGATTCAGGTGGCAAAAGTATTTTGAGAAGTAAAGATCTCCGCATTTAGTAAATTTTTATTTTTATATTCTATTGCCCATTTCCTTCTAATAGTTAAACTCTTTACTCTTTAAACTTTTAAAAATAGAGTATCTCTGTAAATACTCAAGGAGAAAATGTCAAGTTCAGACTTTGTTTTTCTTTCAAAGACGGTGTCCTTGGACTTAATTTCTTCAGATCAAGTGAGATTTTTGCAGGATTTGATTAATAGGAGAACTCCAAGAGTAACGGTGTGAGGTTCAGTGAGGTGAGTGGGGTTTCGTGACTTTTTTTGCTACAGGAGAAAAAAAGAAGTATTTCAAATGATAGAAAAATGCCAAGAAGAACTTGAGCTACTTCCATCTGTCAGGGTAGCATTTCACTTCTCTCTGGTGTAGTTTTAGTTTATTAGATGCTCCATAAATTGAGGGGATTGGAATGGTGGAATTGGAAAAGTGATTGGTTGGTGCTTGCCCCATTACATTTTTGTTTAATTTTTATTTAGAATAAGTCACTTTGATGTCTTATAACAATTACCTTAGTCCACAAAAGCAAAACAAGCCATTCTCATGATAGGGTGGAAAACAAATTTAACATTCTAAAGAATTCCTATATAAAGCTTGTATTTTGAAGTTTAACAACATGGAACCGTCTTATTTTTCATGAAACACACACTTTCAAGGTGAAAATTGCCCTCTCCAAAATTGATTTTTGTCAGAAAAGTCAATGTAAAAAAAAAAACCTCAATGTAAAAAAAAAAAAAACCTCTATGTTTTGTCAAAAAACTCAATGTAAAAAGTGCTCCATATCACTCGGCATCAGGGAAATACAAATCAAAACCACCATGAGATATCACCTCACACCAGTCAGAATGGCTAAAATTAACAAGTCAGGAAATGACAGATGCCGGCGAGGATGCGGAGAAAGGGGAACCTTCCTAAACTGTTGGTGGGAATGAAAGCTGGTGCAACCACTCTGGAAAACAGCATGGAGGTTCCTCAAAATGTTGAAAATAGAACTACCCTATGACCCTGCAATTGCACTGCTGGGTATTTACCCTAAAGATACAAACGTAGTGATCCGAAGGGGCACGTGCACCCGAATGTTTATAGCAGCAATGTCTACAATAGCCAAACTATGGAAAGAACCTAGATGTCCATCTACAGACGAATGGATAAAGAAGATGTGGTATATATACACAATGGAATACTATGCAGCCATCAAAAGAAATGAAATCTTGCCATTTGCGACGACGTGGATGGAACTAGAGGGTATCATGCTTAGCGAAATAAGTCAATCGGAGAAAGACAACTATCATATGATCTCCCTGATATGAGGGAGAGGAGATGCAACATGGGGGGTCGAGGGGGTAGGAGAAGAGTAAATGAAACAAGATGGGATTGGGAGGGAGACAAACCATAAGTGACTCTTAATCTCACAAAACAAACTGAGGGTTGATGGGGGGAGGGGGTTGGGAGGGGGGTGGGGTTATGGATATCGGGGAGGGTATGTGCTATGGTGAGTGCTGTGAAGTGTGTAAACCTGGCGATTCGCAGACCTGTACCCCTGGGGATAAAAATATATGTTTATAAAGCTGTAAAAAAAAGAAAAAAGAAAGGATGAATACCCAAGTTTTGTAGCAACATGGACGGGACTGGAAGAGATTATGCTGAGTGAAATAAGTCAAGCAGAGAGAGTCAATTATCATATGGTTTCACTTATTTGTGGAGCATAACAAATAGCATGGAGGACAAGGGGAGATGGAGAGGAGAAGGGAGTTGAGGGAAATTGGAAGGGGAGGTGAACCATGAGAGACTATGGACTCTGAAAAACGATCTGAGAATTTTGAAGGGGTGGGGGGGGTGGGAGGTTGGGGGCACCAGGTGGTGGGTATTGTAGAGGGCACGGATTGCATGGAGCACTGGGTGTGGTGCAAAAATAATGAATACTGTTATGCTGAAAAAATAAAAAATTAAAAACAAAAACAAAACAAAACAAAAAAACTCAATGTAAAAAAACTGTGGTTCCAAAATATTTAAATCTTATTTAATTTAATTATTTAAACATTATTTAATTTGGAGTACTTGGAAGTGAGAGTTTAATTTTATTCCATCTTAAATTACATTTTCTGTGTGTATATATCTTTTTCTCTTTTTAGAAAATTATGAGAGCTCTCTGAAATCTTACAGATTTTAAACATGTGTTGACAAAATAAAAGTTAAAAGTATTAAACTGTTTTCTGAAAATAATCCATTTTTATTTTAGTCAAAATCTCTTAAAACGTATACATTATATATCGAAGCTTTTCTGCTTGTACGAAGTCTTTCAAAACATAGGGCTCATTGGCATTACACTTCTCTTTTAAAATTGTGGTAAAATATACAGAACATAAAATTTATCATTTTAACCATTAGTCATTTTAACACTTTTTAATTTTCAAGGTTGATCATGGTCATTATTGCTAAATGTGTTGTATTCAATATGTTTAGTAGCTTGAAACAAAATTTGATCTCTGATCCCCTTTATAGAGTGGTCAAGTTTATTTCTTAAATCAAATCCAGGGGCTAATTTAAGAATATCAAGGTTTGCAAGATTTTGTTTTATTAATTTCATATTACATAAACATAGATCTTAAGAAAAGACTTGGGTGAATATGTTGAATATTGAGTTAGTTTGGAGCAATAGATGGGTAGTCAGTGATGCTTGGCTTTAAGATCCTTTTCTCATGGAGATGCATGCTAATGTGTACTCCCTTCATGCATTTTAAGATTCTGTTTCAAAATTAATATGTTAGTCCCTTGGTGAAGGTTAGAATTCTTTCTGATGTCTTTAATTAAAATTATATTTCATAAGACAGTGGTAACATCAAAAAATCATTGTTCAAATGGCATATATTAAACTAGAATCTGCTTTTTCCAATTGTTTTTAGTTATATTTGCCACCGGATGGTTGTTGTTGTAGTGCATTTTCTTCTTCAAAGACTCAAGTTGGGTAACTTGTTTTAGGGCCAGCCTGGACTTTCTAAAGTGTTCCATGTGGCATCCTGGTGTCCCCTCTCATTATCACTAGCTGCATCCAGAAGGCCATCTCCAGTTGTCTGGAGCTCTTTTCTGGACATTTTCCACACTCCTCCCCACACATTTCAGATACTTTTAAGCTACTCCCATCTCAGGTATGCCAGCAGTGAGAATTTGGAGGCGCTTATTTCAAGCCCAGTAAGCTTAAATAATTCTAATTCAAATATGAAGAGTTTAAAAAAAAAAAAAGTGCGCTTCAGTCATATGAAGTTAACATCAAAGATTAGCATTGGTATTCACTTACTGCTTTTGCCTTTCATAACAACCTTAGCTCAGTCCTTAGGTCCACTCCCTTAGAGGTCTTCCTTAAACCAATCTCCTTGTTTTATTTTCTTCATGTAATTTATCAGTATCTGAAAATCTTGGGATTTTTTTCTACTTTTTCTTGTCTTTCTCACTACACTAGCAAAATTGAAAAGACAGTGACTTTGTGGTCTATTTGCAGCTGCATTCTCAAAGCCCAGGACAGTAATGAGAAGAGGATATGTGCTCAAAAAATATTTAATACATGACTAAAGTAGCTTCATGGAGTATCCACTTTGGGGTATCTTTGGAAATCAAGTTAAAATTAACCTTCTACAATTGCCATCAGTGCTTCTGTTTGTTCCTTGGTACATTTGAAGAAAACACAAGTGGATTTTAATGCTTAGTGTCAGAACATAATTTAAAGAAAAAAGCAATTGCAAAGAACTCATCTATTTTCCTTAGTTAAATGAAAAATATTTTGCCATTATGTACACATCAATATTATTTGTGCTACTATGGTCATTAAATTTGACTATTGGTAGTTAAATATCATAGATATTTGCTAGTATTATATTTACCTTCTAAATATTGAAGGTGGCTACCTATATATAGTTCTCAATGCACAGCTTTATATTGTGTTAGTATTTGCATTCACTTGGGACCTGCTTTGAGACCTAACACACATTCCTGACCTGCCCCCTATTTTTTCTTGAAGAGCTTTGATAAGTAAAAGAATGCTTGAATTTACCAGTCAGAAAGATCTGGTTAATGTTAACTGCTATTACAAGAAGCCGAGTTTTTGTCAAAAACTTTAGAAAGGCTAATCTAATTTATGCAAAATACTAGCCGTATTATTAATTTATGTAATGGCATAAGAGTTAAGGGTTAAAACTCTGATTCCACCACTTTATAGCTATGTCATCCTGAGCAAAGTACTTATCCCTTTAGTGGTTTACTTTCCTCATTTGTAACTAGGAATAGAATACCTAGATCATAAGGTTGTAAGAATTAAAATTGCTAATGCACGTTAGGCATTCTGAACAGAACAGAGGTTCTATATGTTTCAGCTATTATTATTTCCATTTAGGTTGGTTTTTAGCTATCGTTTTTAGCTAATTCCTAGATTAATTAATACTCAAGTTAGTCAAAATTTGAACATTTTAATTAGCCTGAACAAAATGAAGACAATGTCTAAATCTATCAGAGATACTATCAGGTGCCTGGGGCACCTGGGTGGGTCAGTCAGTTAAATGTCTGACTCTTGGTTTTAGCTCAGGTCATGATCTTAGGGTCATGAGATCAAGCCCCATGTCAGGCTTCTTGCTTAGCAGGGAGGCTGCTTCTTCCTCTCCCTCTGCCCCTCCCCTCACTCACGCACACACATACTCTCCCTCTCTCTCTCAAATAAATAAATAAATGAAATCTTTAAAAAAATAGTAGTTCCTTGGATTTGCTTCATATTGTACATCAGAATCTATATACTGGGGGTGTTCAAGTAAGAAAGAAAGATTTATATTCTCAGGGTTAACTCAAATTGAAGATTGGTTGCTGTTTGCTCCAGAATAATTTTATGTGTAGATAAAAGTGTTTCCCAGAGATTATTCATCACAGTAATTTGAAATAATGAAGGAAGGTATCATATGTATAATGTGAAAAAAAAGAAAAACAGCTTCTTTTAGTATAGGAAAATTAGGTGAATGACTTTAGTAGTTATTAGCATGTTGACTTATACAGGTAACCTGCAGCTTCAGATTCTGTGGGACCGAGAATCTGTCCTCAGAGTCTTAAGGGCAGGATTCCTGCAAAGGTGCTCCAACCAAATGCGTAAAGAAGGTAGCAGTTTCATGTACAGTATGGGCTGATTTTCAAACCAGACACTCTAGATTTCAAGTGCATTTTGTTTATCAAAGCCATTTACCCAGGGACATCCTTTAAAACTGGAGTTCTATTCTGGGAGAGTAGAATGAATGAGTAGAGTTGGACTTCCTCAAGTTTCCCAAACATACCAGCTCAGTATGACTGGATCTCAGAGTTGGAGAAGGGATGGGACAGAGAAATTCAGTCCTGTACAGGTACCAGTTTCCCTCTGGGTAGTTTGCATAGGCCTCATGAGCAGCAGAGAGGTAGACATACCTCTCTGAAAATAATAATAGCTAACATCGTGAATCGGGTGACTGTTAGTTTGCTACGACTGCTGTCACACAGTACCACAAACTGAGTAGCTGAACAATGGTTTGTCGTCTCAGGATTCAGAAGGCTTGAAGTCAGAGATCAAGCTGTGGGCAGGGTCACATCCCCTCTGAAGTCACTAGGGAAGAATCTGTGTAGGGCGTGGCTTCTGGTAGTTTTTTGCCTTGTGGCAGGGTCGCTGTGCTCTTTACATGGCATCCTCTGTGTGTGTCCCTGTCTTCGCATGGCCCTCTTCCTATAAGGATGCCAGTTAGATTAGAGTAGGGATCCACATTACTCAAATACCATTTCCAAGGACACATTTTAGAAGGGAGAAGGTTAGGATTTCAACATATGAATGGAAGGACATAGTTCAAACCATAATAGTTAACTGGGTATTTTTATTGTCCTAATTGGGACACTAGTGAAAGTGAAGGGAGTACTGTTAATCATTTTTCTGGGATAACCGGCATAAACTGACTGCCTTAGGCAAACCTGAATATATGGTCACTGTCCCTATGAGATAGATACAATTTATCCCATTTTTCAGAGGTTCAGTGAGGTTGAATAACTTCCCCAGAGTTATAACTAGAAAGAGGACAAGTATTATTCAAATTCAGGACAATCAGATTCTAAAAAAAGGAGAAAATCTGTGCTTCTAACAAAAGGTAACGTTTTCATGTCTATAGAGAAAATTTCTATATTATGACACTAGGTAAAGTAGGGAATGAATTTGTTATGCTCCATTCTCTAAAATTCCTTAACTATATCTCTTTCCTTGCTTAATCATTTTAGCTATTATGAAAGAAAATAATAACCAGGTATATGTTATATTAGGCTTAATTAACATATAATTCACCTGATGACTATGAGTCTTTGATTTTTGTTTGCTGGCTATTCTGTTGGTATTTGGAGAGCAAGAAAACACCTAAAGCTATACAGAGAGAATAGCTACGAATATTAGATTATATTAGGCTTGCTAGAAAACTTTTGAAATGACTTTTTGTAAGTGTATACCACTTTACTGTTTTTAGCATGCTTTATTTGTAATCTAGATTTGATTTGTTGATTGACTTATTAAACATTTAGTGTTCTTCATTATCACTAGAATAAAACAAACTTTGAAAATCTAAAAGACTACTTTGCTCTTCATACTTTATGAAGAAGGAAGTAAAAAAAACTATTTGGAATTCTGTGATTCTGGAATTACCACCATCAGCATTAGCATTTAGCTGTATGTTTCAGTTCTTTCTTTGTGAGGGATGTATGCATGGTAAAGGTTAGATGGTCAAGAATTCAATAAATGAGAGTTGTTGCTACTACTCCTTCTACTGTCAGTGCTGTTGCTACTGCTGTTAATATTATTTTCATTTTTATCACATCCTCAAGGAGAATTCTAGAAATATCAGAGAAGGGCAGTCAGTGTGACTTAGAGACTGCAATGTAGAAGGCAGTGAGTAAAAAGAAGTTGGAGGGCTAAGTGTCTTATTTGGTAATTGGGTGAGTGTGGTATACCTAATCAGGGCAGGATATGTAGGATCAGAAGTTGAAGACATGAATTCAGAATGCTGTATTTCAGCTGTTTATGGAATGTCCAAATGAAGATACCTGGTTGACATATGGCTATCTCAGACTGGGTCTCAACAGAGATGTCTGGAATTAAGATAAATATATATTATCAACTCAGTGTTAGAATAAGATTATACTTTCCATTTTTTTCAAAGAAATTGGACTCTACACACCTTATTCTTCTGACAATGAAGAAACACCTTCCTAGGGTGGTGATTATAATAAGGTCAAAATTTCCATTTCTACTGACCTAGTATAAAGGTTGATTTTTATATCATGAAGAAGTTGGCAAGTCTAGATAGTTCTTTAAAGAGTCCTGTATCTTTACTGCCATTGTAACTTTATTTGTTTATTGGTTTATTTATTTCCATTTTGGATAGTTGTCATCATTTTATGGTGCCCAGTTCAAGGGGAGAGTCCTGGGTGCTCCCTCTCAGGGAGAGGCTGGGAAAATGCGGCTGTGCTGGGGCCTCTGTATAGTTGCTCCCCCGTGATGTTACTGCTGAAAACACACAGTTCGTAGAGCAAGACCCCTCAAGAATGGCACTGTCATCTTATGAAGCAGTGTCAGGGACTAGGGAGAGGTCAAGGAAGACCACAATGAAAAGTGACCATCGGAGCAACAAGGAGTTCATTGTTGACCTGATAGGGGAGTTAGTTGGAGTAATGTGAGTGATACCCAGATTGAACAAGAATAAGGATCAAATGGGACCTGAAGGAATAAAGGACTAACATGTGCTGCTTATGAAAAGCCCTGTCCTGAGGGGAAAGGAAAGACATACAGGAAGTTTTACGTCTTTGATTGCAGCGTCCAGCATCCTGCAGTGTTAAGTGCATTGCTAAATGAGAGAATAAAGAATAAGTAGTGATTTGAGTTAGTGTTCTTCCTAAATAATTAGGCTTTGACTAGAGGGTAACTTCAGATTCCTCCTGGAGACTAAATTTTGTCACATTTCTTCTGTTTCATAATAGAATTTTTTTAATGTGATGTGTATGTTTACTTGTTTTAAAAAAAATGGCATGGCTCTTTTCTAAATAATGATGACCTCTAGATGCAAGAGACTCAGTTACATCAGCAGATATGGATCAATTATTAAATGCCAATGGTTCTGTTTAACCTGTATCAATGTGTGAAATTCTTTTGAAACTCATCACCCCAACTGAGAGAGAATATGAAGTCTTTGTTTTTAAAACAAAGAATCAGTAAACCAATTAAAGACCCCTGAAATGAGTAGTACAGTGACAGAATGAATGGATTAATGTAAAATCCTTTTAAGAGATTCTTAAAATCAGGAGATTTAATTTGGGCTCAAGTATTAAAAGGAATATGCCAGGGCACCTGGGTGGCTCAGTTGGTTAAACATCTGTCTTCTGCTCAGGTCATGATCTCAGTGTCCTGGAATCAAGCCCCGTGTCAGACTCCCTGCTCAGCAGGGGAGTCTGCCTCTCCCTCTGCCCTTGCTTTTGTGCTCTCTCAATCACTCCCTCTCTCCAATAAATAAAGTCTTTAAAAAAAATAAATAAAAATAAATAAAAGGAATATGCAGGAAGCCTGCTCCTGGCCAATATTGAAACACACTCTGGGCTCAGTCCCTCTCTGCAGCTCAGTCTCTCTCCACAGGAGGGGAAGGCATAGTCCATTACCCTGAAGCCCCCACGGTGTGTCAGCCCAGGTGTGCAGGGAGCCTCTTTTTGGCAGTGCCAAGAGTGTATGTGGTGATGAGGCTACAAGTGAGGGAGTGGCAGTGCTTGCTTTGCTGGTTTACTTTTTTCTGACTTGAAGACTTCCTTTGCAGGCGAGCGGCCCTATCAGTGCCCTTACTGTGAAAAAGGATTCAGTAAAAATGATGGACTGAAGATGCATATTCGGACTCACACCAGGGTAAGATGATTTTCTGTCTCATTAATATTTATTATAAAACTATACTTAGTTTTTTTGAGAAGACATTTAACTTGACATGAGAAAGTAAAAGTGATATATCTAAAATTATATGTTTGTATTTATGATGGATATTTGGGGATCAATTCTTAAAAAAGACAAAATAACGAAAGAAGCAAAAGTCCAAACTCCAAATGGGTCCCCATTCTTTGGATTAGGAATAAGTGCTTAGGAGTAACAGGAATTATAAACAGCAAACTGCCAAATAAATAGATCGCAGCGTTTTAAGACGGAAAAGTATAAAAGACGCTGCCTTGCAGAGCGTTTGCCAGTAATAGGAACATTCTTGAATAGAGGCGTCTGTAAGCACGTGACCACTATTTAATACCCATGAGCAAATACCTTTGCAAGAAAGATGTTGAAAATAATGTAAGTTATTGGAAGGGGCAGAAAACAGGAAAGGACAACTCACTGCTTCACAGGGTGCTGCCTTCCATTCTTTTCCAAGGGTGCCCTGTGTTCTTTAGCTTGTCAACACCTCTCATTGCACTGTTATCATTCTGTTACATACGGCTTTCCCAAACTCAAGCATGTGCCTCCCCAGCTATGTAAAAACCTGGGAGCAGCTTACCCTCCATCCAGCTACATTTCTTAACTCACTATTCTGTTTAGGGCACAGTGAGATACTTTATATGAACTTTCCATTTGGAAATTTGATGTTTTGAGTAGTTCTTGATTTTGCTTTACCCTTCTTTTCACTGCATTATCTTCCACCCCGTTCCTTCTCAGTCTGACCTTTTAAAGGTGCTTATTGTCTGTACATAAATGACATGTTTTTCAGCTTTGAAGAGACTTGCTTCATCCCCTAAGAGCAATTCTAATTTCAGCCTTTCCTGGATTTCACTTTTTACCTTAGCTCTAAAATAAAAACGTTAAAGAAAACACATAATAATAATAGCCTTTCCAGTATAATAATATTCTGGCCTTCCACTTCAGTTCTGTAGGCCATAAAAGATACCCCAGAGGTCTTGTGAAGAAAATCACTCTTTTTGTCTTTCTGGTGGAGGACAGAGGCAGCTTCTCTACTCATTAAACCAAATCCATAGCAGGTTTCTCCTTCTGGTTTATAACATCATATTTATATTATATGAATATTAGTAATTGGAGTATTTACTGAATATAAAATTACTTCATAAACAATAAAGGATTAGACAAATATGACTGCTTATAATGATATGACTTAAATATTTACTTCACCTTGAACATTATTAAAGAGATTTAAGTTACTTTAAGTTCAGCTTGGGAAGTTATCTCATGTGTGCAGTTTTCATAGTGGTGTTAATAAGATGTTTTAAAGATGCCAGCGCACAAACTAAGGGACCCTGGTTCTTCTCAGCCAAACTAGCGATATTAACCAATATCTGGGCTTGATGGGGTACATAACTATATTATCGCACATGATTACTGATGATAGATAGGATTATATGACAGAAGAAAATCACTGCAGGAAAAAAATTACCTTTTGGGTCCTCTAAAGAGAGTGCGATATTTCCAATTCAGTTAATTAGTTTTTTACTTTGTTTTAATATAAAGTTTATTAATGAGGCCAATACAAATAGTTATAAATACAAGACCACTAATCCCATGCCAGGTGCTTGTCTGGACCCTCATATTCATTTAAGAAGCCTCCCAAAATTTAGATCTCTTAACAACCTGTTTAAATTTAAAAATTCTTTGAGGCCTCTATAAGGTAGATATTATTATGATCCCTTTTTTAAAAAATGAGAAACTGGGGCACGAGTCAGTAAGGAGCCCAACTGAGATGGGAACCCAAGCAGATCAGCTGGAGAGTCGACCCCCTTACCTAGTACATATGTTTGCCTTTTATTTACTTAAATATTTTGACTCTACTGACTGGTATACTTTCTTGTGTATTTTTAAACTAAACAAACTACAGTAACAACCCCAAATTTAAAAGCCTCATGTTCATTTGAATATTTGAGCCTTGACTCAAGGAAACTGCCTGGAGGTGTCCAGGTGCGGTGGTACCTCTTAACAGCTCTCGAGCACTAAAGAAAACAAATCCCAGTCTTTGATTAAGGGAACACCTGACAGGGCCTCAACTAGAAGCACCCAGATTTTAGACAGAATCCCATACAATTAGTGGAGCACTCCAGAGGAACAGGGTAAGTAGATCTGAGCCTCTCAGGTTTTGCCTCAAACTCTTCCTTAATTCTTTTTCATGCATTATTTGTATATTATCACAGACAGCTTTAGTTTTGAAATTACGTTTCCTAAACATTGAATGGATACAGATATTCTTCACATATTAGTGCAGCTTTCCAAAAACTGATTATCAACTGATACAATCAAATTAATATCAAGATCCAAGAGACTTTTTAAAAAAAGTTCTAGAGGAACAATCTGTGCAAATTCATATTTTTCCCAATAGTACTTGGGTTTTATAGAACCAAATACAAAAACGATATTATGACATTTGGACCATAACACATATCAGTTTCAGTTTTGTATTCACATTACATTTAGTATTTAGATAGTTCTAATTCTGGGAGTTTTTGTCCTATTTCAAAAGATCATTTTAATTCTGCTACAAGAACAACAACAAAAACTGTACTATTCAGCAAGTTAAATCTTTGAGAAGTTTTGGTTAGTCTGCACAAAATGCCATGCCATGCCTGCACCCTCAGATTCGCATTCTCTGGTTACTGCACGGAAGCCTTAACAAGGGAACACAAAATGCTTTCACTCCAGTTATTGTTTATGTGGTCCAGTAAGGGCTGCAAGTGTGGGAGACGATTTTGCTAGAATCCATATTTTACTAAAAGGCTAAATAGTCATTGGTCCTTTATGGAGAGGCTAAGTCCTTTTATCCATTTCCTTCAATGTAGTATACTTTCTCCTTATTTTTGGTTTTTAACACTATGTTGGGCTAGATGTGTTTTTCTTTGTATCCGTCCTGCTTGTATCTACAGTTTGTTATTAATAGCTATATTTTGGAAAACTCTCAGCTATGTTTAAATATTACTTCTTTGGTCCCTTTCTTTCCTTCTTCTTCTTAGAAGATTTTGAGTACATGTGTTAGATCGTTTGATGTTCCATAGCTCTTGATAGCTCTTATCTGGTTTCTTTTTGCTTTGGTTGCTTTTTGATTTTTAATCACCATGTTTTTCTTCTTGTTGTTTGTGTTTCATATAATTTCAGTTTCACTGAATCTTTCCTCTGTTGTTACCAGTCTGCCTGTTGAAGGAGTTCATCTTCGATACCATGTTTTTCACTTCTAATATTTCCATTTGGCTTTTAAAAAATTATTTCCACATTGCTGTTAAAATTACCCATTTGTTTGTGCATGTTGTCCACCTTTTCACTGGATTATTTAACACATTAATTATAGTTATTTTAAATTGTCTGAGAGTTTCACCATCTGGGCCATCCTTTGATCTTGTTGTGTTGTCTGTTCTGCCTGTTGATAATAGGTTTGGGTGAGTTGCTTTTTGTATGTCACACAAAATTTTTATTCAGTACCTAATTACTGTATGTAAAAGAATAGTAGACACCAAGCTAAATATTATTTATACCTAAAAATAGGTACACCTCTCTTTCTTCCAGGCCATTAATGTAAGGGGTTGAGCCAATCTAGTCAATAGTTGAATGAGCTTTGGGTTTTATTGTTGCTATAGGTACTGTGGGCTATAAGCTTCTCCCATGTTGGGCTGCAATTTTGACATTCTTACTGGGAAGTCTGGAAGTTCAGGGGTTTTCTACAGTAATTCTCCTCTACCAAACAGATGCTGTATGCCTTTGCCACAGTAGAAGTTTCTCTCTCTCTGTCATTGTCCCTTTACTGGTTGCAGTCTGCTAGTACATGTTACTCAGCATGAGATGTGAGTGGGACAGAAAGCTCTCTTGGTTCTCCTGCTCAAGCAATAGAGTGAGGCAGGTGCTATATACCTGAGCCTCTGAAATGGAACTTTCTCAGCATTCCTGCCCTTGGCCAGTGGTGGGCAAATTCTGCCTCTGCTTTTGTTCAGGTCTGGAGCTGCAGTGTCCTAGGCACAAGCTACATGTGGCTATTGGAAATGTAATTGTAATTAATTGTAAATACATGGAATTGGAATTTAATAAAAATTAAGGCTGATTCATAGAATGCATAGCTTGTGGCTCCTGTATCAGACAGCACAGTTATAAAACATTTCTGTCATCACAGAAGAGTCTATAGCACAGGTCTGAAAGGGCAGGTGGCTGAACTTGGCCTTGTGTTAGTGAAGAGTTTTAGGCATAAGTGAGGTTGCTGCTCCTCTTCTGGCAGTGGTAGACCTCTTCTTCACATCAGTGTGTATCTCCGGCAAAAGCAAGTCCAAGAGTGCCTCCCCTTTGAGTTCCTGCAGGGTGCAGGGTGTGGGCAAGCTTCTGTTCTTCCCCAGAGGCAAAGCCCTTCACCTGGGACCAACGTGTGCAAGGGACTCCTGCCTCACCCCCAGTCACTGATGGCTTTTGCCTCCTGATAAAGATAAGAAGTCTTGGCAGAGACTGAAGTTGCTCATTTCCTGAGTCAGAAGGGCCTGTGGCCTTGTGCTTATACCCTGGTAGTGGCCAGTCACCACCTCACTGCCACACAGTGACCAGAACACAGATGAGTGCCTTTTGGTGGGCCTGTTCCACCCTGAAACCGTGTCAGGCCCTGCAGCCTGCATCATGACGGGGCTCTCCAGTCCTCCCAACTCTCCCCTCATCTTTCTCACCAGCACCTGGTGGCGCCAAGGGAAAAGAAGCTGTGGATGGTGTGGACTTCCAGTGTCCTTGGATCCCCCCATTCTGATCTGAATCATCCCGATAGCCCACCGTGGACCTTTAAGAATCCTTTAAAGTTTTACTTGTTTTCTTCCTACCCACTGACTGAGCTGACAGCTGCCTCATCCTTGGTGCTGTGACCAAGGGGAAAGAGTTCTCGCGTTCTTCCTCTCAGGCCTTCAGTTCACCTTCTTGTCTGGGGACTCACAAAACATCCCATGACCTTAGGTTCAAAATAATGATGTAGATTATCCAATGGGGTTTTTTTTTTGTTTATTTGTTTTGTGTTTTGTGGGTTTTTTTTCTTTTTAGGGTTAAAGTGATGTTCTTTTTTTTTTTCACATTTTCAAAGCAGTAATTTATCTTAGCTGTCTAGGTTTGTTGGGATAACTTCTTGTACTTAAAGTCTCTAGATTAATTTTCTGCTTGGAAAGCAGGTGGAAGCAGAAAGCCTTATACTCCATGACCAGTCAACACCTCCATTTAGTAAGGAAGCATCCCTGTTTATAGGCCCATGTGGTTTAGGCCATTGTGTTAGGTTTGGACAAAGGGATTCTGTTTCCCAGGATGTGGCTGAGGTCACTCTGCCTCAGGGCAGGGCTTGGCAGGCCTCCCACGGGGCAATGCATTATGAACCATTTCTCATCTCTGTCTAGGTTCTCTCCTATCTAACTTTGCTCCTTCCCATTCATGGGCTGGTTTCTTTGCTTGGGTGTTGAAGGAGACAGCTTTTTGTGGAGAGGAAGACTTCTTTTGCATGTGGGTGAGAAGGATTCTTTAGTTTGGACACTGTGGCTTCAAACCAAGCCTTTTCAATGAAACAACCTCAGAAGGCAGTGTTAATTTCCCCAGGGATTTTAAGCCTGGAGGTGCTCTAAGCACTCTGGCCAATCCTCCCTTCCTTATCGCTCTAGTCCTTTTGTCTAAAAGGTCTTCTTGAGCACCCTAAATTATATCTGAGGTAGATATCTTTATGTGTAATGTCTCAAGTCCCAAGTTAGTATATTACACTTAGGAACAAAAATCATCTGGAAATTATGGACCTTAGGTTTTTATTGCCTTAGACACATTGAGCCAAAACACTCTCACTGAAGTGTGGCACATTGCTCATAAATATCCATTTTGTAAACATTAGGTTCAAAAGGAATTGTTTTTGTAATTATTTACTACAGAAGGCTTCACATCTTACTTAATCACTTTTGAATTTCAACATGGAAAGCACCTGGACCAATTAGAAAGTTATTTCAGTCTGCCTTTTGAACACCACATAGAAACCTAATTAACTTACGTAAGTTTCAAGATCACAGCTGTCTGTCCAGCCTTGTTTGCGGGAATAGCCAGATTAATTCTTACAAATAGGAAAACGCAAGTAATTGCCAGTGGTTAACAGTAACAGCAAGTCTTTTATGTCGTTTTATATTTTGTTAATTTTCCTTCATGAAACGTCCTGTCCCTGATCCTCAGGTAGTTCAGGTTTTGGGTGGGTTAAACAAACATGTGCACTTGGCACTTTTTTCCAACACCATGCAGTGAGACCCTGGGCCCTGAGACCAGACCAAAGTGGGACGTCTCAGAGTCCCTGGGCATCAGGCACTGCTGAATTTTTCTGGAGGCTCTGGGGTGATATGCCAATGAGGCAATTTGGAAACTCTACAAAAATATCCAACCAGAGTACCCATCAGGCACACCATGTGGATGTAATGTAAGCATGAAGGAAGGAGAAGCATTCATTCATTGTGGGTGCCAATGCTAGAGGAGGAGTGAGAAGTGGACACTGAGAGGAAGAAGAGGCAAGAAGAATTTTCCCAGCTACAGGAACATTATTTAGGATTTTTGTAGCCTTGGTGGAGAACAAAAAGGGATCTTTTAAGGGTAAAAATCAGCTTACAATCTTCATGAACACATTATGAGGCATTCCTTAAAAACCTAGAGACAAATGCAGAAGCAAGCCTGTTGAATCAGGAAGGGGTGGGTGAATTCATTCCAGGAAACGCTAGAGAGAGAGAATGGTATGTGAGTTAAGCTTTGAGGAATAGGGAGGAGGGCATGCTAGGCAGATGTAACCATGGGGAGAAAGAGAGAGAGGTAGTAAGTAGCTCCAGATCCGGTAGGGTGGCCTCTCCACCGTGACTGAGTGTGAGGATACATGTCGGAGTCCGGCTGCAGTTGCGACAGGCTAGGACTGAGGAGCTGAGATGGATCCTGGAAGCGAGTTATTTTGTGTGATGTGTTTTATTTTGAGTAGAAGGATGACACGATTTGCTCTCTTTTAGAAAGACTGCTCAGAAGGTGTCTTCAAGTGCGAATGAAAGGAGGCCATCCTAGAGGCAGGGAGACCCAGTCAGGAGGCAGGAGGGAGCCATCTGTGCTAGACAGGGAGCCCACACCAGGTGGCCATCGGACCTGATAGTGGAAACGTATATGAGAGACACCTTTGAAATAGTATCAAAAAATATTTGAAAAAATATTGGAAAAGTATTAAAATAGTATTGAAAAGTACATATAGACATGTACTGCGTATAGGAGGTGAAGACTAGGGAGGAGTCCCAGATGAACCTGAAATGCTTGGAAGGGGCACTTCAGGATATGGTGATGATCCATGTAGAGAAGGAAGAGTAGCTAGTAGATTTAGAAATTTAGATTTAGAGTGTTTTTATATCTAGAAAAGAGGAAGATGTTAAAAACGAATTTAATAACCTTTTAAAAGTTTATTATGACTTGAGAAAAAACATTGAAATGTGTTTCTATTTTGGATTTTTCTAAATTTCACCAGCTTTTGTGCTTGTGGGGACAAAAGGGTATGGCTCGTTGCCACTCTTCTTGAAAACATCTTTAATGCGGTTTTGGAATTAATAAATCTTTGGTTGCTTCTACACATATTTCTTGGGGAATTTTAGAGGCCTTACAAATGAATCATTTAAGATAAATGGCTTTGAGATACTGTTGTATTTTATTTGGCTCAGAAAATGCACCTGCATGAAATTGAACATTCTTATTCTATCGCAGTAAGCTGCCTTTCCCTTTGTAAAAGGGAAATCAGACCATGTGAAAAATAACTCCCCTTTCAGGGACTGACAGCATCATTTTCTCTTTCTTTTTCCCTTTTTCTTTTCTGTGAAAATTCTTTTTGATGGTCATCGACCCACTTGGCAGAGCGCCTCCTTTTTTAATTCTCTGGGCAACTATGCTCATGAGCTGGTCAGCTCTCTTAAAATCCCTAGCAAAGAAACGTTTCGGTTCCCTGGTTAGGGATACTTTTCTGGCACATCAAATGATGTTCCCAATTTTAAATAGGACTTCTGGTCCAGACATTCTAGAATGTGATGATTGGTTCCCTGAATTTCTGTAGGCTTTGATAGTAAGAGATGAAAACTTAAATTGCATTTCATACTTTTGACAAATTTATTCAGTAAGTAAATTATCCTATAGGAAAACAGACAAAAGTCTTTTGTGAGTTTTAAATTCTTTTTATTGTATTTAGGGTTACAAGGGTAGAATTATATTTATCTGAGGGACTGAAGTGGTTGCAGGCATCAAATGTGATTTTTATGCAGAGGTTTTTTTTGTTTTGTTTTGTTTTAATGGTACTTACATTATCATTCAGTATTTCTCTAACTTAACTTGATACTTTGGAAACAAATGAACAAGCTTAGAACCCTTCACCTGAAACATAATGTATGTTAGTGTGGTAATGGTGTCTTCAAGATGGTTGGCGTCACTCTTCCCTTCTTGCATGCACATGCTACTCTTTACGTCCACAGGTAGAGTCTAACTTCCCTCCCTTTGAATGTGGGCTGGCCGCAGTGACTTGCTTGACCAATACTAGAATGCAACAGAGTTAATATTCTAGGAGTTCAGAGCCTCCATCCTGAGAAAGTCTGTAACTTTTGCCTGTGTCTCTGGGAACCATGCTGTGAAGACTGCAAGTCCTGTGGTGACGTCACAGGTAGGCGCTCCACACAGCAGCCAACACGAACTGCCAGGCATGTGAGGAAGCCATTTTGGACACCTTGTCTAATTGAAACCTCAAATGACTTCAGCTGCAGCCAACTGACTGCAATTATAAGAGAGACTGAGAACTGATGTCTCTAACTGTCAGCTCTCAAAACCATGTCAGCCCACATTCAGTCCACAAACCCAGTCCACAGAACCATGAAAATAACTACTTACTTTATGTCACTAGGTTTGGGGGTGGCTTGTTATGCATCAGTAGGTAACTGGAACAAGTGCTAAATGTTGCACAATGCTGAGTAAGTACAATCTTAATTGTATAATATGCTTCTGCCTTTTAAAGTGGTTGACATTTCTGGACAAAGTGCTAAAGTAAGCACATACAAGCATGTTCCTAAGCATAAGTTAGCTGTTGGATTGTGATATCATCATTTAGCAACGTTTAGCAATGTTTTGTAATTGGGGAAATACAATTTTTAAAATATAGTTTAAAGAATAGTACTAACAGTTGTCTAAAAGGTATATGGTGCTCTGAAAAGGACTCTAGAGATCAAGAAATGTGTGACCACTAAGGCTCTCATGATACTTACGTACTACTTCAGTACTTTGCATTCAGAGTCTGATGGCAAATCTGCTTACACAGTATTTAAATTTATATAAATGAGCTAAAATAAGACCTTTCCTTTAAATAATAGGCCCTATAATATGTGTGATATTGGGATGGCTAAAGTGAACAGGTTCATCACCATCATAAATTTTCTTTGCAATGCTTTTGAGAAAGGGAAATGATGACCGTAGAATGTGAAACTGGGTTACCTGGCAGTGTTATGATCAGGAATGCTATCTGTTTGGGCATCTCAGATGTAATTCAGAATATGTAATTCTTGCCTTTGGGGCTGGTGGTCTGGCAAACACAATTACGGGTAGTCTCTGCTCCCATGTAGTGATCATGAATAAACAATTGGGACATCTCCTGTTTGGGACTTCTTTCCTGATGAGGAGACTTTCTGACTGAAGCTGTTTAAAGTACACAAACCTCAGTTTTTTTTAATTTAACAACTTACTGTTATAATTTGTTTATATGTTTCTCTTGTTTAGATCTTGACTTCCATGTAGACAGAAATCTTCCCAGTCCTTTTTCCTTAGCATCTGTGTGCCAGACTCCTAGTGGTTATCAGACTTTTGAATGAATGAAGTAAACATATATCAGAAGTAAACTGTATTAATTTACCAACAAATCTATAGCTAACTAAGATGTATGAATTCACTCATTCATTTATTTAGCAAACATTTGTTGAAGGACTACAGGGTGCTACAGACTAAGAATACAGCAATAGACAATTCAACCATTATCCCTACCCTCAGTGTTTGGAGCCCTTCTGTGATAGGAAGTGTAATTCTTGCTTAATCAGCCATTTCTTCTCATACTCAAAAGATTCAAGAAGACAAGAGCATGTGTATTTAGCAGACATTTGTGATAGTGCCCACTGTGTGCCAGAAACTGTTGTGTCCCAAGCCCTGCCTTGTGTCCATCAGGAAAGATAAGCAATAAGGACATTATTTTAAGTCATAAACAATAACGGGTGTACAAGTGATGGAGTAGGAAAGTACCGGGTCCCAAGTCTATAACCAGCGCCAAGCCTCATCCTGAAGTCTGGATGCCTTTGTCATGGCCCTCTCCTGTGCCTTGCTGGACCTTCTTTGTTGTGTTGTTGTCTGTTGTTACACCTGCATCTCTGCCTTTCCCTAGGTTACAGTGAGCGGGAGGCAGTCCTTTCTGTCCAGGTGGCAATGGATGACTAGACACCTGTTGCTCTGTGCTTTGTGTACCATGTGGATGTACACTGGGCCAGCTTTTCCCTGATTGCCCTCTTGGGCTATTCTTAACTAGCTCTAAAGACTTTGTCCTCAGAGGTCTGTTTGCTGAAGAGGAAAGCTGAAAGTCTGGGGTCCTCCAATGGAACCACGCTACTCCATTTGTCTGCCCTGACACACCAGGCATACAAAGCTCACGTGGGCCGTGTGTCTCAGGCTGCAGCATAGACCATATACAGTCCTTCGAGCTTCGGTCTCATCTCTAGTGGGTCATTGTTCATTTAAGACAGCATTTGGATGGAGATCAATGAGAACAGTGTTACTAGGGAGTAACATGAAAACCCATCTCATTCGCAGAAAAGAAAGTAGGTAATTTGCAAGTTTTAGTACTCTGTTAGTAATGAGAGATCATTTTACAAATAAAATATATCACTATGCCAAGGAATTGAGGTTGTGACCATTGATCTAAAGGTTGTCTCTCTTAGATCCCAGGATTTAGGAGAACTTATTTCTTCTGCCCGTGTTTGTTATATATACTGTGTGCCAGAGTTATGCTCGGTGCGAGGGATACATGGTTCAATCTATAATACAGGATGCCTGGGAGTTTCAGGTAATTTTATGTGATTTTTTATCTGATAGATCATGGCATACATAATAATAATAATAATAATAATAATAATAATAATAAAGGAGGCTTCCAGAGTGGATAGAGGGGATGGATGATGAGACCATGGAAAAGCCCTGGGAGGTCTGTGGCCTTAGAATATTGGCTCTGTTAGATTCTGCTAAATATTTTGTTTCTAGCTGATAATTGGCGAGTACCAGTCCCACTCGGATTATCAAATTACTTTATTCTTAAATCTTAGAGATCTCTTTGTTCTCTGATTCAGTGATCCCCTGGACTCACTTCAGCTTGCCACTAAGTTTTGATTATTCTGCGCAGGGAGTTTTGGGTAGAGATAAGGGAGTGTTTCAGGAAAATACTCCCAGGCTAACCATTCCTAGAGAAACAGCAAATCCTTTTCTAGTGGCTTTTTCCTAGGATCCATTTGGTCTCCTTTTTCCCACTGCTTTAGAACAAGGAATAAAACAACTGTGCCTAAAATCAAAAGGCTTCATTTCCTATCCTCCTTCCAGATAGGATGGGAGAGCTCTTCTCAGCAGCTTAAGTGAGCAACTCTTTCCTGCCCCAGCAGGGTACACAAAGACAGATGTAAGTGACTTTTTTTTTTTCCCCATCTGTCACATAACCTTCAGTCTGGGACTAGTCCCACAGCCGAGACAATATTTTAACTGAGGTATTGATGAAGCTTTGAGCTTGTGAATAATGTAAAATTTAGATGGATTTTCATTTGAAGGGATTATTTATGGAATATTTGGTTAACTGATTGACATTAGTGTTATCCTGAATGATGGAAATAAAATCAGATCCCTGTGTGTAAGTTGCAAATACTTGTGATGACATACGGTTTATCTTGGTTATCTCACATAAAGCCTTAAAGATCAAAAATGAAAAGAATTTATCATAGAGGTTTCTGTGACAGTTTCATTTTAACTTTGCTTAACAATGACTTCAAATATTAGTTGCATATATAGAGGACTCCTGATTAAAGAAACGTCCTTTGACCAATGTGGTAGGTTTCTGATTGCAACTCTTTAAGATTTAGGAGAGCCTACGTTTAGTCTCAGTTGGCCAACGAATGTTATTGAGCCAACTTCTGTGTTATGTACTGTGTATTCAGGAAGGGTTAAGAAAAAGTCCTAGCCCTGAAGGATTCTGGACAGAGCAGCTGAAGGAGATGATCAGCTAGAGCAAGGCAGGGCCTGTGATAGAAGTGTCTCCAGGGTACAGAAGAGGGACACCTGCCTCACTCTGGGACAGGAGTGCAGGCCATGAAAGGTGTCAGGAAAAACATGGGAATTTAGTCTGTGGGAATAGAAAGCTCATTCCTGAAATCTCCATGGATTGAAAAGAAAATGACTGAGCAGCAGAACATTTTCCAAAAGGAAACCGAGGAAGAGCAGCCAAAGTAGCTGAAGGAGAACCAGGAGAAAAGAGATGGCATTAAAGCCAAGGGAGAGGAAGTAGTAGCCATATGTGCGGTCATCCTCTTGGAATTCTGTCATCTCCGGAAGCCTATTACAGGTTCTGGAAAGCCCAGCAGTAAAGATACCTCTTGTGGTTTGTTTAACCTAGCATTTGCCAAGATGATTTAAGCAGAGTGAGTGAGTGAGTGAATGTGTGTGGGGGGATGTATGTATGTTCTACTGTATCTCACTGGGGCTAGTGTTCGGTAAAACACAATTTGAGAAATGCTGGTCTAATCCATCCCATGTATGGCTGCCACAGTCATATTTACAAAGGTCTGATTTGATGACGTGTCTCAGTTACCAAAGAAAACACAACAGACAGAAGCAACCCCAAAGGATCTCTCACTACTTCAGGTCGGTCCACAGACAGGGTAGCCCAGGGTACCCTGTGCCCGACTGGTCATATACCTGCAGCTCCCCAGTCCAGCCCTCCTTCCCCCGGAGCGCACGGGCGCGCGCGCACACACACACACACACACACACACACACACACACTCTGAGCTTTGGCTGGTCTAGACCAGGCATCTTTATCCCGAGGTTCACAATGTTTTCTGCTTCAGTGTTTCTTGACGGTGCAGATAGAATTATCCTCATTCCCTGGCCTCTTTGTTCCTCATCCTCTCCCCTTCTCCCACTTCTGTCTGTGGAGATCTTAGCTTCTTAAAGCTCCTGGTCAGAAACCACTTTCTATCCAGCCTTCTCTACCACCTCTGCCATGGACATACTTTACTGATACATTATATTATATTATATTTGTTCTTTTCTTTTTTTTTTTTTTTCAGTTTTAGAGCCTACTTTTCCTTTTCTTTCTTTTTTCTTTAGAGCTTATTTCATTTAATCATTCAGCAATATAATTTTATGTCTTGTAATTTTATAGCTAACCTAGTATTTATATATCTTTTCTGTAAAAATGGACTTTCTAAATAGGTCTTCATTAGTGGTGAAGGGGCACACTTTCTAAGACTTATTCTCAGCCACCAAGAGTTTTCTGTATACCCGGAGGGGAGACAGACTCTCACATTATTAAATGGATCTTCTTCCAGAGAGAGGATCCATGTGTAAGAGGAATGTTGGAATGTGCAAAATATAGCAGCTCACTTTGCCCAAGGGAGACCAGATAGAGTTCACTGAAGAAGTCTGAATTGGGTCAGAAAACAGGAGTATGAGCTTTCTTGGGAAAGAAGCGGAACTGGGGGTAGGGCATGCCAAATCAACGGAGCGCTGTGTGCAAAGTCATGAAGTTGTGCTTTGTGAGTTGTTGAGAAGCCCAGTGGGGGAGCCCGTGGTGTGTGTTGAAGAGAACTGAGCATAAGGTGGGGGACTAGGCAAGTTCCACAAGACCACGAGGAGATTTCTGTGCTGAGACAGGAAAATATGATTGATTCCATAGCCAGTAATGAGTCAACACAGGCTTTTTTTCCCCCAGTGAGGAAATGAAGGAAGTAGAGAAGTAAGAATCCTAGAGGTTTTCTGCTTACAAATACAAAACTGTGAAATAAAGACAAGTGTTTCCTCCAGTTAACTCTGTCGCCTAAACTAACATGTTGTTCATCTTTTGTATCAAAATTTTTTATACGAAAACTATCTTTCATATTAAGACTAACAAAATGTGACTCAAATGCTAAAGCTGTAGTTACTACTATTCCTACTGTGAGAACAAAACATAGGACACAACTGTCTCTTCATTCCCCATGGCGCCCTCAGTGGAAACCTGGTGTATAATCTTGGGGTTGCTCTCTCCAGTTGAACTAGTTTCTATAACGGCTGAGGCAGAGTGGTGTCAGAGAAAAACTTTATCCCCCTGGCTTGGGCAGCCCCTTTGCAATAATAATGTCGTTATTTCAGAGACATCTACTCAGTTCCTTTGTGAACGTGCTGTATCAACAAAGAGTATATGTATGGCAGTTTGCAGATTTAGCTAAAAGAAAACTCTATAAATATTTGGCATTTCTGCTAAATGATGATTGCTGCCTTGCTACCACTATATTATCTTTAGACTTTAATAATATACTTCAGGATTTAAAGGAAAGTACATGCTGTGTGACATGTATAAAGAGAATTTTTCTTTGTTTTTGAGATAGGCAATATACAATTAATTTTTCAAAGAAATGGGCCCATTATTCTTAGAAAAGTAACACATTTTCTATTCTAGTTTCTCTCTGAAACAGAATTTTATATTCATCTTGCACTCTATTCAGGGACTTTAATTACTAAAGTATCATAGGAATCTTGAAATAAAGGGCTATTTATATGAAGGTTCCATTAATGGATTTCAAGAACAATGCTCTATCTAGGTTCATACATAATTTCCTTTCTTCATAAAATCACCCCAGGTATATCTTCATAATTTGTGTGCCTTTTTCAATTTTGAATTACATTATTTATGTGTGTATTTTAATAATACATAGAAAAAAGCAGGTTAGTAATATATAAAATACCCTATTGAATTCTTATTATGAGCCAAGCATGACATTAGGCAAAATCCAGTGACACAGTATAAAATCTCATGTTCCAAAGAGGGAAATAAGGTTTAGAGAGATTAAGTAACTTGTCCAGTCATATGACTAGTGGGCAGCACAAAGATTAGAAATTAAATGCCTTTATCACTAAAAATCTTTATTCTTTCTCTCTCTCTCTCTCTCTCTCTTTCTCTCTTTCTCTCTCTCTCTATATATATATAAATATTTAGTTATCAAGATGTTCTAAAGGATTAACTTCCAGGTTGTATGAACCCATCTTTTACAAATACTCCAAGAAAGCTGGTGCTGAGTTCTCATTCAGTTCAAAAACAACTTGTTGCTGCTAAGTACCTTTTAAGTCCACTGCTGTCCTTTCCTCCTTCCGCATTGCAAAGTCCCCAGGGTTCGTGCTGTGAGGATGTTCCAAGAGGACTCTCACAAGGACACTCCTCATCAAAAATTATTCCACAGTACCAGTATGACCTCTACAGGCATTTTCCCTTCACTTGCACTTTTTAAGCTGTTTTCAGTAAAAAATATTCTTAATCCTTTGAAAGCCATCAGAGAGGGATGTTTCATGCCCTTGTAATCCATCTTAATAAGTGAAGTTTCAACGTAGGAAGATTTACTCCTCACATTTTACCTAAATTCCTCATTTGTAGTTGCTCTGCATCATTGGAAATTAAAACAGCATTTTCAATGTAAGAACCTTTCATATCTTTGAGGGTCGATTTTCAGCATAATATTTTAGACTATTTTAGATATATTCCTCCAGGAAAATACATCTAGGCCAGAAGTGACTCCCAGTAGGACATATGGTAAGTTGATATGAAGGCCAGTGGTCAGGTTGAGTGAATTATGGTTTTGAGGGACGTATTGGGCCTCTCAGCCATACTGCCTTCATCTTAAGGAGGTTGTGAATATTTTTTAAAAGCCTTGATTTCAGTAATTCTAGGTATTTAGGGTGAGATTTATTCTTAAATTCATGAAGGAAGCAAAGGGCCTTTAGGATAGAGGTCATTTATTCTGGTTATAGTTTAAATTATAGTTATATCCATAACTTTATTATATCCATAACTTTAATCTAGTTACATCCATAACATACCCTTATTCTCCATAAAAGAGGTGTTATTCTTTGATTTCAATATTTTTCACTATAATCTATGAAGCAGTTAGTGGTTCCCAGAATATATCATTATAGTCTGAACCAAACCATATTTATATTGAAGTAAAAATCTGCTTTCCCTGAGAAACATTAAACCTCTGGCTATCTCTTTCTTGTCTTTATGCTTCAGATTAAATCCTTATTCTCTCTATCAGTTGTGATTCAGTAGAGTGAAAATCTCCTTCTGGGGTGTGAGAGTCATAGCTGGTAGACAGGCTTCAGCCACGCTGCTCCTGAAGAATATTTAAGTGTGCTGCTTGCCAAATCCCATTTTTCATCAGTCCTAATCTCAACTTCAGTTCTCAATTTTAAATTATCTTTTGTGGGGGCCATAGATTTGGGTATTTTCTAGTGAAATGATATTTGTTGTGTATTTTTTCTATGTAGTTAGTTTACTTATTTTAGGAAATCTGTGATGCAGATATTATCCTTTCTTGTGACTTCAGTTCTTTCCAGAGAGTATTTAAGTATGAATATTAAAAAGTTAATGCCATGGGGGAGCCTGGATAGCTCAGTTGGTTAGGCATCCAACTCTCATTTTGGGTCCAGGTCCTGATCTCAGCTCAGGATCGTGAGATGAAGCCCCAGTGTCAGGCTCCACACTGGGCTCTGCACTGTGCTTGGAGCCTGCTTAAGATTCTCTCCCTCTCCATCTGCCCCATCACTCCTGCAGGTACCAACTCTCTCTTAAATAGAAGAGAGTTAAAAAAAAAAAGTTACAGGACAGCTGCACCCCAATGTTTATTATAACAGCAGTGTCCACAATAGCTAAACTATGGAAAGAGCTCAGATTCCCACTGACAGAGGAATACATAAAAAGATGTGGTATATATGTATATGCAATGGAATACTACTCAGCCATCAAAGATGAATTCTTGCCGTTTGCAATGACAAGAATGGAACTAGAGGGTATTATGCTAAGCAGAGTAAGTTAGTCAGAGAAAGACAATTATATAATTTCACTCCTATGTGGGATTTAAGAAACAAGACTAATGATCATAGGGGAAGAGAGGAAAAAATAAAACAAGATGAAATCAGAGAGGGAGACAAACCATAAGAGACTCTTAATCTTAGGAAACAAACCAAAGGTTGCTGGAGGGGAGGGGCTGGAGGGATGGGGTAACTGAGCAATGGACATTAAGGAGGGCATGTGATGTAGTGAGCACTGGGTATTATGTAAGACTGATGAATCATTGACCTCTTCCTCTGGAACTAATAATACATTCTATGTTAATTAACTGGATTTAAATTAAAAATAATATTAAAATAGTAAAACGAATCAGCCAACTAGTTAACAAACGAACAAACAAAAATCAAGTTAATACCATGATCTTAAGGCCACACAAGGCAGAATATGCAGGTGGGCTGGGTGTTGTTTGCTGGAAAAGTAAAAGATAGGAGTTTCTATAAAAGAAGGACTATAGCAAGTTCTATGATGTCATGTGCTTATAAAACAAAAACAGAATTCACTTAAAGAATAAGTGAATTGGTCTTTTTCTTTTTATGAATGTTTGGAAACTCCTAGTGTAAGTGTTCTCTGAAATCATCGTTGTATGGAGTCAGAATATATATTCTGATTCTTTTACATATAACAAATATATGTCAAATAAATATATAAATATATATATAATGTTTATAATTTTCTAAATATATGAAGATAAATAGACTTATAATAATTTTACAAATATACAAATAAAATATAAATATATACATATATTTTAACTTAGTTCCCTATATGATTATATGTTCAAGATTATCAATAGAAATAGTAGGAACCAAAATCGAGAGCAATTTTTCAATGAATTTTTGTCATGAAATGTTATTTGTACTTTTTTATTATTTTTAAATTTTATCTGCATTTGAAAGACCTATCAAACAGAGGTATTGTTTTTTCTTAAGTTTTTCTTTGTAAAACTCTGCTTTACAGTGATTATGATGGTGCTCATTGTTTGTGGTCTTGTTGCCAGATTGTAACAGATGCATGGGACAGAGTACTGATTTCAGATTGGGTGTTCTGGAAATCGTGAGGCAGGTCAAGAAATTCTGGAGGCTGGTAATCAGACCTGCAGCCCTTCTCTCTCCAGGGTTAGTGGTTGAGCTAGGCTAAAGTTGGGAATGACAGAAGCCACTCATCCAAGGACTGATTGTTATCATGCCAGAAGACGGGTGGTCTGAGCTTCTTCAGTGGTACTTACAGAGTGGAAAGTACCTTCCGCCTTACCAAACAGTGACAGACGCTTGAAAACCTCCTTGAGATTGACGACTACCTTGAGGCTCCCTGACTGCCTCGCTGCCCAGCCTTAAAGCCCTAAAGCCTGGACTTACTCCAGGTCTCAAACATCCCAGAGCATTTGTGCCAGACGCAGGTGGATCCCAGCACCAAAACTCAGCACATCAGTGAGAACAATTCTAGAGGTTTTCCTAGATAGTAGATAGTAGCCTCAAGATGCATTACATTGAATTAATTCTATTTATCTCAAAACTTCGTCATTATCACGTCCATAGTATCTATATGTATCGATCTCTGCAAGACTATACGTATATACACATATATGCAGAGACCTTTGTTGCGTATGTGGCTGCTGTTTCAGCTCCTCCTATTCAGGGAGTGAACATACTTGGTTTATTCTCCAGTATAAATTAAAAGCAACATTTTGCTGGAATGTGATGTGCATGACTGCTTTAGATCTATAATATATATTTGGCTTTGTAGAGGCAACAGAAGTGAAGGAACAAAAATTAACATGTGTTTTTAGACATGTAAGTAGCATACCAAGTCATTGCCAAAGAAATGACATTCCATCGACAGCACAGTCTTTAACATGCGGGACAGTTTATCACCAAGTAATATATGACTCAATGGCTAAATTTTGAATTTTCAAAATATTAAATTCTGTTTATATCTCCCCGTTGGCAGGACATGAGTTAGTTCTTGAACATGTGTCCTGTTAAGAGCTGTTGCCGGAGTTGTGGCTGCCGCGTGCTCGATGGCTGTTCCTTTTCACGCAGTCCTGAGTCTGGAGCACCAGAGGCCTGGCCTCCTGCCCATCCCCACCCTCATTTTTGTGTCTTGAGATGACCAGTGTATGTTCTTTGACCCCTCTTTGGGGAGAGGTCTTTGGAGATCAGTTCTGTACTTAATCTGAGAGGAAATCCGTGCACTCACTGACCTCTCTCTGGAGATTTGGGCCTCTCTGTGGCTCATTTCCTTTGTGCACATAATAAAAATCATGGTATTTGAATCTTCCACCAAATGTATTATTTACATTGATTTGATTTAGAGGATATCTGGCTACCAGTAGAAAAACGAATGCCACTGCAAGGATAAAAGGAGAGAACAAATTTCTAAGAGATTGTTCTGGCAATTCTTTTCTTAAATGTTAGCATCTTCTGAGGGGACTGGTGTATGTAAACCAAGGATCGATTACAAAGAATGAAAACATTAAACAAGATCATCTCAATATGCAAAGGAATGGGTCAGAATTGAGATCTGCAATTCTATTAGGCTTTCTGTGCCTTGCAATTTAGTAAAAACAAGGAAATTGCCTCAATTCGAAGTCTTTTCTTTTACCTAATATGTGCTGAGAGAGAATGTGTTGGATGATTTCTGAGTAACTCTGACAACTCATAAGTAGCTCTCTCTGTCAAAATGTTCTTTCTTTAAACAAAACAACAAAATGAAACCCACCTTTTTTGAGGGGGGGGAGCATTTTGGTTGGCCCAAGCAAAAACTTGGCACTTCACCCTGAAATACTGGTCTTCTTATTCCTCAGCCTCCTTTGTCCTTCATCTTCCAGCATCTTAACTTACGGCAGCTGGGATGAAAAGCCACTCTTCTCATCGGGGACAGTCAGTGCTCATCCTGAGTAGCTGAGTTCATCCTGCCAATGAGGTGACAGACTTTGACTATTTGTACCTGGAGTGAGAGAGCAGGAGAGAGATCAAGGAGGAGTGTAGGCAGGCCTTGTGTTACAGAAACTTTCTGTTTAGTGTATTGTCCTATCAAGTGACAGCGGAGCACATCTGTTGGGGTGATTCCTACAGTCCCTCGATGGTATGTAAATGGGCCGTTACAACTGGCCATTATTCCTAAATGCAGGCAGTGGTGGTGTTTAATGTAGAAACCGACTTGGCATCATCTTGCACTCTGCCACACTGAGGAGATTCCTCAGGTGTGGAGCTTCCAGGGCCGAACCCCAGCTCGTCCCAGGTAAATGGGGACAGTTGGTCATACTAGTCAGAGTTCTTAAACTAACGAGAAGTCTCTTCTGAAGGAACATACCAAACCCCAAACAATCAGAAGCTGGTGAGTGAGGTCACCATTATCTTAAAAAAAAAAAAAAAAAAAGAGGCAAAATCAGATTTGTTACTGGTTACTGTTGATGACAGTAGGTCATTTTGTTTTGGGGGTAAGAATGGTATTTTGCAAAAGGTAGGAAGTATATATCAGCCTGTGGAGTCTGTGTAGTACCGCCAGAGATTACAAAAACTTTTCACAAGATACTTATCCATTTGTGAAAGAAGACTGAGCTCAAATTTACCTGCAGAACAAAACCATTCAGATGAAAAGGGGAAAGAGTGAAGATACTAATTTTATGAGTAAAAATAATGTTCTGTGGTTGCCATTGATTTAAAAATGTTTATGATATTTAAATTTGGGAAACAAAAATATTCCCATTTATTATAGTAATCCTGTTCTCTCTCCCTTCCTTCCTTCCTTTCCACCTTCCTCCCTTCTCTCCTTCCACCCTCCCTCCCTCCTTTCTATCTTTCTTTCCTTTCCTTCATCTCTCCTTCCTCTCCTTTTTCTCTCCTTCCTCTCTCCTTTCTGTCGCCTTGCTTTCTCCTTCCTCTCCTTCCCTCCTTCCCTCCTTTCTCTTTCTCTCCTCTCTTTCCCCCTTTCTTTCCCTCTCTCTCTCTTCCTAACCTTATAGACTAACTGACTTTTTGTCAAAACATTGTATGACTTGAGCACATTCAAATCTAGCAAGATCTTTGCCAGGACAGCCTTAGAATCCTCACCTGTGCAAATAGACACTGTTTTTTTCAACATTTTTGAGGTTTGAAGGGGTGGGTTTATGCTACCAGCTCGCTGCCATCTGTGGAGTGTGTTGATTCAGAGATGTAATTTATATTGATGATATGATTTCCTCTGACTTCTGCCTGTGCCTTGATGGTTGTGTTTCACCTGTTGACATGAACTTGGCTGAAATGAATGCTCCGTTGGCCATGGGCGAATTAGTTGCATGTGTAATAGCACCTTTCTGCTGTGTTCTTATTATTTTCAAAGTTGTGTAATGGGATAAGTATGTTATTCCTTTAGAATTAGATATTCCTTTTCTAGGGCTTTGCATTTACATGGAATTTACAATTCCTTTCTCCTTTAGACCTCTGAATAAAGTTTGTAGTTTTGTCCAAAGATGGATTACACTTGCCACCATCACATAAGTCAAAAAGCATGCTTGTTATTTTTGGAAGTAGGCAAGTTGAATTAAATCACTTCTCTGTGGACTAATTGGATCTGTTTCTTAAATGTGAGAGTCTGTGACTATATTGTGTTCTCATTTCACATTTTTCTTTGTAGACCGTACCACTGTATTATGGCCCCTTAATTGACAGGGATATTTGGTATTTGCTGCATATTATATTTCAAATTGTGTAGCCACAAAAATTGAAGGTTGGTGGACAAGTAAACCTCGACTCCATCTACTGCCTCTCCCCTTTTTGCAAATCTGTTAAAGTCTTCTTGAGAATAAGGATCGTGTCTCAAAGCTTGTGTCCCCCACAGTGTCTGGCTCAGTACACAACAGAGACTTTTGCAGATGAATTTACCCTCAATTACACCACCATCTAATCATGGTTTTTTTTCTGATTGCTGTCAGATTACTTGTAAATAGAGCTAGAAACATTTAAATTAATGGGTAGGTAAGCTTAAACTACTAGTCTAAATGTAGAAAAGGATGTTTTTTAAAGGAAGTAATTAGTATTTTTTTTCCTAAGTTTGCCTTTGGTTGTGCATTATTGTGTCTTGAGACCAAATTTTTCAGAAATATCCCATAGGTAAATGAAACAACCTAGAACATCCCCCCCAACCCACCAAAAAAAAAAAAAAAAAAAAAAAAAAATGAGGCTGTTTCAAACCTCTAAGAATTACTTTGATTTTCATTAGCAAATTTTTAGGATACAACAGAAAAAAATATTGAAGACAGTACGTAACAAACTAATAAGGCAGTCACATTAGCGTCCTGTGTTCTCACAGCTCAGCTTGTCGTGTCATGACTGACTTCTTTTCTTTTTTTAAGATTTTATTTATTTATTTGAGAGAAAGGGAACACGAGCAGGGTGAGGGGCAGAGGGAGAAGCAGACTCCCCACTGAGCAGGGAACTTCATTCCCGGCTCCATCCTGATCCTGGGACTCCTGGATCATGACCTGAGCCAAAGACAGATGCTTAACTGACTGAGCCACCCTGGCACCACTGATTGGCTTCATTTCTGATTGTTATATGAAACTCAGTATTTTTGGACACTCTATGTATATTTATCAAAACATACAGATATAAATATAGATGCACATACACATTTATCTTTTCCATATATCCTTTATATTTTTATATTTATTTCCCTCTACTCCCGTCTACTTCTTTCCCTAATATATTCTCATATTTTTGTTATAATTTGCATTTATATTTCAGAGTTTCATTTATAATTTTGTAAGATCATGAGAATAACTTTTTCCTTATTATAAAATTTTTGTGTTCATATGATTAGTCTTCTTTTGTAAGATTTTTGAGAAAAAAATCTAAATAGTTATTAGGCAGGGAAAGGAGTCTCTTCCCTTTAGATAATTTAAATAACAACACTCTTTCACTTAACCGGCATTCCTTTTCTTTCAAGGACTACAAAGAACATCCTTTACAATGCCCAAATCTCACATTGTTCTCAGACTTCTTATCAGCACATACATTTTCAGCACCTTTCTAACTTTCTTCATGTGTATCAGAAAAGTGCTGCTGTCCAAAAGAACACTCACTCCCATCTTTAGAGCTGAGGCTCTTAAACTAGGTTGTACATGGTCATTTTTAATAGCCAGCCACTGACTTTGAGTTTTTGATTTTCTGTTGTAGCATTGTACTTTAGTCTGAGCAAGAAGTTTCGGTGTCACTAGCATGGGGCTGTTGGAATATGGCACAATGATGAGGAAGAAAGAAATGGTAGAATACTTTCATTCCTCAACAACCAGAAGCCCCACTGAAAAGGTCTTAGATGATAAGAGATTTAGTAAGTCACATAACAAGAATTTAGAGTCAGGCCACCTCCTGGTTGGCGAAGACGGTGGCTCCACAAGGTCTTCAGTGGCTCAGGTTCCTGTCATCTCCTTCTGTCCTCGGCCAGCTCCTCTCCTGCTATCTCGTGGCTGCAGCAGCCCACGCTTCACATCTGTACCTGGTCAGCTTCAAGAGGCCAAAGAACCTCTTCCCAAATCCCCCATCAACTTACTTCCTCTGCTCAGGAACCACAGTGGCGTGACCTGCTCCGATCTAAACCCATCCCATCACTGAAAAGGAAATGGAATTGCCATCACTATCTTAGCCCAGCTGTTCCAAACATGGGTCCACACTAGAGTCACCTCTGATCCTCTAAAAATGCCAAAGCTCAGGCCACACCACAGAGCAATGAAATCACACTCTCTGCTAGGGGGTGGGTCCCAGGGATCAACATTTTTGGAAGCTCCCACGTGATTCCACGTGCAGGCAGCTCAGCCTTATCAAGATTCTCTCTCTTGGCTGGGCTCAGGAGCCTCCTCTTCCGCAGTGCTTGACCTGGAGGAAGGGGTTCGATGGGGAGGAAGCCGCAAGACAAGGTCACTATAGACATTGGTGCTGAAGTCAGCATGCCGTAATTTGAGTTTTGCCCTCCCTACCCGATCATGTAACCTTGGTCATATTTTAAAACTAATACTCCTTCATCTGCAAGTGAGAATAACTGTGCCTAATGTGTGGCATTGCTTAACAGTTTAATTGAAAAAAAGATGCTTCAAGTTCCTAGCACTTCACCAGCCAACATGAAATAGACATTCTATTAACATACACAGTAGTGCCTTGGTAGGAGAGAACCATAGGAAGAGGAGGGGAAACAGAATTATTGTTGCTGCTGTTGTATTTATTCATAGTAGTACCATTATTACTTGAGAGGATGGTGGATCTAATTGGAAGTTCTCACTTCTGGTTGCCCATTAGAAGCACCTCAGGAGCTTTGAAAAAGGCCCCAGATGAGCTAAGTCAGGCTTTCTGAGACTGGAGCCTGGGCATCAGCATTTTTGAAGATTCCCTGGGTGATTGAGGTGAGCAGGCAACCACAGTCCACAGGCCAGAGACTGGAAGAATACGAGGGAGAAATGTAGTTAGTTAGGTCCATTTGCCTCTTAATTCCAGATGACCAGTCCAAGTCACCAGTGCAGCCCTAGGAAAACAAGGTTTCTGAGCTGGTTTATGCTTCTTTGCTTGCTTGATGCCAGACAAGCTCTTCTGTCACCTCCGTGCAAGTGATAGGACTTTTTCTAGCCATTTAACTTAAATACATTATTCTTTAGGCCTCAAGAGTGGGTTAAAAAGGGACCGAGTGCCATCTTGTTTCTATTTAAAGTTTGTATACAGCACTTTAATATAAGAATTATATTCTATTTACTGTGCTTATTTTTAGTTTTCTGTATGTGAATCGTGCAGTCATTTTCCTAGTTTATAGGAAGTGTGTTTTCCATTAGCTCCAATGCAAAACCAATTATGGATGTGTTATGTAGAAACCTGCTTTAAATATTCCCCTAGCTTTCTGTAGGCTTCCCGAAGAGTTACAGTTTCTAGGTGCGTTGTTTACTAGGCCATGGGTATATTTTGTCATATGTTGAAAGATCACACCAGCTATAAAAATAAGATGGTGAATAAAAAGCCACGAAAGCTATAAACATCTGTAAAAGAAGTTCTCTAGGCAAGGCTGCTCGTTAGAGGGAAACTCGGTGCATTTTGATTGTGTGCAGCTGGTGGCACATGAACTTCCAGAAACGGGGCCATTAAGGGGAGCTGTTAGATATATGGCAGCCGCCCTATGGGCCATAGATCTGTCCCCTCAGCTGTGTGTAATAGCAGCCTGTGGGGCCGCTCTCGTGAAGCTTCCCCTGATTCCACCTGCGGCTCTGTCGTGAACTGGATGTTTTATGGAACTGGGTAGTCCTCTTTTGGTCACAAAACCAGTCTTACCAAGAAAATTAGCTGGCTCCTAGTAAAGTGGAAAAATCTGGAAATATCAGCATGGGCTTCACAGTTTCTGCGACCCTGAAGAGCAGATGTCCAGGCTGACCTCTGCTCCGTGTCAGGGCCACCGCAGGATGCTTGCTGCCTGGAGGTCTCATTTATTTTTCTTGGAGGACCTTTCATGTGTAATACCACGTATGGTACGATGCTGAGCCAACTAGACAAACGCACAAGAGACCCCCTCCTCTGGACAGGAATCTGAGTGAAGAGCACGGGTGTGCGGGTCTGGGGGGAGAGGAGCTGGATATCAGGAATCTACTTGTGAGAATGTGTTTCTGTGGCTGGCAGTGGGACCAGGCCTTGGAGCACTGGTCTTCTCTGAGCAGGCATTTCTGAGCATTTCTGACTTCTGAGATGATGAAATGTTTACAGGATCCATCTTTGTGAGACCAGAAATAGTTTCCCTAAAAAAAAAAAAACAAAAACACACACACACACAAGATCTTTGAAGCAGAGGGAGAATGATGATGTTTTAAGTTTTAGTATAAAATGAAAGCAACTCTTTGTAGTTTCCTTTAACTTTTTGTAAGGAAATATTTAAACCCACAGAAACAAAGAGAATAGGAGAGTGAATCAACATGGAGCCTCACTCAGATACAACAAACATTTTTTTTCCATTTATAACCTCTCCACTACCTCAACCATAAAATTTAGAATTTGTATATATAATACTAAAATGACATTTAATCCAAGATTTAGATGTAATTCTCTTGGTAGTTATCTTTTATACAAGTTGTATGACATAATTTGTTCACTTAGAAGATGACACAACTGAATCATGGGGATCTGTGATCAGACATTTTTGGTCTAGACCCATGCTAGCCAACGTGTGGCTTGAAGACTGGTACCGGCACACAAACTCTTTGTTTCTGGCCCGTGGTGAGATAGGTATAGAAATTGTGAGGAAGTACTGAGGACTTTTGTAACATTTTGGCATTGTTGTACATCCAAGTGCATGATCATTTTTTTAGTAATTCAGTTTCATCCTACTTTGCCACTGTATCAGTCAGCAACACACTGAGAGAAATACAATCTTTCACTGCAAATAATTCAGGAAGTACTCTTCTGTATGGCACTTCTGTGATTTTGCCTTTGAGAGGACATTTGACAACATCTGGAGATTTTTTGAGTTGGCACGATTGGAGAATAAATTTGGAGGGGAGAGGTATGTGCTACTGACATCTAGTGGGTACACAGGACAGCTCCCTAACACAAAGCATTATCTTACCCTAAGTATCAGTGGTACTGAGGTTGAGAAATCCTGCTCTAGACTACTGTGGAGGGCTTAGGCTATCTGTGCCTTGCCTAAGGAAGGTTTGGCAAATGGGTCTTACCAGGCTGACAAGAGTCTAAGGCTGTTTGTATGTGACCTGCCCTTACATGAGAGTCTCTACATTCTGCTTTGGAAATTAGCGAGACCTTTTGTAGATCGAAGAGTTTGATGGTTAAATGATTTTGTCCCAAATGTTATAAAAATATGATGCTTTTACATTTAGTCACAAGTTGTCCGTTTCATCTCTGCCAGGGTTTGTAATGTGCCCAACAGAAGAAAGTCAACCACTGCTGCAGCAGCTGAGAAAATGGGGAACTAGAGATTTATAAAATTTTTGTTTATTTAGAAATTTCATATTTAAGAAATTTATGCCAAATCCCTGTGTCATGAGGTTTTTAAGATTTTCTTTTAAATTTAGAAACGAGAAATAATCTTCTGACAGAAGACATCATTTTTCTGAACTCTGATAGGGGAAATATTAATAGCTAGAAATATTTAGTCTAGAAAAGATAATCAAACGAAGTTAATTTGGAACAAAAGATAACTTTTATATCCTAATATACTTGTGTGTATGTGTGTGTGAGAAAGAAAGAAGACAAAGAGACTTATTTCCACATCTGATTCCTCTTCGGTGAGTTTCTTCTCTCAGATTGTATTTGATGTTCAGGTTGCTCACGTGGAAGTTATTTCATCAACAGCGTGGACACTCTGGCCTTAGTATAGCTTTGAGCAAGACAAATAGAGGAAAGGTTTGTCCATCAAGTATATCCACATATTATATAACAACCAAGAAGCCAGTGTTTCGCTCATAGGTTGAACCCTGTCATAAGCCAACTGTGTTTATGTATGGTCAAAATACCACAGGTTCTGCCTGTCTTTACCATCCTCACTCATTGGGCTGTTTTAATTGCTTACTAATCTTTATTTCTCAATTATCGGAATCAGGCCACCAGGGTCATGAAAGAACATTTATTAACCATCGTTCCTTGACTTCCTTATACCATTTACCTGACTACAAGGGGAAAAGCTCACTTGTTATATTTTCTGTTTCTATTTGATTGGGCCTAACATAAAACAATCAAGGTAATAGTCACAATGCCTACCTATGGCATGAAGATAATCTACCCATGATCCATTCTTATCTTTGTTAGTCTGTAGTGGGGGGCATGCTTCTTTATCTCCTGGCAAGCGATCCTTAGCTAAACTAAGAGGAAGCCTCCGATAAATTACTATTTTAAAGAACTTCAACATTCAGATTCCTCCAAGATTTCTTAAAAATGTGACTTTGTTTCTAAAATGGTTCTGAGATTTATTAATTCAGTTCGTGTTGGGAAAAAAGATAACATTTGAAGTTATTTTTTTATATAGATGGTCATTAGCAATACAAAAATAGGACTTATTATTAGCTGCATAACAAGGTACAAGGTGTAGAGCTCTATAAATCTTACCTTCTGAATGAATTCTGCCAAATGCTGTTTGATTAAAGAGAACTGATTAGACTACTGATTAATTCTGCTTTTGACAGATTACACAGTTTAACTGACAAATAGATTGCCTCCATTTAGTAATGATTCCCCAGTTATGATGACAAAGGACAAGCTATTTGTCAGTTAAACTATGTAATCATTCAGAAACAGAACTAATCAAGGACCTAATCATTTTGTCTCCGGTTAAATCCAGCTAATGAGTTAAAATGTGTAATTTATACTACATATTCCCCTCAGAAATAGTGTTACAATTTCCGTGATATTTTATTGAATCAGATTTTGTGCCCATATTAAAGATTTTTGTAATGGAGGGAGAGATGGAGGAAGAGAATTAGTGGAGTTAGGAGATGGTTAATGTTAAAATGCTGCTAGTGTATGGGTTCTTCGCGGGGGAGGAGCAACGGGGCCTTTGGAAGTCCATTGCTTTCCGAACTTGCTTAAACACTTTTCAGCCACACCAGCCTGTAGATTGTGGAACAGTGTGTACTTGGGAAAGTGGCAGGTAACCTCAGCCTTACCTCTGCTGCCTAACCTGACTATAAGAACTCAAAGATTTCTTAAGCTTTCTGTGTCACATGGTCTCTTGCTGCATCAACCACTACGTAGCTGTCTAGTCCCTGTCATCCTCAGTGAACCTTATAGTAAGGGCAGACAGCGAAGATTAGAGACTGAAGTTCTCTTCCTTCTTTGCACACAAGCGTGGATTCTTCTAGACTGAGAAGTTAGGGGTAGGAATATTTAGGAATGCTCTAGAGGTGACATAGATTTTTTTCACAATTCCCAGAGAAAAAGAGAAGAAGAACAGGTTTAGGTGTCTTTGTACCACTCAGCTTTCTCTCTGTGCCCAACTATGTTTACCTTAGGAGAGGTGGTATTTCTTTCATATGGCAGACCAGGAATAATTGGGAAGAAATTAATAAAGAAGGGGGATGAGGGTTTGGTTTTGTTTCTCTTTTTCTGAAAAATAAAATGCACTTTTTTTCTTCTTCCTATTTCTGTTCATTTGGTTTTCTTAAATTTGAAATGAGTGACCGGTGATCATCTGGCTCTCCCTTTGGTATAAATGCTGGTAACTGGGTCAGGAATTCCCTCACACTTGCTTTGGTACCATTCTCTGTAAATTGGAATCTTTTCAGGAATGCCTGAATGGCTCAGTTGGTTAAGTGTCTGACTCTTGATTTCAGCTCAGGTCATGATGTCAGGTTCGTGGGACTGAGCCCTGCATCAGGTTCAAATGCTCAGCACAGAGTCTGCTTGTGATTCTCTCTTCCTCTGCCCCTCCTCCCACTTGCTCTCACACACTTGCAGGCACACATGCTCTCTATCTCTCTAAATAAATAAGTAAAATCTTAAAAAAAAAAATGGAATGTTTTCAAGGGTGGGCATTAAAGTTCTTTCCAAGAAGCGGTATATGGCATTCTCACCAAATCTGTCAGGAATTATAACTGTCCTTGCACTATCTTCAGGAAAACTACAGATTGTTTAAGACTTGGGGATAAAAGAGATGGACAGATATATGAAAGGCAATCATGGGTTCTTTCTACTATACTTGCTACGGCCTAAGGACTTAAAGAACCTTTCTTTCTAGACTGACGTATAAGTGTGATTACAAAGTCCTTTGTGAGCTAATAATCTTAGGACAAAATCCAAGGGAATCTTTGGCTTCAAATGATTCCTGGTAGAAAAGAGTGAATCCAGGCAGACCCAGAACTACTTCATCAAATGGGTCCCTTTTCCAACTATAATTCTCAATTTTTTGAAATTAGAGGAACCTAACATTATAAATTTCAACTCCACCTCCCTGCCAACACACACATAGAAGCACATGATTGTTCTTTTATAGGTGAAAATGATTAAGTGAAGGTAATATAATTTCAGAGGCATTTGTAAATAAAGTGTATTAAAATAATCAACAGTGATTATTTGACAAAGACCAATTTGAAAAATACTAATATATGAGGGGGTGAGTGTGTGTGTGTATGTGTATGTGTGTGTGTGTATGCGTGTGTGTGTGTGTGTAAATGTTACTTATTCAATCCGAGCCAATGCATAATACACATTTGAGTTTTTGAAAACTTGTGATAACTGCAAAACCCTTGTCTTGCCAGAATCTCCATATGCTAGCTCAAAACCTTTCTCAGCACCCATGGGGCACTGTAGGGTGCTTACGCACACAGTACCTGCTAAGAGGAAATTTAGGAATGAATGAGAAGAATGTTCTTTTTTTTTTCAAGATTTTATTTATTTATTTGACAGAGAGAGATCACAAGTAGACAGAGAGGCAGGCAGAGAGAGAGAGAGACAGAGGGAAGCAGGCTCCCTGCTGAGCAGAGAGCCCGATGCGGGACTCGATCCCAGGACCCTGAGATCATGACCTGAGCCGAAGGCAGCGGCTTAACCCACTGAGCCACCCAGGCGCCCCGAGAAGAATGTTCTTAATCAGTGATGCTCAGACCTTGTTTTTCACTGCCTTTTTTTTTCTCCTGGAAACTTCGCGTCACTCTCTTAGGATGTCATCCCGATAATTGGTCCTGTCTTGGGTTGTTTTCTGACAGATACTTACCTGTCATTGCAGTTGCCACAGTGATGTGCCTCTTACTTCTTTACAAGATCTTGTTCTGTGGGTAAATTGTGGATAGGGAGAAGAGCTTTCCTTTTTTTTCTTTTCATATACATCATATTGATATATCTTTATATGTTTTTAAAATATAAGTTTAAGTAAAATGTTTGGATATAATACAAGTCCCAGGAACTCCAGGAAGTTTCTGATTTAAATACTTACAGTTA
This sequence comes from Lutra lutra, assembly GCF_902655055.1. Lineage (NCBI taxonomy): Eukaryota > Metazoa > Chordata > Mammalia > Carnivora > Mustelidae > Lutra > Lutra lutra. Next base: position 119,559,516 of record NC_062279.1, on the reverse strand, counting down.
CATTTTCAAGTTTTTCTTAAAAAAAAAAAAAAAAAAAAAAAAACCTGGGCAATATTTGAAGAAATAGGCACCAAAAACCATGCAATATGTGAAAAGAGATTGTGTTGATTTAGACAAGATGAAAAAAGCAGTAAACATATTTTTTGGATGCCAGGAAAATGTAGTGTTTTTCTGTTAACTTTGAACAGTCGTTTAAAATATAGAGGCCCTATACAAAACACCTATCCTTGCTGGATATATTAAAGCAAATAGCAAATATCTGAGCTTGTGTGTGTGGCGGGGGAGGTAACAGTAATCCCCAGGATCCAACAGAGCAAACTACAGCCACATGCCAGAGTGATAAGGTGAGGTTGAGAATGAGAACACCTTTGGGGTGTTTGCCGGTATTTGTAAACTCAAGTTTCAGTTTTTAATGGTGATGGAAAAGGAAGCAAGCTCTGGGCTTAGGTTATAGGGCAAGATGGAACCACATCCCACCACAGTGCTGGGACCCTAGAAAAATGATACTCAAAATGAAATCAGGAACTGGAAATAATCTACCTTGGCAAATGGACGTGCTTTGTACATTTAATTGTCTCAGAGTAATTGCCGGCTAGAGAAAGAATTCTCCTTAGAGTTTGTAACCACAGTCTTTCCCTCAAGTGTGTTTAGAGTTCAGACTTAAAATGCTTCCCTGACCAGAAAACCCTAAGGCAAGAAATAAACTTAAAATGGTCTTTGATTGATAGCATCCCAGAATGCCTGGCAGAAGCAAACACAAATGCTGTCTGGAGGGACTTACCCTCAACCTAGGGGTCACAGAATTTTAACAGATAAAGACCACCAAACATGAGCCCATGATTCCAAATTCCAAAAACACCCAAGGAAACAAGAGCCATGAGCAGGAGACAGGAGAAACCACAAATAGCAGAATTAAATTTCCAAAAAACTTAAGATAATGATTTATCAGATGAGGCAAATTATACAAATGTCTAGAATATTTTGAAATAGACATAAGCAAACGAGTAAAAAATAAGATTTTGTCAAAAATTAAGCATAATCTCTCCTCTCTCTCTGCCTGCCTCTCTGCCTGCTTGTGATCTCTCTGTCAAATAAAAAAAAAAAAAATTAAGCATAATTGAAAAGAATCAAATAATTTACAAAAGTTTAAAATATAATATAAATTAAAAACTCAAATGAAACTATTAACAAGTTATTCATACCTGAAGATAATTGATCAACTAAATCTAAAGAAATTACATGTGGCCCAATACAAAGAGATGGAAATGGTTAAGAGACATGAAAAATAGAGTCTGTTATACACCTAATTGGATTTCTAGACTTTCATTTAATAACAAATGAGAAATAAAGTCATTTTCAATCCAATAAAAACAGAATTTACCATCATCAGATCCTCTCAAAGTCAGATAAGAACGGATGAGAAGTGAAGAAATTGTTAAGCATGTATAAATCTAAACCACATTGGTATGTAAAGTAATAATGATTCCGTATCAGGATTAAAAATCAAGACACAAATAAAATACTGCTACACATAACATGTAAGACAGGAGCATTCTTCAGGACTTGTTATTCAGTAGGATAAATTTTAAATTGTGTTAAATGTATATGGTAGATTTGTTAAGGATAACCACTAAGAGAAATAGTGCTCATAACTTCTGTGATAATACGGGGGGTGGGGGGGAAATCATCAATCTAAAGCATGTAAGAAAATATAGGGGAATCCTGAGATTAAGAGTCTTTTATGGTTTGTCTCCTTCTCTGGTTTTGTCTTGTTTCGTTTTTCCCTCCTTTCCCCTATGATCCTCTGTCTTGTTTCTCAAATTCCTGATATCCGTGAGATCATATGATAATTGTCTTTTCTCTTATTGACTGATTTCACGTACCATAATGCCCTCTAGTTCCATCTGCATCATTGCAAATGGCAAGATTTCATTTTTTGATGGCTGCATAATATATATATATAATTGCAAATGGCAAGATTTCATTTTTTGATGGCTGCATAATATATATATATATATATATATATATATATCTAGATATAGATATATATATCTCTCTCACATCTTCTTAAACTTACCCTCAAAATCTGAAGACAATGTTGTCCTGAAGTTTTCATTCCCGGGAATGCCTCTGAGATAGTGAACAATTTGCACCATCTAGTTTAGGGGTTGCAAACTCTCTTGGTCCATGACGCCCTTAGTATCTCAGTGAAATTTTGCGGCCCACCAAACCAGAAGAAAACCTAAGAGTTCAGTTGTTTTAGTAGTTAGATCATGTCAATCATTCAGAACCCAGCCTTGCAAAGGTATGATGTAATTAAAAGAAATGTCCCACAGTCTCATGCTGGAACTGTGAACTGCCATGAGCAAGTAGTTCGGTTTGTCCAGCAGAGGTTGAGTAGTGCTGTTCCTCACGAGCATTTAAAATAACTCATGGTACCCCTCTGGATTTGCTGTGGCACCCTATAGAACTAGATAAAATACCACCCCACTGCCAGCATACCTTAGTAGGGAAGGCTCTAAGTTCACTCAGATTCATGGTGATCTCTTTCCATTGATTGCAGGAGAAGCCATACAAGTGCTCAGAGTGCAGCAAAGCCTTCAGCCAGAAACGAGGCCTCGATGAGCACAAGAGGACGCACACTGGAGAAAAGCCTTTTCAGTGTGACGTGAGTTTGGTTTCTCTTTTCTTTCCCCAGTGTCCTCCAGTAACAGATGTGCTGGAAGAGAGTGTGCGTGTGTCTACGCATGATGTGTGTATGTATGAGTGTGTGTGTGTATGTTTTGCAGGCTGGTCTTTCTGTTGAGATCTTGTGCTGCTTGTATGTTTTGATTGCATAATCCATGTAACCACTATGGAGTCGTTTTGTTCATCCTAGTTTGCTGCCAGCAAATAAACTCTGATTTTCTTTAAGGCACGCTTGCATCCTTTTTTAATGCAATTGAGTTGTTCTTTCAAGATATAAGTGTGTGATGATTCAAGGCAGCTTTCATGTGTCTACCCAGAACTTTGATAGGTTCATGATACTTAAATCAGAGATTCAACTGGTCATAGATACTATTTATTTCATTACAGCCTAACCATCAATTTCTAAAACATGAACAAACTCCTTTGTTTCAATAATGTTGCTAATTGTTTAGATTTTCTGCTAATGACATTTGAATTGAAATGAAATTATAAACACAGTTGTTTACACTATTTATGAAAGGAAAAATACTACCACCGTCAGTAAAATGAATCTGAGTGTTAACTAATTAAGGGAAAAAATTGGTTTCTCAATAAACAGTATCACAATTCTGTTATAAGATTGACAGCTGACAGAAGATTGACACAGGCTTTAGGGAAAACACTTGGATGCTTATTTCTAACACAAAAATAGCAAGAAGAGCATTAATGTACCTAAGTAGAAGAAGGAACATTAAAGTTGTAGTGTGTGAAATTGCACAGTAGAGAATTCTCTTTAAATGTGGAGGGAAACTCGAAGACTTCGTCCCATTAGCATATCGCAACGGATAAAGTACGGTGTAAGCAGTCCACATGAAAGGAAACTCACAAACGCAAGATGTTTTCCTTGTCCATCCATGAAACTTTGGTGGTAAGGTTAAGGCAACAATGTACTCCCAGTGGGCCTACTCATAAAAATACCTGTATGAACAGTGAAATTCTTTAAGGCAAGAAGTACTTGCAAAGAAAGAAATGTACACATGTAGCTCTATCCTGAACCGGAGGTATAGCCCCAGCTTCATAATTTCAATTGGTTTAATTCATTAGTGCTTTTATTGGAAACATTTTCATATAGGCAAAACCTGTTTAGATTACTTAATTGTACAGCTACACAAATAACTGATGGGGCATAGAATTTAAATATTAACTATATACAGACACCTTCCTACCATCACATTCAACTTAAATTTCATTTTATGCTCAATATTTTTTGTCAACTACTTCCTAAGGTAAACGAGACCATGATGTTATTAAAAAAAAAAACAACAACACTGTAATGTTACAAGCATTATTTTTTTAGATTTACTTCTATCTCATCTATTTCTATCCTTTTTTCAGAAGTCTCTGGTTCTTATTTGTGGCTTAAACTGGTCCAGTGAATAGAGATTGAGGGCCTCCAGAACCTCCCTGAAATGCAGCCTCCTTAATAGAGGCTATCTTTGTTCCAAAATCTTACCCTCTTAACCTACTCATTTTGGATAGAAGTCATCCTTTCTCACCCATTTCCCGTCTTTCTTTTTCCTAAATAACACTCAAATCTATTAATTCCTCTCAGTTTCCAGTCCCACTAGCAGTGCGTAACCTGCACCCTCCCTGTGTTCTCCACCCAGCCAACGTAATTTTTTTAACTTGAGATAAAATTCACATAACATAAAATCAATAATTTTAAAGTGCACAATTCATTGGCATGTTGTGCCACCATCACATTGTGTTCTATCTCATTGTGCTCTATCTCATTCCCAGACATCAATGTCCCAAAATAAAATTCTGTACCCACTAAGGAGATATTCCTTACTCTCCACAGACCCTGATAAGGACCAATCTTCTTTCATTTCAATAGATGACCTGTTATGGATATTTCATGTAAATGAATCATATAGGATGTGACTTTGGTGACTGACTTCTTTTACTTAGCATAATGTTTTCAGGGTTTATCTACTTTGTAGCTTGTATCAGTACATCACTCCCTGAATGGTATTCCATTGTATGTATATATCACAACTTGTTTATTCATAATTGATGCACATTTGGGTTGTTTCTCCCTTTTGGCTGTTGTGAATGGCTCTGAGACAAACATGTGCCTACAGGTATTTAAGTACCTGTTTTAAATCCTCTGGACCATATACCTAGGAGTAGAATTGCTGTGTCAAATGATGATTCTGTTCGATTTTTCAAAGAACTTCTGTATTGTTTTTCATACTAGCTACACCATTTTACATTCCCATTAGCAATGCCTGAGAATACCAGTTTTCCCACGTCTTTGTCAATGCTTGTAATTTTCTGTTTTTTCAAATTATAGTCTCCTTAGGGCATGTGAAGTGATATCTCATTGTGGCTTTGATTTAAAGTTCCTAAAGGATTAATAATATTGAGCATCTTTCTATATACTTGTTTGTTGGCATTTGTATCTTCTCTGGAGAAATAGCTATTCAAGTCTTCTTCGCATTTAAAAATTTTGTTATTTGTCTTTTTGTTGCTGAATGTAAGTATTCTTTGTATTTTCAGATACTAGACATTTTCTTACATTCCATAAGTTATCTTTCACTTTTTTAATAATATCCTTTGATGCACAAAACTTTTCAATGTTGGGGGTGCCTGGCTGGCTCAGTTGGTCGAGCGTGCAACTCTTTATCTGGCGGTTGTAAGTTTGAGCCCTATGTTGGATGCAGAGATCACTTAAAAAAAAATAAAATCTTAAAAAATTTTTTTTCAATGTTGAAATCCAATTTATTTGTGTTTTTTTGTTTTTTTTTTTCCTTTTTCTCAACATGCTTTTGGTGACGGATCTAAGACTTGTCAATTTCAAGGTTATGAAGATTTACTCTCCTGTTTCTTTCTAAGTCTGATAGTTTTAAGTCTTACATTTAGGTCTTTGATCTGTTTAATTTTTGAATGTAGTGTGAAGTAGGGGTCCATTCTTCTGCATTAGTTTCTAGTTTTTCACCATTCAATGTGATGTTAGCTGTGAATTTTTTATAAATGCCCTTTACTATGTTGAAGAAGCTCCCTTCTTTCCTAGTTTTCAATATTTTTATCAAGACAGGATGTTGCATTTTGTCAAAGGCTTTCCTTCATCAACAGAGATGATAATTTTTTTTATCTTTTGTATTGTTAAAGTGGTGTATTACATTGTTTGATTTTCTTATGTTGATCAACTGTTGCGGTCTGGATAAATCTGTTTGGTCATGACTTTGAATATGGCCTGTTAGAGTTTTTGTTTTTTTGTTTTTTGTTTGTTTGAAGATTTTTGCATCTATATTCAAAAGGTACATTGGCCTGTAGTTTTCTTTTCTTGTAATATTTTTGCCTGGCTGTGGTATTAAGGTAATGCTGGCCTCACAGAACAAATTAGGAAGTATTCCCTCTTCTTTGTTATTTGGGAGAATTTGAGGGGATTATTGTTAATGCATCTTTATATTTTTGGTGGAATTTATCTGTGAAACTGTCTGGTTCTAGACTTTTCTTTTTTGGGAAGTTTTTTTCTTGTTTGGTGGGTTTGTTTTTTTGTTTGTTTGCTTGCTTGTTTGTTTTTTTTATACAATCTCTTTACTTGTTACTGGTCTCTGGAGTTTTTCTGTTTCTGGAATCAGTTTTGATTATTTGTGTTCTTCTAGGAACTTGTTCATTTCATCTGAGTTATCTAACTTGTTGGCATACATAGTATTCTCTTAAAATCCTTTTTATGTCCCAGTGTGATTGTCTCAAAGTAAACCTAATCATGCGCTTTTTTGTGACAGTGTCTCACAACCCATAGAGTAAAATCCACCTTCTTACATGACTGAAAAGTTAGTTATTCTGGTTTTTGTCAATTCTTATTACTAAAATTTCAATAATCTCTTATCTTTCAGTGGTCTGCATTTTATTTGTATGAACTCTGAGTCTCCTGAAGCAGTGATGCTGTTCTGCATCTCTGTCCCTTGTCCCATGTGGTATCATGCACCACTTCCTCCTCCTGGAAAGTCCTCTTTATTTCTTGTTCACACTTCCTGACTGGCATTTACAAACACACAAAAAAAACACACACATGTATGACATTTGAGTGGCATTTGAGCAAAACTGTAAAGAAAAAAACTGGTATATGTTGACCTCAGTTCTTTATAATATTGCTCAAATGCCACTTCACTCATCAACACTAGCCCCTTAGATGCAGTCATTCCATGCCGTGCAGCAACCCCAATGTGCCACAGGTATTGAGCTTCTGGTATCTTTGCAAATCTCTCTTTCTCCTGCCTGGGTTTCTCTTCTGAATTCTAGGCAGATACTCTGAAGCTGCCTGGAAGACATCTCTCCTATATTCCAGACTGAAATCAGTATCTCCCCAGCCTTCTCAGTCACTCAACATGTTCTCTTTACCTGTACATCTTTCTGAGGGCCCCACCTTCTCCATATAACCCAAACCAAAGTTCTGAGCCTTGTGCCAGACATTTTTTCCCTAAGCCGTGACCAATAGCATCATCTAGTTGAGCTTCTATTATGAGAAAGACACAGTGATCCAGTTTATATATATTCTTACTGATCTGCCCTGTACCCCAGAAGTACCCAGGTGTGATTTCCACCTCTGTGAAGCAAATGAGGCTCACTGAAGTTGAGTGACCTACCTCTTCTCTACCACTTATAACTGGCCAAGTCAGGATTCTAGGGCCCAAACCCAACTAGCTCTCCCATTCAGTCCCGGCAACTCCTGACAGTCTTTCCTTCTATATATTTCTCAAACTTATTATCTTCTTTAAATTTTCATTGCCACTTTCACTCTTCTCTTTTTCTCACCTCTGACCTCCAATCCACTAGCAAATCTGATTGTCTGTACATTTAAAATAAGTTGAGAATCGGAACACTTTTGACAACTCCCCAGCTACATCTTAGTCTCCTACAGTAATGCAGTTGTTCCTTAATTTATCTGTCTTTGATCTTTGCTCCTCCCAGTCTGTCCTAAGCTTGCCACACAGAGTGATCTTTCTAGAACCTGATTCAGATTTTATATATTTTAGATACAGATTGCATATGTATTATATTTCACTCCTTTGCTCAAACCCTCCAATGACTGTCCTTCCCATTTAGAGTGAAAACCGAAGTTCTACCATGGTCTGAAAGTCCCTACAGATCTGTACCCCCACCCTTCTGCCCCTACCTCTCTGACTTCGCTACCACCACTCACTCTGGCCACATCAATTCCTTGCTGTTTCAGACACACTAAGTATATTTCAATGAATAGGGCCCCTTTGTTTCTTTCTTTCTTTCTTTCTTTCTGGCTCCTTCCCTGGACTGGAATACCCTTCTCGGGTATCTTTATAACCCTCTCCTGTACTTATTTCAATTCTCTGCTAAAATTCTTCTCTTCCTTATTTCCATTACTTTCTTAACCCTCACACCATATTCTTCTTCACCTTCATGACACTTACATCTACCTGAAATATTACATATTTGTTGGTTTAATTATTTATCATCTATTATGTAAGTTCCATGACAAAAGAGCTTTTTTCTTTCTTGTTCATTGTCATGTCCCCAGGCCTAGAACATTGCCTGGCATATAAAGAAACGTTTAGTGAATATTTTTAAAAGCATGCATCAATGAAACAGTAAGTGCTATCTTAGTTGATATCCAAGTAATTTCTGGCTTAGAGTAGAATCATAGTACTGGCCGTGCTGACTCCAGAGGCATACTCTGAGCTTGGTACTAAATGATATTTTCGTTTTAGTCTCTGTTCAGAATCCTTTAATGAATCCCCACAACTTGGAGAAGATCTTTCCAGTGTCTTATGATTACCAGGACCTCCAGAGTTTGACTCCAGCCTTCAACTCTAACTTCTTTTTCATGTTTTTTCTCTTACTTATTTATGTCAATTTGTTGCTCCAATAATCTATTTCTTCAGGCTTAGTGAAATGTTTTCACCTCCCCACCTAGGCCTTGCTTCTTATACACCTGTACCTTTGCATGTTCTCTTCCTTCTCCCTGGGATATCATTCCCCACCTTACAACATGACAACATCCATACATCCAGGAAGACTTGATTGTCCTCTCCTCTGTTCCTTCTCCTAGCGATATGTTCATGGCATCAAAAAATATTTCTCTTTAAGACTATGGATTCCACAGGGCAGGACAGAGTACTCTCTGTCATTCTGTTTCTAACTGAAGTGGCAAGGAACATTGTATGTTATTGATAAACGTTTACTGAAGTTGTTTGTATAGAATTCTAATATTATCTCTCAAGGTACTTTGATAAATGTGTTGTTTCACTTCATTTTAAAACAAAATCAGTTTATTGCCAGCCTAGAGAAAGAAAAAACATTTTCCTATTCTTTGGCAGGTGAATTAATACTAATTTGGAGTAGGTGGATGGGTTGGCTAAGAACTTAAAGTGGAAATAAAGAAAAGGAGGCATCCCTGTTGCACTATTTGAATTCTTTCATGCTTTCCCATAATTTTAAAATGACCATGAATGTCATTGCGTTTGATTTATACAGAACATCATTTTGAAATCTCTTAGTTCATGAAAACATAGCTTTTAATGTGTAGTTAGTCACATTCACAACTGTGACATCAGCTACTCTCTGCTGATACTTAATCCTCTACCTGGCCCTCATTCAAAAATCCATTGGGTTGTTCTCATCACAGCTCCTATATGGAGCTTCTAGGATTCCTTAATTCAGATCCATTATCAATGACTTCAGGATCTTGCTCAACTTCCTTTCCATTTCTTCAGCTTGCTGCTGCTGTAATTTTCCCATGGTGACCCTGTAAGTGAACTTGACTTATATCCCTCACAATACACTGGTGGGCTGAACTGAGAACCTCCTTTATTTTTTCAAAGAGGTTTTTATTTCTTAAAAATGGTGTCAGCCAGGCAAATGGAAAAAGTACAGTCAGCTCACATATCTTTGTCTGAAGTTCGAGCCTTTAATAATAGTCTGTCCTTGGGGTTGTAAAAACTCTGAACCCAGACTGCGTGGGTTTAAATCCTGGAAACTTCCTAGTTCTGTGACCTTGGGTAACCAGCTTGAGACACTGAAGTGACTGTGTCAGTTTCCTTCTGTAAAATGAGGTTCAGAGTACTAATATCTGCCTAAAAGGGTGAGGTGAGGCTATCATAAGTTAGTGTTTATAAATTGCAAAGAGTAGTTCCTGGCACATAATGAAAGCTGATGTTAGCCCTTCAACCTAGTCCCTGTGCCAGACATTGAATTGAGACAGTGAACTAGACACTATGTCCCCTCTGCTCACAGAACTCACATTCCTGTGGGATATAGACATTGAACAAATAAACCTGAATAAATACCTAATTGCATTCTGTGATAAAAACTGAGAACAATTTTAAAAAGGAGAAGGGTGAGGCATAAAAGAATACTTAAGAAAGAATTCTCTGAGAAAGTAACTCAAAGTAACCTAAAAGATGAGAAGGAGTCAGCCACAGGGAAGAGAACATTCCAGGCTCAGGGAACAGTATAAATCATGGCCTGTAGGAAGGAACTGAGTCTGGGTATTCGGTAAGAAGGCATGTGCAGCTGGAGCATCGTGAGAAAGAAGGGATGCAAATGAAGTTGGAGAACAAATTGATGTGCCTTTTCACCATGGTAAGGAATTTTTATTTTGAATCTACTTTCAGTGGGAAGCCAGTGAGGAATTTGGTATCTATTGTTCATTAATTGTTCATTACATGGGGCTTAGAGAAGGAACCAGGGAAATAGAAAATAGGGGATACATTGTAATTCTGTGTTATTTATGATAACAAATTTTGATTATACTTGTAAGGCCGTTTGAAAACTTAGAGTTTCTTTTACTTGAAAATAATCTCTATAGTTACCTTCTTCGATCTCTGGAATTATTCCACAGCCTTTGATGTACTTACATTGCTCATAAGACTTTTACCTATCTATCTAACATCTTTTCTACCTTTCTTTCTTTAAGTCAACAAATATTTATGGAATGACTACTCTTACCCTAATGTTTCTTAGACCAGTTAGGAGGCGATTTAAAAAAAAAAAAAATCACCTAATAAGTAATTATATTCAGGGTAAGTGTTAAAAGGGAAAAGTAAAAACTACTATGAAAGCAATTAACAGAGCACTTCTGGCAGACAGATCATATAGGCTTCCCTGAAGAATCAGTAAGAGGAAGCTACCTCAGGAGAAGTGAGAAAGTACTGACGCAGGAAGACCTTACATCTTCTGTGGTAATTTAATATTTTTATTGGAATATTAATGTCTGTTGGGCCAGGTGTCAATGTGGTAGAGCTTATATGAAGTAAACATGTTAGATGACTTAGTTAAATGAGTGTATGTAATAAGAAATCAAGAATTAGAGTTGTGGGTAAAAAACTTCCACTTAGGGTGCTTAAAGCAATGTTGACCTTTTACTTCATAAATGGGACTAAATCGAAGGGATCACTGGTAAGACATGTCTTGTGCTATTTATGTCATATGGAGCAATGCCCTCTGGGCCATTAGGCTTTTTGTTTAACATGTTTAATATGAAATTGTCAATACACTCCATCATGGGAAGAAAAACATTGGTCCTAAGGAGTTATATTTCTAGACATATTTAAATACAGTAGCAGATGGGGAGGGAGGGTGGCTAGGGTATAAAGGACACACACATTAAATGCAAACAGCTTTTAGGAACTATAATTAATTTTCTTTACCCTTTAGTTGGGATGTTAAATTCCATTTATTTCGAGCAATTTTTGTTTTTGTGCCCGTCAGTACATACTTGATAATAGGACGATGCATAATGTATATTGTATAAATGATAAATTGGCATATCTTCAGGTTTTTCAGCATAATATGATTGGTATCTTTGGGTCTTTTCTAGGTTTGTGACTTGGCTTTTAGCCTAAAGAAAATGCTGATCCGACACAAGATGACTCACAATCCCAATCGTCCACTGGCAGAATGCCAGTTTTGCCATAAGAAGTTTACAAGGAATGACTACCTCAAAGTGCACATGGACAATATCCATGGTGAAGCTGACAGCTAATGGTAGCTGTAAAGGAATTAAACCATTTAGAAGGGCTCCTAATATGAAACCCAGATTTCTGTCACCTGATTAGCATAGCAGAAGTAGCTTAAAGTAATTCACTGGTCTCATAGTTCTTATTTGCCTACCTTTAGAGTTTGTAGATGCTTATGAAAAAAAGAAAGAAAAGGGAAAGAAAGGAGAAAGAAAGAATGAATATCCTACTTCTACCAAAAAATGGTACAAGTTTGTAGCCTTGCAAAATACTACTTGTGCTCTATTTTATAAAATGGAAAAGGGAGTCGTGGCTTTCCTTCTGGGCCACCTCTCTGTAATGAACTTTATTAACACACTTTTTATTGGGCCTTTTTATTTTATTGTCATCTTTGTGTGTGCACGTGCTGGTTATTACAACTGGCTACTACTGATTTAGCCAGAAAGAAATTAATATACCAAAATGTTTCATTGCAGATGAGGATAAGGTCAAGAGTTTTTAAAGCATCAAGCATGATAACAGGATAAAACTTGCTATTTTGTGAAACAGACCAAAAGTTGATCTTATTTATAGCTCCCTACAATAGTTCAGTTTAAAATAAAGAGATATTTAAGAACTAAAGCATCTATTGAATTATTTTCATTTTAGACTATTCTAACATTATTTCCTCTAATCATTTAGATACAGACACTCATGGTCTGTAGTACTTTCATAAGATCTGTACAAGACCGTACATTTAAATATATATGGAACTGATCCTTCTGAGTTTATACCAGTTATCTTTAGAAATTTACAATATACAAATCTATGTAACTAAAAATTGAAACAAAATAGGTTCTCAGTATTTGTTGACTGACAGTGTCAGCCCATAGTGTCATTACAGTATTAGTTATGATGAACCTAGCCCTTTACCTTCTCATTCAGAACATGTTGGTGCAGATACAATAGAGTCCCCAGAGCATTAACATTCTGTTTTGCAAAAGACGTTTTCCAGAATCTTGGCAGTATGTGATTCTGAAACACTCTTGAATTATCCTCAATTGTCCTATATAATTAGGAATCCAGAATAAAAAGTACAAATCTGGCAACTGTTATGGTTGAAATTATCACTGGTGCATAAGGGAAATTGAAGCAAGAAGCTTAATCTCTTCCTTTAGGTTATATTTCAATAACATACTTGAGAGCAACATACAATGAGCAACTTGTTTTGAGAGAAGGTTTGATAAAATGTAATAATGATGTCAAAATAGCATGAAGGGATACAAAAACCAGAAGAAAATAAAAATGAAGTCCAAATCATGAATTTTTCTACTTAATGCTCAGTCAAAAAGAGGAAGTATAGTTTTAAGGGAATTGGTTCTAATGTTTTAAGGAGAAAGGTTATCTGAAGACACATTTCTTTGAAGTCAGGAATCTTGTTTTAGAATTATATTTTTGCTCAATTCAGTTTTAAAGAGAAACATAAAGATTCAGTATAGAGATTTAAACTCTAAAAATACTAAATTTGAAATTCACTGGAGAAAACTTTTAAAAAATGTAAATCTCAGATCATAATTTAGAAGATATCTAAGTATGGTTGTATGTAGCATTTTTTATCTGAAATTATAGACTATATTTTATAAAAATAGATTTTGGTCTTGTTTCTCACTATGTCATTTGTTTCAACAGTATATTTTTGGATCTAAAATGTTTTCAATTTAACATGACAGTATGCTTAATATCATTTGAATATAAAAGGACAGCTGTAAAATTGGGTAGTGTGTATTATTTAAGCACATTCCTTCCTTTGGGTGCTACCTCCTCTGTATGGGAAGCTTCATATCCCGATTATGTGATGAATGTGAAACTTGAAAAGAAGCCAAATCCAATTTTGTATAGTCTCAATGACTCAAAATTGACAGATCTGGTGTAATTGAAAATTACCCTTGAAACCATGTTGTCACCATGTTGCCGAATAAAACTGATGAGGAAGAGGTACTGGGCCTTATCAGACTAAGGTTCATAGTCAAGTAAACTTGAGAAAATGGTGTGGAAAGACCTACTGGTCCAGAGTCTTTTCTTTTCAAAGCCCTGAAACCAAAATAAGTCCTAAGAAGGCTAAGGTGTTAAGAAGGTGTGCTTTTACCTTTATCCAAAAGATGATTATTTATAAGCATTTTAGATATATTAGTATTCACATCCTACAACTTTTAAATCACTCAGCAATGTCAAAAAGATGAGAACTGATTTTTTTTTTTTAGGCTTGATTGAGAATTAAGAATATAAATAGTCACAGAGGAGAAGTCCTATTGGCAAATTGAAGTACAGATACCCACTTGGAAGTGTCTTTCTTTGCTTTTCTGCTATAAAAGACTATGGCTCAAGTACTTTCTTGGGAGCAGGCCAAAGTCTCAGGTACCCATGAAGTCAGGGCTACATAATTTTAAGAGGTATTCAATAATATGGATAGGTTCAGATATCCTCTTATAATCATTGCCTTTGGGTATTAACATTCAAGATATTTACATATCTTGAATTCCTTCTTGTTTCACAATCACTAGCTTATATTATTTTCCATCTTGTTTTTTTGTTGTTGTTATTTTTGGCTAGGTGGGAGATTTTATTGGTTAATTATGATCAACAGTTGCACCATAAAAGTATTCATTGGTGATTCATTCTTAGGGTTATACAGGATAGTTAAAATGCTACTTTTAAGAAACATGCTTCTTATATCATGGGTTTATGTGCATCTGCAGAGGATCACTTCTATTCAGTGCTTTACAATGCAAGTACATTACTCTGCTCTAATTCTTCTGACCATTTGCAGCCAATTCATTGGGTATATGTGAATATAGATCACAGGTCTTATAAACCTTAATTTGTGCATAAAATTCTGTGTGCTTTTGTGTCCCAAAGCTGGAAAGGAAGAAAGGAAAGAGGTTAGGTATTGGAAATATTCACTTTTTTCCTTCACAAATCTAAACATTGCTTATGAAAACTTATCTTATGGTTGTGAGTATACAGAGATGGGTGGCTGGGAGGAAATGTGCCTCTTTAAAACTATAAGATTTTATCATTAATATTGAGGTATATGTGCATGTATATAAATGTAGCATTGTAAATATAGCAGAACTTCAATAGCATTTTTATTTTTCTATAAATCTATAATAAATCTGTATAAATCACTACCACAGTTGGTATTAGCATTGTATTTTACTATAAAACTAACTAGCACAGTTCTATAGTAAAATCCAAATGAATATTTTAATGAATATTTTTGTTTTTAATGAAAGGAGGAAATATAGTTGCTCTTACTCCCAGGCCTCATGCCTTTATAGTTTACTTCTAACCATTTCTAAATCTAGAAAGTATCCCTAAATTTATGCCAAGTTGGTCTCAGGGCAATAAGAAAAAATGACTTCCTTAAATCTCATCTCATTGTTGGTATACATAATAAACAGCAGGTGAAAAGGAACATCACTAAAAACAAAGGAAACTTAGGAAACTTGATTTATAGAACCATCTCTGAGCAAAAATGTCTTGAAGTTCACAAATATAATGTAAGGGTGATAAAAGTTATAGCTAATGTTTTAGGTATTCCTTTTTTCAAAAGTGGTGTTTCATTCTCTTGGTGTTGCCCCAGTCTTGTGAGTCTTCCCTGATACAAAAAATCATCATCATCATCTTCATCCTTCTTATCACCATATGTCTCCAAGGAATGGATTTGGAGATGATGCATTCATTTAAATTTGATTTCTCAAGAGTCAGTGAAGGCAGTAGTTCTTTGGAGCAGACTCTCACAGCTTTGACTACCTTGGGCTCAAAACTGTGTTATTACCCCAGGTTGTTAATTTGTTGTTTGACAAAATAGAAAACTAACTCTGGAGCCCTCAGCTTGGGCCATGTCAGAATATTCTAAATTCCTAGGCTCATGAAATAGTACAGAGTGCAACAGCTAGCTATCTTAGACTGATGGTGTTGCTGATCCAATGTCCATGTTCATTTTCTTTCTTTAAAAAAATGCTTAGCACAATACTATAAAATAAATGTTTATTTTTGTTACAAAACAGTATCCCTAAATATTTGATGGCATATTTAACTGACTAATCTTGTAAACATGTAGGCAATTAGAATAAGATTTTATTCCTTGGGCCCATGCCATCTTGGCATATTACATAACAGAGGGAAACTGAGATTTTGAGTAATGTTGATAATTTATATGCTGAAAATGGAGAAAGGATGTGGGACCACTGAAACTTGATTATCTAAATTAGAGTAAAAGAGTTCATATGAAATATCACTGTTTCTGACAAGAAACGCTATTAACTTACTAGGTAGGAATTAATTCCACTTAGAAAGTACACACACACAAAAATCCATTTGCCTTTACAAAATAGTATAAAAATGAAAAGAATCCCAGCTCACAGGAGACACTTGACACATTACATTACTTCATTTTTAAATTTTGTCTTCTTGGAGAATATCAAGTAATGCTCTTTTCTTTAAAGTTAATTTTGTCTGACATCTTTTGCACAATGTTTGGTATACCTTTTCCCCCCATTTCTTCTACTGAAAACTGTTCTGTTTGTATATGTAAATTGTAGGTGTGTTTCTAATAAACAACCTGTGGTAAGATTTCACATTTTTATCCTGTCTGACAATGCTGTGTGATGATGAATTTCCCCTGCCTTTCCCACAGTCTCATGTAGCCTCCATTCGGATGCCCAACATATGAAATTCATCATCACCAACGTGTAAATCTGATAGAAGCCTGACATTGTAGACATAGTCCTAGACCTTCCTTTGTGTGGTTCTCACTGACCCAAGGTAGCTACTGATGCACAGCTTAAAGCAAAAGAGATTCCTTAAAAGATACTTCAGGGGCTTTGATAGCTTGGATGTAGGTATAACTGCTGAAGTCTGAACAAATACTCCACCCTTATTGGGTTTCAGTTCTTAAAACAATGTATTCTCTGTTCATTCTTTAATATTTGATAAAGCAACCCATAAAAAAGGAAAATGCATCGGCTTCCAAGTCTCTCTCTCTATATATATATTTTTTTCCTTTCTAAAGTAAATATTAGCAAGCATCTGAAAGGCTGAAATTGCCTTTGATGAAAAGAGGGCCTGAAATTAACTTCTATGAAATCAAAGCAAAATATGTAGTTCCTATGCTAAGTAGGAATATAAAAGTGTGGAGATGGGGAGATACCACATTTAATTGATTCTAAAACTCTCATTTAAATTGGCAGACTGGTGAGTCTTCTGTGGAATGCTTCATATAGTAAAAAAGACTTCCAAAAAATTAAATGTTGTGGAAATTAACCAGTCACAACTTTCAACAGCCTTAAGTCTAGTTTTATTATTGAAATCTAAGAAATCCTCTCCTGACCTCACATTTTTGCTAATGAGTTTTATCACTTAGTTAAAGAACTAACCGTTTGCAGCTCATCTTCTGCCTGGCAAATAGAGCACATGGCATTCTCCAGGACTAGAGCTAAAATAGAGCAGTGTCAAGTGCAACAAGCTAAGTGCACCCTTCAGCCCTTCCTGCTCTTTTCACATGGAATTCATTTCTTGCGCTGTTCAGCTTCTGCATAACTTTAGTGTACTCTCCAGTTTCACCTTCAGCGCGGCTTTGAGAGTGACAAGTTGGTATTGTTCCCGGACTCAAATTATGATATTTAGAATATTAAGTTGTATCCTTTCTGCTCGGACTCTAAGATATGAAATTGGGGCAGATGAATTTAGTTGATTAGGATATTAAAATAATTTGTGAGTTGAGCCAGTTGGCTTTATACTGATAAAAACTATTTCATACCCCTAATCATGCTGATTGAATAAAGGGGATGGAGCTTATGGCCTACTAGAGATCCTGAGAGAGAGGGTGGCACAAAGTCATGGGGATTAAAAGAGAAATTCAAAGTGCATATCCTATAGACAGGAGTATAATGCTCTTCTAAAACTGGATATATTGGAGTTAAAATTTCAGGTAAGAGTATTACAATATAGGATTCAGATGTCTTTCCTAAAGCATGTATGTTATACAGCATAGAGTAAACCCCCATCTCCCGACTTCTTTTTCTCTCTTCTTTTACTGGAGATCAATCACATCACACTTACACAACACCAAATCTGAGTCTGAATTTGATATATGTTAATTTCCTTAACAGTGAAATGGATTTAATAGGATCTACTTGTTGGCTTTGCTTTAAGAAATAAATCAGAAAATGTATTCTGCATTATGAGGTCTCTTCCCACATTGACTTAGCCCTTGCTTGGCCTATCACATACTTTGGTTAATGGGACATATACAAACATAATCAAAAAGCTATGTCTCACTTCTTGGGAATGTTGCCAACCTCTATCATGTAAAGAAAGGCAGGTCAGCATCTTTAAGGTGAGAGAACATATGAAGAATGAGACCTAGCCATTCTATCCAAGCCAGCTCTTAGTCAACATTGTTGCACACAGTCACAAGAGGAAGCATAGGCAAGACTAGTAGAAAAACCTCTCACACAACCTATTGAATCGTGAGAGATAATTATTGTTTGAAATTATTAAGTTTTAAGGTGGGTTATTGTAACAGATAACACATTCAGAAATCAGTATTTATTAGCATGAAGAGAGTTTTTACTTTAAGAAAAACCTATTATACATGACCTAGGCTTTGAGACTAGGCAGTGGATATATAGGCTGGAAGAAGTGCAAGCTGCTGGCAGAAGCTGGAGGAATGGCAGAAAAATTTTAATGGATGCTGAAAAAATGTTGGGGAAACTGCTCTTAGAACTTTGAAAAATAGTGATCTGTTTTTTTTTTTTTCCATCATAAAACAATTCATGACTATCCCTATAGTAAAATGGAAGTTAGAAATTTGTACCTAATGAACTTGTGGATCTAGCTTGAGAAGATTTCCAACAGGATGATGAAATTGCAGGTGACTTCTTTGTGTGGTAAGATATGAAAAGAGATGAATTAAGAAACTTAAGTTGGCAAACAAGATTGAGAAGAAATATCTATTCAAGTCTTGCTGGGTTGAGGAAAATAGAAAGGTTTTACATTTCTAATCTCTCCAGCCAGGGCCTTTGTCTTTAGCCAACAGATTCGCAAAGTAAGAAACAGCCTTAGGGAGAAAATCAAATCAGAAATGTTGTCTATATAGAAAAGCCTTCATTATGAACTCAGAAAGATTGAAGGTGGTGCCTGGTAGGCCCCAATTCTACTAGACAAAAAATATTTTTAGGCATGTTAAGGGTGTTGTTCCATGGCACTTTGTCATTCCATGCAAAGCACAGAAACATATGTCTGAAAAAGAATTATTGATGTGGCATTGGGGACATGGAGTAAGTTTCAGTTAGATTCATAGAATACCCAAAAAGCATCAGCTTGGATTAAAAGGGACTGAGTCAGTTCAAAATGAAAAAGCATCTGGACACCAATGTTCTATAGGAAGGAAGCAGACTGGAAAAACTATTTAGTTATTCAAAAAATTTCAAACACAGGCCATTTCCTATGGAAAAGGAAAGACCTCCCTCAGGATAGAACCAAGGAGGAGAGCGATTGATGAGAACCACAACTACAGACCAGACCTGGGATCTAATCAAGAAAAGTGCCTAGGCCCTGAATGGAAGTTCTGACAGCCTGTGTCCAGCTGGATTTCATAATTTTCAAGGACTTGCTGTGTGCCTCTTTATTCCAAATTTGTCATCTGTAAATAGAGACAGTTTTATTTTCTTATAAGACTATTCAAGTTATCTATTTCATCTTGGGTGAGTTTTAGTAGTTTGTAGGTTTTGAATAATTGGTCAATGGGACAATTTTATATAAATTGTCAAATTTATGTGCATAGTTGTTGAGAGCATTCTTTTGTGATTGCTTTACTATCTTGAGGTGGCAATATCTTCTTCATTCCTAATATTGATAATTAGTTTATTTTTTCTTCTGTCAGTCTTACTTAGGGGGTTATCAGTCATATTGTTTTTTTTTTTTTTTTTTTTAAGAACCAACTTTTTTTTTTTTTTTCTGTATTCTCTTTCATTGACTTCTGCTCTTACTTTTGTTTTCTTCCTTTGGCTTGCTCTGGAATAACTACTCTTTTTTTTTTTTTTTCATAGTTGCTTCTGGTAGAACCTTAAATGACTGATCAGAGACTTTTTTTTTTTTCTTAAAAAATCATTTAATGCTGTAAATTTCCCTCTACATTCCATAAATTTTGATACATTACGTTTTTATTCAGCTCAAAATATTTGCTAATTTTCCTTGAGATTTACTTTTTGGCCCATGGGTTATTTAGAAGTGTACTGATTAATTTCCAAGTACTTAAGACTTCCTGTTACCTTTCTCTTGTTGATTTCTTATTTAATTCCATTATGGCCAGAAAAAACTTTGTATGATTTCAGCGTTTAAAAATTTGTAATTTTTTTTTTATGATCTAAGGTATGATATGTCTTGAAAAATATTCCATGTACACTTTAAAAAATGTATTCTGTTGTTGGGTAGAGTCAGTTCTGTAGAGTCAAGAGTTAGATTCTTTCGTTAATGGTGTTAATTCTTTCATAGCCTTGCTGATTTTTTTGGTACTAGTTCTATTTATTATTCTCTATTATGAGAGAGGAATGTTGATGTCTCCAATTTTGGATTTGTCTGTTTCTTCTTTCAGTTCTGTCAGTTTTTACTTTATTTATTTTACATTCTATTTATTGGGTGCATACTCATTTAGGAATGTTATGGGTTTTTGGTGAATTGACCTTTTTATTCTTGTGTAATATTTTTCTTTATCCCTTAGAACTACAAAACAAAATTTTTTTAAATTTTATTTATTTTTTTGATCTCCAATTTACAGCAGATTGTCAAACTTCTCAGCCTCTATAACTGATGAGCCAATATCTTATAATAAATCTCTTACTAAGTAGAGAGAGGGGGAGAGAATAGGAGAATGAAGTTTCCTCTTGATTCTGTTTCTCTGGAGAACTCCAATTAGTACAATATTCTCTTTATTTGCTGAGCATTTCTATTCTTCCATTGTTTTCAAGGTGTTCACCATTGCTTGCTGTAAGATTATTCCAACATCTGTGTCATGTTCACATTCCATCAGTTCATTTTCTTTTCCCATATATGTTGAGATTTTCCTGGTTATTTGTTTTGTAATTTTGCGTTATATCCTGGACATTTTGAACTTTGGGTCTTATTTAAATCCTATGTAGAATGTTGATATTTTTGTTTAAGCAGGCAGTTGAATTGGTTGAGTTCAGGTCACAAGTTCCAATCTTCCTTCTGTAGGCTATAGTTCCAATGTCCATTCCAAATCAGTTTTCAAACTTCCTTGCATTGCCTTTTTGCAGTGCTATTTGGATCTACCTCACATGTGTGCTACCCTGTAGTCAGTCCTTGACCTGTGTAGTGGCATATCATTATTTCAGCTCCTAAAACTTTAGGCATGTGAAATAGGATCAGATCAGATTCACAGCTTAGGATTCAGCCCAAGAGTTCATAATCAGCTTTATGAGGTTGCTTTTCTGAGTTCTCCCCTTCCACAGTATTTCTGGTCTTTCCAGTTCCCTAGAGCTCCTCATTTTGGTCCCCAACTCCACATTGCTCTGCTCTGCTGTATACTTCTGCAACTTCATCTGCATCCACAGTCAATTCCCAGAACAAAGGAAAAAGCAGTGAGAGGAGAGCTGGACACTGCTCTTATATGGAAGCTTCCACTGAACAGAGAGCACATTTTTATTCCCTCAGGGTTTTGGCTCCTGCAGTTCTCTTTTTCTGGCTGTGTCTCATCACCATGGGATGACTTAGTGGAGAACAGAAGAAAAGAAAAAGGGGTGGAATAAGAGTATTTCTGTACTCTCTCAGAGTCTTATTTGTTTCTTTTCCTGCTTTGTGCACCAGAACTAGTGGGCTTCTATTTGCCCTCTAATGCCCACTTCATTTGTTTAGGAATACCGGGGGAAAATGTCCTATACCCACCATAGATTTATTCAGACTTGAATTCTGATCTTCTTCCCTAATCTTTTTGCCATCATTTACATTTCAGATTTCTCAAATAACTGTTCTATACAGTCCGTCCAGGTTTGATAGTTATATTCAGTGAAAG
This sequence comes from Lutra lutra, assembly GCF_902655055.1. Classification (NCBI taxonomy): domain Eukaryota; kingdom Metazoa; phylum Chordata; class Mammalia; order Carnivora; family Mustelidae; genus Lutra; species Lutra lutra. Next base: position 119,537,772 of record NC_062279.1, on the reverse strand, counting down.
AGGCACTCCCCTTCCATTTTTCCCAGAAAATGAGCCCCATTCTTCTCTTTGAAGGGGAATGTCTATTGCAGTCTATGTCACTTCTATATCACTTCTACATACCAGGTTACTAGGAACAGATAACTTTTCTTTTTGTTCAGATCTCTGGATAAAGAAGAGTTCATGTGGAGATCCTCAATTACACCTGCACCAGATACAGATCATGAAATTATGGACTCAAAGACCAATGCCATGATTGAATGAGACTTTAGAGTCTTGACAGAAATTAAATATATTTTCAATATGGAAAGCACAGGGATTTCTGGGGACTGCGGTAGCCATGAATATGTACTACTCAGAGCTTCTCCTGTGCAGAGCATAGCTGAATGATGGCTCTAGGGATTGCCCCTTTAGGTTCTCCACTGCTTTCATGCTGAAGCCATGCTTTGGATTCTGACTTCAGGAGCAATAGTGGAGGCCCATTCCAGTGAGCCTCAGGACACCTCTGTGCAACTTTGGCTTAAAGACTCCTCATTGGCCTGGATGAATCTTTCTTAGACCCACCTAGAGTCTGAGGCTCGTACCACCCCAAACTCTTTCTTACTTCTTTCACAGAGGAAGGAGTGACCTGAATCACAATCTGAAGGTGCTCTGTGTGTTCTTTGGCTATCTCCTCCTCTATCTTTCACATTTTCTCTAATAAATCTAATACCTGTCTAATCCCATCTTGGAAACTGCTTATTGGAAGACGGGGAATAACGCAGGACCCAAGAACAAACTGCAATAGATTGTCACCTGATGTATCATGCCTCTCAGTATCTACTCCCTTGTATAGTCCCCCACAGTAGTCAGGGTTCTTCAGAGAAACAGGCCAAAAGGAGATTATGCACAGACACACACACACACACACACACACACACACACACACACACACTTTATATATATATTTATTTTAAGGACTTACAGTTTGCAAAGGTAAATCCACAGCTGGACTGCATTCTGGAGGTATGTCCTCTAATTATTCATTGAGTGTGTGTGTATATGTGTGTGCACGTGCATACACATGGCAAGCTTTATACAGAAATGTCCTAAGACAGTTTCAAGGAATTCTAATCGTTTTCTTAGATTTTAGATTTCTCCCTTTAGAATCTGGAAAAAATATAATGGTCTCAAAATGAATTTTACTTACTATATTTCAGAGAACCAAGGGTTTGGAGTATCTTTTAAAACAACTGACAAGATCTAGTCTATAGAGCTTGGCTCAAATTATTATTTTTTAAAGATTTCATTTATTTATTTGAGAGAGAGAACATTAGCAGGGAGAGGGGCAGAGTGAGAGGGAGAAGCAGGCTACCCACTGAGTGGAGAGACCCTGAGATCATGATCTGAGCCAAAGGCAGACACTTAACTGACTGAGCCACCCAGGTGCCCCTGGCTCCAATTATTTTTAATGTCCTTTTCCTGTGCTATATGACAATAGATTTTATAAATTGTGAGAATTTGGGTAAAGAGAATTTACCTTGCACTGTTTAAGTGGGGTAACTTCTCAACTGTTTCTCACTAAGAAAATTGCAATTTCTTTTTTTTTCTTCAAGATTTATTTGAGAGAGAGGGAGAGCACAAGAGTGGTAGAGGGTTAGAGGGGTCTCCCCACTGAGTGGGGAGCCCAGTGTGGGGCACTATCCTGGGACTCCAGGTTCATAACCTGAGCCAAAGGTAGATGCTTAATCAACTGAGCCACCGAGGCACTCTAAAAATTGCATTTTTTTAACTTAACATAGCATTTAACTAGTTAAAAAGAAAGCTGCTCAAGGAGCCATTGGCTTCTAATACTGAGATTCCATAGAAAACAAAACATATACTAAGTTCTAGAGCAACTAGCATTACTAGAACTAATCTTGCCAGTGTGTTGAGCAACTGTGGCTATTTGTAGCTCCATTTCCAGAACGCAACCTTCAGCACATTCCTGTCCAAGATTTCCTACTGACCATCAACTTGAATATACACACACTACAAACTTCTGTGATATTTCACTTGATGGCTTTTATAGTCTTTAAACAACAGCTATTTAATTAGTGTTAACTGATCTAAAAGATATTTGCAAATATGACTGGCAGTTTAGCAATAACCTGCAGGATAACCTGCACTTTGAAGAAGTCAAGGGATCAGCCCTGGAGTTTTTGCCTATTGTGGTAGAGCTATGATATGTGCTGCTTCAATTGCTTCCCATCTGCAGGTGGCATTTAATTGTGAAATGGATTATACTCATTAGCTCTTATTATATATACTTCTGCTGTTCTGCTGACCACCAAATGCCAAAGTCATGGCTGTAACCAAAATGAAAGTTAAACTTGTCCATTTTATTCCAGTCTAGCATATTAATTCCTCAAGTATGACTTGAATATATCTTTCAGATATAAGTAAAAATGAGCATAAGTATAATATTCTTGATCATATATTGATCAACCCAATGTTAACTCAGCAATGAGAGAGAACAGTGGCAGAGGTTTACAAAATATCAGAATTCAAAAGAATTCACAGTTATTCACAATTATTCACAATAATTCACAATCCAGACAAGAATTTCAGTAGGCCGTTTTTTAAATTAATAAAGTGATTCTAAAATTCATATAGAAATGCAGATGATCGGGGTGCCTGAGTGACTCAGTTGGGTAAGCCTCTGTCTCTTGATTTTGGCTCAGGTCATGATCAGGGTTCTGGGATTACATTTGTAATGTGATTTCTATGTCTGGATACAACTGGATATAACAAAATTGACTTCAATGGGAATGGAAAGGGTTAGAACAACCCCCTAAAATAAGGAGGTCAATAATAGGAGAGGTAGAGAGGGGAGTGATAGAGAAATTTTCAACAGGTATACTATACCATTCTGAGCATCTCTTAATAAATGCTCAGACCACTCATGTTGTTGTATAGGTCGGAAGCAGCGTAAGTAACATTAATACTATGCAGAGAGGTAGACGCAGTGACAGGAGTCTGGGAATGTATTGGAGAACAACTGCCTTCTTGGAGTGGCGCTGATCTGCAAGAAGCAGGCTCCTAGATGCTGAGTTAAGGTTCAGGGATGGGATGTCAGGAGCTAAGGCAGCAAAGATTGGCCAGAGCTTATGTAGACCGTGTCCTTCTAAAATGAGATGGAAACCATTTAGTATTTCAGATTCAATAGATGCCATATCAGGCATGAGTCTCTTGTGGCCATCTCTCGCCTATGCCATGCCAGATATCACAGTCTCTGGGACCTGCGTCATCCTAAGAATCTTCATGTATCAAGACCACAGTGTCTGGACTGTTGTTCGGAACACGCAGAGTCAGATATTGCAAATATTTGAAGTTGCCACAACTGATTTCACATAAAGGATGATTCTGTTAGTTGCTGGACTCTCAGAGCATTCATCTAAGCCATGTACTTTCAGTCAGTGTTCAAGGTGTAAGTTTCCCAACTGTTTAAATGCTCTATCACATTTTCATCCCTAGAATGCCCCAAATCATCATGTTCCTAACACAACCCACACCGTTCACCATCAGCCACCCTGAAGCACTGCTGTTACTGCCCTCACCCTTCTCTTATATCTTATGAAACTATCTCTCTGTTGTCAGCAAGCTCTCCTCTAGGTTTCTTTGATGTTGTGCTTCATCTTCCAAGTTGCTGATACAAGCCCACTTGAGTTGGTGGATACTTTTTCTCTTATGTCTCACAAACCATAGAGTCAGTAGATGGGATTGGTGCCAAGGAAAGCAAGGTCAGTTTAACAATTGAAAATAAATGTAATTCACCATGTTAGCAAAGTAAAAAATAAAAAATGAAACTATCGGTATTTATGAGGGGAGGAGTCAAGATGGCAGAGAAGTAGCAAGCTGAGACTACTTCAGGTAGCGGGAGATCAGCTAGATAGCTTATCTAAAGATTACAAACACCTACAAATCCAACGGGAGATTGAAGAGAAGAAGAACAGCAACTCTAGAAACAGAAAATCAACCACTTTCTGCAAGGTAGGACTGGCGGAGAAGTGAATCCAAAGCGACAGGAAGATAGACCGCGGGGGGAGGGGCTGGCTCCCAGCGAGCGGCGGAGCAACGGAGCACAAAATCGGGACTTTTAAAAGTCTGTTCCGCTGAGGGACATCGCTCCAGAGGCTTAACCGGGGTGAAGCCCATGCGGGATCAACGTGGCCTCAGGCACCGCAGGGTCACAGAAGGATCAGGGGTGTCTGTGAGTGTCGCAGAGCTCACAGGTATTAGAACGGGGAAGCCGGCTACAGAGACAGAGCTGAGGAGTGACTCTCAGCTCGGGGTTACCTTGAACCGGTCGCAGGCTCAGTCAGCTCGGAGCGCGGCCGGAGGCCAGGGTGACGGGAGTCATTGGGCGCTGTTCTCTGGGGGCACACTAAGGAGTGGGGCCCCGGGCTCTCGGCTTCTCCGGGCCGGAGACCGGGAGGCCGCGATCTTCACTCCCACCCTCCAGAACTCTACGGAAAGCGCTCAGGGAACAAAAGCTCCCGAAAGCAAACCCAAGCGGATTACTCAGCCCGGCCCCAGGTAAGGGCGGTGCAACTCCGCCTGGGGCAAAGACGCTTGAGAATCACTACACCAGGCCCCTCCCCCAGAAGATCAACGAGAAACCCAGCCAGGACCAAGTTCACCTACCAAGGAGTGTAGTTTCAATACCAAGGAGAGCGGCGGAATTCCAGAGGAGTAGAAAGCAAAGCACGGAACTCATGGCTTTCTCCCCATGATTCTTTAGCCTTGCAGTTAATTTAATTTTTTTTCTTTTCTTTTTCAATTTTTTTTTTCTTCTTCTGCTAAATTTTTTTAACTTTTACCCTTTTCTTTTTTAACATTTTTTAACTAGTTTCTCTAATATATATATATATATATATATATATATATATATATATATTTCCTTTTTATACTTTTTTTAATTGGTTTTCTTTTTTTAATTTTTTTTTTCTTTCTTTCTGAACCTCTTTTTATCCCCTTTCTCCCCCCCCCCCCACGTTTTGGGATCTCTTCTGATTTGGCTAAAGCATATTTTCCTGGGGTTGTTGCCACCCTTTTAGTATTTTACTTGCTCCTTCATATACTCTTATCTGGACAAAATGACAAGGCTGAAAAATTCACAACAAAAAAAAAGAACAAGAAGCAGTACCAAAGGCTAGGGACCTAATCAATACAGACATTGGTAATATGTCAGATATAGAGTTCAGATTGATGATTCTCAAGGTTCTAGCCGGGCTTGAAAAAGGCATGGAAGATATTAAAGCAACCCTCTCGGGAGATATAAAAGCCCTTTCTGGAGAAATAAAAGAACTAATATCTAACCAAGTTGAAATCAAAAAAGCTATTAATAAGGTGCAATCAAAAATGGAGGCTCTCACTGCAAGGATAAATGAGGCAGAAGAAAGAATTAGCGATATAGAAGACCAAATGACAGAGAATAAAGAAGCTGAGCAAAAGAGGGACAAACAGCTACTGGACCACGAGGGGAGAATTCGAGAGATAAGTGACACCATAAGACGAAACAACATTAGAATAATTGGGATTCCAGAAGAAGAGGAAACGGAGAGGGGAGCAGAAGGTATATTGGAGAGAATTATTGGAGAGAATTTCCCCAATATGGCAAAGGGAACAAGCATCAAAATCCAGGAGGTTCAGAGAACCCCCCTCAAGATCAATAAGAATAGGTCCACACCCTGTCACCTAATAGTAAAATTGACAAGTCTTAGTGACAAAGAGAAGATCCTGAAAGCAGCCAGGGAAAAGAAGTCTGTAACGTACAATGGTAAAAATCTTAGATTGGCAGCAGAATTATCCACAGAGACCTGGCAGGCCAGAAAGAGCTGGCATGATATATTCAGAGTACTAAACGAGAAAAACATGCAGCCAAGAATACTATATCCAGCTAGGCTATCATTGAAAATAGAAGGAGAGATTAAAAGCTTCCAGGACAAACAAAAACTGAAAGAATTTGCAAATACCAAACCAGCTCTACAGGAAATATTGAAAGGGGTCCTCTAAGCAAAGAGAGACCCTAAAAGAAGTAGATCAGAAAGAAACAGAGACAATATACAATAACAGTCACCTTACAGGCAATACAATGGCACTAAATTCATATCTCTCAATACTTACCCTGAATGTTAATGGGCTAAATGCCCCAATCAAAAGACACAGGGTATCAGAATGGATAAAAAAACAAAACCCATCTATATGTTGCCTACAAGAAACTCATCTTAAACCCGAAGACACCTCCAGGTTTAAAGTGAGGGGGTGGAAAAGAATTTACCATGCTAATGGACATCAGAAGAAAGCAGGAGTGGCAATCCTTATAGCAGATCAATTAAATTTTAAGCCAAAGACTATAATAAGAGATGAGGAAGGACTCTATATCATACTCAAAGGAACTGTCCAACAAGAAGACCTAACAATTTTAAGTATCTATGCCCCTAACGTGGGAGCAGCCAACTATATAAACCAATTAATAACAAAATCAAAGAAACACATCGACAAGAATACAATAATAGTAGGGGATTTTAACACTCCCCTCACTGAAATGGACAGATCATCCAAGCAAAAGATCAACAAGGAAATCAAGGCCTTAAATGACACACTGGACCAGATGGACATCACAGATATATTCAGAACATTTCATCCCAAAGCAACAGAATACACATTCTTCTCTAGTGCACATGGAACATTCTCCAGAATAGATCACATTCTTGGTCCTAAATCAAGTCTCAACCGGTATCAAAAGATTGGGATCATTCCCTGCATATTTTCAGACCACAATGCTCTAAAGCTAGAACTCAATAAGAAGAGGAAATTTGGAAAGAACCCAAATACATGGAGACTAAACAGCATCCTTCTAAAGAATGAATGGGTCAACCAGGAAATTAAAGAAGAATTGAAAAAATTTATGGAAACAAATGATAATGAAAGCACAATGGTTCAGAATCTGTGGGACACAACAAAGGCAGTCCTGAGAGGAAAATATATAGCGGTACAAGCCTTTCTCAAGAAACAAGAAAGGTCTCGGGTACACAACCTAACCCTACAGCGAAAGGAGCTGGAGAAAGAACAAGAAAGAAACCCTAAACCAGCAGGAGAAGAGAAATCATAAAGATCAGAGCATAAATCAATGAAATAGAAACCAAAAAAACAATAGAACAAATCAACGAAACTAGGAGCTGGTTCTTTGAAAGAATTAATAAGATTGATAAACCCCTGGCAAGACTTATCAAAAAGAAAAGAGAGAGGACCCAAATAAATAAAATCATGAATGAAAGAGGAGAGATCACAACGAACACCAAAGAAATACAGACAATTATAAGAACATACTATGAGCAACTCTACGCCAACAAATTTGACAATCTGGAAGAAATGGATGCATTCCTAGAGACATATAAACTACCACAACTGAACCAGGAAGAAATAGAAAGCCTTAACAGACCCATAAGCAGTAAGGAGATTGAAACAGTCATCAAAAATCTCCAAACAAACAAACGCCCACGGCCAGATGGCTTCCTGGGGGAATTCTACCAAACATTTAAAGAAGAACTAATTCCTATTCTCCTGAAACTGTTCCAAAAAATAGAAATGGAAGGAAAACTTCCAAACTCATTTTATGAGGCCAGCATCACCTTGATCCCAAAACCAGACCAGGATCCCATCAAAAAAGAGAACTACAGACCAATATCCTTGATGAACACAGATGCAAAAATTCTCACCAAAATACTAGCCAATAGGATTCAACAGTACGTTAAAAGGATTATTCACCACGACCAAGTGGGATTTATTCCAGGGCTGCAAGGTTGGTTCAACATCCGCAAATCAATCAATGTGATACAACACATTAATAAAAGAAAGAACAAGAACCATATGATACTCTCCATAGATGCTGAAAAAGCATTTGACAAAGTACAGCATCCCTTCCTGATCAAAACTCTTCAAAGTGTAGGGATAGACGGCACATACCTCAATATTATCAAAGCCATCTATGAAAACCCACCGCAAATATCATTCTCAATGGAGAAAAACTGAAAGCTTTTCCGCTAAGGTCAGGAACACGGCAGGGATGTCCGTTATCACCACTGCTATTCAACATAGTACTAGAAGTCCTAGCCTCAGCAATCAACAACAAAAGGAAATTAAAGGCATCCAAATCGGCAAAGAAGAAGTCAAACTATCACTCTTCGCAGATGATATGATACTATATGTGGAAAACCCAAAAGACTCCACTCCAAAACTGCTAGAACTTGTACAGGAATTCAGTAAAGTGTCAGGATATAAAATCAATGCACAGAAATCAGTTGCGTTTCTCTACACCAACAACAAGACAGAAGAAAGAGCAATTAAGGAGTCCATCCCATTTACAATTGCACCCAAAACTATAAGATACCTAGGAATAAACCTAACCAAAGAGACTAAGAATCTATACACAGAAAACTATAAAGTACTCATGAAAGAAATTGAGGAAGACACAAAGAAATGGAAAAATGTTCCATGCTCCTGGATTGGAAGAATAAATATTGTGAAAATGTCTATGCTACCTAAAGCAATCTACACATTTAATGCAATTCCTATCAAAGTACCATCCATTTTTTTCAAAGAAATGGAACAAATAATCCTAAAATTTATATGGAACCAGAAAAGACCTCGAATAGCCAAAGGAATATTGAAAAAGAAAGCCAAAGTTGGTGGCATCACAATTCCGGACTTCAAGCTCTATTACAAAGCTGTCATCATCAAGACAGCATGGTACTGGCACAAAAACAGACACATAGATCAATGGAACAGAATAGAGAGCCCAGAAATAGACCCTCAACTCTATGGTCAACTCATCTTCGACAAAGCAGGAAAGAATGTCCAATGGAAAAAAGACAGCCTCTTCAATAAATGGTGTTGGGAAAATTGGACAGCCACATGCAGAAAAATGAAATTGGATCATTTCCTTACACCACACACGAAAATAGACTCAAAATGGATGAAGGATCTCAATGTGAGAAAGGAATCCATCAAAATCCTTGAGGAGAACACAGGCAACAACCTCTTCGACCTCAGCCGCAGCAACATCTTCCTAGGAACATCACCAAAGGCAAGGGAAGCAAGGGCAAAAATGAACTATTGGGATTTTATCAAGATCAAAAGCTTTTGCACAGCAAAGGAAACAGTGAACAAAACCAAAAGACAACTGACAGAATGGGAGAAGATATTTGCAAATGACATATCAGATAAAGGGCTAGTGTCCAAAATCTATAAAGAACTTAGCAAACTCAACACCCAAAGAACAAAGAATCCAATCAAGAAATGGGCAGTGGACATGAACAGACATTTCTGCAAAGAAGACATCCAGATGGCTAGCAGACACATGAAAAAGTGCTCCACATCACTCGGCATCAGGGAAATACAAATCAAAACCACAATGAGATATCACCTCACACCAGTCAGAATGGCTAAAATAAACAAGTCAGGAAATGACAGATGCTGGCGAGGATGCGGAGAAAGGGGAACCCTCCTACACTGTTGGTGGGAATGCAAGCTGGTGCAACCACTCTGGAAAACAGCATGGAGGTTCCTCAAAATGTTGAAAATAGAACTACCCTATGACCCAGCAATTGCACTGCTGGGTATTTACCCTAAAGATACAAACGTAGTGATCTGAAGGGGCACGTGCACCCGAATGTTTATAGCAGCAATGTCTACAATAGCCAAACTATGGAAAGAACCTAGATGTCCATCAACAGACGAATGGATAAAGAAGATGTGGTATATATACACAATGGAATACTATGCAGCCATCAAAAGAAATGAAATCTTGCCATTTGCGACGATGTGGATGGAACTAGAGGGTATCATGCTTAGCGAAATAAGTCAATCGGAGAAAGACAAGTATCATATGATCTCCCTGATATGAGGGATAGGAGATGCAACATGGGGGTTTGAGGGGGTTGGAGAAGAGTAAATGAAACAAGATGGAATTGGGAGGGAGACAAACCATAAGTGACTCTTAATCTCACAAAACAAACTGAGGGTTGATGTGGGGAGGGGGGTTGGTAGGGGGGTGGGATTATGGACACTGGGGAGGGTATATGCTATGGTGAGTGCTGTGAAGTGTGTAAACCTGGTGATTCACAGACCTGTACCCCTGGGGATAAAAATATATGTTTATAAAAAATAAAATTAATGATAAAAAAAATAACAATAAGAAAAAAAAAATGAAACTATCAACTCAATAGACCCAGAAAAAGCATTTGACAAAATTCAACATCAATATCTGACAAACATTTCTTGTGAACTAGGAATAGAATGGGCTTTTCTGAACATCATTTAGACCACAAGTAAAAATCAATAGCTAGCATCATACTTCTTGGTGAGTGCTGAATACTTTTCTCCTGAGATCTGCAGTAAGATAGGGTATCTGCACTTGCCACTTCTATTCAGTACTGTGTTGAAGGTGCTAGTCAGTGTCACTCAGACAGCAGGGTCATCTATATAGTAAACCTAAGGGAATCTACAAAAAGCCATTCAATAATAAGTGTGTTTAGCAAGTTTGTAGGCTATAAGATCATTATACAAAAATCAATGCTATCTCCATATACTAGGAATAATCAGAAATGAAATTGAAAACTGCATTAAAAATACAAAATACTTTGAGATAAATCTAATAAAAGATGTGCAAGATCAGAAAATTACAAAATATTACTGAGAAAATTTTTGAAAGACCTCAGTAAGTGAAGAGATATGCTTTGTTTAATAGATTAGAAGACTTAATAATGCTAAAATGACAATCCCTCCAAAATTGATCTATAGATTCAACACAATCCAGACAAAAATTTCATTAGGCCATTTTTTAAATTAATGAAATGATTCTAAAATTCATATAGAAATGTAGATGATCAGGGGCACCTGAGTGACTCAGTTGGTTAAGCCTCCATCTCTTGATTTTGGCTCAGATCATCATCTCAGGGTTCTGGGATTGAGCCCCGTGTCAGCCTCTGCCCTGAGCATGGAAACTGCTTGAGATTCTCTTTCCCTTTTCTTCTGCCCCGCACCCCTCCCCACTCACACTCTCTCTCTCTAAAACAAAACAAAACAAAACAAAACTTTAAGTAAATAAATAGGGGAGGAGTCAAGATGGCAGAAGAGTAGCAGGCTGAGATGACATCAGGTAGCAGGAGTTCAGCTAGATAGTTATCAAACCATTCTGAATACCTACAAATCCAACAGGAGATTGAAGGGAAGAGCAGCAATTCTAGAAACAGAAAATAGACCACTTTCTGAAAGTTAGGACCTGCGGAGAAGTGAATCTGAAGCAACAGGAAGATAGACCCCAGGGGGAGGGGCCGGCTCCTGGAAAGCAGTGGAGAGACGGAGCACAAAATCAGAAATTTTAGAAGTCTGCTACACAGAGGGACATCACTCCAGAGGCTAAGCAGGGGTGGGGTCCTTGCAGGCACAGTGTGGTCTCAGGTCCCACAGGGTCACAGAAGGATCAGGGGTGTCAAGGGTAGCAGAGCTCACAGGGATTAGAGTGGGGAAGCCGGCTACAGAGACAGAGCAGAGAAGTGAGCTCTCAGCTTGGGGTTACCTTGGACTGTGATCCGTGGCACAGTCAGGCCACTGCTCTTTGAGCAGGGACTCTATAAGTGGCAGATCTGGGGAGACCCCCCTCTCTCTGGGGAGAGTGGCAGGGATCTGCTGGGTTTGGAGACTCCAAGCGGGGCCATGTGCCAGAGACAGAAATACTCATCACAGGCTGGTTGAGCTCAGAGCATGGCTGAAGACCAAGGAGACAGGAGTGATTGAGTGCTTTTCTCTGAGGTCTCACTGAGGAGTGAGGCCCCGAGCTCTTGGCTCCTCTGGGCTGGAGATTGGGAGGCCACCATTTTCATCCCCGTCCTCGAGAGCTCTACGTAAAGCGTTCAGGGAACAAAAGCTCCTGAGAGCAAACCAGAGCAGATTACTACAATGCCTGGCAAGGGCACTGTAATTCCTCCTTGGGCAAAGACACTTAAGAATCAGTACAACAGGCCCTCCCCCAGAAGATCAGCAAGAAATCCAGCCAAGACTAAGCTCACTGATCAAGGAGAATAGCAGAATTCCAGAGAAGGGGAAAGCAAAACATGGAATTCATGGCTCCCTCCCCATGATTCTTTACTCTTGCAAAGTTAATTAAATTTTTTAAATTTTACTTTTTTCTTATTCTAATTTTCTTAACTTTTACTCTTTCCACTTTTAATGTTTTTTAACCAGTTTACCCTAACAATACCTTTCTTTAAAAAAAATCTTTTTGAACCTTTATTATTATAGTCATATTTTATCATTCATTGTATCTAACTTTATCTTATCTCTTTATCTTAACTTTATCTTATCTTTTAATCTTTTAAAATTTTGGGATACAACTTCTTTTTGTTTGTTTGTTTTTGTTTTAGATTTTTACTTATTTATTTGACAGATATCACAAGTAGGCAGAGAGGCAGGCGGAGAGAGAGGAGGAAGCAGGCTCCCTGCTGAGCAGAGAGCCTGATGTGGGGCTCGATCCCAGGACACCGGGAACGTGATCTGAGCCAAAGGCAGAGGCTTTAACCCACTGAGCCACCCAGGTGCTCCAGGATATAACTTCTTCTAATAGATCAAATATACCCTAAATCTAGCGTAGGGTTTGTTCTAGTCTCCAGCCTGAGCAAATTCTCTCCACTTTCTTTTTCTTTCTTTTCCCAACCAACTTACCTTATCAAATCCTTTTTTGCAATTTTTAAAAAATTTTCACCTTTATAGTCATATTCTATCCCTTCGTCGTGTTTACCCTTATTATACATATTATATATATATTTTTTTTTTCCTTCTTTATTTAAAATTTTGGGAGATAGAAGAGACCAAAATACTCCCAGAATTAAGTGGGTGACCCTATGCTAGTCGACAGACTAATATACATATTTTCTTTTTTCTTTCTTTCTTTCTTTTTTTTTTTTTTTTTTTTTTTGAACTTCTTTTTACCCCCTTACTTCTCCCCACGATTTGGGGGCTCTTCTGATTTGGTTAATGCACATTTTTCTGGGATTGTTACCAGCCTTTTAGTATTTTATTCTCTCATTCATATATTCTTATCTGGATAAAATGACAAGGTGAAAAAATTCACCACAAAAAAAAGAACAAGAGGCAGTAGCAAAGGCTAGGGACCTAATCAATACAGACATTGGTAATATGTCAGATCAAGAGTTCAGAATGACAATTCTCAAGGTGCCAGCTGGTCTTGAAAAAGGCATGGAAGATATTAGAGAAACCATTTCTGGAGATATATAAGCCCTTTCTGGAGAAATAAAAGAACTAAAATCTGACCAAGTTGAAATTAAAAAAGCTATTAGTGAGGTATAATAAAAAATCGAGGCTTTTACTGCTAGGATAAATAAGGCAGAAGAATTAGTGATATAGAAGACCAAATGACAGAGAATAAAGAAGCTGAGCAAAAGAGAGACAAACAAGTACTGGACCACTAGGGGAGAATTCGAGAGATAAGTGATACCATAAGACAAAACAACCTAAGAATTATTGGGATTCCAGAAGAAGAAGAGAGGGGGGACAGAAGGTATATTGGAGATAATTATTGTAGAGAATTTCCCTAATATGGCAAAGGGAACAAGCATCAAAATCCAGGAGGTGCAGAGAGCCCCCCTCAAAATCAGTAAGAATAGGTCCACACCCCATCATCTAATAGTAAAACTTGCAAGTCTTAGTGACAAAGAGAAAATCCTGAAAGCAGCCTAGGACAAGAAGTCTGTAACATACAATGGTAAAAATACTAGGTTGGCAGCAGACTTATCCACAGAGACCTGGCAGGCCAGAAAGAACTGGCATGATATATTCAGAGTGCTAAGTGAGAAAAACATGCCATCAAGAATACTATATCCAGGGGCACCTGGGTGGCACAGTGGATTAAGCCTCTGCCTTCGGCTCAGGTCACGACCTCAGGGTCCTGGGATCGAGTCCTGCATCGGGCTCTCTGCTTGACGGGGAGTCTGCTTCCTCCTCTCTCTCTCTGCTTGCCTCTCTGCCTACTTGTAATCTCTGTCTGTCAAAGAAATAAATAAAATCTTAAAAAAAAAAAAAAGAATACTATATCCAGCTAGGCTATCATTGGAAATAGAATGAGAGATAAAAAGCTTCTAGGACATACAAAAATTAAAAGAATTTGCAAACACCAAACCAGCCCATACAGGAAATATTGAAAGGGGTCCTCTAAGCAAAGAGAGAGACTAAAAGTAGTAGACCAGAAAGGAACAGAAACAATATACAGTAACAGTCACCTTACAGGCAATGCAATGGCACTAAATTCATATCTCTCAATAGTTACCCTGAATGTAAATGGTCTAAATGCCCCAATCGAAAGACACAGGGTATCAGAATGGATTAAAAAAACAAGACCTATCCTTATGTTATTTATAGGAAACTCATTTTAGACCCAAAGACACCTCCAGATTTAAAGTGAGGGGATGGAAAACAATTTACCATGCTAATGGACATCAAAAGAAAGGTGGGGTGGCAATCCTTAGATCAATTAGATTTTAACCCAAAGACTATAATAAGAGATGAGGAAGGACACTATGTCATACTCAAAGGTTCTGTCCAACAAGAAGATCTAACAATTTTAAATATCTATGCCCCTAATGAGGGAGCAGCCAACTATATAAACCAATTAATAACAAAATCAAAGAAACACATCAACAATAATACAATAATGGTAGGGGACTTTAATACCCCCCTCACTGAAATGGACAGATCATCCAAGACAAAGATCAACAAGGAAATAAAGGCCTTAAATGACAGACTGGATCAGATGGACATCACAGATATATTCAGAACATTCCATCCCAAAGCGACAGAATGCACATTCTTCTCTAGTGCACATGGAGCATTCTCCAGAATAGATCACATCCTGGGTCTCAAATCAGGTCTCAACTGGTACCAAAAGACTGGGATCATTCCCTGCATATTTTCAGACTACAATGCTCTGAAGCTAGAACTCAATCACAGGAGGAAATTTGGAAAGAACCCAAATACATGGAGGCTAAAGAGCATCCTACTAAGGAATGAATGGGTCAACCGGGAAATTAAAGAATTGAAAAAATTCATGGAAACAAATGATAATGAAAACACAATGGTTCAAAATCTGTGGGACACAGCAAAGGCAGTCCTGAGAGGAAAATATATAGCAATACAAGCTTTTCTCAAGAAATGAGAAAGGTCTCAAATACACAACCTAACCGACACCTAAAGGACCTAGAGAAGGAACAACAAAGAAAGTCTAAACCCAGCAGGAAAAGAGAAGTAATAAAGATCAGAGCAGAAATCAATGAAATAGAAACCAAAAAAAACAATAGAACAAACCAATGAGACTAGGAGCTGGTTCTTTGAAAGAATTAATAAGATTGATAAACCCCTGGCCAGACTTATCAAAAAGAAAAGAGAAAGGACCCAAATTAATAAAATCATGAATGAAACAGGAGAGATCACAACAAACACCAAAGAAATACAAACAATTTTAAGAACATATTATGAGCAACTACACACCAGCAAATTTGACAATATGGAAGAAATGGATGCATTCCTATAGACATATAAACTACCACAACTGAGCCAGGATGAAATAGAAATCCTGAACAGACCCATAACCAGTAAGGAGATTGAAGCAGTCATCAAAAATCTCCCAACAAACAAGAGCCCAGAGCCAGATGGCTTCCCAGGGGAATTCTACCAAACATTTAAAGAAGAGTCAATTCCTATTCTCCTGAAACTGTTCCAAAAAATAGATATGGAAGGAAAACTTCCAAACTCATTTTATGAGGCCAGCATGACCTTGATTCCCAAACCAGACAAAGACCCCATCAAAAAAGAGAATTACAGACCAATATCCTTGATGAAGATAGATGCAAAAATTCTCACCAAAATACTAGCCAATAGGATTCAACAGTACATTAAAAGGATTATTCACCACGACCAAGTGGGATTTATTCCAGGGCTGCAAGTTTGGTTCAATATCTGGAAATCAATCAAGGTGATACAACACATTAATAAAAGAAAGAACAAGAACCATATGATACTCTCAATAGATGCTGAAAAAGCATTTGACAAAGTACAGCATTCTTTCTTGATCAAAACTCTTCAAAGTGTAGGAATAGAGGGTATACCTCAATATTATCAAAGCCATCTATGAAAAACCCACCGCAAATATCATTCTCAATGGAGAAAAACTGAGAGCTTCTCCACTAAGGTCAGGAACACGGCAGGGATGTCTGTTATCACCACTGCTATTCAACAAAGTACTAGAAGTCCTAGTCTCAGCAATCAGACAACAAAAAGAAATTAAAGACATCCAAATCGGCAAAGAAGAAGTCAAACTATCACTCTTTGCAGATGATATGATACTTTATGGAAAACCTAAAAGACTCCACTTCTAATGTGCTAGAACTTGTACAGGAATTCAGTAAACTGTCAGGATATAAAATCAATGCACAGAAATCAGTTGCATTTCTATACACTAACAACAAGACAGAAGAAAAAGAAATTAAGGAGTTGATCCCATTTACAATTGCACCCAAAACTATAAGATACCTAGGAATAAACCCAACCAAAAAGGGAAAGAATCTGTACTCAGAAAACTATAAAGTACTCATGAAAGAAATTGAGGAAGACACACACAAAAAAAGGAAAAAATGTTCCTTGCTCATGGATTGGAAGAATAAATATTGTGAAAATGTCTATGCTACCTAAAGCCATCTACACGTTTAAGGCAATCCCTATCAAAATACCCTCTTTTTTTTTTTTTTAAATGGAACAAATAATCCTAAAATTTATATGGAACCAGAATAGACCTCAAATAGCCAGAGGAATGTTGAAAAAGAAAGTCAAAGTTGGTGGCATCACAATTCTGGACTTCAAGCTCTATTACAAAGCTGTTATCATCAAGACAGTATGGTACTGGCACAAAAACAGACACATAGATCAGTGGAACAGAATAGAGAGCCCAGAAATAGACCCTCAACTCTACGGTCAACTAATCTTTGACAAAGCAGGAAAGAATGTCCAATGGACAGTCTCTTCAACAAATGGTGTTGGGAAACTGGACAGCCACATGCAGAAGAATGAAACTGGACCATTTCCTTACACCACACACAAAAATAGACTCAAAATGGATGAAAGACCTCCATGTGAGAAAGGAATCCATCAAAATCCTTGAGGAGAACACAGGCAGCAACCTCTTCAACCTCAACTGCAGCAACTTCTTCCTGAAACATTGCCAAAGGTAAGGGAAGCAAGAGCAAAAATGAACTATTGGGACTTCATCAAGATCCATAAAGGAAACAGTCCACAAAACCAAAAGACAACTGACAGAATGGGAGAAGATATTTGCAAACAACATATCAGATTAAGGGCTAGTATCCAAAATCTATAAAAATCTTACCAAACTCAACACCTGAAGAACAAATAATCCAATCAAGAAATGGACAGAGGGGGCGCCTGGGTGGCTCAGTGGGTTAAAGCCTCTGCCTTCGGCTCAGGTCATGGTCCCAGGGTCCTGGGATCGAGCCCCACATCAGGCTCTCTGCTCGGCGGAGAGCCTGCTTCCTCCTCTCTCTGCCTGCCTCTCTGCCTACTTGTGATCTCTGTCTGTCAAATAAATAAATAAAATCTTAAAAAAAAAAAAAAGAAATGGACAGAGGACATGAATAGACATGTCTGCAAAGAAGCAATCCAGACAGCCAACAGAACATGAAAAAGTGCTCCATATCACTCAGCATCAGGGAAATGCAAATCAAAACCACAATGAGATACCACCTCATGCCAGTCAGAATGGCTAACATTAACAAGTCAGGAAACAACAGATGCTGGTGAGGATGTGGGAGCCCTCCTACACTGTTGGTGGGAATGCAAGCCGGTGCAACCACTCTGGAAAACAGCATGGAGGTTCCTCAAAGAGTTGAAAATAGAACTACACTATGAACCAGCAATCGCACTACTGGGTATTTACCCTAAAGATGCAAATGTAGTGATCCAAAAGGACACATGCACCTGAATGTTTATAGCAGCAATGTCTACAATAGTCAAACTATGGAAAGAGCCCAGATGTCCACTGACAGATGAATGGATAAAGAAGATGTGGTATATATACACAATGGAATACTATGAAGCCATCAAAAGAAATGAAATCTTGCCATTTGCGACGACGTGGATGGACCTAGAGGGTATTATGCTGCGCGAAATAAGTCAATCAGAGAAAGACAATTATCATACTATCTCCCTGATATGAGGATGTTGAGAGGCAAAGTGGGGTTTTGGGGGGTAGGGAAGGAAAAAAATGAAACAAGATGGGATGGGGAGGGAAACAAACCATAAGAGACTCTTAATCTCACAAAACAAATGGAGGGTTGTCGGGGGGAGGAAGGTAGGGAGAGAGTGGTTGGGTTATGGACATTGGGGAAGGTATATGCTATGTTGAGTGCTGTGAAGTGTGTAAACCTGGCGATTCACAGACCTGTACCTCTGGGGCTAATAATACATTATATGTTAATAAAAAAAATTTAAAAAATAAATTTTTTTTTAAAAAAGTAAGATATAGAGCTTTATTAAATTTGATTTATTTGTTTTCATTGTAATTAATTTGAATGTTGTCCAAAGTGTCCTCAGCCTTTTCCTACTACAAGCCCATGGTCACTTGTAATTTGTTCTGTTGTTTCCTGCAGGAAGTTAATCAGAGTCATTAACAAACCTGAGTGTTTCACAGAAAATTTCCCCTTGAATATCAACTGTATCAACTTTCATATGAGCTATAGTTATTTTGTTGAACTTTGTCTCCATCCTGAAAAATATTTGAGGACTAATTTCACTTATTTCTTTGCAATTTCTGCACAACTATCAAATTTGATAAAAAAAAAACAAAATGCACAGAAATCCAGAAATAAGTTTTATTGTTGAGCAGTGCATTTTTGCATATTATGGGGGCACCACCAATTCTGAAAATACCACAAGCACCTAGTTAAACCTGGAAGCTCCCCACAACATGAAGTCATCCACCCTGGGTGCAGGGGAACTCTGGATGTTCACTTTGGCAAGAGTAAACATTGAGACAAGGTTGCAAGCCATAATATCTTTTTTCTTTTTTCCCCAGTTTTATTTAGAAGTAATCGACATATATCTTCATGTAAGTTTTAGGCATACAGCATGGTGGTTTGATTTACATATATTTTGAAATGATTACCACAGTAGGGCCAGCTAACATCCATCTTCTCATTAGATAAGAAAATAAAGAAAAAAAGTAAAACATTTTTCTCCTTGTAATGACAACTCATAGAATTTACTTTCTCCACTTTCCTGTATATGATACAGCAGTGTTAATTATAGTCATAGTGTTTACATTAGATCCCTAGTACTTATTTATCTTACAACTGGAAGTTTGTACTTACTGATTACCTTCCTCATTTCCCCTCCCCACATGCTTACCCCAGGTAACCACAAGTCTGATATCTTTTCCTATTAAATTAAATTTGTTTTCTTTTAGATTCCACATATATGTGAAAAATATAGTATTTGTCTTTTTCTGTGTCATTTATTTCATTTAGCATAATGCCTTCAAGACCCATCCAAGTCACAAATGGTAATATTTCCTCATTTTTGTATGTCTGAATAATACTCTATTTTATGTATGTATACCATGTCTTCTTCGTTCATTGATGGGCACTTAGGTTGTTTCCATGTTTTAACTATTATTAAAGCTGTTATGAACATGGGGATGCAGACATCTTTTTTGAGTTAGTATCTTCATTTCCTTTGGATATAATCTCAGCAGTGGAATGGTTGGATCGTACAGTAGTCTGTTTTTAACATGTTGAGGATTATCCTTACTGTTTCCATAATAGCTGTACCAATTTATAGTTCCATCAGCTGTGCTCAAGCATTCCTTTTTCTCCATATCCATGCCAGTATTTGTTATCTCTTATATTTTTCATGATGGCCATACCAACAGGTGTAAGGTGATATCCCATTGTGGATTTAATTTTCATTTCCCGAAATAACTAATCATGCTGAGCATCTTTTTAATGAACCTGTTGGCGTTTCCTGTATCTTCTTTGGAGAATTTTTTTTTTTTTTGCTTGCTATTGAGTTGTATGAGTTCTTTATGTATTTTAGATATATGGTTTGCAAATATTTTTTTCATTCCACAGGTTGTCTTATTACTTTGCCGATGTTTTTTGTTTTTGTTTCCCTATGCAAAAGTTTTTACTTTGCTGTAGTACTACTTACTTATTCTTAATTTGTTTCTTGGTTTTAGGTATCCAAAAAAATCATTACCAAGACCTATATCAAGGAGTTTTATTCCTATGCTTCTCCTAGGAGGTTCATGATATCAGGTTTTAATTTAAATCTTTAATCCATGTTGAGTTAATTTTTGCAAAGTAAGTGTCCAGTTTTGTTCTTTTACATGTAAATTCCAATTAGCTCAAGGGAGTGATATAAACTCCCTTATCAAACATTAGCTGAACATATATATTTGGTTTATTTCTGGGCTCTCCATTCTGTTCTTTTGGTCTATGTGTCTGTTTTTAATGCCAGTTCCATATTGTTTTGATGACTACAGCTTTATAGTATAGTTTGAAATCAGGAAATAGGATGCCTCCTGCTTCGTTCTTCTTTCTCAGGATTCCTTTGGTTATTTGGAGTCTTTCGTGGTTCTGTATAAATGTTAGGAGTGTTTTTTTCTACTGTTGCAAAATATGCCATTGAAATTTTTATAGGTTTATATTGAATGTATAGGTGATTTTTCATAATATCAACATTTAACATCAATTCTTCCAATCAATTAACATGGGTTAAATTTCTATTCATTTGTGTCTTTGTCAATTTCTT
The DNA here is from genome assembly GCF_902655055.1 of Lutra lutra. Lineage (NCBI taxonomy): Eukaryota > Metazoa > Chordata > Mammalia > Carnivora > Mustelidae > Lutra > Lutra lutra. The sequence continues at coordinate 119,516,880 of NC_062279.1, read as the reverse complement.
TCATCAACATCTTGAAGTTTTCAGAGTAGAGATCTTTCATCTCCTTAACTAAATTTATTCCTAAATATTTTTGTTGTTGTTGTTCTTGATGTTATTGTAAATGGGATCAACTTCATTTCTTTTTCAGAAAATTTGTCTTTAGTGTATGGAAACACTACTGATTTTTGCATGTTAATTTTGTATCCTGCAACTTCACTGAATTTATTAATTAGATCTAAAAGCTTTCAACCTTTTATCATTGAGTTTTATGTTATCTGTGAGTTTGTCATATATGGATTTTATTATGTTGAGATATGTTCCTTCTGTGCCTAATTTGTTAAGAGTTTTTTTTATGATGAATAGATGTTGAATTTTATCAAATGTTTTTCTGTATCTATTGAGATGATCATATGATTATTTTCTTTCATTCTATTAATATGATGTATTACATTGATTTATTCGTGTATATTGAACAATGCTTGCTCCCCAAATCCTACTTGATCATGTTGTATGATCTTTTTAAGCATTGCTGAATTCAGTTTGGTAGGATTTATTGAGGTTTTTGTTTTGTTCCGTTTTGTTTTTTCAATCTATATTCATCAGGAATATTGGCCTATAGTTTTCTTTTCTAGTAGCACTTATTTCTGGTTTTGGTATCAGGATAATGTCAGCATTGTAAAAGGAACTTGGGAATGTTTCCTCCTCTTAGATTTTTTTGAAGAGTATGAAAAGGATCAGTCTTAATTTTTTAAATGTTGGTAAAATTCATCCATGAAGCTATCTGGTCCTGGGCTTTTCTTTGTTGAGAGATTTTTTTTTTTAATTACTGATTTAATCCCCTTACTATTAATTCATCTATTCATAATTTTTATTACTTCTTGATTAAGTCCTGATAAGTTGCATGTTTCTAAGAATCTTTCCATTTATTTTATGTTGTTCCATCTTGGGGTATATAGTTGTTCATAGTAGTCTCTTGTGATACTTTATATTTCTGTGGTGTCAGTTATATTGTCTGCTTTTTCATTTATAATTCTGTTAGTTTTCATTCTTGCTGTTTTTTCCTTTGTTAGTCTAGTTAGGAGTTTGTCACTTTGTTTATATTTTCAAAGAACCAACTCTTAGTTTGGTTAATCTTTTCTACTTTTTTTTTGTTCTTTATTTCATTTATTTCTGCTCTATTATTTATTATTTTCTTTCTCCTAACTTTGGACTCAGTTTGTTCTTTTTTTCTAGTTCATTAAGGGGTAGAGTTGGCTTGTTTATTTGGGGTTTGTCCTGCTTCTTAAATATAGGTGTTTATTGCTTTGAACTTCCCTTTTAGAACTGTTCTTATGGCATCTCCCAAGTTCTGATATGTTGTGTTTTCTTTTTTATCTCAAAAAACATTTTAAAAATTTCCCTCTTAATTTTTTCTTTGACCTACTGGTTATTTGGGAGACTGTTTTTTAATTTCCATGTGTTTGGGATTTTCCATTTATCTTCTTGTTATTATTTCTAGTTTTATGTCATTGTGGTCAGAAAAAATACTTGGTATGATTTCAATCTTTTTAAATTGCTAAGACTTGTTTTGTGTACTAGCATATGGTCTATCCTAGAAAATGTTCCATGTGTACTTGAGAAGAATGTGCATTCTACTGATGTTGGATAGAATGTTCTATATATGTTGTTAGGTCCATTTGGTTTATAGTGTTGTTCAAATCTGTTGTTTTCTTATCGATTCTCTGTCTGGATGATCTGTTCATTGTTGAGAGCAGTCTATTAATGTTCCCAACTATTGAATTACTGGGGATTTTGTTTGTTTGTTTTTGTTTTGTTCTGTTTATTTCTGTTTTGTTCTGTTATTTTTTGCTTTATATATTTAGTTGCTCCAATGTTGGACACATATTCATAATTGTTATATCTTTTTAATGTATTGACAATTTTATCATTATATAATAAACTTCTTTGTCTCTTTTTACCATTTTTAAAGTCTATTTCATCAAACTATAGCTCTTTTGTGGTAGTTATTATTGTTACTATTTGCTTGAAATGTCTTTTTACAATCTTTCACTCTCAGTCTATGTGTGTCTTTAGGCTAAAATGAGTCCGTAGAAGGCAGCATATTGTTGGATTTTTTTTTTTTAATCAATTCAGCAATTCTTTGTCTTTTAGCTGTTGGAGCATTTAATCTATTTATATTTAAAGCAATTATTTTAAAAAAGATTTTATTTATTTATTTAACAGAGAGATCACAAGTAGGCAGAGAGGCAGGCAGAGAGAGGGGAGGGGAAACAGGCTCCCTGCTGAGCAGAGAGCCCAATGTGGGGCTCAATCCCAGGACCCTGACATCATGACCTGAGCCATTTATTGAGGGGCATATGGGTGGCTCAGGTCCTTAAGCATCTGCCTTTGGCTTAGGTCATGATCTCAGTGTCCTTGGTTGGAGTCCCATATTGGGCTCCTTGCTTAGGGGGGAGCCTGCTTCTCCCTCTTTCTGTGGTTCCCCTTGCTTGTGCATTCTCGCTGTCTCTTGGTCAAATAAATAAGTAAAATCTTAAGAAGAAAAAGCAGTTATTGATAGGTAAGGACTCACTATTGCTGTTCTGTTGTTTTTTGGTGGTTTTGTAGATCTTTTGTTTTTTAAATTTCTTATCCTACTGTATTTTTGTTTTGTTTTGTTTTGTTTTTTCTCAAGATTTTATTTATCTATTTGACAGAGAGAGAGAGATCACAAGTAGGCAGAGCAGCAGGCAGAGAGAGGAGGGGAAGCAAGCTCCCTGCTGAGCAGAGATCCTGATGCGGGGCTCGATCCCAGGACCCTGAGATCATGACCTGAGCCGAAGGCAGAGGCTCAACCCACTTAGCCACCCAGGCACCCCTTTTCTTGTGTGTTTTGATGTTTTCTGGTATCAGTATGCTTTGACTTCTCTATTGTGTTCTTTTGTGTAATTTTTATAGGATTTTCCCTTGTGGTTATCATCAGCCTTATAAAAATATCTTAAACTTATAATTCCCTATTTTAAACTAATAACCACTTAATTTCAGTAGAATTCCTAACTTTACACTTTTACTTCTCTTCCCTCTCACATTTTAGGTTCTTGCTGTTACACACACGCACACGTTTTATATATATTGTGTAACTAATAACAGATTATTGTATTTCTGGTTATTTTTACCAATTTCATGGTTTTTTTTTTTTTTAAACTGGAGTTATAAGTGAATTTGCACCACTGTTGCCACATTACAATGTTGTGTTTTCTTGTAATTGACTAAATTTCCTTAAGGTCATTATTCTGAATTCTTGTCTGACAGTTAATAGATCATCATTATTTTAGGTCAGTTACTGAAGCTTCCTTTTGGTGGTATCATATTAACCTGATATTTTTGTGATCCTTAATTCCTTATGTTGGCATCTATACATTTGAGTAATGGGGTTCCTCTTCCAGACTTTACAGGTTTGATTTGGCAAGACGAGTTCTTCACCCATCAGCTCATTTTGCGTGTGTCTGCTGTTATGAGCCGGTGGGGCCTGCTCTTATGCTCTGTTTTGGGGCAAGGCCACTGTTCAAACTCTGAGGATAGGGATAGGGACAGGGGTGTATGAGGTGTGTGCCACTGGCTGTGAACAGTTGCACAGGGTTTGCTGGCTTGGTTTTCTTCCCAAGTGATGCTGTATGGTGGCCTCCATGGTTGCCTGGATTTTCTGTTCAGGCTTACTGTATGGTCAGGACTAGGTTATTATATTCAGTTTTACTGGGGCTATTCATTAGTGTCCCTTCCTAGGTAAGGCAAAGGAGAGGGCCCAGGGCCTGAGCAAACCCACTGACTAGGGACTCAAGTCGGGCCAAAATGTGCACTGAATTACCTGGTCAAGTGAGCCTACCAATTGTGTTCTTCAGGTGGGGGCAGGCTTAGGCTATGCTCAATGGACTCCAAAGTTTCCTTTGTGCTCAGGTTTGGCTCCTCAGTTGGAGAGGCTGAAGTCTGTATTCAGTGATGAACAGGGCTACAAATTAGATTCCAAACCTTCTCATAGAAGCAGCTCTGAAGCCAGTAAAGCTCTTTGTTGTCTTAGCTCAAGCCTACCTACACACCAACTTTCCTGACCGAACAGAGCCATTGGTTTTGTTCTGCAAAATATCAGCTGAAGCATATTACGTATATTTATTTTTCATAAACCTTCCATTTTCCAAAAAGGCTTTAGGTAGCTTAGAAAGGATTTTATTTGTGGAAATATTTGATGGAAGTTAGTTAAGAGTATTAAGTGACTGGAAATCTCAAAAATCCTGGAGTAGACAATAATTCTCCACATATCATCGGCTGGGTAATATGGGATTTTGTTTCAAAAAGTTAGAAATAAAAGAGGTTCCAGTCTAAGAGATTTCACATTAGAGGAAAAAGTTCCAGCATCCTCCATGTATCAGTTTTTAAATCCCACTAATGTTTATATATTATTTGGTCAATCAGTTGTCAGTTTCTTTTGGAGGTAAAACAACCTATATGTTTCTGATTCCGGTGGGTACAGGACTCAATGTTACATGTGAATCAGGTTGGGCTAGTAGAACTTTGCATTTTACACATTACTGAAGAGAATAGAATGAAATTCGGTCTCCCTTTTATATGTGCTGCAGCTTGTCTCTTTACTAAATCACTGTTTTTGTTACTCACTTATGTCATTATTTCTCCCATCATCATTGTTTTTCTCCAACTCAGAGTGAGACATTTACTCTAGTTTTGATGGAATACAAGAAGTGGAACTTGTTGGTCAACACGTTAGACAAAACAGATGGGGAAGCAAAGATGTGTGTGACATAAGACATGCAGAAATTTGGATCTCTCCAATTAATCATGGTTCACAGCTGACAAAAAGGTGACAATAATTGATGCAACCCTTTGAGAAACAATCTGGAACTTAAGCACCCTGGGAAATCCTGTTCAGCTTTGCTCAGCTACTACTGAATTAATGTGTGTTATAAATTGCTACTCAGAGGGGCACTTCATAAAGTCGAATTTCTGGAACAAATCCCACACCGTAAGACATCCCAGAAAGCATCCATTTTTTTTTCTGGCTTCTCACCACTCAGTGTTATGTCACCTACTATAACAAGCACAGTCCACAGATAAAAGATGGAAGGGCCAATTTGTCTGCAGTGCATTTTGCCAATGAAGGTAGTCTCCATAACTCAATTCAATCCTTAGGAGGGTTACATGTTAGCTCGAAATGTCTAAACTAGTGATCTATTTGGTAACATGCAATGCTACGTGCATGCCCTTTACTGGCTCTGCAGCTATAGGACACGCACTCCCCACTCTTTTAGACGTAGCCTCAGTATAAGAGACTTCCCCTCAACAGATGATGTAACTATTGACCAGATATTTTTCTCCCTGTAAAAGGTAGGTGCTTACATGTAGGCAATACTTCCAAGTTCCACACCTGAATAAGGCAGGGGAACACAATCTCCAGAGCAAGTACAAATGTATGAAACGTGAACCACTGAAGTTGCAAGAATATATGACGATTTTTATTCATAGTTGATTTTTAACTAGAAAAAAAGAAAAAGTCTCATTGTTTTGCAATACAGAGAGACACTAGTCTCCTTACTGAGTCCAGGTCAAATGGCACATAAAGCAAATGAGGTAAGAGTTCCACAATGCAAAGAGACTGCCTGTGGCATTCTCACTCACTCAGTGCTTTCAGTATCTTACCAGGCATTGTAGTCAAACAGACCGATGGATTGGTATCTAGTTTTGATCACGGTACTTCACAAAATAAACATGTGCTTTAAAAAAAAAAAACAAAACTCTTTAAGCAAATCATGGATTACCAATAACACCAACAATGTAAGTAAAAGCAATCAAGAAGGAAATGGTAATACTGACAACTATTCCCAATATCATCTCTTTGTAGACCACATTATAGGATAAGAGCAATAATTATCTAATCAGATAATGGCCACAGTAATTTGAAATTATCTAGGAGACTATTTGAAATCAGGATTTACATCTGCTATCATTAACTGTAGTTAATAGATTAAAGCTCAAATATTATATTTCAGATTTAACTCTTTAAGATTCCTAGTTTTATATAATTTATAAAGTATGGAATAGTATAGTAAGATATTTATTTTTTGTCAATGAATGTATATTCATCAAGGATACATACTCAAAAATTCAAAAGATCAACTGCATACTCAAGTATAAATAATTTTTTAATATTCAAAATAAGTAAAGTATAGTCAGGCATGAAGGAGTGTTAAGATTCTAAGTATTCAAGGTGTTTAGCTCTAAAGTTAGGTTTATTTCGAGGCACCTGAGTGGCTCAGATGGTTAAGTGTCTGCCTTGGGCTCAGGTCCTGATCCCATGGCCCTGGGATCCAGCCCTGTGTGGCGCTCTCTCCTGAGTGGGGAGCCTGCTTCTCCCCCTCCCTCTGCCTCCTGCTTCATCTGTCCCTCTGCCCGCTTATGCTCTCTCTCTCTTGCTGTCAAATAAATAAATAAAAATGTTTAAAATAAATAAATAATAGTTATATTTATTTCAATAAAAATTCAAACTTAACTTCAATAATCACATGGGTTTTCTTTCAATCTTGAAAACCTAAAAAGCCATTTAAGTAACCAATAAGAGTCATAATCAAATTAAGTCAATTATATTCACAGGTGGAGGGTCTTTACATTACTTAGTAACTTGTCTAAGATTAGAGAGACCACTCCCAAATCCCATGCAGAAACCTCATACTATCGTTAAGCCAAAATCAACCCCAAAATTGTACCAACAGAATATTAAAACCAAGACTGCTTAATTACAAGCTTGGGTGAATGTAATCTAAGAATGGACTGGTATATGTTACAGAGTAGTGTACATTGGATCAAATGTACATTGGATCACCCCTACCATCATCACTAGGAAATGACAGTGCAGTCACCTGCCAGCAGGCCATGAAATGAAGGTGAGTAATAGCTGAAACTCTCCTTCCTAGGTACTTTATACATGCAAAAGCTCATTTTACCCTCACAGCAGAAAATGAAGTGACCATTATTATGCATCCTATATAGATGAGGAAACTGAGGCTTAAAGTATTAGAGTGATTTCACAAATCACTCAGCTGACAAATGTCAGCTCTGATATTGGAGTCCATACTAGAAGTTTATTTCTGTCAGAAGCAGGATCAGATGTGAAATTCAGAGAAACAAATATTTCCTCAATATGATAAAGAGTTCAAAGAATTTGGCCTGTCAAATATTTGAATGAGGGGGTGCCTGGGTGGCTCAGTGGGTTGAGGTCTCTGCCTTCGGCTCAGGTCATGATCCCAGGGTCCTGGGATCAAGCCCTGCATTGGGCTCTCTGCTCAGCGGGGAGCCTGCTTCCCCCTCTCTCTCTGCCTGCCTCTCTGCCTATTTGTGATCTCTGTCTGTCAAGTAAATAAATAAAATCTTTTAAAAAAGATATTTGAATGGAGTACTTCTAGGAGATGGCTTCTCTCTTTCTGGAGATAATAATGGACTCATTGGGTAGTTTCTATTCAGTGACTTACAAAGGGATTCAGATGTTGGCTAGGGCTTGAGAATATATGTTCTCTTTCATTATCCTCATTCTATGATACATGATTTTATCCCACTAAACCTTTCTTGAGGTTTCAAAATTTTCTTAAGCTAAGGGCGATTATGTTTACTACATAATGCTTATTATTATCCTCACTCACGCCAATATACCACATCATTTTTAAAACAAGCAAAAAATCCTAGGACTTAAAATTATTATGGGTTTGCTAATGTACAATTTAAAGGAATATTTATTTGCTATATAATTTTGAGGAGGTCAATTGTTTCTTTTTGAAGCTCAGGAACTACTTATTGTCATGAAATTGGTAATAAGCATATCTATAGAAGGTAAATACATTTTTAAAAGGATTAAATGTGATTCTGAGTTGTATCTTTATAAAAAGCTCATGCAAAAGTATGCACTTTTTTCCTAAATGATGAACAAGCAGTTGTCATATTACAAATGATTAAGCATGTTTTTTGTAAGCACACTTATACATAATGATATGGATTTATTATAATAGCATGCAGAGATAGATAATATATATGCACACAACATTCAAACATGTAATGTATATGCTTTTAGAAAATGATAAGGACTGAAAACTATCTGTTAAGAACTTCGAATGGTCTGAAATTTTACCCTACTTACAAGGTAACAAATCAACCTACTAGTTTCAGCTGGCAGAAGACCGGAGACTCCTGGGTCAGAGACAAAAGACAGTTAATTACTCATAGCAACAGCAATAGCCAGAGTATCATCATTTTCACACCAATTCCCCCAAGTCATATGAGATATTATGAAGAAGACCAGGTAACACTGCATGTGTGCCAAATTAAGTGAGAGAAAAGGAAACTTGAGCTTAGGGAACCAAATCTTTTATAATGGGCAGTAAGTCTACCTGTCTTAATTCCAGAGGGAGACATTGTTTTTATTATACTGGATAATAATCAAACCTGCTCTTCCCTTTGGAGGGAACATGATTTCTCTCTTTCAAGGCTCTTTGCTAAATTAATACCCTTAAAAAGATATTCCTAAACAAAGGGAGTCAGTGTCTTGTCTAAGACATGCAGATATACAGGAAATTCATGGAAAATTGTCTCCCAACACCACCAGAAATATTTCTTGTCAGCATTTGGCTTGGAAAGGAGCACATGGCATAGCACTTGTGAAAATCATCTGGACTTTGATCCCGTAATAGCCAAACACAACATTAAGACATGTTGAACGTATGGACTTTTCCCATCGTATTTCCTGGAAAGCACATGTTTCCTATTCAGGGGTCAGTCTGACACATTTGGCCCTAAAGACCAGCGGAACTAGACTTGTGTCTGTATCAGTTGCTGCCTGGGATCTGCCAACCTGCCTTCTGGGACCCAGCAGAAGGGTGAGTAATGGAGCATTAAATACCAACAATCTGGCTATCACAAGGACTTAATCTCTTTAAGCCCCATAGGGATCTGGGTGAGCATCAAAATAAGCACACCAAATGTGATTTCCATTGACTCCTTAGGCAGAAGAGCCTAAAACACCAGTGAGAGCATATGAGGCTCAGATTGTTTGTCTTATAAATGGCATATTAAGACATCTTCCTCTAAGGCAGCAACATGGGAGAGTCAATACCACACTCCCCATCAGGGCACCAGCAAACAGGGGCACTGAATGGAAATAAAGTTTGAAAAGCCCACATTCAATGAATTTATCTAGCACTTTACAAACACAGATCTAGAATGGAAATATTTTAAATTTCAGCTTACAATGCAGCCTTGTGATGTTTTTAAAAAATGCTGTTGTACTCTGAATTACATATTATGGGGTGGTTGGGTGCTGTGTGGGGCATAATTATTCTTTTAATTCTAATGGTCTGTGATTATGACCCAGAGTCCAATGGAGAGAACATAAGATCTGATTTTTCCAGGGTTTGCATCCTGATTCTAGGCAAATTATCCTTCATGAACCTCGGTTTTCTCATTCATAAGTACAGATAATTATTTATTTATATAGGACAGTTGTGGAGGTTTTTTTTTTTTTAAGGTGCATTTAAAACAATATAGAATATAACACATAGCAGATATTTAAGATAGCCTTGTAGTTCAGCCTAATACCCAAGGCCTACCTTTTGGCTGAGTTTGGGCCACTCATTCCATGGAGCTATACGATTTTATGTCATGGCCATCCAGCTAAATACACAGATTGCCTGCTTCAGACTAAGCTCAGGGAAAACAATAGTTGATAAAAACTGCCAGACTCGCTTCCTCTCCCGGAACTGTAAACTTCTGTTCCAGTGCTGTGTTTATGTTGTAATCTTCTGTGTAGTGAGTGGGGGGAGGAGGAGACATTTGAGAAGAGCTGCAGCAGCCCCTTAGGTAGGAGATACACACAGAGAAAAATGTGGTGATGAACCAAAATCCGTGAGGTATCCCTGGTATCATCTGCACCCACCAGCAGCAAAGATGTGTGTGTGTGTGTGTGTGATTAGCAAAAGTGCTTTAATGTGGATATAATTATCGTATGCCCCACTGATGAAATAATGTTTCTAGCCTAGATGATCTACTCACATTTACAGTATAAACTAAACAGTGTTAAGTAATGTGGTTTATTTCATCAGTACAGGCCCTTCTTGTCTCTTCGAACACGGAGCCTGTCCTGGCTCTTCATTGGGTGAATGGAGTTTGTAAACTCTTCTCATATGGTCCCATGCAGTCTTCAATGTTAAGAATTTGGCTTTGTTTGCACAATTACTATTCTTTGTATTTTATTCTAAATCCCCGTGTGGAAGAAATATGTTTAAGTACAGCTCATTGGACATGTTTTCTAAAGATGCATTAATAAGAACAATGTGATTCAAATGTGTCAGGGAAGGCTTATTTGGAAGATGGTTCCTGTTAACATAAGTACAATATCCTACATATGTCATGTGGCATGATAATGTACTCCATCATCTTATTCTAAATATTATAACATTTGGTTCATCTTTTTTGTCAAATTATGATGGTAAAATATAAAGTAAAATATTTAAAGAGATGGATGATGAACATTATCTATTTTAAAAATTGATATTTCTTCAATAATCACCTCTGATGATATATTTAAAATGTCTATTTTCAAATTTATTGACACATTCTTCACCTAATACTGTAACAGCTAAATCAAAACAGGAAATATTTTCTCTATGTATTTTCATTGTTACATAGCCATACATGTTTCAAAGCCTTGAACTAAGTCTGTGTTCAAAACATGAATCAATAAATGAACATCCAGAATCATGGTTAATATTTTACTACTGTCTACCATCTGACTTATGCTCTATATAACCCAACATAATATGGGACATTTATCTAGAACTTCCTGCAATTTTTGTTGTTGAAAATGTAACTAAATTTTCATGATATCCCTACATCATTTTGCTTCATCTTCTTTCCTCCTCCTTATTTTCTTATTTCCTTTTTCATTCACCCTTCCATCTTTTCCTGGTTCGATTCCTCTTTCACTTTCTTTTTCCTCTCCACCCCATTCTCTGTCATCATTCTTCCATTTCTTCTTTCCCCTCTCTTTGTATTTATGAATTCCTTTAGGGCAAAGAATTAGTTAAGAATCCAAGACCCCATATTTATTTTTTACCAACTGAAGCTACTAGTGTTTACAATGTTTTTATATTATCCATTTGTCTATTAATTCCAATTATCCCTAGTAATAACATATTGACTGAATGAGCTATGATTTTAAATCATGCCTAGGACAAGTTAGGAAAATAGGGTGAAAAGTTGGGTATTTTAATTTTTATATTTTATTAGTGGATTTGAGAAATAAGAAAATCTCTTTGCAGGGACAAATGAATCAGCAATACCTCCTTGGGCTAAAACACAAATCTCTCCAAAACCCAAAACCATGAAAGAATATCTTTGTGCCTAGGTTTTACTATTTAGCATGAAGTTTGAACACTGTTAGCATTTATGCCATTGAAGGGAGAGCTAGCCCCAGTTGCACATGATCTTCCCTTGAACATGGAACAGACTCAATTAAGTAATAATATTGATATAATTGCATTTTGTTGAGTAAAAACATGAACATTATCTCTGCTTTCTTACTCTAATTCCTGAGATTCATCACGCAGATTGTTCAGCAATAATAACAGCAAGTTGAAATCGTCTATAAAGAATGGCAGGTTATGCCCTACTACCACTACCAGAACTCATATTTTCTTTTAAAATAAATTCAGTAGAGTTCATCTAGCATCAATATTTTGATTTGACTATGAGTTTTCCTTATTTGGCTCTTTTTAAGTATGTTTAAGGCATAGACTGCCAAGTAAATTCAATTCGATTTAGTAAATTCTTACAGAGAAAATTTTTGTGGTTAGAGTGGTTATAGAACTGGCACTGGAAGCAAAATGATAGACTAGGAAGCTTCAGGCCCCTATTCTCCTACAAAGACGCAGAGATGACAACAATATACAGACCAGAATATGTTTGTGAGAACTGTAGAGACGAGTTGAGACTAGAACATTCAGTTCAATGTAATCCCAAGACAGGATGCCAGTGACAGGGACATTGTAACTTCCACTTTGGTCTCTTGGATCCTCAGCTCTGGGGAAAATTAGCCACCATATTTTAGGACACTCAAGCAACTGTGTGGACAGGTCTAGGTAGAAAGGAACTGAGGTCTGCTTCCAGAAGCCATGTGGCTGAGTCACCATGGAAAGTGGATCCTTCAGCCCCACTCAAGCCTTCAGATGATTGCTGCAATGCTTGATACCTGACTGCCAAGCAATGAGAGCTCTTAAGTCAAACTGTTGAGCCCAGGTGATAATCTTCTGACTCACAGAAACCATAGGAACTAATCATAATGTATTCAAAGCACTAAGTTTTCCAGCAATTTGATATAATAGTAGATAATTGTTATGGCTGAATTTTGTCCTTTCCAAATTCATATGTTGAAGTCCTAACCCTGCACCTCAAGTTGTGATTTTACTTGGAGCTAGGTCTGTACACAGGCAATAAAGTTAAAATCAGGTCATCAGAGTAGGTCTTAGTCCATAAGATTGATCTCCTTATAAAAGGGAAATTTGGAGACAAATATATTTACATGGAGAATGCATGTGTAGATGAAGACAGATTAAAGTGATACTTTTGCAAGCCAAGGAACACCAAAGATATTCAGGAAACCATGAGAAAAGAGGTGAGAAGCATGAGCAGATTCTCTCACAGGCCTCAGAAGGAAGCAACTCTGCCAACATCTTGATTTCAGATTTTTGACCTCCATAACTATGAGACAATAAGTTTCTATTGCTTAATAATTGAAAAAAAAAAAAAAAGAAGTGACACTAGGTTAAATATTTTGGGTTGATACATCCTTATCTTTTACAACCCTCCTCATGCTTAAAATGATACATAGCCCTGAAACTCCATTTCCTAGACTCCCTTGCATGCAGGTTCCATAAGTTTTTGACAATGAGAGGCACTCACAGAGGTTGTAGAGCAGATAAAAAAGTTGACACATACTTTTCCACATAGCTGCTACAGTCAAGTACAGAGACATTGGCATATGAGCCAGGTAGGTGCATGGCATTTGGGTGTATTCCTAAGAATTGCCCCCTTGGATGTTATAGGCCTTTGAGGTCATTGTTGGTGGCTTCCCTGTGATCTCCACAGTTTTGAATTTGCTAAAAGTGGCCTCCCTGACCTTCACTCCCCAAGTGTCTCAACCCCTGGGTTGCACAAGCCTTTATGTCTCTTTATTTGAGCACTTCCTCTTGAACCCATGTAGTGTGGACCAACCTAGCTTCTTTGACCAGCCCATGGCCTACTGATATAGGCACTGTTATTGCCCTTTTAGATAAGTGAGCTGTTGTATATGTTTATGTGTGTATAGTATGTTGTTGAGAGACGTACTTTTTAATCCATTAAAATACTTCAACTTACCATTTTATTTTTAGTTTTTCTATCAAGCACATGAAATATGCTATTTGTTATAAAAGTGATGTTAGGGCACATGCACTCAGATTTGATACACTGTTGTTTGAGAAGGTTGAAATCTAGTACTCTAAATTTTAAATATTTCAAAAACTTTAAACAGCAGCTTAGTTGGGAAGGCTGGTGCATTTTTAAAGGTATCATGTGCCTATATTACTCCTTAAGAAACAGACTTTCTAGGTAATGGCTATAACACTTGACTCTGCTATATGTCACAGTAAGACTAATAATTGAAGGTGAAGGAAACTGACCCTGGATATAACAGAGACAAATTAGACAGAATATATTGATTTCTGATGTAACAGATGGCCACCTGATGGAACTCTTTATTTATAGAAAGTGAAACCAAAGTGTTTTTCAGAGGTACTTTTTAATGATCCAACTATTAGGTGAAAAAAGTTATTAAAAATTCAAAGCAAATGTTACTAATCATTTGGAGTCTGGATATCACAATTCACAGGGTCACTTCTAAAACATTCAGCACTGGGTGTTACACACACCTAATGAATCACTGAACACTACATCATATGTTGGCTAGTTGAACATATAAAAAAATAAAATAAAAAAATAAAACTTATATTAAGTCTTCTGATCAATGCATGTTGGCTTTGTAGGTTTGGATGAAAAGAATGCAGAGTGGCAGAATCATAAATATCCTCTAACCTCAAAAGATTAAGCAGATTATGAAATATTCCACATATTTTTTCTTCTCACTCTTAGATGTAGTTGGAAAACACCAATATGTTCTAAGTGATAATTTCCTAGACTTAAGGTTAGATCTAATTTTTCAGGGAAAGTTAGAAATCTAGATTTCATATATATAGGTATTCTTATTTTGAAACACCATCTACCTATTTATAGATTTCACAGTACTTCTTATGCCAAGAAAGATGTTTCCATGGGTGGGATATAGCCTGTGTGACCTGCCCTTTCATAACTATTTTTTAAAGGATCTCAAACCAGAATGAATAACAAAGACATAAGCACTCTTCTAGTCACCTAAGGTCTCATTTAATAACAAAAGTTTATTTAAAATGTTTTTGAAATTACACACAGATATAATGGGCATCATAGCCTAGTGCTCGACAGCTTAGACTATACAGTCTGAGAGATGTCATTCAGGCTTTGCCACCAACTATGTGACCATGGGAAGGTTACTCAGGAAGTGAAGACTTCCTAAGGAATTTCTTTAAGGAATAAATAAGATTACACGTAAGTGCCATCACCTGACACATAGTAAGCACTTAATATGTGTCAGTGATTTTAGTTATCAGAGTAACTAAAACAACAACAAATAAAAAACAGTTAATGTGTAGATGTCTTGCAAAAGGAAATATTTTATTTAACAAGGTTGGTTTTTTACTTTAATTAGGTATTTTAAAATAGGGAACAAACTATTTTCTGTTCTCTTCCTTTTCACTTATAGTCTATTTTCTTTTTTTTTTTTTTTTTTTTTTTTTAAGATTTTATTTATTTGACAGAGAGAAATCACAAGTAAGCAGAGAGGCAGGCAGAGAGAGAGGAGGAAGCAGGCTCCCCGCTGAGCAGTAAGCCCGATGCGGGGCTCGAACCCAGGACCTGAGATCATGACCTGAGCCGAAGGCAGCGGCTTAACCCACTGAGCCACCCAGGCGCCCCTATAGTCTATTTTCTGATACATATCCTGGGGCTACTTTAGAAACTGATGTAAACTCTTCGACATAAATTTCCAGCTGGCAATCTCCTTGATGTGATGTAGGTTGATGGAGTAGTGTGAATCAGGATGCCTGAATGGTATAACAAGTTATGTGAGAAAATGAGTAACATGCTGTTATTACAGTGATCTCAAGCGCCAAGAGTAATGTGTTAATATGTTTATCTGTGAATGGACAATCAATGAATGAGAAGTATATATATTATTCCATTTTACTTTTGAAGATCACAAAGCATTATCTCTCATTTTAAACTAAATTCCATGTAAATTAAATGGTATTTGAAAAATGGTGGTTTGGCTTCGAAAGAAGTTTACTCCAACTTGGTCTACTGGAAATCCAAACACCAACCCAAAGTAAGTAAAGCCTGAATGTCCATGTTTAGGTATCTCATGTAATTTCAGACATGAAACAACAAAAACAAAACTATAGGTACCAGAAAGATGAGATAATACTATGTAATCCAGAATAATATTGGGCATTCACAATAAAGGAATGAAAAACTGCCCTGATAATATTTGCTGTTTTCTTTCAACTTACCTGGCCAAAGAATTTGGGTTGAATCTTCTCTACCACATGTGGCAGAAGCACACAGGGATTTTCCCCTGATATTCACTATGAAGACTTGGTAGAGTCATAGATGATAAAATTTATAAAAATGTGGGGCCCTTCTATGACTGGATCCCCCTGGAGTTCTCAGACCTGCTCACACTGAGCCTCTAGAAATTTACTAGTTACAATTCAGGTTCTCTACCTGTATATTGTTTCCTGTAGAGATTTCAGCTCATGGGTTTCTGCTCTGATAAATTGTGATTCTCTGTGTCTGCCTGTCTGTCTCTCCAATTTTGGGGGCAGTGATCGGTCCTGTATCCTCACTTTATTTGTTGTTAGGATGGAGTGGCAAGTGACTAGAAACTGTAAGTGTATGTTATATTTTTGATCTCTGAGTAATCAGTAGCTGAATTATCAGAGTTGGAAATAATTTCAGAACTTCTGGTTAGTATTTTTTAGCATAACAACAGATTATTCCTCACTATGCCTATGTAGAAGCAAATTATAAGTGTATTATTAGTATTCATTGAATTCAAGGAATTGAAGAACATTTCCCATAGTCAGGGGTGCTGGGCAGCAATCCATTTGAAAATGGAAGCAGAAAACCCCAAACTGTGCTGGTTCCAGTGCAAAGTGTACACATAAGCTGAACAGAGTGGTGCAGACCTCCATTTCACCCATCACTGCTGCACCAAAAAACTCTGCCTCAGCTCATTTCTATGGCTCAGCAGGTGTGCCTATGACTAACTGAAGGAGGAGGGGAAAAGCCCGAGATTGGTTGGCTTATATATAACATATGGAGGCAAATGAAAAATGGAATACTGTAAAGACTGATCAAGGAGAGACTGGGGTGAAAGGAAGTCCCCCAAATGGCAGCACTTTGAGCAATGCAGCTGCCCAGGCACTTCGTTTTGTGAGAGAAGTGGTTGGATAATAGACGTATATACCAACTCATAGGCAGTTTCAGTTGGCTTATTTTGTTGGTTAATGGTCTGGATGCACCAAGAGTGGAATATTGCAGATAAGAAAGTCTGGGGAGATGCATGTAGGCCTATGTGTCTATGGAAGTGGCCACAAGGAATGATGGTATTTCTCTTTGATATTAGTGTTTGCTGCAGAAGAGCCATTGGTAACAAAAAGATAAGATTATTTTGTCAGTAGATGCTCACCAGTCTCTGCCCATAATGGACTGAGGAACAGAAGAGAGTAATCACTGTAGCAGAGGTAGAGCTAATGCATGGACACAGCAGCATGGACACCATTTCACCAAGGCTGATCTAGCTACTGCTATGCCCAGTTGTAAAGTCTGCCGTCAGTAGAAACCAACTTTCAACCCACTGCTCAGGGAAATTTGTTACTTAAGGACAAGTTGATTGTAAGGGACTTTCACCCTGGAAATGGCAATTAAACAATCTAACTTGGGTGTGTGTGTGTGTGTGTATGTGTGTGTATTTCAGATTTGCATTTTTTTTAACCACAACACCTCAGCTGGTACTATCATTCAGAGGGTTGTAGAGAGTCTCATATACCAACATGTAATCACGTATAACATTGTCTTCAGTCAAAGGAGGTCAGGTGGTGGCTACAAAACCATGGGCTCTACTGATTCCCCCCCGCCCACCCACCCACTGCACTATACAGAAGCTTTCAGCCTGAGAAAGCAATGTGACAGTTTCGACAGGGGCAGCTGATGGAAACTTAGAGATGACACCCTACAGAAATGAAGTATTGTCCTTTAATTGTAGTATACTCCTTAAGTCAGTGATCCTTATATGATCTTGTGTCTCCAACAGGTAGTACATAGGAGTACAAAAACCAAGAAGGGAATGTAGTTGTGAACTCATTTACCAGTACTCTGGTTCCCAGGGTGCAGGGGTGGGGATACTTATACTAGGGAACATAATAGTGAATAGTCCAGTAAATGTGAAGCTACAGTTGCCACCTTGTCACACTGGCTTCTTTATGCTAGTAAGCCAACAGAGAAAGGAGTTACTGTGCTGGCAAAGGAATATGAGCTAATTATCATAATGAGGTAGGACTGCTGCTATATAAATGGGGCATAGAGGAATGTGGTTAGCACTCAAGTATTTCTCAGAGGCACGTTTGCATTTACTATGCAGTTATAACTGTAAAAAGACAAGTAGAAGGACCACAGCCTAATAAGGACATGATGACCTGGGCCTTAGACTCCATGCCAATGAAGGTCTGGATTATGCCACTAGATAAACCACCTAGACCAGCTGAGGTGCTAGTTAGGAGGGAGGGGAAATTAGAATGGGTGGTAGTGATGAGGATGGGGATGAAATGTAGCAGTTAAATTTCCATACCAAGTGTGAGGACTGTAGTTGGAACTTACGATGAACCTGAATCCTAAAGAAACTGTACTAATGGATAGAAGTGAGTAGATTTGTGTTGTGCGTGGGTAGATTGTGGAAGACACTCCTGTGATGGTGCCCAGTCTCCCTTTCTTGGGCCAAAGAAAGCAACTGCCCTGCGTTTAGTGTTGGCAGCTAGAACTCAATGGTTGCCTTTTTTGCCAATGAATTGTTTTCTGCCATTAGGTTGCTGCTTTGCCTGGGAGGTTCCATACCCCTTATGTCCCTCCATGGGGGAACCTAAAGCTAACCCTAAAGCTAATGACTAGTTATGTGGAAATAAATCAGCCCCTTGACTAAAGAAGGGAGCAAATTTGAAGTGCAAGGAATGTTCCAGAGCTCCCTGTGGGATCCAAGTGCAGGTAGATTCCACTTGAGAACATACCCTTTATAGTTTGTTGCCTGCCTCATTGTGTTTCTCTCATTCCATTTCTGTTGAGAGTACTCTTTCAAAAAATCACATATACGCAGATATTTATCTATGGCTTTCGCTGTTATCCAAGTGAAGAAGAGGAAGAGGGAGAGAAATAGAGAGAAAGAATGAATCAAACTTGATACCAAGAAATGTGGTTTGGGCAGCTGCTAGATTGCTTAATAAGATGAGAAGGACTACGATAATAGATAGGGACTCAAGTAGAAGTCAAACCTTAGGTTTGATACATGGTATATTTTATATGTATTTGTATTGCCAAATAGTTTGATACATAGTCCTAGAGTTTAGAAGACATATTTGGGCTAGAGATATAAAATTGGAAGTCCTTGGCATATAAAAGATTTTAGAGACAATTTCCTTGCAAAAAGCATAATGTAAAAAAGAGGGATTTCATCATGTAAAGTTAGAAATTAGGTAGAGGAGGTTTTTAAAAGTCTGAAAAAGGGCAGCTACAAGGTAGAAAGAAAACAAAGAGTGTGTTATCTTATAAGCCAAGGGAAGAACACCAAAAAAAAATAAATAAATAAATAAAAGAGAGAGAGAGAGAGAAAGAGAGAGACACACACACACATTTGCAAATTGTCATGCTGCCAACATGTTAAATTAAGTATGATGAGTGCAGATAATGTGCCTTAACTTTTGAAATATGTAGGTTTTTGATGACTGTGAAAGAGAAATTTCAGTTAAGTGATAGGGAATAGAGATGAGATGACAGCAGCTTGAAGCACATATGAGGGGAGAGCATGAGTGAATCATGTTTGTTGACAGCACTTTTGGAAAGTTTGGTTGTGAAGTGTGGTGGAGAATAAGGACTATAGCTGGGATTATTTGTGTGGTCATGTGAGGTGATTTTTTAGGAGTAGAAATACTGCATTAATAATAATTAATAGCCATAGATTTCCTACTAGGCACTTGGCATGTAATAGCAGTTAATCCTCACAACAACACCATAAAATACATTGCATTATTATCTCATTTGTAAGTGAGGGAGTTTAAATAACTAATGAATGGTGAATCCAAGGTTTGAAGTTGGGCAAAGCCCATGTTCTAACCACTATGTTATACTCAAATATTAGAGAGTGTTTGTATATTGTTGGGAATGACCTATTAGAGAAGAAGAGATTGATGATGGAATAAATGTATGGATGATCAAAAAACATGATGTATGACTGTAGAAGACAGGCCTCAGATTATGTCTATAGAGGGTGTTAAAATAGAATATAGGACCTGTACTAAGTTTTGAAAAGAGGAACAAAGAAGATGGGTGTAAATAAGTGAGTAGGTTGTACTTTTGGTGATAGAAAATGGTCTGATGATTCTATTTTCTCAGATCATGAACTGAGGTTGAAGGTCAGAGGAGGATGACTAGAACTTTCCTGAAAATGAGAGGATGCAAGAAAAGGTTTTAATTAGCTATCTCAAAGGATAGGAAACATAGCAGACTTTCATATAGTGTTAGGAATGCATTTGTGGTTTGTGATCTCGAATTTAGAATGAAACCAGTCTACTTTACTGAATCCTTTTCCCCACTTCTATTTAGCTACTGACCTAGAGAGGGTTGAGAATCGACTGTTTTCAGAGTTGGGATGCTGTCAAGCCAGTCCTGTGGAGGAAGAGATGGGCAAGAAAGGTGTGAGTATTTGCAATAGACTGATTATAGTAAATGGTCATAAACTCTGCTCTGGACAAAAACGGAGGTGATATCATGAGGCAGTAAAGCACAATGTTAAAAAAAAAATGGTAGGACTGACTTAAAGAATGGTCATAGTAAGGTAATCTGTGCAAGTTAACATGATTCAGGTTGTGATCACGTGATAAGATATTGGATTGAAAAATTTTTTAATAGAAACTTTGGTACGGTCTTGGGTATAACCTTGAAAGTGAAGACCTGAGGTGAAATGTAAGAGGAAAAAGGACAATGGGTCTTAGAAGGACAGGAAATTGAGAGGACACAGCTAAGGTGAAGCAAAAAGATGCAGAGTGCTCATGTGTCTCATTAGGCTCACTTTTATGTTGCCTCTTACTGATGGAAGGAACGGAGTTCTAGAAGTTAATGTACAGGAACCTTAGGCTTTGAGTCCTCAAACTGACTACCAACTATCCTCATTGGGATTAGTATGAATTTCATCACAACTCCCAAAGATGTTTGCCCTCAGGTTAGAAGAAGACATCATCTTTAATTTCCATGCATCACTTGCAACCCATTTCTCTTCTGGAAATCTATGTCTCATCAACTTTATACTAACCCTTTCTTAGGAATGTTCTCTTCATTTTGCAAAACAGAACTTTGAGTTACAAATTATTATACACATTTTAAGTTGAGAAAACTGAGGTTTAGAGAAAGTTAAGTAACTTGCTGCTTTATTTTCTATAAAGATCATGCAGACTTACAGGTATTCTGTTGCCAAAAACACTTTAAAAAACCATTAATCCAGAAAGTAAGATTTCTGTAAAAAAAAAAAAGAAAAGAAAAGAAAACTGCTTAGACTGGATTCAAGAATAATTATGGTGATAGACTAAAGTACATGCTATTCATGGTGTTACTGACATTTTTATTATTAATATTTCTAATTCCTAGTATCTAATAATAATTATATAATGATAATCAGGTTGATAGTCTAAGGTTTATGTTTTTCATGGTTGATATTATTTTTAATAATATCAATGTAAAACATAGTTGCAAGGTCGTGGGAATTCCTTCCATCAAGAGGTGGGGGTCTGTGTTTATTTTCCTTAAATCTGGAGGCTTCTGATTCATTTATAACCAAAAAATAATATACAAAAATAATACTGAGTAACTTCTGAGGCTATCCTGATGTATTCATTTTCTATTTGCTTCTGGAAGAAATTCCCACAAAGCTGGAGGTTTAAAACAATACAGATTTATTGTTTTATTTTATTTTATTAATTTAATTAATCTAATTATATTTTATTTTTTGAAGATCCTATTTATTTATTTGTCAGGGAGAGAGAGAGAAAGAGAGAGCAAGCACACAGATAGCGGCAGGCAGAGTGAGAAGCAGGCTCCCCACTGAGGAAGGAGTCTTTTGAAGGACTTGATCCCATGACTCAAGCCAAAGGCAGATGCCTAACTGACTGAGCCACCCAGGCATACTCACATTCATTATTTTAGAGTTAAGAAGGATAGAAATCCAAAATCAGTTCCTTTGAAATGAAGTCAGCATTCTTTCTGGAAGTTCTAGGGCAGAATCTGTTTCCTTACCTTTTCTAACTTCTAGAGTCTCCTATATTTTTGGCTCATGTTCGCTTCTGCCATCTTCAGACAACATTACTCCAACATTTGCCTCCATTATCCCATCTCCTCCTTCTTTTTTTTTTTGTCTTTTTTTTTTTTAAGATTTTATTTATTTATTTGACAGAGAGATCACAAGCAGGCAGAGAGAGAGGAGGAAGCAGGCTCCCCACTGAGCAGAGAGCCCGATGCGGGGCTCGATCCCAGGACTCCGAGATCATGACCTGAGCCGAAGGCAGCGGCTCAACCCACTGAGCCACCCAGGCGCCCCCCATCTCCTCCTTCTACCTTTGACCTCTTGCGTCCTTCATAAGGCCCTTCATGGTTGCATTTAGCACCCACCTAGATAATTTAGGGAACTCTTCTCATCTCAAGACCCTTACCTAATCACATTTGCAAATCTCTATCTTCCATGTTAGGGTAATACATTCACAGGTTGTGGGATTGGGATGTGGACATCTTTTGAGGCCATTATTCAGCCTATCAAAGTTAGAAATAGCTTTCACAAGGTTTTCCTGATGTTCTTATCTCAGATCACCATACTTGAAAGATCACCTGTGGGTTCTCCAGACAACAGCCTAGCTGAAATGAGAGCTGATATGTTGGATATCCAACCCAGTTGAACTTCCAGATAATTGCATTCCCAGCCAGCATCTGACTGCCATTGCATGCTATTAGGAGGATGAATAAGTTACTACAAATGATATACTTTGAACTCATTGTGACTTGTGAGGCTAGTTCATAAAAGTTGACACAGCTTGGCTTGTTTTTCCTTGGACGCACACTGTGGGAATTCTATTGCCATTCCTGTGAAGCCCAAACTAATCCACATGGAGAGACCACATGAAGAGGTCATGTTAGGTGGGTATTTGGGGCAGCTTAGCTGGAGTCCCAGCTAGTCAACATTATGCACCCAGCATGGGAGTGAAGACACTTTCACACAAGTCTAGCATCAAGTCACCCCACAACCTACAATTCTTCCCAGCTAAGCCTTAGCTTATCTGGAAGAGCGATAAGGCAGCCCCAATAGGTCTTGTCTAAATTGCTGAAAATTTTGTCCCACACAATCCATGGATCAGTAAGTTTGGAGGTGGTTTTGTTTTTATTTTGACTTTATATAGCAATAGTTATTATTACATGGAAAATAAACTCAGAAAGCCAAACCAAAGCATTTTTTTTTAATTTATTTATTTGACAGAGAGAGATCACAAGTAGACAGAGAGGCAGGCAGAGAGAGAGAGGGAAGCAGGCTCCCCGCCGAGCAGAGAGCCCGATGTGGGACTCGATCCCAGGACCCTGAGATCATGACCTGAGCCGAAGGCAGCGGCCTAACCCACTGAGCCACCCAGGCGCCCCAAAGCATTTTTTTTTAGTCAACTATTTCCCCACCCATGTAAGAGAATAATTAAAAACTGCAGGCAGATGAAATAATACACTGTTGAATATCTGTGTAAGTATGATGGCCCCTTCATTTTGCCACTGAATTCTATAACATCGAATATTTGCAGCATTAAATATTGAACATTATGAAAATTGTAGGTATAGTTAAAAACTTTGCAGTTAATATTATTAACTTATTATATTTTAGCAATATTTGAAACAAATTCACTCCTTCCAGTTGGCAAAGAAAAGGGATAGAAGGAGGGGGATTTTGAACAATCACTGAAGAAACACCAACCAGTGTTGCTTTCCTTACCAGAAATGCAGGTACTGAGAGATCACCAATACTGGTGAACAAATATATAGATAGAAAATGCCTCAACATTCTGGACAGTCTTTCTGTGGCCACATATAATGCTTTTTGTTAGAAAAGGAGAGAAAATACATTCTCAAGAAATAATATGTTGAAGGATCTTTAGTGGCTACCTAATAATAATAGTAAACTGGCTTGCCACTTATGCAGAGAACATTATATTAAATTGGAAATTACATATTCAAATTAGTTAATATATACACACACATATAAATTAATATGTGTGTGTGTATATACACACACACACACAAATGCACATATTATGACTATATACTATTGTCTTACCTCAGGCTGCTGTGATAAAATACCATTGACTGGACAGATTACAAAATATTTATTTCTTACAGTTCTGGAGGCTGAAATCTGGGATCAGGATGTCGGCATGGTCGGTTTTTGTTGAGAACACTTCTGGCTTACAGAATGATTAGCTTCTTGCTATTTTTGTGTATGGTAGAAAGAGAGTTCTGGCCTCTTCTTATAAGGATACCAACTCTATTATGGGGTGCCTACCTTCATGACCTCATCTAAATCTAACTACTTCCCAAAGGAATGTACCATCACATTGTGGGTCAAGTCTTCAACGTATGAATTTGGGAGGGAACCAAACATTGAACCCATAACAACTCTATATTATCTTTAAAAATTAGGGGCTCCTGGGTGGCTCAGTTGGTTAAGCATCCAGGTCTTGGTTTCAGCTTAGGTCATGATCTCAGGGTCATAAGATCCAGGCCTGCTTTGGGTTGTATGTGGAGCCTGCTTAAGAGTCTCTCTCTTCTTCTGCCCCTTCCCTCCCCCCATTTGTGCTCTCTCCCTCTCTCTCTTAAAAAAATAAATAATGAACAGATGAACCTACCATCTCCTCATCTGTTTTTAATATGCATATCCAGTATCTGTTTGGGGCAAGGCATCAGTCCAGAACTCTAGTGTTTATGTTCTAGAATATAGAGAATGCAAAGCAAATGATTTTATAGTATGAAAGCCATGATTGGGGGGAGGGAATGTGTTATGTCATTTTTTGCTTGGTGGTTTCATGCTATTTTTAAGCACCAAAAGTTGTGTAATCTTTTCTACAGCGGAACTTAGCACTGTACTTCTACTGTTTTCAAAGACCGCAGAGGAGAGCATAATTACCTAATGAGTCGTGTGTTGCCTCTAGGTAATAGTAGAGTTGGCTGAAGGTAAAAACCTATTCACTTGGGATTTGACCTCTCTGATGTCTGGCCCCATATCCAGACTCATACCCATGCACACACAACCTCTGTTTGTTAGATTTGGGTCAGCCTATGACTCACCAGTCTATAGAGTAATATTGTTGCTGAAGGAAATGGCAGAGTGTTTGGAAAAATCCATCAAAGTTTCCATTACTTAATTTAAAGGTTCTAGTGAATCTGCTCCACTAAGGAGATTGAATACTTAATGGTACCTAAGTTGACAGAGATTTTCAGATGCTGATGTTACTCCTTTAATACCAGGCCTTACTTGGTGAAGTTTCTAATAAGTGTCAAAATTTCACTCTCTTTATCATCTAGTTACTCTAACAGGATGCCACCTGTAAATTTATTATCATCTACTACTAAATATAAAAGCTAAGCTGGAAACTGGTCTCATTTCTCTGATGTGCAACTGCAATGTGGTCGCTGCTTAGTGGCTTTTAAAATCAGTTCACAAAAGGGACAGCTAACACGTTGTTTGGCAAAAACCCATTTTTTCAACATGGACAACTTTACTCCTCTCTTTTAGGTGACTTTTTAAATATAGGGCAATTTGAAAGGGCAATTTGAAAAAGTTTTGAGGCAGAAAGGAGACCACTGCAGAATTTATATGCAATACACTAAAACTTTGACCAATTCAATTAATGTTAGCAATATAATAATCATCTAATGACAGGTAACAGTTACAAAGCACTTCACATAGATAATCATGTAACTTTATATGCATCATTTCTAGAATGAAGGTTGTGCATCCTCTGATTCTTCTTTATAAATAGAGTGTGCATGTGTGTATGTGTATCTGTGTTTTCCTGTATGATACAGCATGTATCTTTAAGAGTACATGAAAAATAGAGGAGGAGTCAAGATGGCGGAGAAGTAGCAGGCTGAGACTTCAGGTAGTGGGAGATCAGCTAAATAGCTTATCTAAAGATTGCAAACACCTACAAATCCAACGGGAGATCGAAGAGAAGAAGAACAGCAACTCTAGAAACAGAAAATCAACCACTTTCTGCAAGGTAGAACTGGCGGAGAAGTGAATCCAAAGTGACGGGAAGATAGACCGCGGGGGGAGGGGCCGGCTCCCGGCGAGCGGCGGAGCAACGGAGCACAAAATCAGGACTTTTAAAAGTCTGTTCCGCTGAGGGATATCGCTCCAGAGGCTTAACTGGGGTGAAGCCCAGGCGGGGTCAGCGCGGCCTCAGGTCCCACAGGGTCACAGAAGGATCGGGGGTGTCTGAGTGTCACAGAGCTTACCGGTATTAGAACAGGGAAGCTGGCTACAGAGACAGAGCCGAGGAGTGAGCTCTAAACTCGGGGTTACCTTGAACCGGTCGCAGGCTCGGTCAGCTCAGAGCGCGGCCGGAGGCCAGGGTGACGGGAGTCATTGGGCGTTGTTCTCTGAGGGCGCACTGAGGAGTGGGGCCCTGGGTTCTCGGTTCCTCTGGGCCGGAGACTGGGAGGCCACCATCTTCACTCCCGTCCTCCGGAACTCTATGGAAAGCGCTCAGGGAACAAAAGCTCCCGAAAGCAAACCCAGCAAACCCGAGCGGATTACTCAGCCCGGCCCCGGGTAAGGGCGGTGCAACTCTGCCTGGGGCAAAGACGCTTGAGAATCACTACAACAGGCCCCTCCCCCAGAAGATCAATGAGAAACCCAGCCAGGACCAAGTTCACCTACCAAGGAGTGCAGTTTCAATACCAAGGAGAGTGGCGGAATTCCAGAGGAGAAGAAAGCAAAGCATGGAACTCATGGCTTTCTCCCCATGATTCTTTAGCCTTGCAGTTAATTTAATTTTTTTTTCTCTTTTTCAATTTTTTTTTCTTCTTCTGCTAAATTTTTTTAACTTTTACCGTTTTCCTTTTTTCACGATTTTTAAATAGTTTATCTAATGTATATATATTTTTTTTCCTTTTTATATTTTTTATCAGCTTTCTTTTTTTAATAGTTTCTTTTTTTTTTTCTAAACCCCTTTTTATCCCCTTTCTCCCCCCTCATGAATTGGGATCTCTTCTGATTTGGCTAAAGCATATTTTCCTGGGGTTGTTGCCACACTTTTAGTATTTTACTTGCTCCTTCATATACTCTTATCTGGACAAAATGACAAGGCTGAAAAATTCACAACAAAAAAAAGAACAAGAAGCAGTACCAAAGGCTAGGGACCTAATCAATACAGACATTGGTAATATGTCAGATATAGAGTTCAGATTGATGATTCTCAAGGTTCTAGCCGGGCTTGAAAAAGGCATGGAAGATATTAAAGCAACCCTCTCGGGAGATATAAAAGCCCTTTCTGGAGAAATAAAAGAACTAAAATCTAACCAAGTTGAAATCAAAAAAGCTATTAATAAGGTGCAATCAAAAATGGAGGCTCTCACTGCAAGGATAAATGAGGCAGAAGAAAGAATTAGCGATATAGAAGACCAAATGACAGAGAATAAAGAAGCTGAGCAAAAGAGGGACAAACAGCTACTGGACCACGAGGGGAGAATTCGAGAGATAAGTGACACCATAAGACGAAACAACATAAGAATAATTGGGATTCCAGAAGAAGAGGAAACGGAGAGGGGAGCAGAAGGTATATTGGAGAGAATTATTGGAGAGAATTTCCCCAATATGGCAAAGGGAACAAGCATCAAAATCCAGGAGGTTCAGAGAACCCCCCTCAAGATCAATAAGAATAGGTCCACACCCCGTCACCTAATAGTAAAATTGACAAGTCTTAGTGACAAAGAGAAGATCCTAAAAGCAGCCAGGGAAAAGAAGTCTGTAACGTACAATGGTAAAAATCTTAGATTGGCAGCAGAATTATCCACAGAGACCTGGCAGGCCAGAAAGAGCTGGCATGATATATTCAGAGTACTAAACGAGAAAAACATGCAGCCAAGAATACTATATCCAGCTAGGCTATCATTGAAAATAGAAGGAGAGATTAAAAGCTTCCAGGACAAACAAAAACTGAAAGAATTTGCAAACACCAAACCAGCTCTACAGGAAATATTGAAAGGGGTCCTCTAAGCAAAGAGAGACCCTAAAAGTAGTAGATCAGAAAGAAACAGAGACAATATACAATAACAGTCACCTTACAGGCAATACAATGGCACTAAATTCATATCTCTCAATACTTACCCTGAATGTTAATGGGCTAAATGCCCCAATCAAAAGACACAGGGTATCAGAATGGATAAAAAAACAAAACCCATCTATATGTTGCCTACAAGAAACTCATCTTAAACCCGAAGACACCTCCAGGTTTAAAGTGAGGGGGTGGAAAAGAATTTACCATGCTAATGGACATCAGAAGAAAGCAGGAGTGGCAATCCTTATAGCAGATCAATTAGATTTTAAGCCAAAGACTACAATAAGAGATGAGGAAGGACTCTATATCATACTCAAAGGAACTGTCCAACAAGAAGACCTAACAATTTTAAGTATCTATGCCCCTAACGTGGGAGCAGCCAACTATATAAACCAATTAATAACAAAATCAAAGAAACACATCGACAAGAATACAATAATAGTAGGGGATTTTAACACTCCCCTCACTGAAATGGACAGATCATCCAAGCAAAAGATCAACAAGGAAATCAAGGCCTTAAATGACACACTGGACCAGATGGACATCACAGATATATTCAGAACATTTCATCCCAAAGCAACAGAATACACATTCTTCTCTAGTGCACATGGAACATTCTCCAGAATAGATCACATTCTTGGTCCTAAATCAAGTCTCAACCGGTATCAAAAGATTGGGATCATTCCCTGCATATTTTCAGACCACAATGCTCTAAAGCTAGAACTCAATAAGAAGAGGAAATTTGGAAAGAACCCAAATACATGGAGACTAAACAGCATCCTTCTAAAGAATGAATGGGTCAACCAGGAAATTAAAGAAGAATTGAAAAAATTTATGGAAACAAATGATAATGAAAGCACAACGGTTCAGAATCTGTGGGACACAACAAAGGCAGTCCTGAGAGGAAAATATATAGCGGTACAAGCCTTTCTCAAGAAACAAGAAAGGTCTCGGGTACACAACCTAACCCTACAGCGAAAGGAGCTGGAGAAAGAACAAGAAAGAAACCCTAAACCAGCAGGAGAAGAGAAATCATAAAGATCAGAGCATAAATCAATGAAATAGAAACCAAAAAAACAATAGAACAAATCAACGAAACTAGGAGCTGGTTCTTTGAAAGAATTAATAAGATTGATAAACCCCTGGCAAGACTTATCAAAAAGAAAAGAGAGAGGACCCAAATAAATAAAATCATGAATGAAAGAGGAGAGATCACAACGAACACCAAAGAAATACAGACAATTATAAGAACATACTATGAGCAACTCTACGCCAACAAATTTGACAATCTGGAAGAAATGGATGCATTCCTAGAGACATATAAACTACCACAACTGAACCAGGAAGAAATAGAAAGCCTTAACAGACCCATAAGCAGTAAGGAGATTGAAACAGTCATCAAAAATCAAGAAATGGGCAGAGGACATGAACAGACATTTCTGCAAAGAAGACATCCAGATGGCTAGCAGACACATGAAAAAGTGCTCCACATCACTCGGCATCAGGGAAATACAAATCAAAACCACAATGAGATATCACCTCACACCAGTCAGAATGGCTAACATTAACAAGTCAGGAAATGACAGATGCTGGCGAGGATGCGGAGAAAGGGGAACCCTCCTACACTGTTGGTGGGAATGCAAGCTGGTGCAACCACTCTGGAAAACAGCATGGAGGTTCCTCAAAATGTTGAAAATAGAACTACCCTATGACCCAGCAATTGCACTGCTGGGTATTTACCCTAAGGATACAAACGTAGTGATCCGAAGGGGCACGTGCACCCGAATGTTTATAGCAGCAATGTCTACAATAGCCAAACTATGGAAAGAACCTAGATGTCCATCTACAGACGAATGGATAAAGAAGATGTGGTATATATACACAATGGAATACTATGCAGCCATCAAAAGAAATGAAATCTTGCCATTTGCAATGACGTGGATGGAACTAGAGGGTTTCGCTAGCGAAATAAGTCAATCGGAGAAAGACAACTATCATATGATCTCCCTGATATGAGGGAGAGGAGATGCAATATGGGGGGTTAAGGGGGTAGGAGAAGAATAAATGTAACAAGATGGGATTGGGAGGGAGACAAACCATAAGTGACTCTTAATCTCACAAAACAATCTGAGGGTTGATGGGGGGAGGGGGGTTGAGGGGGGGTGAGGTTATGGATATTGGGGAGGGTATGTGCTATGGTGAGTGCTGTGAAGTGTGTAAACCTGGCGATTAGCAGACCTGTACCCCTGGAGATAAAAATATATGTTTATAAAAAATAAAAAAAAAAAGAGTACATGAAAAATAGGTTTACATTTTAGAAATAGTTGTGAAATGAACTCCCATATAATCACTATCCAGGACAAAAAGTAGAATATTGCCATTGCTGTTGCTATCTCTTATTATTGACACCCCCTCACAGAGTTTAATGATGATAATTCCCCTGCTTTTCAAAACAATCCCATCTAATATACATTCCCCCATCATGCTTAGTTTGCCCATTTTTGAACTTCATATTAATAGAATCATACTGCAGGGGGTTTTTGGTATCTTTTCTCATATTTGGATTTGTGAGATATATATATGTTTCACATGAAGCTAAAGTTCATTTGTTTTTTGTAACTATTATTTCATTATATAATTATGCCACGATTTATAATGTATTTTTACTATTGATTAAATTTGGGTTGTTTCTAGTCTGAGCTCTTAAACACTAATACAATGAACATTTTTGAGCATGCATCTGGAGATGTAAGTATTTTTCTAGAACAGTGATTTTCAAATTTTAGCATCAGAATTGTTCAAATTTTTAACAAGTTCCCAGGTGATATTGATGCTAGTGGTCCCTGAGGCCACCCTTAGAACCTCTGATGTAGAGTGTATAACACACACTAGAATTGCTAGGTCAGTGGAGAGAAGTATCATCAATCTTATAAAATTATCCCAGTTTTCCAAAGCGGCTAGACCAATTCCTATTCCATCGGGAGAGAATGTGCAATCCCATTGCAGCCATCTAATGGTGATTTGTCTGTTGCCTTGTTTTTGCTTGTATGGTGGATTTGTAATAGTATCTTACTGTGATTTTAATTTTATTTTTATTGTTGATGAAAAATTGGGGGGTGGGGACTAGAATAGTAAGTTCATTTTTTATACACTGAGGTTAGGCTTGACAGAAGTTTTATGGGTAGATAGAAATCTTTGAAACAGTCTGCTGATTGAATATATGAATTTGAGTCATTGGAATTGACAGCACTCTGATAACTAGATTGGAAAATCTACCAAGGGTCAGTTCTGGGAAACAGCAACATCATCACATCATGGTAGCATATTTCAATTTATCCTTTCACCATTCAAACCTTGTATTTTAGAATTCTCTTTGTAATTTGCAATGCCATGTGAAAATATTGTAGAGTCAGAGGAATGCTTCTCAAATTTTAATGTGGATAGGTGTGACTGCAGATCTTGAAAATATGCAGATTTCAATGCAGTTAGTCAGAGGTAGGGCTGAAATTCTGCATTTTTAATGAGTTCTCAGATGGTGCTGATAATGTTGGTCTACAGATTACACTCTGAATAGCAAGTTTATATATAGCATTTTTTGTTCATGGTGCTTTTAACTGAATGGCATTTACTACTCTTCATAACAGACAGTAGTTAAGTTCAACCACACAAATAAAAAACCTCTTTAAAGTCTCCCATACTTTAATAACATCCAGGTTATATATCCTACCATAAGGATGAGCAAAGAAATAAATCCTGAGCAATCTTGACCCTTGCTCCAAAAATACAGAGCACGAATTCTCTCAGACAGGCCAAGGTGTATGTGTCCACATGTGTTAGGTGTCTTTGACCCAACAGCTGTCACTAAGTACATCCAATGTTCAGGAAACAGCGGGGTAAGTGGTTTAAGAGTCAACAAGGCTAAAAGTCAAGTGTAGATACAGAAATTGATGTAGAGTGATTTTTGCCACTGGAACTTAAACTGGCTGTGTATTCCTCTCCTCTAATCAGAAGCAGCTTCCCTTCCAGCTGTACTGGATATTCTATTTATTCACTTTGTACTTTAGTAGCAAGTGTCCGTTAGTGAAAACTTCATTTCCCAGCATATCTTCAGGGATCACCATTAGACTGGTAACAGATTATCACCATCTGTTGGTGATTATTTCCACTATGTAACAGCCTGATCTAAGAGACGTGTCCTCTTTCACCAGCAGAGCAACCCCTTGGGGCAACTAGGTCAGTCTCAAGAGGAGATACAAGAATTGCAGCTGGGAGTAGATAATCAATATTAAAACAGCCTGTGGGTTTCTACTTCTATTCTACATATTTCTTTTTCCAAGTTGGGAACTGTAGAGTCTTTTTCACCTTTCTGTTTTCTGGACTCTGAAACAGATTCAAGAACAAAAGAGAACCAATGCCATTATTTTATGAAAGAATTAAAAACCAAATCACTTATTTTGTTTCCATTTTAACACTCTCAGTTTTCTAAAAAATGACATATTTATTGCTGCAGTTAGCTTATGATTAGTGGAAATTCACAAAACACAAATACAGACATATTACAAATTTAAAATATGAATTAATTAACCAGTAAAAGCCCATTTGGGGGTATATACACTACTGATAACATTTAGAATATGATTGTACATTAAATAAGAAATAATTTGCATGACATCTGAATAACTGCACAAGAACCATCCATCTCTACTCACTCATTAAAACTACATATGTTTTAATGTTTCCAGAGACTGGCATGGAGGCTTTTGCAGGCATGAAGATAAATAATGAAAATACCTGTCTTCATGTGGCTTATGTTGTAATTATACAAGGCAGACAAGCTATCAAATAAAATATTTAATATGTTAGTGATAAATGTCATGGAGAAAGAAATAAGGGATATGTGTTAAGAAGTGCTAATTAGGAAGGAGGACTTGTTATTTTAAATAGGGTAAAGTATATATCTGGACACTCATCCTTTTCCCCAAATAGAGAGTTATTTAAGAAACATTCCAAAGTTTTCATTTTGGTATGGAAAAGATAATTTCAAGTGATTGTGGTAGTACCTTGTTTTTCCAGTACAAGAATGAAATGGAATAGAGGATCTCATTCCCTAGAGCAATATTAACATGTGTAGTGACCTAAGCTGCAAATGACACTTTGGGGAGGTGTCCAAGGTACTGAGCTCGTGATAATTTCCAGAAGAGGAAAACTCCAACTGCTCCTTGTCAGTCAAATAATGAGACTGCCTAAGCCACTCACCTTTATCCTCTCTCTGGGGTGGAAACCTCTAGAAACATCAGCTAAGCAATTTCTTTGCAAACATTTAAAAAAAAAATTACCAAAAACTGTTCTTCAGTGAGTAATCTCTTAATTTTGGTCACTTCTTCATTGAAAATATGAGAACATATTTTTTCTTTAAAAGTTCTACCTTCTGAAATTACATCTTAACATAGAAGACATTCTACTTTAGAGTAGTATAGTGAGATAAATACATTTGAGTTCAAATCGTGACTATATCATTTAGAAGGTTGGTGAATTGGGAAAATTGCTTAATGTAGCTGAGATTTTATAAAATGAATATTATAATGTATACTTCATAGGATGTGAAGATTTAATAAAATAATATGTGTAAAGTGCCTCTTGCTGCACCTAGACTATAGTAATTGCTTTAAAAATGTTAGTTTTTTTCCCTCTTCTTTACTGTTGAGATAATGCTCCATGGGTCTCATATTTCTGTATATCTTGTAAGCACAACCAATGACAACCTTTTATGCTGAATCATCTTTTCAAGGATGTTTTATATAATGCAATCTCAGAATTTCAAGTATTTCCTTTCATAACAAAGGGAAAGCATAGTTACTATATATTATGATAAAGATAATATCTCCTTTTGGAGGACAGTCTGGACAGGCTTGCTTTTAGCCTATAATAAAACATTAGTGTTCCCTAAGCTTGGGGTTCCTCTTTTGTACCATGACTTACTGCATGTACCATTGATGCATGCTTCTGGCTCTTGTTACATTGTTTTGTGGGAACTGAAGCTCAGGAAACTGGTGCAAAAGTGATGATAATTTTGGTTACTAATACTATGGGTAATAATCTTTCCTTTGCCTCTCACCCAGGATTCTAATGTCTTCTGCCCTTATGCATGTAACTGTGATAGGCTAATTGGTTAGCTTCCTATTAGGGTAAAACTTTTCACAGACACTTCACAGTTCTTGTCACCTACAAATCTCTACTCCTTCGGTTATCTATATCAGCTACAGCAAAATTTTAGTCCTCATAATTTAATCCACTTTATTAGTTGTCTTTAAAGCTTATTTGTTATAATGGGAATCAGAGAATCTTAACGCATCAGCTTTAAAATTTAGTAGTTATTCAGTTTTAAAATTGTTTATCTCTTGCAGGCTTTAATACTATCTCTCCTAATTTCCCACCAAAATAATTATGTAGGTATAGATAATGAGGAAAACACTCATAATAAACACTAGAGGTAGAAATCCACCCATTGCCAGAATCTGAAAATGTTCATTAACAATAAGTTTATTTGAAGTAGATTGCCCTGGGCAATGTGTATCTTATTTGGAGCCCATTCTTCCAGAAAACTAAGAATTTGACTTAAGATTTTAAGAATCCCATCATTCCCTCAATGTCTGTGGACTGGCTCAGAAATACAAAAATTACACCGACCAGAAGCGTGAGCAGCATCCTTTTAATGTGTGGGTGGTGTTTTCTCAAGAGAGCCAGTATGTTGCTTCCTTCACCCTATCCCCCTGTTCCACACTTGTGTCTTTCTTCCTACATTCAATAAAATTGCAGGACAAGTTTATGTAGGGGTTGGAGGGTAGTGAGCAATGAGGCAGGAGGAGGGTGTGCAAGTAATACTTTATGTATTTGAAAAGTGAAATAGATCTAGGAAGTGTCCTTGTAGAAGTTTAGCTTAGGGAATTTGTTATCACATACTGGCTTCTATACAGCATCAACAATTTTGATCAGGGCAGAAGAACCATGGTAGTTTAAAAGATGGTAGACACCAAAGATCTACGTAGGAGCTGTGCACATTAACCTACAGAAAGGGCATAGAGTGTTTCTTTGAAAATTCAGACCAAATTCCTATCTCTAAAAACATTTCAAAATAAGAACCAGAGGAAAATCCTACAAAACTATTTCATATTCTTAATAGGATTACAGAGGAGATGGAGGACAAAGCCATGCATATATTCACAGAAGAAAAAATATAAAGTTTATGAAAACAAGGCTCATTGATTCATTATTGCTGCTTCTGTAATCTTGCTTAATAAATACTGTTGAATGATGAATAACATTAAAAGTCAGATGGATGAGAGAAAGAAATATTTCTAGGGAGATAAATGTAGAAACAAATCTGCAGCAAGGAAAGACTGAAGACTGGAATAGTTATTGAAAGGAAGAACAAAAGCATAAAACAAAGACACAAAAATAAGCAAATGGGCAAAATTCTCTAAAATTATGTTAAAATAGTCTTAGAAAACTTAAAATTATGCCTATAATAGTTAAAATATGATGTAGGTCTTTTAATTCCAGGAGAAGATAAACCAAAGATATGAGTCAACATAAAAAATATTTTAAAATAAACAAAGGAACAAGGTTTGTGCCCAAAGGAACAATCTGTCTTGTAAGAGGAAAATATATAAAGCAAAATATATGATCCAATATGATAATTGCCATATAATAATTCCCAGCTTAACTTGTTAGAGAAATTGGTGTAGTACTGTTTAAGAACATGACATGTTAACTCTCTAGACAGATGAATAGTGTTTCATGAAGGATATTCCAAAGAACGTAAGAGAATTCAAAATAATTCAAGGAGGGCGCCTGGGTGGCTCAGTTGGTTAAGCAGCTGCCTTCGGCTCAGGTCATGATCCCAGCGTCGTGGGATCGAGTCCCACATCGGGCTCCTTGCTTGGCGGGGAGCCTGCTTCTCCCTCTGCCTCTGCCTGCCATTCTGTCTGCCTGTGCTCGCTCGCTCTCCTCTCTGACAAATAAATAAAATCTAAAAAAAAAAAAATAATTCAAGGATATAAGGCATTTAGGAAGTAGTGTTTGATATGATATGAGTAGGAGATACAGGGAAGAAGATTGTAGGAAAATAGAATGATAGAGAAATAGCACATTCCTCCCCTATTGGAGATAAATATGTATGTGTGCACATGTATATATGTAAATATATACATTTAACTTTTTAGAAATTGTACAGGGAGTTAACTGTTATGCTTTCATAGAATGTAATGTGGTATAATTTTCACAGTTGCCTTGAATCTGCCTTCAGATATTTTATTCTTTTATTTGTCTACATTTTATGTCCTGGAATAATTTTTAAAGAGGAACATTTCTTACACTTCTTGCAAAGTATAATGAAGAAACCATCAGCTTTGGAGTTGGAGAGACCTGGCATCCAATTCCCATTGAGATGTTGACTTTGATCAAGACACTGAACTTTATGTAAATAAGGCATGCTGTGTGAGGAAAAGAGGCCTTATATGATGGTTAAGAAGGCAGGCTCTGGAACCTGACTACTTACATATAAATCCTTGCTCTGCCACTCACTGGCCATATGACCATGTGATACGTGGCTTTATTTCTGTTTCCCCAACAGTATAATGGAGCTAATAAACACTTACCTTATAAGGTGGTCATATATTAAAAGAGTTAATACATGTAAATCACTTGGAAAGTTGCCTGGAACAGAGCAAGTGCTTAATTCATGTTATCTAATATAATTATTGAAAAGCTAGAACATGCTTTTGATGGTGGTTTCTCAGATGTGTCTTATGTTTGAACCTCTGTGGTTTTTAAAATGTTTTCCAGACAAAATGAGAGAAAAAAAAATTGCTCTATGTGGTTACCCAGCAAAAGTGTGTCTTCCTCATTAACTATTGAAAATGTCTATATTATATTGCTGCGATTAGATCTAAATCCAAATTTCTTTAGTCAGAGTAAAGTTTTCTAAGTCTAATGTTAGTTTGAAAGTCATCTTAATCATGTCATACCCCAAACTGAAGAGTTGTTAATACCTCAGTTCCCATATCTGAAAAATAGTCACAATAATATCTACTTCTATATTTGATATTAATCTGCTAGAATTAAATATAATGCATTTAAATTGATGCCCTTATGCCTAACTTAATAACATTCTATTAGCTGTTGTTATTATTATCAGTCATTTTCAGACTGTCTCCCAATTTACTACCTGATGGGCTATTTAATATTTATAAGTAATTACTAGAATATGGTTACTGAATCCAAGAGCCAAGATTTTAACCGGTTTTCTATTGTAATCAAGCAGAACACAATGGCCATCAGGTGTACTCCTTTTACCTGATGATGAGGCCAGGCTATAAAAACTTAAATATGTCAATAACAGGAGGAATATCTTTTTCAGTCTGCCATTTTGTTCCAAATATTTATTTCTTTTGAAAGAAGAGAAGAAACAGGTCTTAGATTCAATTGGATATTGTCTGATAATGATTTAAAACAGTACTTTCCTGTTTCTATCTCTTGCATTCCACTTACTGCTTTTTTCGTTTTTTTCTGTTCAGTTAGATAAGAGATTAATTCTTGATGATAGTCACCATTTCTGGATGTAAAAATTTTGCATCTTTCATTACAAATTAGCCCAGTGGCTCTTTTCTTCTCATAGTCCTAATTGTCAGTCTATTCCTCTTCCCAGGTGCATTTGTTTATTCTGTATGGCGAATATTTTATACTATATCCTGTGCAATATTTAATTCAGCTAAAATGTCTGACGTTATTTGATTATGACTGTGAAACTTATGTTAGAACATTTTTTCCATCAAAAATTCAGAATTATCACTTATAAAGCAGTACTACGGATGTTCGTGTAGGCATCATGTTTTGGAGACAAGTTCTATATTTCCAAATTAGTTCTGTCACTAAAAGTAAAAGTTTTTTCAGACTATAGTTATAACACAAAACACACGTCTATACTATGACCAAATAT
Organism: Lutra lutra; assembly: GCF_902655055.1. Lineage (NCBI taxonomy): Eukaryota > Metazoa > Chordata > Mammalia > Carnivora > Mustelidae > Lutra > Lutra lutra. Next base: position 119,479,068 of record NC_062279.1, on the reverse strand, counting down.
CTAATTCCAACTCAAGAAAAGCCTTGATAGTTCTCCAGCAGTATTTATTTTTTACAGTATACAATCTCTCAATGATGAGATGTACAAAAATATACAACTTCAAACATTTACTCAGACTTACAATTCATGCACAAAACCCTTATTTAGGAATTTAAGAAAATATATTTCCTCTCCCATTTTTTTAATTTAGTTTATTTAAATAGATTGAAAATAGTTTAAAATAATTATGAATAGTTTGAAAATAGTTTAAAATAATTACATGTGGAATAAGTTTGGGAAAGTATAATTCTCTCTCTTTAAATAATAAATATCAAGTATCCATTTTCTTCAAAATGGAGTTGCAATAGGTAGGTCCACATTGCTTTTACAGACATTACTAAAGCAATCCCAAACTCAAGGAAACTTTTATGTAAATGATTTTTTTAGCCCTCCAAAAATTTAAAAATTCAACTCAATTTATTTTTATTAGATGGGATCCTGGCTAGTTTCCACTTCCTGAGGCTTTTTATTCTGAGTTTATTTTAAAGACTAATTATCTTCACCTACATAAACTTCCTGGATTTCAGAATACTTAATTGGCTAGTCAAGTGTCTCTGTTATCCAGATAAAAGTTACCTATCATGCATCCTCAAAGGGACCCAAAATCTGGACCAGATGCCATCTACTCGGGGGTGCAGGAGGAACTGAAGCATTAAATTGTTGGCAGTATCAGCCAACATGTGTAGCTCATCACTGCAAACAAGTATTCAGCCGAAGGAATGGTGTATTGTCATTGTGACCTACACAAGTTGGAAGAGTTCCAGAAATGACAGGACATGTTATGTATTAATATAGAGCAGGTGGCAGGTAGGCACCGAAGGTAAGCTAAGTGAATACATAACTTACTCTTGAAGTTGAATAAGTTATAGACTGACATAATTTAGATATGTAGGCAAATTCTTAGCAATAAAAACAGAAGACTTACACTTAGGTTCCCGTTACTCAGAAGTTGGCCTGGAACTTATACAAAGATGTTTGGATTTAAAGTGCTCTGAGCAATTCACAGTCACACAATATTTGCCTTTTTTGGTCACAAATTCAGAATTTCAGGATAATTCTTCTCTTTTTCTAACTAAAAGGAAATAATAGTAATTTTGTACCTTACAAGGAAGAGCAAAATCTTTAATATTTGCCTTTTAAAAAGTAGAATGAATAGGCAGCATCCAGACATACACACAGGCTGGAGATGTTCCTAAATCTCCAATCTGAATAATCTGACTAAAGGAAAATCTCACATCCTTTTAGATTTCACAAGGCTCAAGGGAATGTGAAATGTTTGACATTTTCACCTTAGTGTTTTCACACATAAAAGAGACACCTTTCAAGGGTAAGTAGCAATTTTTCTTTTCCTGTTGAGAGCTCGTTTTGCAACTCAAAGGGCGAATAAGGAAAAATGTTGCTTTGGAATTTTCTGAAATGATAGGATTCATATGCAGCAAACTCTAATTCCACTGATTATTTCCTCAAGTGACCCTGAGTCAGAATACTAGCTGATGAGTTGCTGAGAATTTAGAAATTATCTCTTTTAACCAGTTTACCATGTATGTGAAAATCAGAAAAGGTGTAAACATTTTGCGTTGACAGAGTTCGTTCTTTCAGTCTTAGTTATGCATTTAGTTTTCACATAAGTTTTAATTGAATAAAATTAGGCCCCTTGTTTTCAATGAAACTATGCAAAGTTTTAAGTGTGCAGCAGCAACTTCATTCACTGTGGTTTTGACCCTGTGGAAATGAAAGCCCAGGTGATTTTTGCACTATGTATGTTATTTTTTGGAAATGAATTCAGGGACAAGATGAGGCTGAGGTTTGAAGATATCAGATGTTGAATATAGAAAATTTGCTGCATTGCTAAGCATGGACGAGATCCTGTGAGAGCACAGAAGGCACCCCCAGAAGCAGTGGAAAAAGGCTAGAAAATTATAGAAGCTTTCAACACCAGAGGGAAGAGTATATATTTAAACCATTAGTCAACAGGGAATGATTATAGGGTTTAGGAAAGGGTATGGCATGATTAGTGTTGTGCTATTAGGGAGAGGATTTTTGGCAGCAGTGCGTAGTATAGAATGCAAAGGAGAGAGAAGAGGACTGGGAGATGTGGTACTGTGCAGGGTTTGAACATCAGGCACTGGTTTTCTGACAGACGAAGGTTTGAAACCCAGGCCAAGTATTCATGAGTTCCAACCCCCCATTTTGTACAATACTTGAGCACCAATCACATCCTGTCCATATGGAGTGGTAGCAGAAGCTGAGCTGTACCTGCTCCTCGGGATTCTGAGTCTAGCTCCACAGGGCTCCTCTGCTCAGACCCCAGAGTTCCAGCAGCTCTCCATGGGCCTTTCCCTTTAGCTCCTGGGTTCTGATGTTCCCAATCTCCACCATTTTGTTCTCTGAGCCCCAGTAGAGTAATTTCCTACAGATATGTCTGGGTTACTTCAGCATCCTCTTCTTGCTTTTTCAGGCCTTCAGAGCACATATGAGCCTATTTCTATCCAAAATCCCTTTATCATAATACCTAGTGTGGCTTCCATATTCCTGACTGGATCCTCACTGATAGCATGAGGGCAAACAGATACATAAGCTATGTAGACAATATGGCAGGAACAGAGGAGTGTAAAAGCCTGGGCATGGTCAGGGAAGGGAAGTAGCTTGTGATTCGAACACATAGTTAAACAAGGGACATCCTGAAATTAAGCAAGGAAAATTAGGGTGGGATTTCAATGATGTATTATCTCATCATATACAAGCAAAACTGGTTTCTGTAACTAGGGTTATCCATCTCAAGAATTTCTTCAAGTACACAGTGATCCAGTGTAACTCTTAGAATGTGGTAGTCTTTTAAAATATATGGAGACTTGTAAGCATCAAGGTTAAGTGGTTTATATGGCCATCCAGGGAGATGTATAGTAGGCAGATAGATATGTGGTTCAGAGCTTCATGAGACCAATTGAGACTAGAGATAATATTATGAAGTCATCAGTATACAGAACACAGTTAAATTTTTGGAAGCCTTTGAGGTCACCCAGAAAGAGGTGAGAGAGTGAGATAGCACAGTGCTTATGAATAAACATGAGAAGAAGCAATAGTTCCCATTGCTTTTCAATAGGATCTCAGTGTTTTAAACAAATTACTTTGATTTCTGTCTCTCATGTATTATTTACTAATTCCTGCCTGTAACCCTGGAATAATGTTACATACACCTGGAATAAGACACCTGCCATTTCTAGCAATACTTGCTATGAAGACAACATTGGATAGTAGAATAGGCTTGGACTTAGGTCCTAAAATCTTGGAATTTTGAGATGGGGTGGATGTAAAGCCATCTCTCTGTTTCCTAATAGTTAAGAACTCTTCAACCTCAGGGATTCTCTGTTATCTCTTGTGTGATATTAATATTAATAATAATACTTTCCTCTCAGAATTGTTGAATGCATTAAGGGTCATACTACTAAATGCCAGTTGTTGCTAGGTTGTCACTATGGGTAAAAGAGGAAAAAGAAAGCACAGTCCAGTAGGGGAGACAGATATATTATGAGGTGAATATAATGCAGTATACAAAGTAAACCAATAGGAAATGTATAAGGTACAGGGCAGGAAAGGATTGAGAGATGACATTCCAGCTGTTGAAGCTGAATCTTGAGGAAACTATGTGAGTTAACCGAATGAAAATGGAAGAGTATAGTACTGGGAATTGAATGTCAGATTTTAGTAAAGGAGATTTTTTTTTTTCCCATCCCTTTGACTACTTCCTTCTAGTCCTGGCTCAAAATTCACCCATTTCAGAAAGATTTTCTGAACTTACTGGCCTCCTTTATATCTCCCCTTAGTCCTTTATTCTAATTTGCTTCAATACACATATATTTTTTTTTCATCATTTTGCTTTTGTGGATATAATTGATAATTGCCTTTATCTTTTAGTAGGTATCCCTATCCTTGGGAAAGTTATTTTAAGTATTCTTTTGATGTCTGTAACATCAAAATAGTAAATGCTTGACAAATTTTTAAAAACTATTTCATATAAATAGCAGGCTAGGTACATCAATGAAAAATGTATTTATGATACCATAATGATACCATTATGATACAAGTAGTCTCCACAGTGTGGTAGGAAATGATGGGAGTGGAGGAGGGATTTTGAAATAAGAAACACATAACAAACTCTATAGACAACTCTTTTCAGAGGTTATGTTGTGAAGCTAGCAGAGGAATATGATGATACTTAAGGGGAAATAGAGGAGATGTGGGCCATTATTTATTTTTGATAATAAGACCCTCCAGACATTTTTGTGTATTCCTGGGAATGTTCCAGTAAAAGAGAGGGAAATTGATGTCTAAGAGAAAGCCCTGGAACCTTTGGCAAACATCTTTTCCCTCCTCTGTAAAATGCAGGATCTAAAACTGGAGGTCATCATGCTATTTTTAGCTTAAAAATTTCTGTTCTATGATTCTTTCTTCTTTTGTTTTTTTGGGTCATTATCCTACACTGATATGATTGTATGACTATTATGTTAGTATTTAAAGATAATTGCACTCCTAACAGAATATGAAGTAAACATATAATTGAATGTTGCTCTGATTTTGTATCACTGACTGTATTTATTTCAAATCACGGAAAAGAAGACTGCTCTGTTCAATGACACCTCTCGGACATAAAAAACATGATAGGCTTTTCAGAATAGGTGACTCAAGAAATTTGAATCTGTAGGGAACATAGTTTCAGTGATAACTCAGGCAGGCTTATTTTCTCTGTATTATGGAGGGGAGATGTGTGACCAGCTCATGTCTACAGGGATCACTGGACAAGCTTTCATCTTCTCACTCTCAACATGAGGTAGACAGAGTACCCTACTTTTCAGGAAAGTGCTTCACAATCTGTGAAAAGAAGGGGCAAATCCTTTGACTTTAAGTAAGACAAGCATGCATTTTTTTTTTTTTTTTTCGTTCCTGGAAGGGCAGGTTGGCCATAGCATCTCCCACTCCATATAGCTAGTGTTTTGTCTGCAGATTTTTATGTCTGTGTGATTCCAACTCTTTAGCCACCTTATATAGCAAGAGGCTGAGAAGTTGATGTGTGCATCTTAGACATGAAACAAGATCTGCTAGATCCATGAAGTGTGGAAGAAGAGTTTTGTGTGTCTGATCCCTTTGGCCTCCCTTCGTGCTGTTTTAGAAACTCTGATTGTTGCAGAGTATCCCCCAAGCCCAACACATCTTCACCCCCAAATTATGCTTCACAAAAGAGACTGATGCAAAGGAATATCATTGAAAATATCCTCACATGATCAGTGGTTTCAATTTAAAATCTGGTGCTGGTTTATGGAAGAGATGAGAAGGAAATTTTCCTGTCCTGGGGATTTTGTATGTTTTTCTGTCTCTTAGATTTTTCCCTTAAAATGTGGTTGTGAAAAGCAGATGTTCAGTAAAGCTGAAAGTCTTGGAAATATTCATCATTGCATGGTAACCCAATACCTCAGGGTATACACTGTCTGTAGTAGCAAAATGATCTTTTTTTCTGTGCCTACCATGGAATTGTAGCCATTGAATGGATGAAAAATATGCCCTCTAAATTTAGCTTGCATTCAAATCCATTTATTGTTTAAAGAAATCATGCAATGCCAATTAAAGATTTTTTAAAATCTTTCATAAATCAACTGCATATTTATTTTGCTGATTAGAATGAGTCAGATAAGAACACTAAAAATTAAATTTCTGTCCCAAATATCACAAAATGAATAGCAAGTTCTTCTTACTAACTTACTGATATCCCAATTTTGCTTCTTAATGGCAGTGTCCAATGTCTGGCATTTGGCAACACATAATGAAGATTCATTGTTACTGCTATTTTGGTGTAGCATTATGGAGGACTAGAAATTTCCAGGACCTCAGTCATAGCCCGTTATTGGAAGGTGACCTTGAACTTCACTAAGTATTCAAAGTCTCTCACCTACTGGCAACATTCAAGCTGTGGAGTCTTTGTTCAAATGTGTTGAAACTACCTTTATTTTCTGATACTTGTCTGTATAAGGCATGTGATTCATTATAGTGGTTTTATATTGAAGAAATAAATTTGAAACAAACATTTTGTTACAGCAGATGTTGATATTCATAACTGGTTTCTGGAATCCTAGGTAACTAATCAGTCATGGATATATTAATAAGTTATTCATGCTGTTCTTATTTTCAATATGAAGTAAATTTTAAAAAAGCCCTTTGGCTGGGGTGTCATGTGATATTGTAATGATACCGTGCTGATAATAATTTCTACTGGGGAAACATAGTAGCTGTCTTTACATTCACTGAAGTAATAAACAAGCAAATTCTCAGTTAATATACAGTCTTTCCTTAGTTTGTTACTTTCTGAAAATTGCTTTGAAAGTTAATTAGAACTATATAAAATATACCCAGCATGCTAGTCCCTAAGAACAGCACATAATTGGGGACTACTTTTATCAAAAAAGCAGAATGTTTATTTCACTGGCTAAATTTGGCAGTGTAGTCCTATGGCTGCCACTCAGTCTTTCTTGAGTAACCCACCCACCTTACTTCTCCCTCTCTTTCTATCCTCCATCCCAATTTAATCTTAAATTGGTACATTGACCGTTGTTGTACATTCACAAATGTATATTTCAGAGCTATTTCTGGTCTCTAATGTTGACTCTTGACATAGTGTATAGGAACCAAGACAATGACCCATCCCAGAATGTGTTCAGTCCATGATCCATAATCTGACTTTACTGATCAACCAAAGTTTATTGGTCTGTAGACATAGTCCTTTTGAGCCATCATTATCCTATACTGAATCATCAACATACAGGTTCAGGCTAAACTAGCAATAACTCCTTTGGATGCTTACATCCACCACTAAACAATGAGGGCCATGTGTATTGCTATAGGCTGATGAGTGCTTGAGGTATGTGGGCAGCAGGCATAGGAGGGGCTGTAACCAATGGAAGGAGGGACGAAAAGAGTCAGAGGCAAAAAGTGAGTGAGTTGTGTAGGTTTGATTTTATACAATGATCAATCTCAACATTTTCTAGATGCCAGTCTTTCAAGAATCCATTAAAAGCTGTGATTAATTTTTGAGATCAAAACATGCACATACACTAATTTTTTTGCAACAATTTCTGGCAGTTGTTAGGTCTCCAGAAGTCTCAGGTTAAGCACCCCCACTGGGACCATTGGGGTAGGGATTTAAGAACAGAAAAAGATGGGGATTGTTATATTAACCTAGTAAGAATCTCTATGAGAAAAAAAAACAAAAACAAACGATAATAATGGAGGAAAGAAGCAAAGGGCTTTATGTAAACTTAAAAACAATGTTGTTAAAGCAATAATGGCAAGATTTAATGTTAACTAGAACTGCAGAGGAATTCTCTGGAAGCTTTGTTTTCTTATGTGAAATTAAACATTGGGAAAGTTGTTCAGAAGAACTGGACCATTTTCAGAACTCATCCTATTAAGAAATACAATTTGACAGATCTTGAGTGTTCTTGGCAGACTCTCAGAAGTCTCCCCTGGAGGCTGGTGCTGCTGACCACACCAGAATCAGCACCACTCTTGATAAGACAGTTTGTCACCTTGGCTTTGGGATCTACTGAGAGAGTGAAAAAGAGGGACTGGGGTTTAGATGAGAGGGAGATATGCTTGAACCACAGTTGAAAATGAGCAGTTTCAAATATCCTTTAGCTATTTAGTGTGCAGGGATGCAAGGTAGGTGGAATATGGGGGTCTCAACTGAACTGAGGGCTGGACATCATTTGGAAAGCTTTTGTCTACACCCTGATGCTGATTTGGTGACACAAGAATCGAGAAACTCAAGTCCTATCTCTGGATATACCACAATCTAGTTTTATAAATTTGAGGAACTTGTCTCATATCTCTGGATCTCTTTTTCCTGCTCAGGAGAAAAAAAAAAAAAAAACACGCCACAGGAGGCCTAAAAGATCTCTAAGATTCCTTTTAACTCTAGAAGTCTACGGTTACTGAAGAGAATGAAAATCAATGGGAAAAAGAGCCACACTGTACTAACAATGTTTTACCTATTTCCAGAAAGTTCTCTTTATGCCTACTCTGAGGCTTTAGATATGTCTAATCATAATTTTAAGTAGGTTAATGTAATAGATTTCATAAAATAGAAGAATGATAATTCTCAAACCAGGGAGATCTCGACAACTGTGTGTTTCTAACAGCAGCTGGAAATCAGTTAACTTTTTTTTTTTTTAAAGATTGTATTTATTTATTTGACAGACAGAGATCACAAGTAGGCAGAGAGGCAGGCAGAGAGAGAGGAGTAAGCAGGCCCCCCGCTGAGCAGAGAGTCTGACGTGGGGCTCGATCCCAGAACACTGGGATCATGACCTGGGCCGAAGGCAGAGGCTTTAACCCACTGAGCCACCCAGGCGCCCCATCAGTTAACTTTTTAAACAGCAAATACTGCATTTATTTACTCAACTTGCTGTGTGGAAACTTACCACTGCCAGTGTCAGCCACAGAACATTCTATAAGAAGCAGTTGTGGTTTCCAGATGAGGGCAAGTGGATAATGTTTTCCAAAGCTGTTTCAGGAGCATCTGAGATATGTAAGCACATTTTGCATCTTGGCACAATGAACTTGTTATGAATTCTCTGTGCCTGGCTCTCTGTCTCCTACCCCAATTATTACCTTCTTATTTTGGCAGACTAGAACAACTGAGAACTTCTGTGGGATGAAAGAACTGGTTCCAGTGGTCTCAGCGGTGCCTCAAGTCTTCCTCTGGGTATATTCTTTCAGAATGAGGCTGGAAATACCACTTGGAGGATTTGATTCTACCCTCCACATTAAGCAAAAACCCACTCCATGTATCCTCAAGTGGAGCCTGGGTTCTCATATGATGCTTATTTTTTCTTAAGTGGAGCAAAGATTGTGCCAATAAAAAGTAAAGAACACTGATTTGACATATATTTAAAGCTGATGTGTACTTCGTATGTGGCATTCGGTAGGATACTGCTCAAGCCCACACTTTGAAATATGCTTACCTGTCAGTGCAGGCTTCTTGCTGCAAATTTCCAGATAATGGTTTAAAATGTTATAAATAGAAAAAGATTATTTGTCATAATTGTTGAAAAGTTGTTTTTTTAAAGATTTTATTTATTAGAGAGCCAACAGAATGGGACGAGGTGGAGGCGGAGGGGTGGAGGCAGAGGGAGAAGCAGACTCCCTCCTCAACAGGGAGCCTGACGTGGGGCTGGATCCCAGGACCCTGGGACCATGACTTGAGCAGAAGGCAGCCACTTAACTGAATGAGCCACCAGGCACCTCTGAAAAGCTATTTTGATGGGGCATAGCATCTAAGGTGCTTTAATTCACTTGATGGTTAAAGTGTGGGACAAACACTAACAGTAGGATGAATTCAGACTAAAACAAGAGATGTGAGCCCAGTCTACTCTCTTACTGGACACATGCTGTTTACAGGAGTAGGTCTTCTGGGTCTCAGAGAAGTTGAAGATACAGAGTGATTTAGCAGTATCTGTTTCTCGGTTTGCATAGTGGTTATTGACTATAGTCTGATTAATTGAAAGTATCAGTTTTTTAATGTGGAAGGCCTATATAATCATTTTTTAAAGGAAATCCTCATACTCCTAAAATTAGTTCCAGTTGCCATATTTAAGATGTGTCAATATATGGACAAATGGAAAGCCATTTGGAAGACAATGAACAGCCTGAGCATAGGTTAATAGAGAAGAAAGATCACTGGTTTCTTGTTAGAATACTTACATTCTGGTCTCAGCTTTATCATCCATTATATGCATTGTCTTGAAGATCTTTATTTCTATAAAATAGCATCTGAAAATGGATAGCTTACTGTTGTTGAAAAAATTGTAAAATGTTCCCTATGATTCCCACTCCTGGGCATATAAGCTGTGTATAATGCCCTCCCCCTTTGAGTCTTGTGGCAGCTGTGAATATGAGGGAATATTACTCCCATTAATATAATTATTGATATTATATATTATGTGGAAAAGATGAAGAGATTGTAATGAAGTAATAATGATGAATCTTGAGGAGAAGGGTAGTGACGGGAAGAAAGAATTATGTGACTCCTAGCTGCATACAATTTTCTCTTTCTTGATCTGGATACTGGTTACCTGGATGTGCACAGGTTACATAAATTCATGGATCCATAATATTTTTATTTTCTGGATGTTTATTGAGTTTCAGTATAGCATTATAGTATTTATATGTATTTTAAAGAGCTATTTTTCTTTTAAACTATTAAAAAGTAGATTTATATGAATGATAAAAATATAATTATTTAAATATAGATGTTAATTTGTTTTAAAAAATTATTTACATTTACTGAATATTTTGATTAAAGTAACAGCATTTATAATTCTAGTATTTGATGTTCATCTAACTGCCAGGGAAAGAATTTATTTCATGCTTCATGTATTTTGAATCTAGTTTCACATATATTTATATTTAGGAGTAATATGATTTGTTGAATATTTCAAACTGTTCTTCAGCCACCATCTGCAGCTAGTGTGAGTAGTACACTAATTCATGAGTCATGACAGATCCAAAAACTGAAGCACAAAAAGAAGGAAGAACATAGATGCTTGACACTACTATGAAATGGTGTTTCATTATTCAAGAATCCTAATATCTAGGAGGAAGAATTTTTAAATTAATTACCCTTTTTCCTACATAAGCATCGCTATCACCCAAATCCACTCCAACCTAACAAAAGCACTGCCTATTTCTGATATTGGCAAATGGACAGCCCACAAATCTTCATGGTGTTCAGATGCAGTCACCAATTGTTATGATGACATATGGGCTGAGATGAGAGAAATACTTCTCGGGGGCTTGAATAGTTTCAGAAATGAGAGAGGATGTTTGGAGTCCCAGGTCATATCCTGCCAGCACTGGGAGCAGGGTCCCATGTGCAGCATTGCCCATATGTTCTTTAGTAAATGTATTTGTTCCTTTAATTTGTTTCTGACATGTGTGTTCTCCAAAGTGTAGAGCCCAAAGCAGAAGACTTTTTTGCCTGCGTTTGAGGTTGAGTCCAAGTGACGATGTTAAAGGTTTTTGAAAATTTTAGCATTTTGAAGAGGAGAGATTTATAGTGTCATGTAATGATTTAATAGATGAAGGAAATGTGATTTTACTGCATAAAATAATGTATATTTACTGTCTATGTCTTGGAAAATTATCCATCAGCACCATCAAATTCATGCTTCGTATTTGACAACAAAGTGGTATTTGTTTTCTTTCCTGTCTAAATTACCCATTGTATTTTATCATTTATTTTCAAGTTAATATTTTTCTTAGTGAAAGTTCCCCCTCATTAATATTTATCAAAAGAAGACAGAATATTTTTGTCTTTCTATATTACCCTTTCTTTCAGCATTCACATTGTAGCTATATATTTCTAACTATGAAATTCTTAGAAAAATGATTCCTAATAGCAAATATTGCTCCTGTTTCCTAGTACTGAATACCACTTAGAGAGAAAGGTGGCTCCTTTTTAAGATAGTTTTTTTCATTCTTTAGTATGCATAGTAAATATAACAATTTGAGTAAGATTGCTCTTATTTTTAAGTGAAAATGTTTCCATGATGTTATCAATTACTGAACTCTCTGATTATAATATTAAATTCAACTGGAAAGTTATATAATTGGAACCTACAATTCATGAGGTGCTCTGAGCAGTTGTTCCTTCCAATACTACTAAATATAATTATAACAGAACAGTTCTGGATAGATTGTGGATGTGCCTTGAGTATTGTATAATGAGAACACAATTGTTAATCTAATAAATTTGATAACAAACAATTTGTGAGATGATGGTAGTGATTTCGATATAAATGAAGTTAGCACTTGATTGTAAATGTTTCTATTAGGAGGGAAGCATTCAGAAACAAAAGTTACTTTTTATCACTGGATTTCATGGTAAACTGAATTGTTGCATGTCTATCTCTTTAGAATTGGATGCTGCTTCTTTTAGAGGGAATAGAGAAATCATAACAGTTTCTAGAGATTATATTTATGTAAGAATTAAATGAACCTACTAATTATTTCTTTGCTTAATCTCTTATAACGTGGAATCTCATAATAAAGCTATAAAATTAGAATTTTATTTTTGTTTTAGAATATCTTTGAAAATGTAATTATATATTTACTTACACAAATTAAAACGAAATAGGAAACAATTCAATAAATTGGTTCTATTTTAAATAATTTTGAAGTTTTAAACTTAATTTTTTTTAAAATTTAAACTTAAAAAAAAAATTCTTTACTAAAAGATAAGAAAGAAGAGTATTGGAGTGTCAACCTTGGCCTAAGAGTCCAAGGTGGGGTATTTCTGTATTTCTTCAAACTCTTGTTCAATAAATATTTTTGAAAGTGTTTATTGCCAAATTAAACAGAAGCCTTGGGTGTAATTAAGAAGAGGATATATAAATATAAAACAATATTAAATAACTTCTGTTTTTGGTTATGAGAAAACATTTTTTAGACTTTGGATAATAGGAAGCTCATGTAAGTCATCCCCAAGAGAGGAAGAAAAATTGATACAAGTCCTATAATTGTCCTCTGCTTATTGCCTGGAGAGAGTGTTTTTTGGCCAAAGTGAAGAGGTGGGGGTGGGGAAACCAAAACAAAGCCCAGATATCTCAATGCTTTGAGGAAACAAAGATGGATTTGGGGGAAACTAAATCAGACCAGCAGGGGTGAATACCAGGAAGAAGGGAGTTGTACAGAGAGAGCTCTAAAAAAAACTGCAGATGGGTCTCTCAAGTCCTTGACCCAGTCAGGACATGCACATGTTATAGGTGGAAATTAGCAGAGATAGAGAGAAGAATCACATGAAAAAGAGTTGGAATGATCCCCGGAGTTCAGATGACTCCAAACTCAGAAGACATCATCAGTGAATTCTATCAAATATTAAAGGAAAAGGTAATACCAATCCCATATAAACTTCCAAAAAACAGAGGAGGGGGAGACACATCCCAAACATTGAGTCCCAATTTAGCCTGACACCAAAAACAGAAATAAAAATTAAAAGAAAATTAAAGATAATATTCTTCATTAAGTGGACACAACTATCTTTAATAAAACATGAGCAAATATATTATAGAAATATTTTAAAAGTGACATATCATGACATAGTAGGTTTAGTCTAGGTAGTAGTAGCAAAGTTGTTTCATTTGAAATCAGCCAATACAATTCACCATGTTAACAACTAAAAGTGAAAAAAAAATCTCTATAGATGAAGAAAAATCATCTGGCATAATTCAACATCCATTAATTCATGCATCCTGATAGGTGACACACAATTTCATTTGTTTCATACAAATCTGTCCACTTTGGTTCAGTTTTTGTCAACCAAAGATTCTATGAGAGAATTAAGCCCAAATATTCTGAGGCAAGGTTTGACAAACTTTTCTGTAAATGGTCAGTTAAGTAAATCATTCATGCCATTGTACCTTGAAAGAAGCCAGAGAAAATGTGTTAAAAAAAAAAAAAAAGGCTCCTGCTGCATTTCAATAAAACTTCATTTATGGACAATAAGATTTGAATTTCATGTAACTTTCATGTATCACAAAATATTCCCTTTCTTTTTACTGTTTTCAACTATTTAAAAATATAAGAAGTCATTCATAGCTCATGATGTATATTAAAAAAAAAAAAAAAGATAAGGATGCCTGGGTGGCTCAGTTGGTTACTTGTCTGCCTTTGGCTCAAGTCATGATCCCAGGGTCCTGAAATGGAGTCCCACACTGGGCTCCCTGCTCAGCAGGAATCCTGCTTCTCCCTCTGCCTACCACTCTCCCTGCTTGTGCTCTCTCTCTCTCCCTCTCTCTGGCAAATAAAGAAATAAAATCTTAAAAAAAAAAAGAGAGAGAGAGAGAGAGCGATTTGGCCTGCAGGCTATATTTTGGTGACCTCTGGTTTAAGATACTCACTGTATGTAATGAATTCATTTATTTCTTATGCATTTAGCCTGTACTATTCTTGGAAGAATTGAGAAAATTATCCCTAGTTGGGTGTTCCTTGACTCAAACATGGTATCCTGATTGAGAAAAGCTGCATGGTGTCACTAGGTTTCCCTACTGTAAAGTTACTTCACCCATTTGCAAAGTGCATTTTGTGGGAAGAGATACTATGAGCTATATAAATATCCCTCCACATAAATAAGCTTTCAATTTGTCCCTGTATTTATTTCTATCTGTAAGGACTTGAGATTTCCTATTTCATCCTATGAGTTATAATCCGTTATTACTTATTTTCGTGCTTAAATTTTTCCTGCATGGGCCATTGGGAACCCATGCATGCTGGCCCATTTCTTTTTGACATGTCCACATTATTCTTTGAGCATTTCCTTTCTGGAAAAACAGGATTTTCTAGATTTATCCTTGCCTATGCTTAGTACTGCAGCCCTGGGATTAGCCATTTTCCCAACAAAATTTCTGGTTCCTTTTCCTGGCGAGTGGGATTTAGAAATCAGTATCTGAGAACTAGATGTGCTTATTATTATTGGGGTGTTGCTGTACCCAGTCCCAATCAGTGGACAGGCATCTATGTGCACTCAAACATACATATATTCATATCTGTATTTATTTCTCTGTCATCCATCTATCATCTATCTATACCATCTATTTATTGAAAGATAATACCAATTCTGTATATATGTGATCACACAATACCTAATATACATGGTTCATGATAGTTTTCTGTCTTTCATATTCTTAATTCTCTCCTCTGACTGTGAGAAACTTGGCTCTCATTAACCAACCCCCTTATATGTCACCAGTCTCTCAAATATGTTGCCACCACTTTACCAATGGAATGCTCTTCCCACACTGTTTTCTCCTATGCCAGGATGTTCCCCTGAACAAATGCCCTTTTCATCTCTTTGGGGGTCCATCTCTCCATATCAGCTTCCACAAACACCTCCCTCACCTTTGTCAGAGCTTGAGACCCTGCATTGGGTTGCCTATGCATGTACTCCCTTCTCAAACAGCTCAGGCTTCCTGTCCTGTGCAGGCCCCCACCTTGTGGGAATGATGTCCTCATACAGCCCAGGCCGCCCTTCTGTGTAGAATTCCTCTTCATCTGCTTGGACTCTAACACCCAATCTGCTCTGTCTGCATATGCAGGCACCTTGCACACTCTAGTCCTCTAGTCTCCATGTCAAACTACCCTACCATGTGCCCTCCTTAACCTGCATGACTCTGACATCCCAGTCCAGGCCTCCTTTCATGGGGAAGACTTCCTTCTATGGTCCTGACATCCTGCACCGGGCCACCCCATGAGGAGATGCCCTCCTTAACCAGCTCAGATTCTGAAATGTCCTGTAAGCATGGACACCTTGCTTGGATTATGTTACCTGATTCTAGAATATCCTGATGTGTGGAAAGCCTCCTTACCCCACAGGGGCTCCAATATCCCATGGCAGGTTGCCCCCAGGTGTGGGTGCCCACCTTACCCTTTTTGAATTTATAACACTGTGCCAGCCTGCTCCTGCATCTGAATGCCTCTTCACCCTACTTGGGACCTGACACCCTATATGGGTAGTCCTACAAGGGGGGCTGGCCTCTTCACCCTGCTTCAGTTCTAACCCTCCATCTGCCTCTTGTCTGTGGGGCCACCATGTGGACTACATTGAGGCTGTCATACCCTTCTGCCACTGCAGCCCCTACTCATTGCTTGCACAGTGACCCACAGTGGTTGGGGGAATAACAATTCCCCAAAATGTCCACAACATAATCTCTGTAACTTTTTAATATACTAGGGAACATGAAGAGGGAAATTAAGGTTGCTAACCAGGTGATCTTGAGATGGGGAGATAATTCTGCTTTATCCAGGTGGACCCATTCTGATCACAAAAATCTGTATAGACAAGGCAGAAAAGGGAGAATTAAAGAGATGGTAGCCTAGGAAATACTCAGCCCAATGTGGCTGGGTTTGGAGATGGGAGGGGACAAAGAGACAAGGAGTGCAGGCACCTCTGGAAGCTAGAAAGGCAGAGAAATGGATTTTCTTTTAGAGCTTCCAGAAAGGAATGCTGTCCTGTTGATACCTTGATTTTAGCCCAGTGAATCATTTTGGATTCCTAAATTCTAGAATTATAAGATTATAATTTTATTAAGATAATAAACTTTTGTTTCAAGCCACCATGTTTGTGGTAATTTGGTATGGCAGATAGGAAACAAATACTTGTTCTGCCTCACCTAATTGCTCTAGGATTGAATTGTTTAAGATGGTAAGGAAAGAGGGAGAGGAAAATAAATGCATGCCTTTTAGAAGCAAAATCATAACCCTCAAATAAATGATGTAATCATATAAATACAAAATGATAATTATAATAACTCCAGGCAGTGGAAGTCTGCTTTCAGAAATATTTCTGGGGCAGGAGGGGCCTTGCAGCATTCCCCAAGTCACATTTCTTAATTAATCAAAGCTGGGAACACTATCAAGGTCAGAATCCCTCCTACACATGTAGGATAAATATCCTTAGGTATGATGAGGAACAGAAAAGTCTTTAAACATAAAAAGGAATTGTCGTTTGAACAATATCATTCAAGTATACAGCATTTCTGTTTATATTACCTCATCTAATCTTCATAAATTAACTCTCCCCATATTATTTTATGATTAGTTTATGAGGTTCAGAGACACTAAGAAATTTGTCCGAAGGCTGGTGCATTATCAAAACTGAAGAACAGTAGTGCCTGAATCTAAGATCAGAGCTCTTTTTCTCTACTGTGATATCCCAATCTCCTCATTAGTTTTGAAATTTTACCTGTTTATCTCTTGTCAGTTCTTTTCCTACAATGTTTCTGTAACTCTTGTTTGATTTATTTATACATTTAATTTGCTCTTTTACTTGAGATTTGTACTCATTCACTTAATAAACCATGAATACAGAGCTGAAAGACCTTAGAAAGTACAAAAATTGTTCTTAATGATAGGACTTTGGATTTTTCTTAAACTAAATGTATTCTGCCTGTTACTTAGGTGCATTTTCATTTCCAATGCTTAGGAGAGAATGTGGTATACATTATATTCTTAAATTCTGAATTCCATTTTGCAATGGAAGCGAATGGCCACCCTGTGGCTTTTCCATTAAAAGACTATTGAAAGCCAATTTAATTCAGTTTAACTGCAGTCTAGCATCTTAATAGTTGTAATAAAGAAAGTCATAAGGATGCTCATCGTCTCTGCATAATCTCAATAGCTCCCTCCAGAATTTTAGGGAAAATGCTTAAAATTAGCAATTTACTTTCAAGTTTTGTTTTGGGGGATGGTTAAGTGTACCCTAAAACATGCATCCTTAGCTTTTGCAAAACATGTTTTAATTGATAAGGAATTACTAAGTGCAAAGAAACACATACCTAGTATCTCTGAATGCGTAAATTATTTTTTTCTAATTCAGGTACAGTGTTACTTTTTAAAAAATAATGATAAAATTTTTAAAGAAAAGTAACCTATTATTGTTCTGAAGGGGATGAGAAATAATCGAGTTTCACTTTAATGAATGGCACCATAATAACCACTTTATCACAAGGCTATTTCTGTATCCAAAATGCCTATAATGGCACTATCAGTTGGTGTGGGAATTATACTTTGTGTTTGAAAGATAAATTAAATATAAACAAATTTATTTTTATGCCAGTTAGTTTTGAAGCAATTTCATGGAATGGAGCATCCTTTATTTGTACACAGTATTAATAAAGATAAGATATTGGGACTTTGTGGTTTGCTATTTTGCATTAAAGAGACTGTCTTAGGTCCAGAGACTCCCTGAATGCCATGAAGCCTATATCTTTTTTTTTTTTTTTTCTTAAGATTCAATCTATTTGACAGACAGAGATCACAAGTAGGCAGAGAGAGAGAGGAAGAGAAGCAGGCCTCCTGCCAAGCAGAGAGCCCGACATGGGGCTCCATCTCAGGACCCCAGGATCACTACCAGAGCCGAAGGCAGGGGCCTCAACCTACTGAGCCACCCAGGTGCCCTGAAGCCTAGATCTTGATGGTCAGTTTGTTCTGAGCTGCTCAGAAGAAACCAAATTTCTAACAGAAAAATAATTAATCAATTTAAATGAGAAAGAATTATCAAACATGGGGTCTAAGTTACCATATTCCTTTCCTTTGAGAAATTAAAACAATAATTGGAAGATGATTCAATTAATACAAAATCAGAACAAAGAGTGTAGGATGATTGCACAAAACAAGTAAGCAAGCTGTGAGTATCCTTGGGAGCCATTCTTCTCAGGTGCAGAGATGTATCTGTCAAGACATCAAACTGCTGGTCTGCTGAGAAAACTTGAGGAAGTTTTGAGGGAGTCACCATACAAATCGATTAATTTGAACACTTTTGACCTTTTTCTTGGAAGTCAGGACACTGTAACAAACTATTTTTCTAACATTTATTATGGTGATTTTCTATAATACAGCCAAAATTGAAAGCATTTTACAGTAAACACCAGAAGACTCACCACCGAGATTATACCATAATATTTTGCTCTGCTTTGTTTTATTACATCTCTGTCAACGTATCCATCCCTCTTAGACAAAAAGAGACTATATAGAGTATGACAGTATTTGCATAAATTTCAGAAGCGCAGGCTAAGCTAGTCTATACTGTTAGAAGTCAGGAAGCTAGCCATGCTAGGTGGAAGCGGCCATAAGGGAATGTTGGGCACCATAGGGAAAGAGGACTTCACCTCCATTTTGACCTCAAGCTTTCTAATTAATTAAGTTTTCTTGCCAGCTTATCTCTTAACTCAAGAAGACCCTGCAGCCATAGCATCCCTTAATGGTAACCAAAAATACCTACCTCAAGCAATAAAGACTGCCCTCAGCAGGCAAGACTGGGTGTGACTGACCCCGAGGCTATGATTGATTTGACCTTCACTGCCTACCTCCAAGTACCTACCCACCTTCGCTCCACATTTGCCTTATGTAAACCTGGATATATTTTCAGGTCTTTGGAGACTGAAATAATTCCTTTCTTGTTTTACCACCACTTGTTTCTCTGCCTTTGGATTTTGTCAATGGCAAATAGACAGAAAACTTTGGTCTGTTTGAGAGCTATGTGCCCTTGTACCATACCCTGGGCTGCAATAGTGTTTTATTTCTTCACATTGATGAGAGTTTCACGGGAATGTTCAATTTGTGAAATATTCATTGAGTTCATATGTGCGATTTGCAGTTTTCTGAATGTTTATTATAATTGCAACAAAAAGTCAATACTAAACAAAACTATTATAAAGAAATTAAACTCAAAAAATATAAATACAGAGGTCATCAGCGTGAATAGAAATCAAATAGAAAAAATCTAATAAATTCTTGTTAGAGAGATGTTCAAAGCAACCTAAAACTAAAAACTGGAAATATGGGAGTGCAAAGAGATAAACCAAATATGGGTCCAAAAAAACCCCAAAACACTAGTATATTTATTTTTTCCAACAATTAGTCTAGCCCATCTAGGATTAAATATTCTAATTTACATTAGCCCCCCACACACACATTTATTTTACTCACAATTCAAGTAGATTAAAAATTAGTAAAGATATCAAGGTGAGGGGCACCTGGGTGGCTCAGTGGGTTAAGCCTCTGCCTTTGGCTCAGGTTATGATCTCAGGGTCCTGGAATTGAGTCCTGCATCAGGCTCTCTGCTCAGCAGAGAGCTTATTTTCTCCTCTCTTTCTCTCTGCCTGCCTCTCTGCCTACTTGTGAACTTTGTCTGTCAAATAAATAAAATCCTAAAAAAAAAAAAAAGGATATCAAGGTAAACATCCAAGATAAGATATGCATTATTCTTCAGCATGAATGGAACATTTACAAAATGATCACATACTAGACTATAAAACCAGTGTGTCGATAATCCTCATATATCAATAAAAAACAAAGATCACATTCTCTGACCACAACACAAATGGATTTCATAGATTTTATTTGTAAATCTCTAGATCTTTATTCTGAATGCCATATACTTGTTCACTCAAATGCCCACTCAACAAAATCATGTGAATGATGAATAAACATCTCAAACACAGCATGGCTAAAACTGAGCACCTAATTTACCCCTTCCAGACTTGCTCCAGCCATAGAGGTCACTGTCTTTAGGTTCTCAGGCCAAAAGACTTAGAGTCATTCTTGTCTCCTCTTTCTCTTAAACCCACATCCAGTTTGTGAGGAAATCCTAAAGTCTCTACTTTTAAAAATTACATCTCAGATAAAATGAGTTCTAGCCACCTGTACTACAGTTGCCCTCGTGTAAGACATCTTCTGTCACTTTACCTTCTAACAGGTCTACTGGTGTCCCACTGTGTCTATTTTCAACTACTGCAGCTGACATGACCCTTTCTGTGACAAGCTGAAACATGTCACCACTTGTCAAAATGCTGCAGTGCCTTCCCAATGCGTTCAGAAGAAAAGTCTTTTAATGGACCATAAGACTTTCCTCGTCGTCTCCTTACTACATTTCTAGTCTCCTATTGGGCTACTCCCTACTACTCGCTCCACTCCAGCCTCTTTGCTGGTTCTAGAATGAAGCAGGCATGGATTCATCTTAGGACTTGCTCTACTCTTCTCCTTGCCTAGAAATCTTCCAGAAACATCCTTGGTGAATTGCCTTACCATCTTTAAGTCCTCCCTGAAATTTCTCCTTCTTTCTGAGACCCCATGACAAACTTATTTAATATTGCAAACTTCCCCTCATCCCTAGGCTCTATAGCAGGGGCTCTGTATGGATTTGTCGAATATCGCAACTTGGGATATGCAGCTAAACTACACTCATCGAACCAATTAGAGCCTTCATGCTTATTTTAGGAAGAAAGATAGGGACTAAACATGCATATTATAGGGAAGAAATATAGGAAATAAACAAGCTAAGTATGTAACTCTGTGGTTTCCAGCTTCAATTTTGACCTGATTTTCCTGGTCATGTTCACTTGGATGGTCCCCCAGATACTTAAAATCATCACATTCAAAAGAGAAATCATCTTCAAACTGTTCTTAAATTCTTCATATTGTAAATATTCACAGTGATCTATTCTGAGAGCACACAGAAGCATTCTTGATGACTCCTTCTACCTGACCCATCTATTTAAACAATCACCAATTGCAAATTTGCATTCCTCAACATCTCTCAAATCCACTTGTATTTCTATGCTGCTTTGTCCAAATACCAAGATTCAAGATCCATTCACAGCAGTTCTCACTTGTTTTGCTCACTGCCTTTATAACTGTTCTTCCTGACGTCAACACAAATCTGCTCCATATTCTGTTCACTTCATGGTAGCTGCTATGGGCTAAATTGTGTCCCCTCAAATTTGTATGTTGAAGTCCTAACCTCTAGTACCTCAGAATGTGACCTTACTTGGAGATAGGTAATCAAGTTAAAAATGAGGTCATTTATAAAAAGAGAATTGGACACAAAGATAGCATAGAAAGAAAATGACATTAAGAGACACTGGGAGAAGATGGCTATCTAAAAGCCGCAAGAGAGACCTGAAACAGAGCCTTCCCTCACAGCCCTTAGAAGGAACTAACTCATCCAACATCTTTGTTTTCACTTCCAGCCCCCAGAACTATGAGAAAATGAATTTCTATTGTTTAAATCACCCAGTCCATAGTACATTGTTATATATATAGCCCCAGCACAGTAATACAGTAGCCAGTAATTATTTTTAAAATGTATTTTGAATACCTTTAAATTATTCAATAGCTACTAACTCTTAATATAAAAATACAAAGACTTTGTCCTTAATGTGGCTTTTGGAACCCTGTATCTCATTTCTACTCTGTCACCTTTCTTCTTATGTTTCTCCCTATCCCCTGGCACCCAGTGATGCTGACAGCAAGACAAGCAACCACTCCAGGGCTAGAGGGTGAAACATATTTCTATAGATGTGTTGTATTTTTCCACAGAGCAACTTTCTGCTTTATTAAACAAAATCTTCAGTGATTCTTGAACATCTTGTGTCAAACAGTAGTCTGAAGGATAAAATTTTTCACATTCATAAATATTTTCTCCTTTTACGATGTGATCAGAGGTTCCTTAAAAGAGCAGATTCTCAGGGGGTTGTTCATAGATCATGGAGTACTTTACAGAAGAATGGAAAAACTGAAGTATGCTAAAACACTGCTGATTAAGTTTCAATTGGAAATTAAAGTGAAAAAAACATGTAATTATAAAAAGTAATAAACAACCAGATACATGTCCTTTAAAAGGTTTTAAAGCAAGCAGAAAGCTAAAGCACTGGAATATTGTAATGTCTTCTGCTTATATGGAAGTCTTCTTTTACTGCACCATCCCCAGTCCACCTAGATATTCTTGATTTTCCTACTAGAGGTTAGGACATTACCCTACTGCATTTAGCTCCTTCTTGTAGGTATCTGTGTTGGCTGACCCTGAGTCCTGTTCAGGTATCAGTCATTCCAAATATTCCCTGAAGGTCTACTAAGTGCCAGGCCTGTGACAGGGGCTGAGGATACAGTGATAAAGTTAGAAGTGCTCCTTGTTTTTTTGAAAAGCTTATAGACTAGTGGTAAAGTCAGGAAAACACAGTGAATTAACCACATAAAGGGAATAGTCAGTGACTATAATCAGTGTGGCCTGCTATAGCCAATGAAGATTTTGCAATTTAAGCTGAGATTTGAAGGTTTAGCAGGATGAGAGACAGTAGCAATTAGAAATGTTCAAGAGAAGATGGTCTAGACAATAAATTTAGGGTTCATTTGAATAAAACCAGTATTTAAAACCATAGGATTGGATGAGATCATTTATGAAGGAAAAATATATGGGGAAAGAGAGAGAGGAGGGGGAAGAGGAGGAGGGAGAGTTGAAGGAGGAGAAAGGAAGAGAAAGAAGAGGGGGAGGAGGAGGAGGAGTTGTGAGGGAGCATAGAAAGAGGAAAGAGGAGTGTCCAAGAGAACACCTTGAGGAAAACCAATATTCGGGAAGGAAAGAGAACTAGCAAAAGAATCTAAGATAAAATGTCTTCTGAAGTAGGAGAAAAGCTAAGAGACTGTGGTGTCATAGGAAAAAGAATAGGAAAGGAGTAGTCTACCATATCATTTAGAACCGATAATTTGTATAAGATGCAGTTAGAAAATTACTTCTTAAATTTGATTACATGAGGGTCATCAATTATATCAACAAGTGCCTTTTTATTAAGTGGTAGATGGAAACTGTACACAAGTTGGTTGACGAGTGAACAAGAGATAAAGAAATAAAACACTTTGAAGAGCTTGGCTATGAGAGGGAGCAGAGAAAACTATTTTGTAATAAGGGTGTCTCCTAAGTGCTTGCATGCACACCCTTTAATACATCCATCCTGATCCACAACATGCTCTGTGATTAATGTCTGTGTTTATTCACTCACATTCATTCATTCAACAAATATTTCTTGGACCAGGCACTTGCCTGCATGCCGTATGCCCTAGTAAATTATAAATCTGAATCTATATCTATCCGTTTCACAGATACACCTCAAGATCTTAGCACAATACCTATCAACTAATGGGTCCTTGTTAGTTTTCTTTTGCTTGACAGTGAAATTTTTGAACCAAACTACCCAGTCACTTGGGGTCATTGTGTTTGGCTAGTGTTAACAGCCATGAGCAGGAGCTTGGTATCTGGCTTGAGACCACTGAGGAAGGCCTTGTCCCTTTTCTTTCCAAGGCTAGATGGTTTGACATTCACTTATATTCTCTGAGACAATCCCATAAATCCCATAAATTTTTTGCTTAAACTAGTCTAAACCGGATTATTTTATTTTAACCTAAGAGGATCTTAAGTAATGCAGTTTCTCCCATTATAATTGTGGAGGAAATTTGGCCTTGTTAGCTTGGGGTCCATAGACGGTCTGAAAAAGGTTCAGACCAGGTAAAAGAGGCACAGAACTTGAAACCTGCCTGAGGTCACTGAATTAGTGAGGGTCCAAAACACATCCAAACAGTCTAGTTCCATGCTTCTTAGTCTTAATCCCTAGCCTGACTGAGGCAGAACTATGAGAACTGATTCAGTAGATATAACAGCAAATGTGTTCACATTTTAGGGAGACATTCCCTGAAGATGATCCTCTAGAAAATAGAGTCAAGTCCAGCTTTCAGCTGAGTTGGCTCGACCAGGAATAGAGTTTACAAAATCTGGAAGGGAGTCCTTGAAATAATTATTTTGAGTATTTATTCTACCTCAGTGCTTTTGACAAACATTGAGTAGCATATTGTATTAAGTTGTATTCAATGTCAAGTGGCTGGAGGAGGACTATTTTCTTCTTGTCAGCTTAACACTCACCCATAGTCCTTCACTGACACTGTGTAGATATTTTTTTGAAAGTACATAAAGAAGCTAAATAAATGCCTGTGGACAAATGCAAGATTCTCCTTTTAAAGGTGTTTTGAGTCTGCTTTGGTGAATAAGCTGAAATTCTACTGTGTATAGCATGGTCACAAAAACCAAACATACCTACAGATCGTATCCAACTCAGAAGTTTGTTACTCTGCTCTATAATTTCAGATATGCTCCTAAAGCTTTGCCTGTTTTTATCTCCAATAATCATATTGGAAATACTCCTTAGCAATCTAGTATTAAATGGAAAAAATTACTAAATTACAATGCTGGTACTTTTAAGATTAATTTGCTTTCAAGTGTAGTAAATTTAAACACAGGCAGGATCTGTGATTGACAAAACATGTTTTGAAGAAGATCACCTTGCTTGATACTATAGTGGAATTTGAATACTTGCCTATTTAAAAAAAAAAATTTAAGGTAGCTACATCCTAACAGCAGAGGAAGCAGCTGAAAAGAAGGGCTATATTGTTGGTTGGTGGGAAAGAAAGATCAGAGAAAATGTGACTTTCACCTTTCTTTCCTCTGTGTTCAAGAGAAGGAAGACTGTTGGGCCTTGGTCTCAAAGAGTCATGGCCACTTTTCAGAGGACATTACCCTACTGCATTTTCTCTTTGAGATGGACAGACCCATAAGCGTTGGCCACATCACTCAGCACAGGGAGGTTAAGGTCCCTTCCACCTTCCCCTCTTTTCCCCCACTGGGCCCTTTGCAACTTTGGGCCTCATCTGTGGGAATGGGAGTTCCCTGCCCAAACTGTCCCATACCACAACTCCTTGCCCTGGCCAGAATTGCCCTTCTCTGGCCTACTACTTTTGTGTAGCAAAGGCATTACATTTCATGAGGTTTGGATACAACAAAATGTAATTGTATTTCAAGCCAATTCAAATGTGATTCTACTTGCAAACATCTTCTGGAGTGCCGGTGAAAAAATTTTTAACACACACACAGACACACACACATTTTCCCTTCTTAGCCAGAAACTGGTATTATGGAAAAAACGGTGCTAAGCACAGAGGAAATGTTAAAATTCATGTTTTAGGTAAACAGAATTTCTTTCTTACTTAGCAAAATCTATAGAACACATTTAAATTTTACAACAGTTCTGATCATAAAGACAAGTACAGAATGTAGATAATGGTTAACAGTAATCTGTAGGATACATTCCACCTTCCCAGAGAACTAGAACAGAAACCTCTTGTCCAGACCTTGCTCATCTAATATTCAGGTACATTTCCCTTTAGACTGTGGACACACTGGAATGACAGTGAGTGAGGTTGTGCATGGAAGGCTGTTTATTTTTCCCCTATTTTTGTACATATCTATGTTAAGAACCTGAGAGGATATAGGGAATATTCTTTTCCTTCAATGATTCACAAGGAATCCTGACTATATTCTGGAGCTTAAAGAAGAGACAAAAAGTTAAAAGTACAGTATGTATTGTCAAAATAGAATTTCAAACATATTTACAGAGAAATGTAGATGGTGTCATTTTCATTATGAGGTGCCAACCACATTTCACAAAGAGAAATATATGTAGTATCTCTAAAACGGTTACTTTAGCTCATATTCTCCCAGGATCTACTATTCTAGTTGGAATTGCCTCTAAGACCAATGGTCCAGTTTTCATACTGAATATTCCATAAGGGGTTCCACAATTTTCTATTGCCAAGTGAGGTGATCTTTCACTCATATTTCCACAGATGTGAGATTATATCAAATGGGAGGAAAACTGAAACCAGTGTTCTCTAGAAGTGGATATGACTTTTATAAGCATGTGAAGCATAATATATATTTAATACTCCATGATTTCTCTGAGCTCAGCATAAGCTTTTTAGCATAAGCTCACATATGTGTTCAAAGGGCTGGATGATGTCATTTAGCTAGAGGGGGAAATGACAGGTGTGTTCAGTGACATTTTAGAGCTGCAAAATGATAACAAAAATAATTAGACTTACTTAAATTCTGTCCTTTGGAAGGTATGCGTCAGAACAAACACATGACGAAAATATGATATGTTGCATTATTATTAAGTCTATTATTTTACTCATGAGATAGTAGCATTCATTTTGAAGTAGATGCATCTTTCTTTTAAATAGGGAAAGATAAGAGGAAAAGCAATAGATATTTTGACTAGATAATGCCAAGGGAACTTCAACCGTTTCCATGGTGGCTCAAAGGTTGATTTCTACAATGTTAAAAACAGGAAACATCAGTGATCTCTCCTGGAATTAATAAATTGCAAAAGAAAGTTTCTGTACCATGCAGACAAAACACTATGTAGTATATAATCAGAGTAGATAATTTGGAAAACTGCATTCCTCAGATTAATGATAATCTTCTAAGGAGATGAATCTTGAGACTTCCATCCATATACTATTATAATGTGAACAAAATGCTGTATCTACAGAATTAACCCAGTGGTGCCCATGAAAGTGAATATTACTGATACCATTGTGGTTAATGACTGTATCCTCAGGCTAATAATATTCATACCTAAATTTTAACTTTCCAACTGAGATTACATTTCCAGAAGGTTTGGGGACTGAGTGATATTCACAGTTATCTCAACACTTGACAAACAGAAAGCAAAATATAAAACCAAATAATGTAATTAGAAATAATTGAGCATTTGCTCACAGCTTAGCTGTACATTTTGGTATTTGCCACCACACCACATATGCTGCAGGACTTTATGTTTTTATCTATCAACTTCAATTCCATTTTGAATTTGATTTGTTGCCTTTACTTATGAGGAATGCTCTCCAAGCAGCCCACAGTTTCAGGAAATCTGATCTGACCTTCTGCACGGACTAGGAAATTGTCTCATAAAATACTCCAGATGGAAGTGAAGGAGTTGTGTTTTAAAGGAGGGGTGAACCAAGAAACAAGTTAGAATATGTGTTTCTTCCGAAGGTGGTAGATGTGACAGTTCTATGCATGTTTTTGTGCATGTGATGTGCTTTTTATACTCTGCCTCATAGTACCCACGTATGGAAAGAAGTTAGTTGCTGCAGGGCACAAAAGGAAGTTCAGAAGTTACCTCTTTCTAATGGTATAGTGATAGATATTCTGGTTCATTTGATTTAAAGATAAAGATCAAAATGAATTTGCTTAAGTTCTGCCTGCGATGACTTGCAATCTGTATTTTAGACTAAAATAACAACAAAGAAGTTTGATTTTTCAGACCATTTCCATTGGTAATTCTTCCCTTCTGATGACTGCTTGGAAAGCAAAGGCCAAATTTATCAAGTAACTAAAAAGGAAAAAGCAAAAAGGTGTGAGAGATAAGACACTATAAATTTTAAACCCACCTCACTTTACATGTAAGATGTTTATACGTTTAAAATCTTCAGCATCAATCCTTAGCTATGCATACCTTTGTCACTATTTGACCCATGTTATCATCATTTCTTGCCTGAAACACTACAAATTAGTTTCTGTCTTGCCATCTTTCATCCCTTTGCCTTCTCCACACTTCCACCAGAAAGATCCCCATAGAAATGACCATATCTGGTCTATTATCACTCACCCCAATGCTTTCATTGTCTTCTCTTTATTGTATAATGATATTGGGACTCTGGCTTGACGCTGAAGACCATTTGTGACTTGTTTTTTTCTCAACCTCTACATCACCAATCTTGTCATTCTCTGTTTTCTCCTCTCTCCTCAACTGCTCTGAAATCCTTGAACGTGTTTACCTTGTTCCTAAAGCTTTCTACTTGCTAGTACTTCTCTTTCCCCCAAAAATACAGTCCCAGTGAAATGACCTGTGAGCCTTATGCATATTTTCTCATTCCATATGTCATACGTTATCATCTCCCAGTCCTTTCCTGACCCTCCTCAGTTCCCATCCTATCATTTCCCAGGGAGAATGGGGCAATATGCTATGGTTGGGAGAACAGGGGTCTGAAGTCAGATAAATATGACTTGAAATACTCACCCACCATTCCTAGCTATGTAATCTTGGCCAGGGCCCAAGATTTCTACAAGCTCTATTTCTACAAGCCCCAGAATAGTTGTGAAAATTAAATAAGATTTTGTATGTAAAATGATTGTACAACACCTAGAATACAACAGAAATTCAACCGACTTCTCTACCTCTGTTCTTCCGTACTAACTTGTATATACATATAATAGGACATTTGTCACATTGAATCATGATTGAACATTCCTGGAATATAACATCCTTGACTATTTAGAATTTATTCACGTATAACTGCTGCCTCATACAAAGTCTGTACGTATTAGGCACTTAAACTTGTGGTATGAATAATTATAGTCTGTTGGTCACATAAATACATGAAGATATTAACTATTACAAGGCTATACATGTAAATGGAAGAGAAGGAAAGTTCAGTGTTTATCAATAATTATTTCTATATGTTAGGAAAACAAATAGAGGACTTCAGTGTGATAGAAAACTGTAGTGCTAGAATTTGCAGTTGAAGGTATGCTTTATGAATCATTTACTCAGCTTTCCAAATTTAATTCAATTAGGAGTCACTCCACAACCTCAATTAAATCAGGCATCTGACAAGAATAAGGCTATCCCACAATCTCATTTTCTGGTGAAAGGAAGTTTAGAAAACAAGTACAGTTCATTTACAAGGGGTCAAATGCATCATTCATAGGAATGTATTAATGATAGGAAACACTTGTGACAATTTAAATTATTTAAGTTCGTTCAATTTGAGATACAAAATTATAAAACTGTAAATATATAAGCTGCACATTTAAAAAAAATACTGGTTAGAAGGAATATCAAGAAATATCAAGTAATACTGAAATAAAAAATGTAGACCATATAGAATACTTCCACTGAGGAGTACCAAAACAAAAATCAAGAGTCAAGGCTAGTGTTCATTCACTCATTCATTCGTTAAAAAAAAAAAAAAATCAGTCAGTCAATATTCATTAAGTACCTACTTTGTTTAGATAATGCTAGAATTGGGAGACAAAATGTCTGAAGAAAGAAGGCCATAGGCATTGCTCACACAGACCCTATGTTTTAATGGTGGAGGCAGACAACAAGCTAGCAAATGGATAAATGGGTACAGCAATTGTAGGTTGTCAAATGACTTTCATAAGATAAAAAGTGCTATGATAGATACAAACTAAGAAGAATCTACAGTGGGCCTCTCTTAGAAGTTGACTTGTTTTTTTTTTTTTTAAGATTTTTTTGTTTGTTTGTTTTTGTTTATTTGATGGAGAGAGAGATCACAAGTAGGCAGAGAGGCAGGCAGAGAGAGAGAGGAAGGGAAGCAGGCTCCCCGCTGAGCAGATAGCCCGATGGGGGGCTCAATCCCAGGACTCCGGGATCATGACCTGAGCTGAAGGCAGAGGCTTTAACCCACTGAGCCACCCAGGCGCCCCTAGAAGTTGACTTGTAAGCTGATTACTGAATAAGTTAACCATGACGATTGTGGAGGTCAGGAGTTTTTCATATCTTGGACACAGAAAGGACTAAGACTTGGAAGTGGAAAAGACTTAAAATGTTCTAGTAATGGCCAGAAGACCACTGTGCCTGGAAAGTATGAACAAGGGGGAGGGTGACCCTAGATGGGCTTAGAGAATATGTGGGGGCATTATTCAGGATCTTAGAAGCAACGGTAAGAAGATGGGGTTTTATTTTGGGTCCCTTGAAAAGAAATGGAATATTTTAAGCAGAGGAGTAACCTACTTCATTTTCATTTTAGAGAAAGAACTCTGGCTTCTGCTAGAGTTGAAGCAAGCAACCTAGAAGACATGGGCATTTCTCTCACAGAGTGAAAGATTGGATAGAGAGGAGAGGCAGAAGAGACAGTGGATTTGAAATCCTCTTGCAGGTAATAAACAGGATTGCTGCTGAGGAGGATATAGGAAAGGGAGACTGATTGAAGCACCAAGATGGATAGTGATGTCACGTACTGAGTCAGAGAAGAAGAGAAGAGCAACCGTGTTGGAGGTGGGGGATAAAACATGTGAGTTCTATTTTGGTAAAGTTTGAGAAGTACACAGATTGTTCAAGTTAATATTGTTACAAGTAGGCAGTTAGAGTTTAAAATCAAGGTCTAGGAGAGGTGGTTCTGGGGTAGAGATCTAAATGTGTATATCATCAGAATTTGTGTGGTAATTAAAGCCATGATAAGAGAGGGAGACAAGAACAAAATGTCCCCTGATCAGGCTTTAGATGTGAAACCACTGAAGGATACTGAGGAGCAGGAAGTCATAAGAGGATCCTGGTGAGGAAGCAAGACAGGTGCCTCTTTAAACAAGAAAGAAATCCAAGTAAGAGAGATCCAGAGCCCTATTCAGCTCTATTCTTAATGAAAGGATTCTGAGTGGCAAACATCTTAAATTACACGAAGCACAGGGAACCAAGCAACTTGTGAACACGTCCTGCTATGCATGAACAGAGGAAAGCAGAGCATACTGGGTGCGCGATTCCCTTTAAAAAGAGTCTAGATAAGGAATAGGAATTCATTTTCTGTTAGACAATTCTTAGTAGATCAGAGAAAAGGTCCCTGTCCATATTTGGCAAAATGCTGAATTAAAGTACAGAAATAGTATAATACTATTAAATAATAGA
Source organism: Lutra lutra (assembly GCF_902655055.1). Classification (NCBI taxonomy): domain Eukaryota; kingdom Metazoa; phylum Chordata; class Mammalia; order Carnivora; family Mustelidae; genus Lutra; species Lutra lutra. Next base: position 119,448,112 of record NC_062279.1, on the reverse strand, counting down.
GATCATTGACCTACTGACCTTGTTACAGCAGTGGCGCTTCAGTCTTTGGTTAGAACTTTCCTATGCCTAAGGGTGATTACAAGTTAACCAACAAGTGATTTGAAACACCACAGGCTTGCTGACAGACAGGTTCGAGTATTCCCCCATAAAAGGTTGCCAGATCTGACTTCAGAAACCACTAAACCTTTGCCAAAGCATTTACTGCTGGTAGTACCTGTGCTTTTGTGAGCCTAAGGCTAGATTTCAGGAACAGGAGATGCGGAAGCAGCAAGAAGACAAACAGTATCAAACTACAGGGCACCTCAGAATTCCACCTCAGAATTTGCTAGGCTGATTCTCAAATCACAATTTTGATGATAATTAAGCTGAGGCATTCCCTGCAAGTGACTTGCCTGAGGTTGTGTGGGTGATTCCAAGCCAAGGGAGACCCTGAGACTCCTGATTCCTCTGCTTATACTATAAACACCCCAGCAGTTTCGTTATTAAAATACAATTGCTACCACCTGCGAGCAAAGCCCGCCGATCCTCAGCCTGAGTCATTAACTCTGAAAACCTTTTCTACTATCAGTTCCCCACAAAAGACAAAACTCCTTTTGTTTTTCACTAGATTTGCCTTCATAAGTTTGCTGAAAGCTGACTTAGTTCTTTTTAATAGGTAAGACATTTTCCTTAGACAAGAGGTGGTAAAATTTTTGTTAGTGCCCTTGGCAACTTTTTCCAATAATATTTAATGTTTTCCACAAAAGGTAAGAAGCGTTGAAATGAAAGATCTACTTCAATTCACTTGCCAGCAGTTATTTTACTGCCAAGTGTTTGACATGAAAGAGCAGTTAGATTTACAATGAACAACTGAAATCTAAACTCAAACCTAAAATTTCGAATGGACTACTTTTCTCCTCTGGCGCAGAGGAGAGCTGGATGCTGTAAAGTTGTTGAAGTTAGCCTCAAAATAGTGAGCTGTGGAGGGAGGAGTGTTTTGCAGAGTCAACGTTGATCAGTTGTTCATAGTCAGGTGGACTTAATAGTCCAGTAAAGCCAGGAAGTTGCCATGATTCGACATAGATGGGCAAGACTTCCATGTGGTTTTTGTTCTTTAGGACATCGCTCGTGGGACCAAATTTAAGGCAGAGCCCCAGGGATCAGCTGCTGTGCTTTCTGGTTTCCTCTGAGCAGAAGACACAGGTGTGACTTTGGTTTCACAGACAAACTCTGGGATCACTGCTGAGGGGACACAGCTCAATGTGATGCAGAACCTGCACAAAACCTGAATATTCACACTGACCCAGTGAGTAGATCAAGCACGCTTTGGCCTCTGTGAATCTCAGAAAAATATTGTGAAAGGGTCTTGCATAATTTTCTTGCTATGTAGCAGGCTGAATAAAATCAATGACTATTTAAATGAAGTCTCATAAATAAAATTACATGGGAAGAAAATTTCTTCAAAGATATTACATACATATCTCATTTAAAGTTAAGTGAAGGTATTGTATCATTCTACAAGTAAGAAATAACAGACCTGCAGAGGCCATGACTACACAGAGACAATGAAATTTATACTGCAACATGGGACTTGCATATCCACTTCTCAAAGCTTAATTTACTGAAGAAAAAAAAGGTACTTTGTGATATTCAGCTGGGTGGAAATGTAATGGGTATGTGAGATAACAAGTGAAAAGAAGCCAGAATTTATAACATAAGAGAGGATAGGAAAGACTTGTAGGAGACAAATTTTAGGTCCAGATTGTGTAGAGCTAAGTGTCACACCAAGGTCTTTATTCTGTAGGTAATGGAGAATGATATCAAGCAAGCAGTGACGTCATTAAATTATGAGTGGGAAAATTTGTCTAGTAGTGTCATTCTAAGTATAAAAGGAAGGAAATAAAATCTTAGTAACTGAACCTTGGATGGGAAAGGAGTGCTCCTGGAATTGTGGACACCAGATCTGTCAGTCACTCTCCACCTCTCATCTCTCTCTCCCTTCACATAACAGCCTTATTTTCTCTTATAGTAGACAGGCAGGTGCTGTACACAGGGCAGTGGGATATGTCTGTAGAATGTTCTGGCCTCATGTTTCCACAGATTTACAATCAGAAAGGAAAGGAATCTACTTCCTGTAGCTTCCTTGTGAACCCTTGTGGGGAAGGACTCCAATTGCCTCACTGTGGGAAGTGGTCACTCTTCAATATGTTACTCTGGTCAGAGTCAGCACTTGCCTGAAGAGTGATGCAACATACGGACAGTTCTGCTCCTGGAATAATGAAGGAAGAGATAATAATACCTAACCACCGTCACCACCATTTGAACTTATAAAGTGAAAGAGATGGGGAAACCAAAAATGACTCATGTTTAGGTAGGTCCTCGGTGGCCCAGAGGCTGGAGCTATGTACAGAAAGTACATAGAAGCAGAGGGAAAAACAAAAACAAACAAAAAACCACTGAGCAACATGATAAACTGACTTTCAAACATGTCCAATGTGACTGGACATGTGAAGTGGACAAAAGGGAAAGAGTGGTGAGGGTCTGAAATTCAGAGGCTGGCAGTTAGAGTTCTGGAGGCAAGAATGAGTCTAAGCTGTAAAAATGGACGGACTCACCTCAGCAGAACGTGTGTGAAATGGGGTGACATTGAAGGGCAATTGAAGAAAACCGGTATCCTGACTACAAAAGCATTCCAAAAGGTGGGGGAAAAAATGAAAATAATTCAGTGTCTGAGAAGAAGACTTGCTCAACCCAATTAAATTCAGCAGCAGCTGAGGAGAATTGGACTAATACAAGCCTGAAGCCAAATCCAGTGACCAGGAAGGGCATGATTTTAGCAGGAGAGTTTTTGCATGGAAGCTGATGCCCTTGTTTGAGGAAACAAATGAAGGCCTCAGTGGAGAAGACACAATGGCGGCTGAACCAGGCACAGCACTGGCTTGTGCTTGTGTTCTTCATGACCTAGCCTCCCTTTGTTCCTGGCTGGTCTCTTAGCCTTAGTTGCCAACATGTCTGTCAATTTGTGAGCCACCTGATATCTTTCCAATAATCCTATTTGACTCCAGTTAGCCAGGGTTGGTTTCTGTTGTTCATGACTAAGAAACCTGTCAGGTACACAGATTTTTTCATATTTTGCGTTTTTGAGATTCATCCCGTATTCTGAAGTAAGATGGTATAGGTTCAAGATATTCTTTAAATGGCTTTTTATAATTAAATAGCCATTTCAATGAGTATCTTCTCATTGTACTAGAATTAATATGGTTTGACTTCTGACTAAATTTAAGGTAAACCACTTCCTGTCTAGTACATGAATCCTTTGTTATGATTAAGACATATGTATCATTTAATTTAGTTCCAACTGATTTCAATTCCATGTAAAGTTATTGAATCACTATGACTTAATTTTCATTCTTTATTCTTCTTGTTAGAATTTAGGAATGTTTTCAATCTTTTTGTTTAAAAATGTTTATCTTCTAATTAATTATTAATTTAAATCCCAGATCTTAAGTTAAAATATATACACTCTTGCCAAATAGCAATTGTTTTAAATTTAAGTTTCTCCATATTCAGGGAAAAAATGTTAACAAATAAAGAGTGGACAGGTAAGATTTCCATAGTATTTCAAAATAATGTTTTGCTTATTTAATACACTTACTATTTTATTTTTGTAGATCAATTTGGGATGTACTGATAGGAACTTATAGAATGTATTTGAAATTGTAATGCAGTTATTTAAAATTGTTTAAGGTTAAAACATCTTTTTCTCCAATACAGAAAATTCACTGTTACAGAAGTTTGCTCTTATTCCTTGCTGAAATGGATAAGGGAGGGAAAAACATCCTATTAACTCTTTTTTATTGTTATATTTTATAGATGAAGTAAGGAATTTATAAAAGGAAACACTAAATATCATATTTCATGTCAATTCTGTGATATAAATCAGTTGCGTTTATAGATTCAAAACCAAGCTTGGAAAAAAACCTCAGAAGCTAGGGGGCTAATGACCCTATAAGCTATAAAATATGTTAACAGCAATAAATTCCTCTTCCTCGGTTCAAAGGGCATTTGATTATATTCTGCACTGTCAGGGTCACACACATCGGAGCTCATCTTGGAATGATAAACAAGGCAGGCCGGTAATGTACACCAGGGAGTGACAAGACACACCTGTCACTACAAGTTTTGAGACAAAACAGTAGGCACATGCAGACAGCTGTGTCATCCATGAGTGAGTTCGCTTGCACGCTCAGCAACAGGCAGGCAAAAATTCCGTAGTCAGCTTAAGACTTAAACATCGCAGTATGTGCAATGTTATATCTTTGATTTTTATGAGATCATTTTGAATTGAAAATTATGTCAGTTATAGTCCATATTCATAAATTTTTATACTATAAAGAGCAATTGATCCCAAATGATTTTCATTTGCTTTATACACATTTGAATGTATTTTAATAACTGTTCTATAAGTGTTAATAAATATTCAATTGGCAGAAGACCATGAATTATGATACAACATTTCAATAACTTTTCCAAGATTTTTCTGCAACTATGATTTAAAAATATTTTAAGAATTTGATTTCTATATCTTTAAGAGGGGAAATTTTTTTGCCTTACTTAAAATTTTTCTAGCCTAGAATGTTTTAGTTTTGTCACTGAGGTCTAATCGTGCTTATCTCTTAGAGCGAACCACTACAACACATTGCCCTCTAAAATTTGTTTCAAGGTAACTAATTGAAAAGCATTTTTTATCTTAGATGCTTATTTTTAACATATAGTACTTGTGCTGGTCTGTTATGCAAGGAATACTTATTGAGCATTTGATACTATATACTATTTGGAACATATGTAGGAAATGGTTTCTTCTGTCTTCTTATTTATATTCTAATGAAAGCCCGTGCAAACTTCTTTAAAGAATGTGGTGTTTTGTTGATTTCTTTATATTCATCTTATTCTAAAAAATTCTGAAGCAGATCTGACATTCTTGAATTTATTTTATTTTCTTTGGTCTGATTCTTCATGATTCTGAGAGAATCACAATAAAAAAATTTCATATTCTGGTTTAAAAAAGTTATCTTGACAAAATTGTTAATGTAACTAATGAATCATTGAACATTACAGAAAAAATGTATAATGTACTATATGCTGGTTAACTGAAGATAATAAAAAATAAAGTAAAATAAATTGTTCTTTTAACTTAGAATTTTCAGCTTCCTGTCCTTGTTGTATTTTGACCAAAACCATTAATTTTTAAACATAATTTTCATTGAAAATGCTCCTTTTGAAATGACTATTTAATGAAATAAAAACGCTTAATTTTACTAATTCATTATTGGGCCTATTATAAGTTAACTAATAATTGTTTTCCATGTTTTATAGTATAGTTGAGCTGGATTTTAAATATTTTTGATGTGCTAATTTCTGAAAAAAGAATTTTGAGTCATGGGATAAGGTCAATAAATTGCAGTTGCCTTGAGAAATTCTATGAACCAATTTAATAAAAAGTTTAGAAATTTTTAAGTAAAATTAAAGAAAATGAGTATGACACATTTAAATGCTGTCTAATGTTCAAATAAAATAGGACAAACATGAAGGTTATGAGAATTAGAATTCTTAATACATTTATGTTGACAAAGCTAAGTAATTATTTAATGTTACACATTCTATCTCGATTAAAACTAACATTGACTATGACTAAGGGAAATGTTAGTTTCCCTTAATATTAGAATTTCTACAAATATATTTTACTCTAAATCCTGTATTTCACATAGGAATACAATCTCAAACTGACCACTATCACATGCTTATACTTAAGAATGAAATCTCTGGTTATAATGAATATTTATTCAGTGAACACAACATTGCTGTATTGTTATGATTATTTCATGGACTTTAGTCTATTTTTTTTGTACTATATGTTAGGTGTTGAGAACACTCGTGGTGTTCTTTTTTTTTTTTCACTCATGGTATTCTTGACATGTGAAAAGATGATTCCTGCAATTTATAAAATTTAAACATTGATCGTACCCTATATTTTGTGATGATACTTATCAACAGTAACCAGTCATGTTCTTTTTTCTTACAAAGCGTATTCAAATCCAATCCTTTCTAATGTATGCATTAATGTCCCAGAAATGTAGAGGCATAAGTTTCTTTCAATTTTATGGAATTTATTCAAATTTATGGAGTAAATAAATGAATTTTATTTGTGTGATTTCCTCAGTGTTTTCCCATTGTTAGTATAAAGCTCCTATTTGCTGTTAGTACTGAATTTAATTTTTTAGTATGTTTTTGTTCCCTGTCAGCAACTTTTCAAAAGTCAGGCCATTATTATTCCTTTGCTAGATTTTAAGGGAGGGCAGTTGTCATCTATGGCAAATCACCAGACAATATTAACTATGCCAGGTGAGAATAATGACAACCGTGTGTGCAAATAAGTGTAGGAAATATGGAACCCGTGCATGTATGGATCACATTCCTGTCCTCTCACAAAGATCCATCTTCTTTGTGTCATGGATGTGGTACATTCACTAGGTATTACTTCTGTAACATACAATGCTCACTATGTTTCTGGCATTCAGTAGATACTGACATAATAATAAAAGAGTAGATTTTCTTTTTCGTTTTGAAGTTAGTGGCTCTACAGAAGTTTTTACTCTCTCATAATATATTCAAACAATTTGTTTTTGGATAGAGCTTAAAATGGCTATTTTGAGTCTCAACAAATGAACTTATAAATTTTTTGAAAAATTTGAAAACTAGGATTTCTGTCTCCCTCCAAACTAAGCAACACTTTTTTTCTGCTTGATCCTGGCAATGTAACAATTACCTCCTTGCCACAAGGGTTTATAATGCTTGCAATACACAGCTGTGGTTTACAGATGAATTTCTCATCAGTTCAGTAATAATAGGTGTAAAAAACCTAATTTGGGGCAATTTGTCATTGGAGAAAGTGAAAATAGTTTATATTAATAAAAGAAACTATGAGATACACCCCACGTGTTCTACAGACTGTGGAGTTGTATGAAACTCTTGTAAAAGCAACATGAGTGTATCCAGATAAAGTTCGATGGGGCAATAAGACTACAACCATCAATTACTTAAAGAAAGCCTATCTGGAGACAGTCATGCCCCGCACCTGAATTCACTTTAATGGTGGAAATGAACACATATGCTTAGGGAGTTCAAATCCTTTATGAGTAACACTCACTTATGATATATGGACAGAATGCAAAACTGGATTTTTTTTTCTTTTAGCAATGTGGATGTTCTGAAGTACATGCTTTATACACCTTTTTGAATGTAGTAATATTGTGACGGTTATTTAGAAATGCTTAGAACCTGCTTTGGTATTGTTTGGTATTGAACATAAGAATTCATGCTTTCACAGAATCTGGTAGAAATACATGTTCCATGTGCTTTTTGGAGGGGGAGGGAGGGATTTAAAAATTAGCAACATTAATTGATACTGAATACTGAAAGAGTGTTGCTCTTGACAAACTTGGTGGAAGACTTTCATCATCTTTGGACAGACCCTTCCTAGAAGCACCTGTATTTTCAGTATTATATCTCACTCTCATTTCAAAAAATGATAGCGAATGATATTTGGTGGTAGAATAACATGGTGTAAAGTTTACTACTAAATTCAGATTGGATGAACTTACTCATTTTATAATGAAGAGATAGGGAAATTTACTGAATACCCAATATTCTTATATTCAGAATATTTTTAGACACAAACATATTCATATTATACTGGGAATACATTCTTTTTTTTCATTTTATAACAAACATTTAAACATGAATTGAAACACCTAAATCACTATGAAGGGGACCACATAGTAGCTAATGGATAAAGATCATCACTCCTATCTGGAATACATGTCCTTTTTCAGATGGTGATTAAATAACACCTTTTATTCTGATTTTGCTAAATTAATTATAGATACTTTACCATATATACATATATGTATACACACACCCAAGTGTGCGTGTGTGTGTGTGTGTGTGTGTGTATTTGGGTTTTACATACCTATCTTTATATGTTAAATAAATTTATTTCAAGTGTTAAATATACTCATCATAATGTATTTGAAATAAAAATAAATGTTTAATCTCAAACTGTTATAAAAATAAATAAAGACATCATAATTATCAAACTATGTTCACTTGTTTTAGAAACTACAGTTTTCTAGGACTCTTCTCTAGTATCCTATAGCCCATCATCATCTTGAGAGACTGGTAAATTAATGGAATGCTTTTTGTTCTCTCCAAATAATAATTCCTAACTGGGTAATTTTGATTTTTGTTTTGTTTCTTTCTTGTTTTCTATTACCTCTATTCTGGCAATGAAACCACCTAGCAGAAAACTGGGAAACCCAGAAATCAGACCCATGAGGGTTGTGGAATCTAATAGAGTCTCACTGCAGGAAATCGATGTGTAAATCCTCAATGCAACAAAAAGGTGACAAGTCCCTAAAGGTTAATATGTCCATGGTTTTCAATTTAAAGAATACCAGTCCCTCCTCCCCAATCTATAAAAATCTGGACAGCACCATAATCTATGCGTGGTGACAAATAAAGTGAAATTAAAAATGCCAGCCATACATGGAGGGCACACAACTTGGATAATTATGGATAATTTTCTTTCTTGATATCCTTGGGCATTTTTCACAATTATTGAAAGTTTCCCCTCTTATCTGAACCTCCAAATTACCTCCAGGAAAACAGCTCTTTGGATTTGAAACTAACTTTCGCATCATGGTAGCTCTGTGAAGCAGGTCTGGACCACCCTGACCAGTGTCCGTGCCACGGCTGACCATGGACGTAGTTAATGCCTTTGCTGGGGAGGCATTTAGTCACATTTCCATGTTGCTGGGAGAAGCTGATATTTATTCTCTTCTTATTTTGTTCTTTGCTTCTCAAATCTTAAAATGAACACCTGAGAAAATCTTGAAATATATGAGGAAAGAAAAAAAATTAAATTATGGCTTCATATTAGCTAAAAAGAAGGAATGAATCAGTGTGCAAATATGTGATTTTTATTTTATTTATTTTTTTAACTTAATTTAATTTAATTTTTTTCAGCGTTCCAACACATATGTGGTTTTTAGTACAAAAAGAAGTTAAAGAAACAAATACATTGCCCAACTGAATATCAAACACAAAAAAATTAGACCCTATCAGAGCACCAAACTGTAAAATTACTACCAACTGGAAATGGCAGAATCCTATTACTTGAGTCATGGAAAACCAGAAAATTTCTAGGTAGTAGTGTGTGGGTGAGAAAGCTGGCCAAAGATTTGATGTATTTGTCTTCTCTATATTATATGATGCCATGAACTTCAGTTTAAAAAAAAAAAAAAAACAGAACAGAAATACTATGAAAAGCATTCAAATTATCTGTCTTTAAAATATTGGAGTAGAGATACCTTTCCAATGTCATGTAATTCTCCCTTTCCTTATTGTTACTTTAAGTAATTACCTAAATAGTATAAACTAAATTTAAAGAAAGAGACTGATATTTTCACCATTTATTCCTTCATTTCTCTCCTTCTTTTCTTCTTCATTTTGAATTCAAAGCTAGGTCATTAAATCAGTTTAATGTCTATATTTATGGCTGGCAATACACTTGGCATGTGGGACAGTGTAAGGGGCCTTAGCCTCAATGATGAACTCTCACAGTGATTCCTGAAAGAATGTTTCATCTTTGGTAAAACTTAGGGATTTAGGGACAAGGGGAGTCTCTACAGAAGGGCTCCAAGCAGATCAATGTTGCACCAAGGTTATGACGCTATAGATTAAAATAGTAGCAGGGAAAGTTTAGAGTTGAAAACTGTGGGGGAAGTTAGAGGAAATGAAAGAAGGCTAGGCGCAGATGTACAAAGGCTATGATAGAATGGCTCTGCTTGTAGTTAAGTGGGAAGGGAAGAGGTAATAATCCTTGAATTGTACAATTTAGTTATACTGAAGGTGGTAAAGACATCTGATTCAGTGCTTCAGTATGAAAACAGGAGGTCCTTAAAACTGGAGCAATTTGGTAGGGTTATAAAATGGTACAGCCACTTGGGAGAACAGTTTGGCCATTCCCCAAGAGGTGAAGCACTGTGTTACTATATAACAACAGTGATTCTACCCTAGGTATATTCTCCCAAGAGTATTGAAAATATTTACACACTGAAACTTATACACACATGTTCATAGCAGCATTATTCATAAGGGCTAAAAAGTGGAAAGACCTCAAATACCCATCAGCCAAAGAACAGATAAACAAAATGTGATATATCCATACAGTGGAATATTATTCAGCTGTAAAAAGGAATGAAGTACTGACACCTGCTATAGTATGAATGAACCTTGAAATCATGCTAAGTGAAAGAAGTCAGTTACAAAAGGCCACATATTGTATGATTCCACTTATAGGAAATATCCAGAGCAGGTAACTTAATAGAGACAGAAATTAGATTAGTAGTTGCCAAGGGCTGGAGAGGCAGGAAATAGGAAGTGATTGATAGTAAGTACTGGAATTCCTTTTTGGAATGATGAAAATCTTCTGAAGACAGATAGTGATGATGGTTACAAAATTCTGCGAATTCATTAAATATAACTGAATTGTACACTTGAAAATGATAATGAATAAACTTGTCAATGGGCAAAAGTCTTGTAGTGTAACAGTGGACAGTCAGTTTAGGAGAGATTTGCATTAAGTTGTTTATTTTTAAAACAGAAGATTGCAATTAATAAGTTGTAAATATACTTCTACTTCCAACATCCCATAATTTTATGTTAGGATTAGAGATATTTCTTTTTTTAATATTTATTTTATTTATTTTTAGAGAGAGACAGAGAGAGAGAGCATGCAGGGGGAGGGGCAGAGGGAAAGAAACCGAAGCTGACTCCTTGCTGAGCACAGAGAGACTTGGGGCTCAATCTCACCACCTTGAGATCATGACCTGAGTAGAAATCAAGAGCCTGTTGCTCAACTGACTAAGCCATTCCTGTGCCCCTGATTGGCGATATTTCCAACTTTGTTATAATTAATGTGGATAAATGGAGAAAATATTGCCTATGAGGGGAAATAATAAAAAATATGCCATGAGATCATAATATGCCAAGTATAAGAATTGCTACAAATTCACTGTGTATTCCTAGTTTAAGTTATACAAATGCTATTACAGTTATGTACTGGGGATCATGTGGTCAGGCCAAAGAGTTTAAACTGAAAACTGTTTCGGGAAAATGAAAAAATATATAATGATCATGATGGAACTCAATAACCCATGAGTAAATGAGAGATTTGGGGTATAATAATCACTTTTAAGAGCAAGCATTTTTTTTTTAACATAAAAGAAAGGGAAGCATAGTATGTTTTATTTTAGATCGGGACAAGAAAGTAATGCAGGAGGTAATTGTGAGTGAAATACTAGGACTTTGAATTAGGGTACAGCAACGTAACATTCTACTAAATGCAAGAAGGAATCCAAAGGAATTCAATTTGTGATTATGCAAATTTAGAAATGAAAATTAACAAATACGTGGGCAATGGCTGGAGGAAAAAGTGAAGTTGAGAAATGAAATGACAGAAGGTCTAAAAACTATCTGAAATGCTTCAGACGCAGTCTAAGGAAAATGACCAAAAGAACCTAGGACCTGAATATTAACCAATCACATATGCAATTGGGAAAGCATGGGCAACGTGACAAGAAGGGCAGCTTTTATAAAATGTGGAAAGTTAATAAAGACAAGGTAAACCAGAATGCCTACCAAAAGTGACATACATTATATAAATTTGGAAATAGGTGGATCAAAAACAACAAAAATAGCAAATAACCACTTTTAAAGAAAATTTTAGGGGCGCCTGGGTGGCTCAGTGGGTTAAGCCGCTGCCTTCGGCTCAAGTCATGATCTCAGGGTCCTGGGATCGAGTCCCTCGTCGGGCTCTCTGCTCGGCAGGGAGCCTGCTTCCCTCTCTCTCTCTCTCTCTGCCTGCCTCTCTGTCTACTTGTGATCTCTCTCTGTCAAATAAATAAATAAAATCTTTAAAAAAAAATTTTTAAATTAATTTAAGAAATATATTCACAAGGGAGAACTCGGACATCTTTGAGATCACTGAACTAGCAGAACACAAAACTTGCTCTTTAGTATGAAGGGTTTCTGGTGAGATAACTTTTTTGAGATTTTAGCTAATGTTTATAGAAATTATAACTTACATATATACATACATAATATTTTTATTTTTATTTATTTATTTATTTTAGAGAAGGAACACAAGCAGGTGGAGTCAGAAGAGGGAGAAGCAGGCCTCCTGCTGAGTGGGGAGCCCGATGTGGGGCTCGATCTCAGGACTCTGGGATCATGACCTGAGCCGAAGGCAGATGCTTAACGACTGAGCCACCCAGGCACCCCCATAGGTAATATTTTTAAAAAGACAATATAATGCTCTCTAGTTTGTCCACTGGTTTGCTTGTTTATTCCTATGCCAATAAAAGTCTTTAACATAGGTGTATTTTATTTTGGAAGCTAAAGCAAATTTTTCTGCCTGTCTTCCATCAAGTCAGAGAATTTTTTCACAGATCATTCAAGTCAATTTTCAACCTCTGTTTTGATTTCCATCACCATGGGTGAGTCTTGTCTCTCTTTGAAATTCATACAAATGGGATCACACAGGATGTACAATTTTATATCCATCTTCCTTCACTTAACATAGTGTTTTTAAAGGATTCATACATATTGCTGTCTAAGTCAGTTTTTCATTTGTTTTGTTTTGCTTTTACTAAGCAATGTTCTATTGTATACATATAACACAATTTACTTATCCATTCATTTAATGACATTGGCGTGGTTTTTAGATTGGAATCTTTATGAAAATAACCTCTATGTCCATTTTGTGTAAGTTAGTTTTTATGGACTTATGTTTTCATTTTTCTTGGGTAAATGTCTAGGAGTTTAATTTATTCCTTAAAGGGAAGGCATATATTTAACTTAAAAAAAAAAAAAAAACAAACAACTGTCAAATGTTTTTCTAAAGTAGTGTCATTTTAACTTCTGGCCAGAAATGTATTAGAGTTCCAAATGTCCTACATGTTCCATCTATTAAACCATATTTCGTTTTGTCAGTCTTTATAATTATAGCTATTTTTGTGGGTGCACAGTGGTAAATTATTATACCTTTAATTGTATCTCTCTGATAACCACTGAAAATAAGCAACTTCTCAAATGCTTCCTGAACATTTGTGTATCACCATTGATAAAGTGTCTGTTGAAGAATTTGCCCTGTTTTTATTGATGTTGTTTTTATATTACATATTTATAAGTGTGTTTTAGAGTTTTAGATATAAGAACTGCATATTTATACATAACTCTGTTTATATACATTTTGTCAAATGTGTGCACCACAAGAATTATCTCCCAGTTTGTGACTCTACTTTCCATTTTCTTAGCAGTATCTTCAGTGAACAACACTTTGATGAAGATTAATTTATCAAGTTTTTCTTTTATGATTATTGCTTCCTGAGAGGTAGTAAAAAATCTTTGCTGACTCCAAGTATGTGAAGATATTCTCTTACATTTTCTTCTAGAGGTGTTATAATTTTAGCTGTTATATTTGATCTATAACCACTTCAAATTAATTTTTAGCCCCAAGGTAAGGTAGAGGTCCATGTTCACTTTTTAAATATATTCATTCAGTTGCTCCAGCACCATTTCCTGCAAAGACTTTTCTTTCACCTTTGAATTGCCTTATTCACTTTGTTGAATTGATTGCTGATGGATAGATATATGTCTAGACCTTCTCTTCTGTCCCATTGCTTTCTATGGCTATCCTTATGTTAATACTACATTGTCTTAATTATTGTAGCTTTATGGTAAATCTTGAAATAAAGTAGTATAAACCCTCCAACTTTGTTTTTCTTTTTCAAGAATGTTTTGACTACACTAGGTCTTATTGCATTCCCATATAAATTTTAGTATCAACTTGTCACTTTATAAAAAAAATACTTTGGAAAAAATACTTTGGAATTTTTATTGGAATTGGAATCCAAACAATATTAATCTTTCAATCTATGAACATGGTATGTACCATTATTTATTCATGTCTCATTTAGTTTTTCTCAGAAATGTTTTAGGAAGTTAAGTGGAAAATTTTAGCATGTCTTCTATTACACTTATTCCTAAGAGTTATGATAGAAAGTGAAAGTTTAAGGAATTATTCATTTTTTTTTTCTAAAGAAGAGAATATTTCATAGACAATAATGTGTTTTTCTACCCAAACAAAAATGATTTCCGGTGCTCTTTCTTTCTGTGATATTAGCATCTGTATTGCATTGCCTCTTGTCAACTTGGCAGCATTAACTATACTTTTGAAAGCTGCAAACTCTATTTTCCAGAACCCCATTCCCTGAATGATCCCTCATAAGATTTGCAAATGAGAAAAACTCCTGCATGATTTGGTAGATGAAAGTAAAACAAAAGTCATTCTTGGCAATTTTGGCAGCCAGACATGGAGCTTCCATAATGATCTTAGTAATCATAGTATGCAGACATTGCACCATCACAGATCTCTCGTGAGCTTGTACTTCATGATCATGACAGATGCAGCAATTTCTTGGACGTTTTCATAAGCTCCCACTTCCCCTCCTAAATCAGTGCTTTAGGCTGATGTGATTTATAATTGTTTCGCTGATTCCCTGGATGCAGCCTTCCAGACCTTTACTCTACTTGCTTATGTTTACATTACTGTGAACTGTAACTCCTATATTAAACCTCTTAGTTCTACAGTGCTTAATTGGCTTTGTTTCCTGGCTGAATCCAGGCTGGTCATAGTAGTCAGGATAATAACTTCTTAGATTAATTCTTTAATCGGAAGTCTATAAATAAGATATTCTAATTCTATTATTTTTTATGCCATTAAATAAAGAAGTTCTACAGAGAAAAACTTCTCCTCATTACTTTTTTGGTTACCCTGAAGTACTGTTTGTAGAGAAAAGGCATGATTAATCTTCTATTCTTTTTCTTTATTTACCCTTTTGATTTTATCAGTTACTACTTTATATACCAGTTTACTTAAGTAATGAGTTGGTTTCCTAACATCCTTCAAAATTGGCCATTTAAAAAATTAATTTTGGGAGATAATTTCTGTTTCTTCTCAGGCTAATGAAATTTTCATTTCAGATATTATTTTAACTTCTAAATTTTATTCTAGACTTTTAATCTCTGCTGAGATCCCACATTCATTGACTCATTATGATCATATTTTTCTTTAAGTTCTTAAACTGTATTTGTAAAAGTTGCATTAAAAATCTTTTTAACAGCTTTTTTTCTTTAAAGATTTTATTTATTTAGTTGACAGACAAAGATCACAAGCAGGCAGAGAGAGAGAGAGAGAGGAGGAGGCAGGCTTCCCACTGAGCAGAGAGCCCTACGTGGGGCTCGATCCCAGGATCCTGGGATCACGACCAGAGCGGAAGGCAGAGGCTTTAACCCACTGAGCCACCCAGGCGCCCCACATGAAAAATCTTTTTGTACTAATTCTAACATCTGGACCATGTTGTTTTCTATTCTATTGACTAAATGTTTCAGTATCACTATAAATGCATGTGTGTAAAGATATCAGGTGTGCTTCACTTCATTGTTGTCATCGATATTATTGATGCGTAAATTATCTTGTGTTTAGACAATGGGTGCCTCTTTGAGCTGTTTCCTGGATATCCTGGGTGTGACTCTTGTGGGATATGAAGGTTTCTTTGCTCTCCAGTAGGACAAGATGCTCTAGATTGATTCTGTATATTATCCACCCACAACTGGGAAACACCCATTTCTCCAAGAAGTTCTGGTTCCTTTAGTGAGTGATGGCATTTAGAAACCAAATTTATAAGTCCAGGGTGCTTCCTGTTGCAATTTTGTTTAATATTTCTAGGCTAATCAGTCAGTAATAGATCTAAAAGATAAAAATTTCATTGATAAAAATTCATTGTGAGTTTAATACTTTCCCAGTTCACTTTCAGGATTATAAGATTTTAATTTACCTCATAGATCTTGTATATATATCTTCTTCTCTCACATTGGAAAAGTATGAGTTTTCAATGTCATAAACATAACCACTCATTTTATTTATCCTATGACAAAAGATAAACAATAATGTCAAAGTAAATATATCAACCGTAGTATAAAAAATATACTTACTGACAGCTATGTGAAATTATTTTTATATTTGTTTGTTCTTAAGTTATGTTTTATTGGGGCCAAATAGTCAAATTAATGCTTTGAAAAGTCACTCAGTATAATTCTGGTTCAAAGCTGACATGAATATATTAGTTAGAAAATGTAAAACTCATTTTTCAAACATTCCAAGACAGTGTTCTGACATGATTGACTTTAATTTTCAGAGGTAAAACCTATGCTTTTATTTTTTTTTTATTTTTTTTTTATTTGACAGAGAGAGATCACAAGTAGACAGGGAGGCAAGCAGAGAGAGAGAGGAGGAAGCAGGCTCCCTGCTGAGCAGAGAGCCCAATGCGGGACTCAATCCCAGGACCCTGAGATCATGACCTGAGCCGAAGGCAGCGGCTTAACCCACTGAGCCACCCAGGCGCCCAAACCTATGCTTTTAAAAGAAGATTTTAATTCAATGTACTGGAACATATCATAGTTCCCATTTGCTTGAGAAAAAAAGTTCCTCTAATGTTATTATTATAAAAATGTTTTAGCATGCAAAAAAGTTGAAAGAATTGCATATGAACATCTCATACTAACTGCATAGATTCTGCAATTAACATTTTGTTATTTTTGTTTTATTACCTATCTACCGTATCTACCACTCTTACTACTCTTCTGTTCTCTACTCAGTTCCTCTTTCTTTACATATTTCAAAGTGCACCTTTTCCCTAAATACTTCAACATATATATCATTAACTATCATTCAGTATTTTCTCAGAGCCATTTTTTAAAAAGTAAACCTTACATATAATGTCGTTCACAAATCTACAGTGTATTATTTTCTGAGTTTTGACAAATGAAAACACCTGTGCAACCTCAGCCTTTACCAGGGTATGGATGAATGTTCACATGCAGAAGCACCAGTATTCCAGAAAACAGTTTCTTGTATGGTGTCTATGAGGATTTTATGATCTAAGTTCATGAAATAAATATCCAGAAGGCAAAATCTACAATTAGTTTGTGGATTAATATTACCATAAATTGCCTAAATATCTGGATTAATTTAAAATAGTAGTATATTTTGGAGGACCTGGATGGTTCTGTCAGTTAGTGGCTGACTCTTGATTTTGGCTCAGGTCATAATCTCAGGGTACTGGGATCAAGCCCCCAGTTGGGCTCTTCACTCAGCTGGGGGTCTGCTTGATGATTCTCTCCCCCTGCCCTTCCTCCTGCTCACATCCTCTCTCTCTAAAATAAATAAATAAACCTTTTAAAAAATAGTCTTGTATTTTATAGTTGTCTTCTAGCAACATTGTGGCATTTTTAATGTAGAAGGCTCTTGGATGCTAAAGAGGGCATTAACACTTCATAATTTGGTTGTGTGATGGATATACCTGTCTGATTGTCATTTAAACTGAAGAGCTGATTTTGATTTCAAGAATCAAGAATTCAAGAAATCTAGAATTCAAGCAGCCTGTTCTAGCATTCTGTTCACAGTAAACTCCTAGGAGTGTTCTGCAAATATTACACCTTGAGAAGGATTGCAGCAAGTGTGAAAAGGGGAAAAGTGTGTTTTTTAAATTATTAATTATTTTTATTAACATATAGTGTATTATTTGCCCCAGAAGAACAGGTTTGCGAATCGTCAGGCTTACACCCTTCACAGCACTCACCATATCACATACCCTCCCCAATGTCCATAACTCAACCTCCTCTCTCCCCAGCAACCCTCAGTTTGTTTTGTGGGATTAAGAGTCTCTTATGGTTGGTCTCCCTCCTGATCCCATCTTGTGAAAAAGTGTGTTTTGATTTTGTGTTTTAGCCAAAGGACAGAGTATACTACCAAAAAAATAAAGTTAGAAAAGTAACAATGGACATTTATTCTTATTAATACTGTTTTTAAACAAGCATTTATAAAACAAGATATAAAAGATAAAATTGCATAAACTTTTTGAAAGCAGAGATAGATCTCTGTTTTTTGTTCGTTTGTTTGTTTGTTGTTTTTAAATAGGAATACTTTAGAACCTCTTATGGTGCTGGACAGTTGGTGGGTAATTATACAATAGAAACTTGTGCCATTATGCGCATGAGAACAAAAGGCACTCTAGTGAAATCACATTCACTTCCCTAATTTTTTGATGATTATAAGATGTTAACATAGCTTTTAAAAGAACAGTTGGTTTCCCTTTATCCTGACAGTTGGCCTATGCTACAAGAGAGCTTTATAGTAGATCAAAGACCATTTCATAGAAATAGAGTAAAATTGTATATATAAAGGGAAATCTTATTAAAGAAAATTATAACCCAACACAAACCTTTTAGCATACATACTATAGTAGAATGAAAATCTATTTTTTCAAGAATATTGGAAAACATACTAATTTATTATTTATACAGTAACTGCTGGGAAACAAAACACAAAGAGCACATTTCTTCATTTGGCTTTCTCTGAAGCAGAGCCAAAGAATCTGGGTGCATGTCACTCATTAAGTGAATGCTCTCAGGACACAAGAGACAGGGAAGTAGGACTGGCTAGGGGTCCAGAAACAAATGTTACACTGTGTGTTAAGTAACTGGAATTTAAATAAAAACTTGAAAAAAAAATGGCTGGGAGAAGAAACAAAGCAAAGATATGGTCTCTGGGAGCACTGGAGATGAATTATTCTCCAAAGATTATTTCACCTTAAGGAAAAAGAAAACCAACTTTTGTAATTCCAAGCCAGTAAGTTATTAGCTGTTTGAAGGCTGCATCAGCATGCGGGGAAATATAACATCTTTAGTGAGGTGGCTTCTGTTTAGCCAAAGGAAATTCTACCAAGAAGGGGTGGTTATGAGCAATTAACAGACAAAACTCAGAGTGATGGAGGTTGCTTTTAACCAGCTGGTAATGGGATGCAGGCAGGCCACCAGCAGAGTTCATTATAGCATGTAAACAAAAGCATTATTATAAAAGGATTATGTTCACAATGTCTTATTTCTCAAGTTACATCTCTATAATTATGGAGAAGCAATTTGCTATAGATCCTGGGCCTTGGTGATTGTTTGATCTCTTGGGTTTCAAACAGTTCATCAGTATATCAAGGTGGAGTTCATAATGAATGAATCCACACACAGAAGTCTCCCTGGCAAACTGTGAATTGCGGTGGTTCCTACTTATCTACTTGCTATTGGTAGCTAATGACTTAAAAAATATAACCTGAATTGGAATATTTTTCATCTCCTTGATTAAGATAGTAATGAGATGTAAAAGCCTAAAGAAATGCATATATAAAGTCATGACTCTTTAATGTTATAAATACATAGATTTAGTTGATATTTAAATTTTGGAATTATATTTGGTCCAAAAAATCAAATCCAAAATAGTCTAGGTCAAAGATTATGTACAACCCTTCTTCATCCCCTGAAATTTATAGTTGAAAAGGTAATATATTCAGAGAGATGACTATATTATACAAAGCATGTATAGAGAGAGATTGGGAGAGCTGAAAGACATTTTCATTGAGTAGATGGCATTTGGGCTGAGATTTGAAGGATGGCATGCCACAGAGATAGAACAGGATCTGCAAAGATAGTGTGTGGGGTCTCTTGTGGGAGCTGGGAGTTATTCAATTAAAGATGGGTAAGATATGAAGGGGATAAAGACAGGCTTGTAGCTAGAAACTAGAGCATAAGGGCCCTGTGTTTCCATAACAAAGTTTAAATATTATTTTAAAGGCTATAGGAAGAAATTGAAGAACTTTAAACTGGAGAGTGATACCATCATATCTGTGTGTTAGGTTGGGATCCATTTGCTGTATTTGTATGACTTCTGGCATAATATCTTGGATACCAGATATAAAGAGTACAGCCAAGTCTCTTATTTTACCCATTAAAATATTTAAAAATATATTTTGAAGCCTCCATACACTTCACTCCTTATTGTTTTACTTCTGACAAGAAAAAAAGCATCATTCCTAAGAAAGAATACTACTGAATGTCCTTTTCAAAAATACAAAAAGTCCTTTTCAAAGATACAACACCCTCTGAAGTTCACATGAACAGGTTTTCAAGCCTTGGCCATAAAATCATGAAGTTGATTTAAGTTGGGCTTGACAAACATTTACTAATGAGATGCAATAGAATGAAATATCAGGAAGCATAATCTAAGTAATCTAAGTATTTCTCTAAAAAAACTTGGTTCAGTTAATAGAAAGTGTATGTGTAAATGCAAGTATATGAGTATATGGCATCACAACATAAATTGTATTTATGCTATGGATCATAACAAGAGAATTTCAAAGTCTCTGGTCGGAGAAGTAATAGTGGAAGTGCACAGAAGCTTGCTCTGTATATAGCTTAGAGTGATTTCTTACCACCTCTCATTTTCATCCTTTCAAGTCTTAGTCTTCTGGGGATCTTATACAGCATTGTTCTACCTGTGTATTAAAGGAAGAGTAAGACATATTCAATGCCTTTCCTCAAAGATATTTTTTGTCATAGGACTAAAGGCATTTCCCACTCCTCTAAGAATTTAGTTTTTTCTTAATCTTCTTGGGTAATTTTCTTAATCTTGGGTAATTTTCTTAATCTTCTCATCCTTGAAATGGTGATAATAAAATGAGACCATAAAGTACCAATAGTTCTTTGAATAAGATAATATAAGTGAGGTACCTAGCACAGTGCCTGGCACATGCTGAATAATCAATAAGGATTAGCTAAAATTGATAATGAGCTTGTTATTTAATATGGAACGCTTAAAAACGTCCACATTAAAATGTAATAGTAATTTATGTGGCTTCCCTTGATGAATCAGGAAAAAAAAAAACCCTAGTAGGTCAAAATAAAAAATCTTTGGAACTTCTGCAGACTACCCAATAAGATAGTTAGCTGGTAAATATGCTGTTTAGGACCTTCTCTATACTTTCATCATTTCATGTTAGCAATTTTTCAAATAATGACCTAAAAATGTATCTAAAATCAGTAGGTAAAATTTGAAATTCAGGGTATACCAGCTACTCTTTTTACTTTTTGTCAACTTTAAAACTAACAGTAAGTCATGAGAGTTGCATCATATTGTCTTCCAAGGCGCCTGGTTGTGTGAATAATTTAACTATTTGTGGAAATAATTCATCAGTAGAATCCATATATTTGTTCATTTCATCCATGCATATAACCTTTCCTTATTTCTGGGAAATCATTCACCTGGATCATTTCTCATAACAAAAGCTTTATTTACTTACTTACTTTTTAATTTTAAAATACTTCATTGCTGAAAAATGTTAGCCATGATCTGAGCCTTCAGTGAGTTGTGATCACTGATGACAGATCACCATAACAAATGTAATAATAATTGAGAAATTTGAAATATTGTGAGAATTATCAAAATATGGCACAGAGTCACAAAGTGAGCTTATGCTGTTGGAAAAATGGCACCAATAGATTTTCTTGACATAGGGGTGCCATAAACCTTCAATTTTAAAAAAATGCAGTATCTGTGAAAAGAAATAATGCAACGTGAAATAAAACAAGGTATGATTGCACCTAAGAATATAATTGCTGGGTCATATAACTCTTTGCTTAACATTACGAGGAACTACCAAAGTAGTTGCAAAAGAAACTGTACCATTTTACACATCCATCAACAAGGCATGAGAGTTCTCATTTCTCCACATTCTTACTACTGATATATTTATTTTTAATCAGTAGCATTAGAGACATATCTTTACTGTATATGTATAGGTATCTTTGGCACTGTTGTTGTGATTTCTGTGATGAGTTAATAAAATAAAGTGTGGTTTTGTACCAGGAGACCAATATCTTTGGTGAGGTTATAAACCTTCGGTCCTTCCATGTACCATAATCGAAACAAGATGGCTCACTTCAAAATATGCCTTATAAACTAAATGATAAATTTGTGTGCAGAGGGAAAAGGCAATAAAAGCAGGGAGTGAATTGTAAAAATTGATCTGCACAATAAATTTTTTAACACTAGATGCTAAAAAAAAAAAATTGGCCATTCAATTTTGCACATTACTTTTGGCTTCACTATTCCAATTTTTATTTGACTTTGAAGTTCAGTGGACAGGGAAGGACTCTGTAAAGCACCTAGCACGAATTGCCAACACTCCGTAAATGACCTCTGGAAGAAAAGCTGAACTAGCAACCAAAAGCACATGCAAGAAGGATGCTTGTGGCCCATCTGGGGAAGGAAAAGGTGCTTAGTTGTGCTTTCCCCACCCCCCGCTTTCTTTTTGTTTTCTATAACAGGTCATGTTGTACTCCTACTTAAGAAGAAAAAAAGAAAAGAACCACCATCCAAAAAAGCATGTCCATCTGCTAGGATTTTCCTTCCTGTAATGCCCTTTGAGATGCACGGTGTAGGAGGAAACAAAGCTAGAAGCACCATCCTGACCAGTCATGTAAGGGAGGACGTTTTCTTTTCTTTTCTCTCTTTTTTTTTTAAGGATTTCATTTATTTATTTGACATACAGAGAGAGATCACCAGTAGGCAGAGAGGCAGGCAGGGGCGGGGGGAACAGGTTCCCTGCTGAGCAGAGAGCCAGATGTGGGACTCGATCCCAGCACCCTGAGATCATGACCTAAGCTGAAACAGAGGCTTAACCCACTGAACCACCTAGGCACCTGGAAGGACATCTTCTGTTCAAGCATTTTTTTAAAACATGAGTACATAAGACTTTATGATAAAAAGTATGAATGGGGTTTCGCCTTTGGAGGGAACACAGCTTCTTCTAAGGAAGTAAATAAATGGTCATATATACACATTAGTGAAGAGATTATGTGCAGTTAATAAGGTACAATAGGAGAAAACGCATGTGCGGACTGTATTCTGAGAAAATAAAACCTATATAAAGACGGTCATCAAGTTTTGCAATAAAACGTTGCTCAAAACTCAGTGACTTTCTGGCTTAAATTACCCACAGAAAGGCAAGGTTGGAAAGTTAAGACCTGTGGCAGAGAGAGAAAAAAAATATTCAAACTTACAGCTTACTTTTTATTAAGTGTGATTTTTCTCATGCTTACTTGGAAATATCTCTACTATATTTAAAAAATCACTGAAATAAACAGAATTTCAAATGGAAATAGTTAATTGAGAAAGTTCCATGATAAGGTATTATGTTTAACAACTGAAGAATGAATGAAAAGTCGGCATGTGGGAAGCACTGAGTTTGGAGATCCATCTTCTGGGACTGAAAGGAGATGTCCCTTCTATTATTTGTGTATTCATGAGGTCTCTGACTGGCAGAATTCAATGGGGCTGCTAGTGTCACTCACAAAATCTGCATCTTTCTCAACTAGAAAGGATTCACAAGGGACACCTCTGTGATGTTTGGGGATTGCTCAGTGACTCATGAGGACAGATATCAAACCACAAAGAGTCTGTGACCTTAAATATTTTATTTATTCTTTTGACAGTTTTCAGGAAGAGCATGCCTAATTTTCCCCAAAGAGATCTTTTTCCCTTACTGAATGAGAAAAATTACTGAAATTAAAGGAATCTGGGGATCTCTATGAGATATTTGGGGAAAAAAAAGAAAAAAAAAAGATGAGTGTTCTCCCTTGTGGATACTACCAGGAGTTCACAGAATAGAAAATTAGTTTTTGGAATGTAAGGAGACTACTAATCTGTTCTACCCACAGAACAGGGGTTGAGATGAGCTTAATTCTGATTATGTGTTAGAATGTACTGGTATGAGACAAAGTTTAGAACTCTCTGTTGAATCAAATGGAAACACACATGCACACACAAAAACCCTTTCACTACATTTTCATTCATTCCCCCCTCTTTCCATGGGAATCACCCTCAGATGGGCCTAGGGGATGACAAATTGAAGTGATTGCCCTAGGTCTTGCTCTTTGCCTCTCTTTCTCCAACCCCTTAAAAGGATCAGACATCTGGGGTGAAAATGGAATTACTGAATTGGTTGAGGGAGAAAGGAAGTCAGAAAGAATGTTGTCACCAGCCAGCACTGAAAAATTATCTAAGGTACATAAGGCCTTCAAACAATGGGTCTGAAGCTGGCTACTGTGTAACTGCATCCATCACCCTGTTTCTACCAATATGCTTATAACTTTTGTATGATTCTTTCATGTTTTTGTTCAACATTACCATCTTTTATAAGATTTCACTTGTGTGAAAAAATAGAGGTCAAAGAATGTGGTAATTCCTCCCCACGTTCCACACTTTCTCCTACATGATATGGTCAATTCAATTGTCTTCACACATTTTAGAGTAACCAGAAATATAATTGCAGGTGGACTCTTTGATTTAGAATTGTAGAAGTCAATTAAGTTATCTTAAGTAGCTATACTTGGTTAACCCAACCATTATTACTCATGTTTACTATATACCAAGTTCTTTGCTTGGGATAGGCAAAGTCAAAAAAGATGTATATTTTGTCCTCAACCAGGGGGTAGTTTGGTGGAGAGATTTATTAGTTTATCTCAGAAGCATTTTAACACCATAACTACCATGATAGTTGTATAAAAATATGGAGAAGTGAGGGCTAAAAAATTGTGAATATAAAAGAACTGAAGAGTGATAATAATTAGAGTAACAACTGAGTTTAAAGTAAAGAAAATGACAAATCTCTGGTTTCTTTAGAGTGTGAAAGTTATATCATCAATAGTGTCATCTTTAAATATAAAAGTTACCTTTGTATGTAATTTGACTGAATTTTTGGACATATCCCAAATGTGTGCCTATATCATGGAAAACTTATAAAAAGTTTCATTGGAAATTGGAAGTACAGGAAATTATGCCAGACCAAAAAAGTAGAGAACAGAGAGGAAAATATACAATGGATGAAATAGATATGCATTTTTGGTCTGAATAAAATTTCGTAAGGCTCCTACCCAATGTGCTATAGTGACAATGCATTTCCCCCTAAGACACAGAATAAAAAATTGGGAGAAAATGACTGGATTTGGATAGCCTATACAATGTGAGAAAGTAAAATAGTATTTGCTTAATATGCTTCCTTCAGATGATTTTCAGTTTCTAGAGTATATATTTAAAGGCATTTTTTGCCCCTCGGAAATTATTTTACTTTAAGCAACAATTTGTTGATAATTATAAATAATGCATAAGGCTGAATTCATTTAAATAGTTTCATGTGAAAAGGAGATATTACTACCACATTTCCTGTGTAGATAGATAAGAAATGGTTTTCATGTTCATACCTACTATACTATATGACCTAAATTTCTCAAAAATAATCTCTATGACTTATAGGGATTAATAACTTTTTGTTGTTGTTGTAAGATCTTCTCTTGCCTCAGAGATGGCCAACCACAGCTATTAGTAGGTGTAGATTTGGTTTTATGAAGCTAAAAATGTGGGATGTCATTGTGGAAATGCTTAACTTCACATTTGTAGTGATCCAGATCATGTTTCTGGGCCACGAACATCACTCATATCTTTGCTCAAAATATTGTAATGCCTCTGCACTCTGTTGATGTTCCTTCAAAGTTAGGGTTTAGATAGGTGTTATTGGCTGTGATGTTCAAAGCACTTAACAAGTGAGAATTGGTATTTGCTGCCAAGCTATCTTGCTAACATCATTTTCACTCTGTTCTGTTTTTTGTTTATCAAGTCATTACTCTGTTATTCAAAAGCAAGATGTTAAAGTTTATTTAGAATAATGTGAATTCCTAAAATTAAATCTGATAATTTGATCTTTAGATCCGTTATTTATGGTGCACAAAATAATTCTGAAAGATTGCAAAAGTAGCCTTATCATCAAACATACTTGCTTTTTTAGTGGGAAAAATCAATTTAAGTGTAAAATATATTAAAACAATTTTAATGATCTTTATGAATGACATTTTATGCATATAAATGTGTTAAAGGAATGTAGGAACTGTAAGAAAAATAAGATTATACTGTTGAGTGACACTAAATAAATATACAAAATAAACACAAGTTTTTCCATGCCAGCATTTTTCCATTTACTGTAAAGAATACTTTTGCTTTTGCGAACATAGCTACTTTTGTAACCAATCATCTCTACCTCCCATCTTAGCTATAATTTTTTAGTATAAACCACAGGCTTAATTACATATAAATACTAGTTTGCAAGAATTTCCCATGGGGAAATGCCTAATATGCAAAGACTTTCAAGGTTTTGGATGTAATGTGTTCTTAGAATCAAAAACTGATTTTGTATCAAATTCTCTGGAAACAAAGAATGCACTATTCCAATTTCAATACCTTTCACACACACACACAAAAATAATCGGTGCAACATCTAGTATTAGAACTTAGGAACCATTATGAGGGCCTCTGGATGGAAGGCCAATTTCATGGAATCAAGGCAAATTTTTGAATGAGACAGAGGTGATAAGCAAATACTTTCAGCACACAAGAAATTATCTTTACTTGAAAATTCTCAGAGAGCTATTAATCTATCTCTTTATGGAGCTTCAGTGAGAACATTTTTGTGGGTTGGGTTTTACTGGTGTGCTGCTTTGTAACAAGAGTTCATTAATTCCATGAAGAGTTCTGACCAGAGTGCTTTAGGGTATAACACAGGAATAAAGGTCTTTTTCTTAAATTTGGAGGTTATAGGACATTTATAAGTAAATATGTATATGTTCAAATGACAATAATATACATGTATTAGAGCAAGAATAGCTACTGTGAGCCGTATTGAAGCAATTGCACTAGAATTGTTGCATCTCAGGGTAGACAAATTAGACTAAACCCATAAGCAAGGGTTGTATCTTACGGTTAATCCTATGATAGCAAGATTTGAGTTATCCCATACCAAAATGTAAATAAATGTATTATTCTTGATCCCTAAGATTTATTTACTTATTTATTTGTTTGTTTGTTTGTTTATTTGCTTTACTTTAGCATAACCAATGCCCTGAAATGTGGGAAAATAAATGTGAATATTCTAAGCACGAGCATCTGACTTAATTTAAATATTATGTCCTTACATAAGACATATAAAAAGGTAAGGTTTGGAAATATGGAAGTAGAATGGTATAGTGCAAGGAACACTAGAATAAGATCACAGAGAACTCGATTCTGGTTCCAGAAGCTTGAACAAGTCATTCAGCCTTTCTGGGTCTCAGTTCTCCTGTCTGGAAGATGTGGCGGTTCATCTCTATAGGTACTTATAACTCTAATTTTTTCATGCCTTTCTGAATCCAGTCAGGAAGGAACAACCTAGATGAGTGCATGCAGGTCCTTGGGCTTGCCTTTCACTGTGCTTTTTATCCCTGAGTTATCCCGAATGTTACTTCTCATTCATCTGATAAGGTAGTGTTATCTGACAAAACGGAATATGTTTCTGACTTTGGTCACATCTGAATGGAATTTTTCCTGAAAGAAAGATGATGTCAATACCCTTCAAAGCATTATGCTTCTCTCTGTATTCCAGATCTCATGTTATTTTATATGAGAAAACTGAGAATTTTGTCTTGTGACATGAGAAAAACCCTTGAGATCATAAAAGAAAAAAATTTCTGAGCCACCAGAAGTCAGCCAAGTGAGGGAAAAAAAAAAAGATATAACCAAGAAGTAAAGTGGACATAGAAATCAAGAAAGTAAAATTTTAAGACTCAAAGTCATAAGCAAAAAGTTAGAAGCAAAAAGTAGAGCAGACATTGATTGTAGTGTAATATTTCAGATGTTCAATCTTATTCCAGCATAGGTATAATCTCTCATTTTGAAAAATATGTGTTGATTTCACTTTCTTCCCCAGTTTAGGATTATACCCAAAACTGAGACACAATATAGGCTTAAAAAGTTAATACTTTTTAGAGAAGGATCATGCAATTTGCATAGACATGCTTTCTCAGGATACAGTAACTTTTCCCAGCATGCACTGACTATATTTGTGAAGTTAAATGGCTTTAGTGTATTTATAATGCCACTAATATACACAACTCACTGTGTACTATAGAAAATAATTAAATCAGTACTAATTTCTCCCCCTCCTTATATTTTTGTCTAGAAAATGGACTGTATGCAATATGTATATGATATTAACCATTTAAAATGTATAAAGAGATATAAAATGTATTGATTCTACTTTATCTTTTCATTCTTACTGCTTTATCCTACTGTGTCCAATAATTTCAGACCAATAATAATATTATCATGAACAATATGATGACTAAATGCATAGAAGACTGCTTTTCAGATATTTACGCCATTAGGTTATATTCTACTAAGCTATATTTCAAATACTGGATTAGAACTGTCATCTGTGTGGTAGGTATATTTTTCTGAGATGCCTGTTGTGGGAATGTTTTCTCATTATTTTCAAGATTGTAATCTTGTTCTCAATTTCTCGGGTCCCTGCCTCTCAGAGCCTTCTGATATCACTTTGTCTCTTTCCTATTTTTCCATTTTTATCTTTGTACCATGTATATATTGTTGCTTTTGGTGGTTTGGCCCAGCCAACTATTTTTCAGTATGTGGGATACCTTGTCACTTGGTTTCGTGGAAGATATTTAAAAATGATTTTTGCTTGTTTCTTTTTGTTAACCTGGTTTCCTTGTTTTATTGGGTCATTCCGAAAGACTGAAAATGCTATGCTTCTGCTACTGCTCCAAATTTTTATTCTCCCCAAATTTTTATTTATTTTTTAAATGATACCATACCATTAGCCTAGATCCTGGGACCTGAATATATCAGGATATACTTCAGGTCTGCTGATCCAAGTAGGAACAGAAATAAGGCTGCTAAGCAAAAGTGGGGCTTCATATACTTAAGTTTCCAGCACATGACACAACATAAGGATGAGCTTTATTTTATTTGCAGAATACTTTCAGTGTATCAATGTCACTCTTGGAGTGAGAAGGGCACTAGAATGGGAGAGCATACATATGTTAAAAACACATCTGTATATTTATTTATAATTAAATAAATTGGGTGCTTAAAGGACAAACTGTGTCAACAGGATTACCGAAAGAAAACCTAAGGACAGGGTATGAGGCTTCCTGATACACTTATTTCTGCCCGAGGATAAAGTTTGTGTGTGTGCTTGCACGTGTGTGTGTTTCCTTCCGGAGAGAGGGTACTAGAGAAGAGAAGACTCTAGCTCTGAAATAATACCTTTAAAAGTGTGAGGCTTCAAAGTTTGTTAGCGTCACAGATGTAGCAGTTTCCCACCCCTGAAAGGCGGCAGCATAATCTGCTCCAGCACCCCGGCCTTGACCTGGATATACCCAGCTGTCATCATCAGCATGAAAAGGAAGCTGGTCCCTTTGCTGTCTCTCAATGACTTCTCTTGCAAGGTGACATGGTGACAAATGCTGTGTGACTCACCATGTGCTGCAGCTTATTTTACTTCCAAATGGATTTGGTTGAAGACTACGAATGGTTCAGAAAAAAACACCCAAGGAGAATATCTTATTCCTTTCAGGCACCCCCCATGGTACTATAACCCAAATTCTGTCCAGTTCCAAGTCATTCAGCTCCTGTACAGCACTGTGTCTCACTAAAAATTTGTAATATTCATTAATTCTTCATATGTCACTAAAACGTCACTGAAAACATATGAAATGAATCAGTGTACAACTAAATTGTAAATGTTAATAAAACAAGATCTGAAAGAAATAAAGTCAGTCAACTGAAGATCAAACAAATTAGCTCATTATGATTTGACTCAGAAGTATATCTTATTTGTGATTCGCCTGTTGACATGCATTTAGTAAGGGAAGTCAAATGCAATGATTGTTGTAAAATATTCTCTCAATACAAATTGACGACTGGTAATCATTTCTCAAAGAAAACAAATATTGAATCATTCTATTCTATACCATGAAACTAATATAATGCTATATGTCAACTGGACCTCAATAAAAAATAGAGAGAATTAGTAAAAAAAAAAAATTTGAGGTCTAAGATTGAGTAAAGAAATGAGAAGGAAAGAGTTATGACAGCATCCTTCGAGGACTTTGCTTACTCCAGAATAAATGGGTGATGGAAATTAAGAAAATTTTATTGACACTTCCTACCTTTATAAGTTAATTTTTTCTTTCTCCTTTCTTATCAAAGACCAGGGTCTCATTCTGGATATTCTTTTCTTCTTTCTGGAGCTAGTGCTTTAGAAGACAGGTCAATGCTGGCATTCAGCATAATGATGGGTTATGTTTGGTTAATATTTGTAGCCATTGTGCTGAATAAACAATAATGATCTTGGCTGCAGTAGGCAGAATAATGTTCTCACAAAAAAGGCAATATTTTGATCCTAGAGACCTGTGAATATGTGACCTTACATGGCAAAAAGCACTTTGAGATAGGGACACTAAGGTTAGGACCTTCAGATGGGAAGTTTAACCTGGATTAGAATGAGAGGCCCAATTTAATCACATGAGTCCTTAAATGTGGAGAGTATTTCCCAGCTGCAGAGAACCAGAGAAATGGCATGGCCGTGTGATAGGGACCCAACTGCCATTGGTGGCTTTGAAGACAGTGGAAGGAAGCCACTGATGGAGGAGTATAGCCATCCCCTAGAAGCTAGAAAAGGCAAGGAAATAGACTTTCCCTTAAAGCCTCCAGAAAGGGACATCCTTGCCAACAGCTGGGATACAGCCCTGTGAGACCTGTGCCGGACTTCTAACTACAGAAGTAAATAAATGTGCGTGTTTTTAAGCCACTAAATATATGGTAATTTAACAGCAATAGAAACCTCATACAGTGGTTAATATTGCTTGATACTTACTATGTATCAGGCATGATGGTTAGTTGTTTATATGCCTTACTTATTTCTCACAGTCTTATTTTTTTTAAAGATTTTATTTATTTATTTGACAGACGGAGATCACAGAGAAGCAGGCAGAAAGAGAGGAGGAAGCAGGCTCCCTGCTGAGCAGAGAGCCCGACGTGGGGCTCAATCCCAGGACCCTGGGATCATGACCTGAGCTGAAGACAGAGGCTTTAACCCACTGAGCCATCCAGGCACCCCTTCTCACAGTCTTATTTTACATAGGAGGAAATTGAGATTGAGAGTGCTAAGTAACTTTCCCAAGTTTAAGCAGAAAGAAGCCAGAGAGTGAGAGTGTGAATTCATATTCTCTGGTTCAGATTCTGAGCTCTTGGCTGCTCTCCTTTCCAGCCTCTCATTGCTTGCATAAGAATTCCATTTGTAAACAGTGTTACCTGGAGCCATAAAGTCTCTAGAATTTTCTCTGTGAGTAATTCACAGTGTTGTTCTGGGCTAGTCTTGCCTTCATTAAGGGTAGATCTGGAACTCTTTGGTTACTTATTTTCTCAAGTAAGGAGAGACTTTTTTCAAAAGGAATATTGAAGAAAGGACAGGGGTACTATTGTAATCAAGGGAATGCTCAGATCATAGACCACAAGCATCTTCAAAAAATATTTATTTCTCATGAAGTAAAAGAGCATGGAATACTTTATCAATTACTTAAAGATCAATTAACACATTTATAGAGAAAATGGTCTGGAAGTTTCACAGCTTGTTTTCCCGCAGAAAACAAACTAAATGGGAAATGCTGAATAAGATTTTTTAAAAAACCCTTCTTTTTTTTTTTTAATTTTTTTATTTTTTCAGCATAACAATATTCATTATTTTTGCACCACACCCAGTGCTCCATGAAATCCGTGCCCTCTACAATACCCACCACCTGGTGCCCCCAACCTCCCACCCCCCACCCCTTCAAAATTCTCAGATCGTTTTTCAGAGTCCATAGTCTCTCATGGTTCACCTCCCCTTCCAATTTCCCTCAACTCCCTTCTCCTCTCCATCTCCCCTTGTCCTCCATGCTATTTGTTATGCAACACAAATAAGTGAAACCATATGATAATTGACTCTCTCTGCTTGACTTATTTCACTCAGCATAATCTCTTCCAGTCCCATCCATGTTGCTACAAAACTTGGGTATTCATCCTTTCTTTTAAAAAACCCTTCTTAATAGCATGAAAGAGTTATGAGATAATAAAGAACCACCTGATCAAAATCTAAACCAAAGTGGAATCCAGGGTCCCTAGCCTCAGTTTGACTCCATCTCCCAGGGCCCTTTCTGGGGTAAAGCATCTTTATTTGCACTATCAGTTGGCCTGAAAACACACCCCTATTCACCACACTTCCTGTCTCCCTACTGGTAGCCCTTTACTCCCAGACTATCTCTGTACACCTGGATGCTTATCTCAATTCCAACTAAAACATCCAATCAACTTCAGCTGTACTATTCTGTTTCTTAACACTCCAGGCATGCTCAGCCTCAAGGTCATTGTGTTTGTTGTCCCTACTCACTTGTCTGGAGTGCTGTTCCTCCAGTAATACACAGGGTCATTTTGTGTTCATCCTTCAGTGAGGCCTTCCCTAGCCACCCTGTTACCCATGCAATTGTTTCTGTTCTACTTTTTTTCTGAAATTTTTTTTTTCCGTGAACACACATCATGGTCTAGGTAACAGATTAACTCAAGCACCCACTCCTGTGTGTGGGGGAAGATGTATGATGTGCCTGGTTATGGACCCTTCCCTCAGTAGAATATAAGCTCCCTGAGCAATGCAATTTATGTCTGTCTGCTTTGCTCAAATTGCTATGTCCCAATAAATGATGTGTCCCATAGTAAGTGCTAAGTAAATATTTATTAAATGCATGAAAGAATCAAAACAAATATTATTCCTAGGATAATAAATAGCTCCAAGGAAATACAGTACCCGAGCATAAAAACAACAAATCCCAAGGAAGTGATCAGAAAACTACCTAAGATGTTAAGTGCAATATTTTTTATAATGTTAAAAACGGTGAGCAATCAAAATAGTTAATACAGAGTTACATAAGTTTTAGTATGAATTGAAATCACATTTCATGGGAAAGTTAGTTTCTAATATCAACAGTTAAGAATTTGGAATATTCAGAATTACCTTTGAAAACCTCAATTTGCTATAGAATAGATTTGTGTACCATTGCTCATTAATTTCAACATGGCCACTTTCTCTCTACAATGTTGTAACACATTGTTGTTTCTCAGTTTTAGCTTTTTATTTTTGTCCCTCTCACTTTAATGTCTCATTTATTTTTTGGTTCTTCACAATCATTTTGGCATTTTAATGTATTAAAAGGGATACAGAAAATTACATTCAATATGTATAATTTGATTTTTTAGTCAATATACTGAACATTATAATATTGTACAAATTTAAGGTGTATAACATGTAAATTAGGTACATTTACATATTGTAATATGGTTGCCATTGTAAGGATATTTAGCACCTCTATCACATTACATAATTATCCTTTCTTTCTGGTATTTTGAATAATTAAGCTCTAGCCTTGCAGCAAGCTTGATGATTATAGTACACTATCTCTATTCTTATGCTGTGCATTAGAGCTCTATGGTTTATTTACCACTCACTGTATGTTTGTATTCCTAAACAACATTTATCTTATCCCCCCTTACCCAGCCCTTGGTAACCAGCATTTTACTCTATGTTTATAAGAGTTTGGCTTTTTTAGATTCCACATATAAGTGACATCATATAGTACTTGTCTTTCTCTTTCTGATTTACCTCACTTAACATTTTGTGCTTAAGTGTCATCCATGTTGTCACAAATGGCATGATGTCTTCTGTTCTCATGGTTGAATGACATTCTTCTATGTATATTCCACTATATATAATATAGAAATTATTATTAATATATCACTTCTTCTGTATCCATTCATCCATTGATGGGCATTTTAGGTTGTTTCTACATCTTGGTTACCATGAATAATGCAATTAACATGAGTTTGCATATAACTCATTGAAATTCTGTTTTCATTTCCTTTGAGTACATACCCAGAAGTGGAATTGTTGGCTCATATGGTAGATTTATTTTTAATTTTTTGAAGAAACTCCATGTTGTTTTCTGTAATAATTGGACCAATTGAAATTCCTAATAGTGTATAAGGGTTCTCTTAATCACACCACGGTCAGTACCTATTATCTCTTATCTTCTTTGTGATAGCCATGCTAATATTAATGTCTTTAAATTTGTGTTCTACTGAATCTAATCTTTTATTTTCTTTATTATAAATTTCATTACTTTTTTACTTAGTATTTAAACTCTCACTCTTTGATACTTTATTATTTTAGTTATCTTGTTAATCTTAATCTTATCCTTTCTTTTATTACTTGTTTTTATTTAATCACTTAAAGATGTAAATTTTATGACTTTACAATTTCCCTTTCCTACTATTCTACATCCTTTGTTTTTATGAGTTGTTTTTAGAACTGCCAAGAGGCAGGAGTTGTGATAAAAGGAAGCTCACACCACCAGGCAATGGTTTGGATCTCTTCTTTTTTGAGCAACTATTCTTGCTCTCAGTATCCTCTTAATGGTTGCCCCAGGAGTATTAAAAATTTATTTTCCAGGGACGCCCGGGTGGCTCAGTTGGTTGGACGACTGCCTTCGGCTCAGGGCATGATCCTGGGAGTCCCGGGATCGAGTCCCGCATTGGGATCCCGGCTCCGTGGGGAGTCTGCTTCTCTCTCTGACCTTCTCCTCGCTCATGCTCTCTCTCACTGTCTCTCTCTCAAATAAATAAATAAAAATCTTTAAAAAAAAATTTATTTTCCAAAATAGTTCCATTCCTGCTAATCTTCAGAGATGAAGCTGATGTATCACTTGACAAGATTTATGTCTTTTAACTGACAAGGAATATTCCAAGACCTAGAATTTGTTACTATGTGCCGGCCCACCCCTGACACAAGAAATTAACAGCTGCTTGATAGTTGGAGAAAAGTCTTCTTAGAAAGCAGGACAGGGCATCCAGAAAATGCATTCAATAACCATAATGGGCATGAAAACAATCATCTTCAAGGGTCAACAACAAATCACTGCTCTCATTCTG
This sequence comes from Lutra lutra, assembly GCF_902655055.1. Classification (NCBI taxonomy): domain Eukaryota; kingdom Metazoa; phylum Chordata; class Mammalia; order Carnivora; family Mustelidae; genus Lutra; species Lutra lutra. The sequence continues at coordinate 119,413,164 of NC_062279.1, read as the reverse complement.
ACATGTACCAGGTTTTGAAGAGTAACCAAAACACAGAGTCTTGTGTAGGCAGGAAGTAAGCAAGTGTTAAGGATAGCTGAGGCAAGTCTCTGAGCAATAGCAATATGGCAGTGCTTTTAATCAGTACCAAGTGTGGTATAGGCAAATGAAGTTGGGACACTGTAGTAGAGGGGCTGAAATACTGGACACTAGTCATGGCACTAAACAAGGGCTTTGGCTCCATGAATAATCCAGGAAATTAGTTACATACTTAAGGGACAGGATGAGGAGTTTTCCTTTGGATATAGTAGAAGGCTGGTTGTCAAGGGTAAACTAAAAGGAAGGGTGATTGATGTTATAGTGTTGATCCAGTCTCTACAGTTTCTTTAAATTTGCTAACCAAAATCACTATTATTTCTGGAGTCCAAGGGAAAAACAAGTATCATTGTGGGAGTCATGGCCCCCCATCTTGAGGATGAGGAAGAATGCAAAGTCTGGGAGACATGCAGGCTTGGCATCACTCAACTTTTTCCATTATTACTATTTAATTTATAAAATCACTTTCAGTATAATTATTCCCAAACACAAAAGTGATTTGTGCATGTCACAAAATACTGCCAGGAGCCTTGCCTTTACCAGCTTGTGGTGTTATAGGTTTCATTAAATTTGCTAAACATACCATAGAACTTCTATATTGGCTCACAAATATCCTTGTATGAATTACCAACATTTTTATGACTTGAAACAGGTTCCCAGTTGTGCACTAATTAAGTCTCCTGCATGTGAATCAGAAAGCAACAGTGTTCCTCTATTTTGTTTGGTAATCATTCCAGAATAAGCTAGAACAGTTGCTCATAAATGAGCATCACTTTCCATCAAGTAGTTAGAATCAGTTGTTGTTGGGACATGCCCCTTGTTATTTCCCAAGTTGGACAGATTTCTCTGATGCAGTGGTTTAGGGTTGCAGGGTAACCAATCAGGAAGTTTGAGAACCCAGTGAAAAACAGGAGAAAAGACATGAGGAGCAGTTTCCTTTTCAACTTTCCACAGAAAGTAGGAATGACAGTCTTGTCATGCTAAGTTTACCACTCTGAGAACACACAACTTTGATTTAGAAGACAAATAGCTAACTATAAAATTCAGAAGGAGTGAAAGTCATTTCCTTAGGAAGCAGTAACATTTGGACTACATAAACTTAGACTGAGTCCTACTTAACAGTCACCATCGTTTGAGTCACGGTGATGGCAATATATCCCAAATCAACTTGAAATTCACCTATGGAGCCTCAGTTATGTTGCTGAGGTATTAATTTTAATTCTTAATTTCCTTGAGAATGCCATGTTCCTTATACTAAAAAAAAAATTCAACTCATGATATTACAAAAATAGAGGTAAAACAGAATCAAACTTTGTTTTTTTTTCCCACTTCATTTGGAATTGTTGTAAGACTATTTTTGCTGAAATAACTTCCTAGTTATCTAAATATGTAGGTGAAGGTGTGAATATGGGAGGAAAGGATATTAAGAATTAAAGTTACACCACTCCAGGCATCACACCTAAGCAGAATTCTCACTGGCCCTTATGGAATGAATGGAGAAGACCAGCTTTTTTTGACATCCTGTTGTCCCTCCTGAGTCCTGACTTTTGGCAGCCTAAAAGGAAGACAGGGAAGAAGTAACACCACTTCAGAGGTGTTTCAGCCTCCACCCCTACCCCTAACACTCCTTTTCTCCTTTTGGATTTTTGGTCTCAGCCGCCAAGAATATAAATTTCATAACCACTGCAAACACAAATACTGTTCTGTAGTCTAATGGAAGAAAACAAGTGAAGTTATACTTTCTTGCTCAAAATTTATTAACTTAAAGGTGACAGAGACACTAGGGTGTGTGAAAAACATGAAAGGGAAAGAGAGTGATAGAATGTAGACCTAGTATATAATGTTTAAGGATAAACAAAATAAAACTAGAAAATCTTAGGCGTTTTTATATTCTTTGTGAAGTTCTTTCATTTTCTTTTTCTTCTATATTACAGTATAGGGTTTCTGTTCATTTGCCAAAGAATCAAACTGAGAAAAATAGTTTTGAAAATGGTGGAAATTGGGATGCCTGGGCAGGACCATTGGTCAAGTCGCCGATTCTTGGTTTTGGCTCAGGTTGTGATCTCAGAGTCATGGGATAGAGCCCAGTGTGGGTTTCTGTGCTCAGCATGGAGCCTGCTTGAGATTCTCTCTTTCTCCCTCTGCTCCTCCCTCTCATGCTTTCTTTCTCTCTCTAATATAAATAAATAAATCTTAAAAACAGAAAGAAAATGATAGAAATTAATGTTCAGTCACAAGATCTTTCCTTTTCTTTCAAAATAAAATTAGTTTTAGTCTTACTCTTCAAAATAAAATTAGGCTACTTTTCTAAGTACAGAACAATACCTGTCCAGGATATATTTAGTTTGAGAACATTTATTACATCAAGAATGTCGATAAAGTTGGAGGAGTCAAGATGGCGGAGAAGTAGCAGGCTGAGACTACTTCAGGTAGCAGGAGATCAGCTAGATAACTTATCTAAAGATTGCAAACACCTACAAATCCAATGGGAAATTGAAGAGAAGAAGAACAGCAATTCTAGAAACAGAAAATCAACCACTTTCTGAAAGGTAGGACTGGAGGAGTAGTGAATCTAAAGCGATGGGAAGAGAGACTGTGAGGGGAGGGGCCGGCTCCCGGCAAGTGGCAGAGCAACGGAGCACTAAATCAGGACTTTTAAAAGTCTGTTCCACTGAGGGACATTGCTCCAGAGGCTAAACCGGGGTGAAGCCCACTCAGGGTCAGGGTGGCCTCAGGTCCCACAGGGTCACAGAAGGATCGGGGTGGATGAGTGTTGCAGAGCTTACAGGTATTAGAATGGGGAAGCCAGCTACAGAGACAGAGCCGAGGAGTAAGCTCTCAGCTCGGGGTTACCTTGAACTGGTCACAGGCTCGGTGAGTTCAGAGCACGGCCGGAGGCCAGGGTGACAGGAGTAATTGGGCGCTGTTCTCTGAGGGCGCACTGAGGAGTGGGGCCCCGGGCTCTCGGCTCCTCCGGGCCAGACACTGAGAGGCCACCGTTATCATTCCCATTCTCCGGAACTCTACGGAAAGTGTTCAGGGAACAAAAGCTCCCGAAAGCAGACCCAAGCAGATTACTCAGCCCGATCCTGGTAAGGGCAGTGCAATTCCACCTGCGGCAAAGACACTTGAGAATCACTACAACAGGCCCCTCCCCCGAAGAACAACAAGAAATCCAGCCAGGACCAAGTTCACCTACCAAGGAGTGCAGTTTCAATACCAAGGAGAGCAGCAGAATTCCAGAGAAGGAGAAAGCAAAACACAGAACTCATGGTTTTCTCCCCATGATTCTTTAGTGTTGCAGTTAATTTAATTTTTTTTTTCTTTTTCAAATTTTTTTCTTTTTTCTTCTTCTGCTAGATTTTTTAAAACTTTTATCCTTTTCTTTTTTAACCTTTTTTTAACTAGTTAATCTTATAATATATTATTTTTCTTTCTTTTTTTAATATTTTTTCTTTATTCATTTTCTTTTTTTAATTGTTTCTTTTTTTTTTCTGAACCTATTTTTAATCCCCTTTCTCCCCCCCCCCCCACAATTTGGGATCTCTTCTGATTTGGTTAAAGCATAATTTCCTGGGGTCTTTGCCACCCTTTTAGTATTTTACTTGTACCTCCATATACTCTTATCTGGACAAAATGACAAGGCAGAAAAATTCACCACAAAAAAAAGAACAAGAGGCAGTACCAAAGGCTAGGGACCTAATCAATACAGACATTGGTAATATGTCTGATCTAGAGTTCAGAATGATGATTCTCAAGGTTCTAGCCGGGCTCGAAAAAGGCATGGAAGATATTAGAGAAACCCTCTCGGGAGATATAAAAGCCCTTTTTGGAGAAATAAAAGAACTAAAATCTAACCAAGTTGAAATAAAAAAAAATTTAATGATGTGCAATAAAAAATGGAGGTTCTCACTGCTAGGATAAATGAAGCAGAAGAAAGAATTAGCAATATAGAAGACCAAATGACAGAGAACAAAGAAGCTGAGCAAAAGAGAGACAAACAGCTACTGGACCACAAAGGGAGAATTCGAGAGATAAGTGACACCATAAGACGAAACAACATTAGAATAATTGGGATTACAGAAGAAGAGGAAACAGAGAGGGGAGCAGAAGGTATATTGGAGAGAATTCTTGGAGAGAATTTCCCCAATATGGCAAAGGGAACAAGCATCAAAATTCAAGAGGTTCAGAGAACCCCCCTCAAAATCAATAAGAATAGGTCCACACCCTGTCACCTAATAGTAAAATTTACAAGTCTTAGTGACAAAGAGAAAATCCTGAGAGCAGGCCAGGAAAAGAAGTCTGTAACATACAATGGTAAAAATATTAGATTGGCAGCAGACTTATCCACAGAGACCTGGCAGGCCAGAAAGAGCTGGCATGATATATTCAGAGCACTAAACGAGAAAAACATGCAGTCAAGAATACTATATCCAGCTAGGCTATCATTGAAAATAGAAGGAGAGATTAACAAACAAACAAAAACTAGGACAAACAAAAACTGAAAGAATTTGCAAACACCAAACTAGCTCTACAGGAAATATTGAAAGGGGTCCTCTAAGCAAAGAGAGAGCCTAAAAGTAGTAGATCAGAAAGGAACAGAGACAATATACAGGAACAGTCACCTTACAGGCAATACAATGTCACTAAATTCATATCTCTCAATAGTTACCCTGAATGTTAATGGGCTAAATGCCCCAATCAAAAGACACAGGTATCAGAATGGATAAAAAACAAAACCCATCCATATGTTGCCTACAAGAAACTCATTTTAAACCCGAAGACACCTCTAGATTTAAAGTGAGGGGGTGGAAAAGTATTTACCATGCTAATGGACATCAGAAGAAAGCAGGAGTGGCAATCCTTATATCAGATCAATTAGATTTTAAAGCCAAAGACTATAATAAGAGATGAGGAAGGACACTATATCATATCAAAGGATCTGTCCAATAAGAAGATCTAACAATTTTAAATGTCTATACCCCTAACGTGGGAGCAGCCAACTATATAAACCAATTAATAACAAAATCAAAGAAACACATCAACAATAATACAATAATAGTAGGGGACTTTAACATTCCCCTCACTGAAATGGACAGATCATCCAAGCAAAAGATCAACAAGGAAATAAAGGCCTTAAATGATACACTGGACAAGATGGACATCACAGATATATTCAGAATATTTCATCCCAAAGCAACAGAATACACATTCTTCTCTAGTGCACGTGGAACATTCTCCAGAATAGATCACATCCTCGATCCTAAATCAGGTCTCAACTGGTATCAAAAGATTGGGATCATTCCCTGCATATTTTCAGACCACAATGCTCTGAAGTTAGAACTCAATAAGAAGAGAAAATTTGGAAAGAACCCAAATACATGGAGACTAAACAGCATCCTTCTAAAGAATGAATGGGTGAACCAGTAAATTAAAAAAGAATTGAAAAATTCATGGAAACAAATGATAATGAAAGCACAATGGTTCAGAATCTGTGGGACACAACAAAGGCAGTCCTGAGAGGAAAATATATAGCGGTACAAGCCTTTCTCAAGAAACAAGAAAGGTCTCAGGTACACAACCTAACCCTACACCTAAAGGAGCTGGAGAAAGAACAAGAAAGAAACCCTAAACCTAGCAGGAGAAGAGAAATCATAAAGCTCAAAATAGAAATCAATGAAATAGAAACCAAAAAAACAATAGAACAAATCAATGAGACTAGGAGCTGGTTCTTTGAAAGAATTAATAATTGATAATTATTATTTTATCAAATAATTGATAAAAGTTGATAAACCCCTGCCCAGACTTATCAAAAAGAAAAGAGAAAGAGCCCAAATTAATAAAATCATGAATGAAACAGGAGAGATCACAACAAACACCAAAGAAATACAGACAATTATAAGAACATACTATGAGCAACTCTACGCCAACAAATTTGACGATCTGGAAGAAATGGATGCATTCCTAAAGACATATAAACTACCACAACTGAACCAGGAAGAAATAGAAAACCTGAACAGATCCATAACCAGTAAGGAGATTGAAACAGTCATCAAAAATCTCCCAACAAACAAGAGCCTAGAGCCAGATGGCTTCCCGGGGGAATTCTACCAAACATTTAAAGAAGAGCTAATTCCTATTCTCCTGAAACTGTTCCAAAAAATAGAAATGGAAGGAAAACTTCCAAACTCATTTTATGAGGCCAGCATGACCTTGATCCCAAAGCCAGACAAGGATCCCATCAAAAAAGAGAACTACAGACCAAATTCCTTGATGAACACAGATGCGAAAATTCTCACCAAAATACTAGCCAATAGGATTCAACAGTACATTAAAAGGATTATTCACCACGACCAAGTGGGATTTATTCCAGGGCTGCAAGGTTGGTTCAACATCTGCAAATCAATCAATGTGATACAACACATTAATAAAAGAAAGAACAAGAACCATATGATACTCTCAATAGATGCTGAAAAGGCATTTGACAAAGTACAGCATCCCTTCCTGATCAAAACTCTTCAAAGTGTAGGGATAGAGGGCACATATCTCAATATGATCAAAGCCATCTATGAAAAATCCACCGCAAATATCATTCTCAATGGAGAAAAACTGAAAGCTTTTCCGCTAAGGTCAGGAACACGGCAGGATGTCCATTATCACCACTACTATTCAACATAGTACTAGAAGTCCTAGCCTCAGCAATCAGACAACAAAAGGAAATTAAAGGCATCCAAATCCGCAAAGAAGAAGTCAAACTATCATTCTTCGCAGATGATATGATACTATATGTGGAAAACCCAAAAGACTCCACTCCAAAACTGCTAGAACTTGTACAGGAATTCAGTAGTGTCAGGATATAAAATCAATGCACAGAAATCAGTTGCATTTCTCTACACCAACAACAAGATAGAAGAAAGAGAAATTAAGGAGTCAATCCCATTTACAATTGCACCCAAAATGATAAGATGTCTAGGAATAAACCTAACCAAAGAGGCTAAGAATCTATTCTCAGAAAACTATAAAGTACTCATGAAAGAAATTGAGGAAGACACAAAGAAAAGGAAAAATGTTCCATGCTCTTGGATTGGAAGAATAAATATTGTGAAAATGTCTATGCTACCTAAAGCTATCTACACATTTAATGCAATCCCTATCAAAATACCATCCATTTTGTTCAAAGAAATGGAACAAATAATCCTAAAATTTATATGGAACCAGAAAAGACCTCGAATAGCCAAAGGAATATTGAAAAAGAAAGCCAAAGTTGGTGGCATCACAATTCCGGACTTCAAGCTCTATTACAAAGCTGTCATCATCAAGACAGCATGGTACTGGCACAAAAACAGATACATAGATCAATGGAACAGAATAGAGAGCCCAGAAATAGACCCTCAACTCTATGGTCAACTCATCTTTGACAAAGCAGGAAAGAATGTCCAATGGAAAAAAGACAGCCTCTTCAATAAATGGTGTTGGGAAAATTGGACAGCCACATGCAGAAAAATGAAATTGGACCATTTCCTTACACCACACACAAAAATAGACTGTGTGGATGAAGGACCTCAATGTGAGAAAGGAATCCATCAAAATCCTTGAGGAGAACACAGGCAGCAACCTCTTTGACCTCAGCCGCAGCAATATCTTCCTAGGAACATCGCCAAAGGCAAGGGAAGCAAGGGCAAAAATGAACTATTGGGATTTCATCAAGATCAAAAGCTTTTGCACAGCAAAGGAAACAGTTTACAAAACCAAAAGACAACTGACAGAATGGGAGAAGATATTTGCAAATGACATATCCAGATAAAGGGCTTGTGTCCAAAATCTATAAAGAACTTAGCAAACTCAACACCCAAAGAACAAATAATCCAATCAAGAAATGGGCAGAAGACATGAACAGACATTTCTGCAAGGAAGACATCCAGATGGCCAACAGACACATAAAAAAGTGCTCCATATCACTCACAGGGAAATACAAATCAAAACCACAATGAGATATCACCTCACACCAGTCAGAATGGCTAAAATTAACAAGTCAGGAAATGACAGATGCTGGCGAGGATCCAGAGAAAGGGGAACCCTCCTACACTGTTGGTGGGAATGCAAGCTGGTGCAACCACTCTGGAAAACAGCATGGAGGTTCCTCAAATGTTGAAAATAGAATTACCCTATGACCCAGCATTTGCACTACTGGGTATTTACCCTAAGGATACAAACGTAGTGATCCGAAGGGGCACGTGCACCCGAATGTTTATAGCAGCAATGTCTACAATAGCCAAACTATGGAAAGAACCTAGATGTCCATCAACAGATGAATGGATAAAGAAGATGTGGTATATATGCACAATGGAATACCATGCATCCATCAAAAGAAATGAAATCTAGCCATTTGTGATGATGTGGATGGAACTAGAGGGTATCATGCTTAGCGAAATAAGTCAATCGGAGAAAGACAACTATCATATGATCTCCCTGATATGAGGAAGGGAGATGCAACATGGGGTGTTAAGGGGGTAGGAGAAGAATAAATGAAACAAGATGGGATTGGGAGGGAGACAAACCATAAGTGACTCTTAATCTCACAAAACAAACTGAGGGTTGAGGGGGGTAGGGGGGTTGGGAGAATGGGGGTGGGGTTATGGACATTGGGGAGGGTATGTGCTATGGTGAGTGCTGTGAAGTGTGTAAACCTGGCGATTCATAGACCTGTACCCCTGGGGATAAAAATATATTATATGCTTATAAAAAATAAAAAATTAAAAAAAAATAGAATGTAGATAAATTTATTTATAGTCCCCATACCAAGATACAACTATTACTAGTATTTTTGTATATATTTCTCCAGAACTCTATGTGTATATTTACTAAAAACATGATCATAATATAAATGCTTTTTTGTAGTCCTATGTTTTCCTGTAATAATATAAGATGGCCATCTTTTCATTCAAAAACTATGAAGTTACAGCAACATTTTTAAAGGCTACAAATATTATACAATATGGATGTTCTATAAATTATTTAAGTAATCACTAACTTTTAGACTTTAAAGTTGTTTCTTAGTCTTTACTATTAAAGTTTGAAGCCTATTGTCATACTGTAAACCACCTGCCTAAATAAACAGGTTTACCTACAAACTCAGAAGAGATCTGAAAAGTATACATCATGCTGGCAACTACAAGTGTTATTTATATGAAACCATTAGTCCCAATAATTCATTATCATTTAATACCACCTTGCAATGTATTCATCCATTCTTATACTTGATAAGTATTGAATACACGAATCCAGGCTCTAGGCATGGGGATACATGAATGATGATGAGACAGTGGCAGTTTGGTCTCAAGAGGCTTATATTCCTTTAGGTGGATGAAATCAATAAACATGCATATAAATAAGATAGTAAGAGATTTTATAAGTGTTTTGAATAAATGAACCGGGAAACCTGACAGATTTGAACTGCAGAGATCTACTTAGCTAAAATGGCTAGGATCAAACTCTTTGAGGGCTTGGCATTTGGTTGATGCTTGAATAGTGAAAGGAACCAGTCATTCATGAAACAGGAGGGAGGGAAGGAGAAAATGGCAACTGCAAAAGCCCAGAGCCGGGAAAAAGCCTGGCAAGAACTAAGGAACAAAGAGAATTCCTGCACAGCTGGAATGTCACAGGGAGTTGTGGCATGACAGGAGGCAGGAGAAGATGGCCTTCCTCACCTGCAGAGTCCGCTTGGCTCTGCTGCAATGCTAGATTTTATGACAGGTGCTAACAAAAACCTTGGAAAGATTTTGAAGCAGGCCGATTATTTTAATGGGAATCAACTTTTCAAAAGGTCATTCTGGCTAAGCTGCTGGATACAGATTATGGGGAGAAGAAAGAAGCTGAGAGACTGTACAAAAGTACATTTCACCAGTACTAAAAGTAGGTCCACATAGATGTGAGCAGAACAAGTAGAGATAAATGGACATTTTCGGTATGTTCAGCAGCAGAAGTAATGGGAAATGCTGGTGGATAAAGATGAGAGACAACGAAAAGAAAGGAAAGAAGAATTATTTGTATGCGTTTTCCTTCAGCAGCAGGGTACTTGGTGGAGTAATTTATTGAGAAGAGAGAGCCTTGGGAGAGAATGTATTTTGAAGATACATTTAATTAGGACTCAATGGTCTGGATTACATAGGTGACTTAAAATGGGTTTGGAGATCAGGAGGTTTAAATTTAGATTTAACATCAGAATGGATAAGATCTCCTCAGGAAAGAAAGTTACTCAGGAAGAATCTCAGGAACCAACAATGAGACATTCCAAAATTTAGAAATGAGATTGAGAAAGAGGAGATAGCAAAATATATGAAAGGAGAGTAGTAACTGAGGTAGAAGAAATGCCATGGGGGTGATGTCATGTAGGCTAAGAGAAGAGAACATTGAGGTGTCAGTGAGTGATCTACCATGACAGACGAGACCACGTTAGGATGGTCAGATGCACAGATTTGGTAGCAATGTCAGGTTCACCGCAAAAGAGTGAATGACAGATTTCTTTTTCTGACGGTAGAATAGAATAGATATACAGTAAATCCCTTCCTGATATAGCACATATGAAAACAATGTGTATAATACATTTGAGTAATATTTTGAATAAAAACCAACACCTCTTTAATGGTGGCTGAAGACAAGTGAGGGAGTTTCTCAAAAGCCAGAAACTGTAAGAAGCTAGATCGGGCAGTCACTTGGGGGATTTGCCAGCTCTGGAAACTCAGGTGTCCAAAAAGGGCAATTTCATTCATTTCTCTTCTATTCCTTTGTGGAATGTGACCTTAAAATTTTTTTCTTAGCTTCTGTGGTATGTCCTGTGGAGTCCCCTGGGCTCTGGTGATATCTCTTTCCACATCAGATTCCCATACCTGTCAACCCAGATCAAATTTAGAGAAGCATTTTCTCCCCCTAATCAGTGCAGATTTTCTAAGTTGGAAGATCATAGGGGAATTTGGACAATTTGGAGAATATTAAAATGGAAGAGAAGTTAAAAATAAAAGTCTACTGTACTGCAGTCGATGTGAAAAAAAGTATACATCTAACAGATCAGAAACATCAGCATAGATGCAAGATGCTAAAATAATTAGCAAACCAAATACAGAAATTTAAATAAGAGATTATCTTCTTATCACATTGGGTTTATTTCAGGTATGCAAAATTTCTCCAGCTAAGATATCTATGAATACAATTCGCTGCAAGAACACATTTAAAAAATGTATACGATAATCTTAGTAGATGCAGAAAAAAAATTAGTTAAAATTCAACTTAAAACTCCTTGAGTTTTAGTCAGGCACATGAGCTGCCAGCTAGAGATTGCACTTTCCAGGATCCATTGTAACTAGAATTGGTCTTCTGACTGAGTTCTTGCCACCATAGTGTGAGCTGAAGTGATGTGATTAAACTCTGGGTCTCGCCCTGGTAATGAAGGAGGCTTCCCTTCTCACTCTCTCTCCTCTTTTAGCTTCTATTCGACGTGGACCTATCATATGCACTGACATTCTTAGTTCACCATAAAATTAGAGCCACTCAAGGTATACCTCTTAATTTTCTGTTTTGTACTGTCATTGTGGGTGTTCTTTATCTGTGCTAATAAATTCTAAGCTTCCTGAAACTAAGTTTAACTTGTTCTTTTTTTTTTTTTTAAAGATTTTATTTATTCATTTTACAGACAGAGATCACAAGTAGGCAGAGAGGCAGGCAGAGAGAGAGAGGAGGAAGCAGGCTCCCTGGTGAGCAGAGAGCCCGACGTGGGGCTCGATCCCAAGACCCTGGGAACATGACCCGAGCCGAAGGCAGCGGCTTTAACCCACTGAGCCACCCAGGCGCCCCATCTTCTTTTTATTCTTTTAGAACCTGACATAAAATTTAGTGCACGGGAAGTATTTTTAAAAATATATTTAATTGCCCTCAACTTCATTTTCCTGTTCCTGCTGCTAGCTAAATGTGGTGCTATTTGATTGAGGCAAATTTTTCCAATCTAAAAAATTAAGGTACAATTTTGAAAATTTGAGTCCATTTATATCCTTATGTTACACTTAATTGCAGAGGTTTAATAACCATTTGTCTCCCTGGTGGACGAGAAATAGCCCGAAACCCTTGGAAGCCAGAGCCAGAATGTCAGGAGCTGAGAGGTTTTTGCTGAATTTTCCTGAACTCAATTCTTAATTCTTATAACACATAACAGGCAGATAATACAAATCTTTTATTTCTTGGCATTCCTAGACTAAATTATAAAGACATATCAATTTAGGATATAAATGAATGTCTTGGAATCTGTAGATACATAAAAAAGATGAGATGCTTCTCTATTTCTAGAATCATTAAGCAATAATCATTTATTGAATGATTACTAGTAGTGATATAACCTTCAATAATAGTTTAAAGCTACCTCTACCCAATTTCTTGATCTGTAAAAAGTTTTGAACTAGATGACTACTACCATTCTCCCTGTTATGAAAATCCATTTATTTTGTTCTAAAAACTGCTTTGTCATTAAAAAATATTTGTGGAAATAGTATAATGGTTGGTCTCTTTAAATACAGTTACTGTTAGAGTCATCCAGGCTAAAAATTCTCAACAGCTCAAAGGTGTATGAGTGAACCTGAACTTGGAAGGGCTTCCACCATGTGGTAATGTGTTAGGTATGTCACAGGGGGAAGCAGAGAATGAGCCAGGTGAAGAAGGATACATCGAAACTCGGCTGCATAAAACCTTAGAGTATTGAAAAAAGTGAAGTCATGAGAATTAGATAATGCATGTAATGAATGATTCAACACAAGCCAACAAGTATATATTGGACACCTACAATATGTCATGTATTGGGGATTACATCAATGAACAAAACAAAGATCCCTGCTCTCATGGAGCTACATGTGAGTAAAATGACGTTTTACTTTTTGGGAGACCTCTGTCAGATAAGCCACACAAGAAAGGTAAAGAAGTTAACAGGTCCCTCATGAGGAATTGGCACTAGAATTCATCACAGCAGGAGAAAGAGTTTTAATAGAAAGCTACATGAATTTAGGTAGAAGGCCCCATAAGTGGCATGTGTATGCATTGTGTGGATGTGTAGAATCTTGACAAGCATGAAAGCATTCCTAACAGTCATGAGCATAATCAGTGATATGTGATTTTAGGAAACTAGATAGTCCGTAGTGTTGCGTCTGATGACCAGTGCTCCAGGTAGTGATGCCATTTTGTCTTTTACCCTACTAACCAGCAGTCTCCATAAGTCACCGCCTCTGTTTCAGAAGCAGATAAGCCAACTAAAGTTTGGGACCAGGCCTTGGCCATCCCATTTGCAATATACCAGAGACAGCATGGAATATTTTAACATAGCACATTACTTTGTACTGGAGCAATTTTATAGGACAATTTATAAGTACAGATTGGGATCCTCAGGCCTATTGTGTCCTTTGTCACAATTTGCTTCCTAGATAGAAATGTGGACATACAGCCTCTGCATCTGGTAAACAAACCACATTAATAAAGTTATAAATAAAGACAGGGATTCCTTTCACCCCCCAATAGCTGGATGAGGGCTGGGGCTTACTTCCCTGGCATGTTCCTCAGTATCTGGTGGTGCCATCACTAGCTGGTTCAAAGTCACATCCTGCATGACTTGTGTTCCAGAGGAGGGTTCAATAGGTTATTTCCCACATGGCCCTGCTCAGTATGATGTAGCCAGATAGTGTTTCAATCCAAAGACATCAAGAGATGCATATGAGGAAACATATAGTCTAGGAATTATGTAAACGAAACTTAAAAGGTTTTAGTTTTGGTAACCTGGCAGTTTAAATACATCTTAGCTCAGGCTCTCTTAACTGTTTCAGTAAACTGCTTATTAGAAAAAAGGATATTTCTTAGCATATTGGTACAATAGTCTTACATGAGCTGGTGTTCAATCCCTTTTCCTTCTTGAATTATTCTTGTTAGGTTGCTCATGATCCAGAGAGAGGATTAATTATTAAGCAATGCATGAATGGTGAAAGAGTGGCTGTGTGTGTGCATGTGCATGTGTGTGTGTGTGTAAGAGGGGTTGGGGAGAGGTCCAAATTGGTCTCTAGGAGTGAAGGATGCATTCCTGCTTCTTCTTCTTTTAAATATGGTTCCCTTTCCAGCAAGTCCTGGCATAGGAACCCTGTAAGATTTCCCAATTCTGTTCCTTTTGGGGCCTTTCTTGCCCTGGAGTTGCCAGATATTATTGTCTGACACATCTTTGAACCTGAGTTGAGCCAGAAAATTAGGGCCCTGGAAGCAGAGTCCAAGTGAAGGAACCGATTCAATACAACCTGGCCAGGAGTCCATAGGGCACTATCGTGGCAACCTCACTCAGGCCAGGCTGGTGATTTTATCCAGTGTATAAAATCCCCTGGAGTTGCAAACTCAAAGCAACAATTTTTAGGAAGATATTTTGAATGAAAAGTGATCCAAATAATTTTATAAACCAAGAATCACAATAATAATGTCTTGCATTTATATAGTACCTGGCATCTTTCAAGTGAATTTATGTATGCATTTCAATGTGCTGCTAGAACAGTTATACATTATGGATTTATGCCATGTAGGATTTTCTCTGATTTCAATTCATACAATCTATGCACACAGAACACTAGGAGCTTGCCTGGTTCCCACTTGTTTTTATGCAAGAAGCATCAGAAGTTAGACACAATTTGAATATATTCAAGACAACAAACCCTACATACAAAGAAGCAGAAATTAGTAGACTCAGAGGGCACAGGTTCTGCTAGGATTATCATTATCTTTGTTAATGATTTTAATTTAGAAGCTGTGCCTCCCTAGGTCGATGTTGCACCTATCGGGTCAGGCCAAGACCTACCACAGGGAGTCACACAGTTGTTGCTTATTGTCCCTAGATGCTGTCCACAGAAGGTCTCCAGATACTGTTGGCAGTTTCATGCAGTAACGCAGTTTGTGTATGCAACACCCCTAAGGGGAGTTAGTCACATCTGCAAGCAGGCAGATCAGAGACACATGAAGGGAATATGGATTGGGCTTAGCTGATCATGCTCAGGTCTTTCTTCCAAACTTATCAAAGAGATAAATCATTCTTTCTCTCTTGGGGAAAAAATGAACAAGAAAACAGGGAGACGCTGAATAGATTCCTTTCACATGGTTTTCCCTCCAAGAAAGGGATTGGAAAATTTCCCCTCTTTATGGAAACAGGAAGAGTGGGAAAAGCATAAGCTACATTGCTTTAGTAACTATATTTATTTGGTAACTATGCATATTTGTTTACTCTAGCTGAGCTCACTTTACCACATGATTATTAGTTCCTCTTGGTCCATTTCAACAGTTATATTTGAATTTCTGTTCAACAAGTCATAGCAGGAACCCGGATTCAGCTACTAATTTTGTGAAGTATTTCAAGCCATAGACAAGCCGCATAAGACAACAGAGTAGATGACCATTTAATAAATATGATCCACCATTATGTTATTTCCAGAAATTCCATCCAGAAAATCCATTCTTTTAAAAAATATCTATCTATCTATCTATCTATCTATCTCTAACGCTATCATTTTGTCTAGGAAATTTATATTTTTCATATGCTAATGAACTTTGTCAACTTTTGCAGTGGGCTGTAGTATGTGGTGTTTCCTGCCATCTCCAGTGTGCAAAGTTATAAAATTGGCGTTATATTTCAGATAATTTAGTTTTCTTCAAAATAGAACAATGAGCCAAACTCTGTCTTATAAGCCTATAAATGATTCTTTCACTCAGTAGACATTAGGCAACATTTAATTCTTAGAAAACAAACTGTATATACTCAGTTGATTAAAACTCACTGTAACTTATTGTTAGGGGCATAAAATGAACACTTTTAATGGCTTTTCAAAGTTGCAATGAGTGCTGTGTTCTATTACTTAAAAACAGCATGACATACAATATGTATATATAGACACAGATATATATAACATTTACACTTTCCATCTATCTATAGAATTAACTAAAAATAAGGAAAAATTTGAGCCAAATTTTGGGTATAGCCTTAGATTTTTTTCTTCCTAATTAAAATTAAGTCTTCCCAAGTAAATAAATGCAAACATCAATTGACATGATACCATGATGTGCTTAATGCCTGTTATTTTCTATATTCTGTGCAATGCATTTGTATTTTTTATGTGTTACTTTTATTGCTAGGACTAAGAAGCAAAATGTATTTAATGTTCTAGGTAAATGAAGTTTTTTCCTCTCAAAGTTTATTTATAGACTTTATTCATTTTAAAAGGTTTGTTTTTTGAATCGTTATACACTAGAAATATTTCTGAGAAATTAGGTTTGACTTCTATTTTCTGTTAACTTTTTCTGATATGATGGATGTAAAAAGTATAGCTGAAAAAAAACTGATCTCAGATATACTTACTGTGGCCGTAGGCTGAAGCCTGAAGGCTAATCTCAGAGAAGGGGTGAGAATGGCTGTCATGAAGACTGTAGAGCTGAGGCCAAAGGCATTTAACAGAACTCAGAAAAGTAATTCTTATTCACTATAAACACAACTAAAAGTTGTTTGCAGTTAAATAGTAACGCCTACTATTTGTTGAGAAGAAATAGTGTACCATACATACTATGCTAACACTTTATTTGTGTTTAACCATTTGATCTGCAAAACAACACTTGAAGGTAGATACTAATAATAACTATCACCATATTACAGATGGTGAAGTGGAAAGTGGAGATAAAGTAACTTTCCCAAGCTTTCTTAGTGGTGGTGAAGCCAAGAGTCAAACACAAGCAGTGCAATTAAAAAAAAAAAAAAAAAAAAAAGGATAGGAAGAAAAGAAGAAGTTGAAAAGAAAGGAAAAAGAAAAAAATAAATTAAAAAGAAAAAAGAGAAAAAAACAACTTTTTTTTTGCAGATGTCTTGATCCTATTAGTGAAACTTTTGAGGAATTAACAGATAAACTACTAGAAAAAAGAAGTAGATCTAGTAAGGTTTCAGGATGCATGATCAACATACAAATACAATATTTTATTTCTATATTCTAGTAATGAAAAACCTTAAAATATAATTAATAAAATAATTCCATTTATAATAACATCAGTAAGAACTTAGGGATGAATATAACAAAAGTTTAACAGTTTTATACTCAAAGCTACAAAACATTGCTGAGATAAGTTGAAGATCTAAATAGATTAAGAAATAATATAATCATGAATTAGAACAGTCAGTATTATCAAGATATCAATTCTATCTGATTTTATATAAATTTAACATAAACCCTATCAAAATGTAAAAAGTTTTTGTTTTTGTCAAAAATGACATACTGATCCTAATATGTCTGGTAATATAAAGGACTAAGAAGAGTGAAAATAAACTTGAAAAAAACCCCACAAAATTGGAGAACTTACACTACCCAATTTTAAAACTTACCATAAAATCATAGTGATTAAGACAATGTAGTATGGGCACACGGATCAATGAAACATAACTAAAAGTCCAAAATAAATTCTTACATTTATTATCAGTTGATTTTCAAGGAAGGTACCAAAATAACTCAATGAATAAGGAACAAAGTTCCTTTCTAAAAATCATTGTTTTTGTTTTGTGGATATGTAGTTGACTTAGCTCCATGTGTTGAAAAGATTGTTCTTTTCTGCAAATCTACAGTTACTTTAAAATTTTTTAAAAAAGAAAAAACAAACATTATTTAAAATTTTCAACCTCGTTTCTTCTCTACTACTCACAGATGTCTGAGGCCAGGAACTGTGGGACGTGTACATGTCTCAATATACCCTCTGGCTCTGTACTTCATTTCAAAATGGTATGCTGGGGAGTTGCCATAGTGACATTAAGCAGAGAACTATCACAGATTGTTTATATGCTGTTGGGAAAGGGAGAAAGGACTATTAATGCTGTGGGAGAGAGATGATTGCAGGAGCAGGTTTTGAGTATGTGAGGGACATGAGATTCAATGCATAAGGGAAAGGATTGTTACAAGACAGGAGCACATTGAGGTCCCTGGGCCACTCTGGTGGAAAGGAAGACAGAGCAGACAGCAAAAGATGCAGGAACATCAAGAGATATGGTGCTGGGAAGGATGAGGTCATTCTTTGTTGTTTGTTGTTGTTGTTTGTTTTGCATTGTTCTGTTTTGTTTCCATCTCTTTGTTCAATGAAAGAAGAGGTAGAGTCACTAGCTCTGTGATGATAAAAAAACAACAACAACAAAAAAGGAAGGTGTGAATGTGTCTTCCTAGAGAATAGAACAAACAATCAGCTGTAGAAAGGTAGAAAGATTATGCAGCACTGGTGAATTACTTAAGGTTTGCTGTCATAAATTTAAAGCACACCCCAGTCAGCACAATTGCATTAAATATAATGCTTATAAAGCAGATGGGATTTGTGTAACTGGGTCTGCGGTTTTGCCACTCCAGTTTGATGGAAGGAAAAGGGAGCAAAGGAATCGAGGGTGTATGCAAGAAGAGCTCATTATGATGGGTTATGGAACCCAAGCTCACTAAAAGGAAACAAGAAAGAGGTAGACATAGAAAAGGGTGTTGAATCATCCAATAGAACAGTTATTGCTTTAAAAAATCATCCCACTGAAATCACTGAACATTCTGAAGAAGATAAAACAAACATTTTTTTTTAATGCAAAATTGTGCACACAGATATAGAGTCAATCCACAGAAGCTGAAATGGAAAAGTGAGCTGAACCCAAAATTATATGATAGCATGAAGCCAGAGTATACTATGGATATCTCACACCTCAATCTTTAGTTTCAATAGGTGTATTTGGGGAGGAGAAGACAAGTAATGGTGGGAGTTGAAACTTAGACTACCACATGAAACTTGGAATATTTCAGGGTCTAGATCCTCAGTGAAAAAGTCAATTGGCAAAATAAATAAATAAATAAATAAATAAATAAATAAATAAATAAATTTTAGTAATAAAATAATCACATAAAAATCTGATCTCTGCTTAGATTGAAAAATATGGATTTATAGTTTATAGACAGCTAAATGATCATTCAAGATCAAGGGTAACAAAGACATTTTCATATGAACAATAGCAGAGATGCTAGCTATTTACTTCAAAAATACAGACAACAAATCCAGAGAAAAATATGAAATCCTAGGAGAAATGGTGATAAAAGAATCAAATGTGAATATGAACATAAATTGCTGTATACACATACACCCAAAATAATAATATCTATGGGGCACTGCAGTTAAAACTTGATAAAATGAACATGTTAAAAGCAATGACAGGTGCTGACTGGAATTCAAGTGCTTTCTATTTTTTTTTAGAAAAATGGTAGAGACACTAATTAAATTTAGACTTTAGTAATTAAATGTGTTTTGTTAGAATTTCAAGACTGAGTACAGTGTCTAAAAGAGTATAGACAAGACGTTACTGAAACATTTAATATGAAAGAAAACAAAAAGAAAGAAATGAGGTGGATAGGAAAATAGAACAGAAAAAGCACAAAAAGAGGTAGAATAATTCCAAATATATTAGTAACAATAAACGTAAATGGACCAAACTCCTCAGGTAAATTTAGAAATACAGTTGACCATTAAGCACCTTAGGGGTTAGGGTAGCAACCCATTGTGCAGTCAAAAATCCATATATAACTTTTGATTCCCCAAAATGTTAAGTACAAATAACACACTGTTGACTAGAAGCCTTACTGATAACATAAATAGTCAATAAACTCATATTCTGCATGTTATTTGTATTATATACTATATTCTTATAATGAAGTAAGCTAGGGAAAAGAAAATGTTATTAAAAAGTCATAAGGAAGAGAAAATACTTTTACAGTATTATACTGTATTTATATTAAAAAAAATCTGTAAGTAGACCTGTGCAGGTCAAACCTCTGTTGTTCAAAGGTCAATTGCCTATTGGAAAAAAATATAGCTTTATGTCATTTCTAAGACACCTTCTTAAGATAAAAACATAGATATTTTGTAAGGAGAAAGATTGAACATATTAACTAAAAGAAATGATGGCAGCTATATTAATATCAGATAATACAGTCATTAAAATGAAAAGATGTATCAGGGAAAAGGAGATTACTGCTTATTGGTGTGGTTCCTAAAAGTGATAATGGGACTATATCAGTGAAGAGAAAAACTGTAAGATTTCGTAAACATTTTAGATGAATTCTTTAGAGGTATAGCAGGTAGAACTGTCTGATGGTAAGCGTATAAGAGAAAGAGAGAATGTGTCCACATAGCTGTCTTTCAAGCCCATGATTCAGGGTGGGCAAGAAAAGGGGTGCTATAAGGCTATAAGTAAAGTGGAATATGAGCAGGTTTCAATCTGATTATAATTTAAAAATAATGACAGATGGGATTTTTAAGAAGTAGAAATAATATTACAGTTTTAAATGTTTATCTTGGGCTTGGCAAAATGACAAATTTAAAGAGAGAAGAAACATTCTTAGGGAAGTGAAAGTCTGATTTTCTCAATGAGTTTTTTTTATAAACAGGATGAAATGAATTAGTAGAGCTGATTTACTGAGGTAAATGCTCAGGAACATGAATCTCATGTTTTGGATTGCTATTATAATGACAATACTGAATACACTTTCCTTGAGACATTTTTAAGAGTCCCTTTTTGATGTGAAAGAGACTCCAGATATCAGGAGAAAACAGAGGTTTGTCCTAATTTATTTTTACATTTACTTTTCTCCTTCAATTAATAGAAAGATGTAGGCATCCTTTGAAAAATAATATTTCCAACTAATTCTTAATCTTAGGATAATTGTTGTTTGATGTGAAGTCATTAGAAGGGGAATGGTTAGGGGTGCCTCAGTGGCTCAGTGTGTTAAGTGGCTAACATCAGTTTAGGGCATGATCTTTTATTTTGCCTCAAAGCTTCAAGTATCAAGTGTCCTTCAATGTATAAAAATTAGATTCTGATTTTATTCTGAACGTAAAATAGAGTTAAAAAAACGAACAAAATGAGCTTATAGGAAGCTAGGCAGTTTTCATATTTCAGTTTCTCTATGCATTAAACCATCAGTGGTCTTTGATAATTACAAATGAGTCTGAATAATTTTTGCTATACTATATAAATATTATTTAACTGCAGTTATCTCTGTGGTTTATCATCCACACACACAAAAAAACAAAAAAACAAAAAACCCAAAAAACAAAGAAACACATACGAGAGCCATCATAAAGTGTAAAAAAAAAATCAAGTCATTCAACTTAAGTGAACATAACTCAAAAGGAAATATTAATTTCCTTTTCTTGAAATGGGAGGAGTTATCATATATATTTAGGGACATGGTTATTTTTTCTCTGGTTATTTAGTGAAGTACTAAAAACCAAATGTTTAGATAAATGTTTCTCAGCTTAGCCAATATAATTATTAAATTGACATTTCACATATTTTATTAAGACTTTTAATAAGAAGCATACATATTCTTTTTTTATTAACGTATAATGTATTATTTGTTTCAGGGGTACAGGTCTGTGATTCTTCAGTCTTACATAATTCATAGCACTCACCATAGCACATACCCTTCCCAATGTTCATCACCCATACATCCCATCCCTCCCTCTCCCCTCCCCTCCAACAACCTTCAGTTTGTTTCATGATATTAAGAGTATCTTATGGTTTGTCTGCCTCTCTGGTTTCATCTTATTTCATTTTTCCTTCCCTTCCCCTATGATCCTCTGTCTTGTTTCACAAATTCCTCATATCAGTGAGATCATATGATAATTGTCCTTCTCTGATTGACTTATTTTGTTTACATATTCTTAACAGGCATGGTTTGTGACTTTATTAATTGAAAAAAAAAAAACTTTATTGACTTTATTAGTTGAAAAAACCCACGTCACATTTTCAGTGTCTTGAATCAATATAACACTCTCAAAAATGTATATTGTACTTGCTACCACTTGTCTTCTTTATAACAAGTCTGGCAATTCTCTTCTCCAGTGAAACAAATAACTCTAATGTTTATATTCTCTAAAAAGACTTCACTAATTAGAAGAGAGCATTTTCCTCTATCCTTAATTCTAGGTCAGAATAATACTTTTGAAACATTAAGTATGTTATGTTTGCTTCCTTGGTTTAGCCATGGGAAATTATAATAAGGATAATTAGGATAGATTAAGGAAAAAAATGCCCTGGTTTTATTTTTCTTAAAAAGTCTGTTTTGGACTTCCTTTTCCAGTTAAGATACAGAAAGTCCCAAGAGACAATTGCTCACATCCTAAAATGCAAATCTAGATAATCCACAAAATGATAGATTTTGCTAATTTATCAGCTAGTTTAAGATGCAAAGAAAGCAATCAACTTTTTCCAAAAAAGAGAGGCCAATAAGTGAAATCATCTTTAGACATGCAACAATAAGATCAGGGAAGTCCATCATAAGTGAGAGTAAGTAGAAACCAGCAGAACTTCTAGGATGTATAAGGGCTAGATTGAGAGACTGAAATCCCTGGAAGTTACAGCTACAAAGGAGTCATGAACCCACCACCAACATTCTCTTAGGGACAAACAAACAAAAAAATTTTTTTTGAAGATTGGATATGGGGCAGGGGAAATAAAACATTGCTCCATGAGGTACACAAGATAATTCTCAAGTGTAGTATGGCAGCTTGCAGGAGAAAAGAGGGAACGATAAGAAATCTGAGAAAAATCCTTCAAGTGACACTGATTCTCATACAATGCTTAGTTGCATTTCAAATATGCCATTTGTAATCTGTGGTGGTGACAAAGGAACTGCATTTGTGAAAAAATCTGGTTACATAGGATTAAAATATAGGACAGGGAAAGCAAAAAGTATCAGAAAGGAAAATGTAATTAACTGTTATAAAGTTCTTACAATGGTTATGAAATAATATAAAAATGGCATATTATTTGAAATATATAATATATAATACAATATATAATATATGGTACATAATATGTATGACTATATATAATACAGAATATATTATTTGAACTATAAATAGTATATTATTTAAAGTAAGTTTAAAATACACATTGTAATCATAGAACAACACAACATACATTTATCTAAAAGTCAATATGACCCATGAAACTGAATACAAAAAAAAATTATGTGAGTCACCTAAATGATTCTAAGCAAGAAAGTACAAAGAAGGAAAGAAAAAATGGAATTTTAAAAGAAAAGGTAGGCACAATGATCACAATTACATTAAGTGTAAATGGACCAAATACTTCATAGAGATTTCCAGGCTTAGTAAAAAAACACAAAACCAAACATATAATACTTACAAGAAAAATATTTAGATTCAGATTGTGGTAGACAGATTCCTGAAGTAGTCCTATGATTCTTGCCTCCTTGTTCTCACACCCTGTGTGATCCCTTCTCTTTGACTATGTGTGTGATTTGCTTCTAAACCAGGGACTACAGCAAAAATAATGGCATGTAGACAGAAGATTGGAAAACACTACCAATGAATTTTACCTAATTGATATCATAGACCATACATAGGTATTTATGGTAACATTTCCAAATAAGCACGGAGCATTTACCAAGATAGACCATATTATAGATTAAAAACACATCTTAGTACATGTCAAAGATTGGGAGAATATGACTTTTGCCTATAATGTAATTAATTAGAAATTAAAAACAATAAATTTTCTATAAAGTCTCCAAATATCTTTAACTTAAGCAACAGATTTCAGAGAAGTCCATAAGGAAAAAAAAAAATCTTATGAGTAATTAGAATATATTTTGAACTAATGATAACTAAAGGATAATGAAAACATTTAGCAAAATACATGAAATACAGCTAAAGCAGTATTTTTAAAAGGTAATAATTTCAAATGGCTATTTTAGAAAGAAGAAAAGTGTAAAATAATCATATGTATTTCCAGCTTAAGAAGTAAGAAACAAATAAAACTCTAGCAAATTAAACCCAAGATAAGTAGGAAAAAAAAAAAAAAACTAGATCATTGAAGGCAGCTACCAATAAAATAGAAAATAGACAAAGAAAATGAATAAATCAGTTTGTTCTTTGAGAAGTAATATAATTATTAAATATCAAGATAAAGATATTACCAATATCAAGGATAAATAAGGGATCTTTTAATCATTAAAAAGATAAGGGAATATAATGAACAATTTTATACTAATGAATTTTGCAACATACCCAAGACAGAAAAATCACTTGAAAGATACAAATGAACAAAATCATATAGAAAGAAATAGAAAATAAGAATAGTCCCAAATATTGTAAAAAAATTAAATTTGTTACTTAGAATTTTTCTTAAAGAAAACTACAAGTCTAAATGATTTTGCTGGTGAATTCAATCAAACTTATGTGAAAGAAACTCTACCAAACTTGAACACACACTTCAAGAAATAGAGAAGAATACATTTTCCAACTGACTTTATTCTCAAAACTTAAAATGACAAATCAGATAAAGATATTAGGAATAAAAGAATTACAGACCAATGAACCACATGAATACAGACACAAAAATTCTTAGCAAAATATTAGCAAATCAAATTCAGCAATACACAAAAAAATAACACAGCATTTCCAAGTAGGGCTTATCCTAGGAATTCAAGATTGGCGTACAATTTAAATATTAATTATTGAAAGTCACAATCTAAATAGGATAAGGGAGATCAACCATGTGATTACTCCAAGAAATAACTCTGGAAAAGTTATAGCACAAAATATGTCCAGAAAAATAAAAGCATGGACAACCTTCCATAGCTTCTTGGGGGTCCCAGCAAGGATCAAAGCAGAAGAATGATTCTCAGTCCCTCAGAACCAAGTAGTGGAGTGAATGAGACATGGAACCTGTGGAGGTCATGCAGAGAAGAATGAGAAATAATAATGTGGCAAATCTCCATGGACAAAAGACTAAAGACTGATGGACAACCTAAATATCCAATGATACCTCTGATACCTTGAAGTACTGTGAGGCTCAGGAACTTGGCTCTAGACCTCATAAAAGCTGGGGTTCAACCTCAGTTTTATTGAGATTAACATTCACTTTCCTCAGCAAAAGGGAAATTATAATGATAACATTTTTGGTGATAAATTAGTGATAAAAACATAGGAACTAAGTAAGTGAGAAAAGAGGTGATTATTATTACCCTTACCTATAATGTATATAAAACCAAGAAAGTGAACAAGATAGAAAATGTCAACATAATATTCTGTGCTGTGCAATAATGAAAATATTTACATAGTTATAATAAGGCTACCAAAATTTATGATGTCATTATACTAAAAAGATGGATTGAGTAGATACGTGTGTGTGTGTTTGTAGCTGATTGTGTCTATCTTTCCATGTAGGAAGTCAGTAAATGATATAAAAAATTAGCAGTATATTGTGTTCGTTTTTTTCTTCCTTTTTTTTTTTTTACAAGCATTGGAAACAGCTTTATAAAACTATATACATGCATAACTTTGATAAAATATTGCATTAATATATCAGTATAATTTGATGAATTTACACATTTATTAAATACTTTTGAAGGACAGTGACATATAAGAATAGTGACATATAAGAATATATAAATATGTATAAATATCTCCTTAAATAAAACACCTGAGTAATTAATTTAAAAATTTAACATTAGTATTTTGTAATTAACATTGAAATTTAATTGTAGTGATTTTTGTTTTGTGTTTGTGTAATTTTCAGATTTTTAATAATGGACACATATAACTTTTTTTTAAAAGATTTTATTTATTTATTTGATAGAGACCACAAGTAGGCAGAGAGGCGGAAGTAGGCTCCCCGCTGAGCAGAGAGCCTGTTGCGGGGCTCGATCCCAGGACCCTGGGATCACGACCTGAGCTGAAGGTAGAGGTTTTAACCCACTGAGCCACCCAGGTGCCCCCACTTTTTTTTTTTTTTTAAGTTAGGGGAAATAACCCAATAGGCTTATTTTAAAAAGAAGAAGCAATCAGAATGGAAATGAAGATAAGTAATATCAACAAGATAGAAAACTTTCTGTCATGGTTTACACATTTCTAAATATTCCTTAAGCACACTTACACACGCACACACACCATTGTGATCAAGAATCAGTTTCTGTCTTTGGGGGAAAAATGGGTGACCAATGAATCCTTAGCAGAATCACAGACAGGTAGCTCAACGTTAAAAGGGCTGACAGTCCTCAGAGATAAA
The DNA here is from genome assembly GCF_902655055.1 of Lutra lutra. NCBI lineage: Eukaryota > Metazoa > Chordata > Mammalia > Carnivora > Mustelidae > Lutra > Lutra lutra. The sequence goes on along the minus strand of NC_062279.1, from coordinate 119,386,952 downwards.
GCGCAGTGTCTGTGTCACCATCACAGCGCAAGACCCACAGAGATGTCCCACCTGGTAAGAAAAAAAGAGCCTGAGAAATGCGAGGGAACTCATGTATTTGGCAAATAGCTTCTGCTTGTTCCGATGCAACTGCACACGTTCCTACTCATACCATGCTGAGAGCTGTCATTTATCTTAATAGAATCCTCAGTTATCAGAGGCTTTGTGTCCATTCTTGATTTTCCTTTTTTTTTCTTTTTCTTTTTAAAGATTTTATTTATTTATTTGACAGAGAAATAGAGAAAGATCACAAGCAGGGGGAGTGGCAGGCAACGGTAGAGGAAGAAGCAGACTCCCTCCTGAACAGGGAGCCCGATGCAGGGCGTGATCCCAGGACACTGGGATCATGACCCAAGCCTAAGGCAGATGCTTAATTCACTGAGACACCCAGGCACTCCCATTCCTGATTTTCTTGAAAACCAAGAACAAGTCACTCTCTCCCAGACCCCACCAGCATCATGTAAGCAGAGTCCTGACTTACGGGAATGAAGAGAAAAAAAATGCAAGGGTTATTTACCAAGCTTCCTATGAGGACAACAAATGTTCATTATTATAACTGTTTTTTGTTACTATATTTTCTCCCTGGAGGGATCCGAGTTTATAAAACCAAGTCTGTTTAACAGTAGATTTCTCCAGAAAGGAATTAAAGGTAGGTGCCGTGAAATTTGAGGAGAGGCGAGAGAACAGTTTACCCAAAGTGGGGTTAAAAGAGCCAGAAGACACTTAAACTGTTATTAAGAATGGACCATTTTTGTGTCAAAAATGAATTAGTCCTTGGGAGTCTGCCTTAAAAATAACCCTGTGATCAGTACTCTTTCTGATAATCTTTTTCTCCCTTTTAAAACAAAAAAGCAATTGCTCTCTGCCTAACTAAGGTTAAATAAGGTTTTCAGCAGTATAAATTAGAATCAGCCTCTTTTTTTTTTCATTTGTTTCCTCCAAAGGTGGGATTCTGAAGGGAGAGCAAGGAATTGGTTTTTGTCTCATATTCATGAAACATTCTTATTAAGTAAAATTAACTCAAAAGGATGTCAAACAGCAACTCTGACTGCAACCCCAAGTTAAATGAATATGTTGTACGCTTGACATCTAACACTGAATTCCACAAGTCCTCACACCATTCTCCATTTAAAAAGACAACATCTGACTGTTTCTTGGAGTGATGGCAAATTCCACTTGGACACCTGCATGCCAGATGTGTGTAGTTACACATGCACGCTGCTATTCTGACTACAATATTTACCACCGCAAACTGCTTTTTCCCTTTGGCTGAATTGAGGGGTAGAACCATCAGAAAGCACCACAGCTCTAAAACATTTTTTCTCATTACTCTTTTATCTGGTCATTCACATGTTTTCAGTTTTCCTTCTAATTCTATTTTTACATAACAACTCTTATTCCAAATCCACAAGTCATCTCTTTTTCCCTTGTTTAAGAAAAAAATATATATATATACATATACATATATATATATATATATATATATATATATATATATATATATATATATAGACAGAGAGAGAGAGAGAGAACTGGGGATTAATTGTGGCAGTTTAAATTCATTTTTATTTTAAAAACATAGGCAATGACAAATGGAGGGGTATTATGCTTAATTTTTTTTCTGTTGGGTCAAGAATATGCAAAAGAACAAATAGATTTTTGAAGTTATAATGAATCTACTCCAATTCTATTGAAAGTATTAGACTATGTCTATTTTTAAACATTCGTTAATAGAAATAGTCAGTTTTTCATGTTAAATGAGGGGTTGTTCTTTCTTACAGGTCTCTGCTTTGCGCTAGAAGGGAAAGTCACGCAGCAGATGGATGCTAAAAGTGGAAAGATCAAAGGGTGACATCACTGGAACTCAAGGTCCAGGCGAGGAGGGCCAGGTGGACTCCAGAAGGATAAAGTTAATATGCTATTCTGCTGCTACCAGCAGGCAGGAAGAGAGCAAACACAGCTACATGTGCAGAAATCCTCTATCAGCTGTTGGTAATTTGCTTGGATTATCCCAAATGGGTTGCTTAAATCCATCTCATATAATATTACCATGCAAATCCATGGTAGTCCTTGTACCAAATCGATGTGTTAAGTTTTAAAATGAGCTGTGAATCATTTGTCAAAGGTATTTAGGTAGTACTGCTTAAATAAGTCCTGGACCAGTGGTCAAGGATTAATTTTAGCACTATGTAATTCCATGGGTTTCATTTTCAATATAAAATATTAAGTTTGTTATTAATGCAATAATAATAAAATAAAATAATAAAAACATGTATTAAACACAGTGTATGGTCACTAGTGTAAGCACATTACACATATTACGTATTACATCACTTCATATTCACAATGGTTTTCCATAGTAGGTAGTAATGCTATGCCCATTTCGAAGATAAGGGAGGGAAAAGACTGAAAGTTTAAGTAACTTCTTAAGGTTATCTAGCTAGGAAATTGTGATATTGAAACCCAGGACATGTGACTTGGAAATCCTGCAACCACACTTGAAGGATTTGGATTGGTACTGTAGTTCAGTGAGATTTGCTTGAGATTTGTCTTAGCAAGTCTTACATCTTAATGATTAGTAGATATAAATTTCATCAAAGTTATATTTTATCCAAGTAGGAGACTAGATCATGTTCTGGCTTTTTGAATGTACAGTTCTATTTTTTTCTTCACTTAAATATCAATAATATCCTGTTGGATTTAAGTTCTGATCTCCCACTATCCTGGGATAGAGCCACTAAACTATTTAGAAAAGGCCACCAAATCACCTTTGAAGTAGGAGCTTTAGCTAAGGAAATGTGTACTTGTACTTTAGCTAAGGAAATGTGTGTTCATGATCCATTACTTCTCAGAATGATATAGGCAGATAGATTTTATTTAAGTAAATTCTGAAATGTTAATAATAGGAGTACCCATTAGAACATTCTAATCATTCCATTCAATTATTCAACTATCCTCATAACTATCTCATTGTCTTTTAAGTTCAAGTAGAATCCTTTCTGTGCTAAATGGAATTATCAAAGAAAAATATTTTCAGATAAACAGTCATTCCCCAATTACATATTATTATTTTTCCTCTCATGTGATGCTTGTAAATCTAACATAAAATATATATGTTAAACTTCCCAAATAAGCAGTTATATTTTGATACTCAGAACTAATCATGAAAAAGAGGTATGATGTATAAGTTAATGTTTTTCCTGATATCTGGTCAGTTACCCACATGGAATCCAGAAATAAATGTCTCTTTTTATTTTAGACTTGCATTATTATTATCCTATCCAACATGGAATCCACAGCAGATGGTAATGTATTACAGCTTCAACTTATTATTGGTCCTCAAGGGTAATAAGACTTTACATCTATATCTAGGTTCTCAAGCTTTTGCATGCATCAGACTGCTGGGCACAACCCTCAGGGCTCCTGACTCAATAAGACTAATTAAATTTAAAAAAAAAATCTTTTCTCTCCATGAGGAATGCAAAGGAATATGTAAAATTCCAGGGGCCTAAGACTATGCTTCTAAAGTTGGTAAAAATCTAGCAATATGGTTGGGTCACAATGCAAAATAAGACCTCTCAGAGCAAATATACCAATGCTTCCAAGTTGCAAGGACTTGCTTTATCCTTATGAAACACCCTGCCTGGGGGGTACCTGGTGGCTCTCTGTCTCTTGATTTCGGCTCAGGTCATGATTTTGAGGTTGTGAGATCCAGTCCCACATTGGCCTCTGCACTCATTGAGGAGTCTGCTTGGGATTCTTTCTTTCCCTGTCCTTCTGCCCCTCCCCCTGCTTGTGCACGGTCTCTCTCTCTCTCAAATAAATAAATCTTTTAAAAACTAAATAAAATAAAACCCTTAAAATGAATAAAACTCCCTCAGGCCTTTAATACCCTAAATTTATTACTTTATATTGGTTAAGATTTGAGATAAAGAATATTTTAAATGTATTTTTTCATCTTATGTAATGATTTTCATAGAAGGTGCCAAGTTAATGGCTTCCCTTTCTAAAATAACCAGCTAGGAAACATTAAAAGATGGAATGTCCCCAACTCCCTTCTCTCTGCTTGACTTATTTCACTCAGCATAATCTCTTCCAGTCCCATCCATGTTGATACAAAAGTTGGGTATTCATCCTTTCTGATGGAGGCATAATACTCCATAGTATATATGGATCATTGGGGGAAATTGGAAGGGAAGACAAACCATGAGAGACTGTGGACTCTGAAAAACAATCTGAGGGTTTGGGGGGGCGGGGGATGGGAGGTTGGGTAGGGCTGGTGGTGTGTATTATGGAGGGCTTGTATTGCATGGAGCACTGGGTGTGGTGCATGAACAGTGAATTCTGGAACACTGAAAAGAAATTTAAAAAAAAATAAAAATTTTTTAAAAAGATGGAATGTCCTGGAAAATTTCAACCTTAGACATGCCTTTATAATCATTGAAAATATAGAATTTCTGAAACCTCTAACCTGCAATAGCTTTATGGCACTAAAACACAAGTTTAAAAAAAAAAAAGACTTTTTATAAAATAAATAACCATTATGGGGTGAAAAAAATGTTTCCTTGGCCTTCCTGGTTTACACAACTGGACATATAAGGCTGTTAGAGATGAACTCTTCTACTTCAAGTGAATGCAAAAATGTCTGTGGTTTGGTAGTGACAATGCTTTTTAAAATAACATTTATGAAGACTTAACATGATTAAATACAGTCCTCAACCTCTTCATCTATATTTTGTCAACTTACAATGTAAAGAAACAAATAATGGGAAGCTCTCATTATTAACATTACAATGACACTGAAATATCTGTATGTCTAAAAGATCTGAAAAGCATTTCTCAAAACATTTCCAAATTCACTGATCTGATCAGCAATGAATCTAACCTTGTTGCCTACATGAACTTTGAGAAGGAGTTCCTGATAGTGCAAAATGACAAATATATTGCTTTTTTTCTTCCAAATTATGTATGTTAAAGTAATTGATTTTTTAAAAGATTTTATTTTTTTATTTGACACAGAGAGAGAGAGAGATCACAAGTAGGCAGAGCAGCAGGCAGAGAGCTCAATGTGGGGCTCGATCCCAGGACCCTGAGATCGTGACTTGAATCAAAGGCAGAGGCTTCTCCCACTGAGCCATCCAGGAGCCCCAAAGTAATTGATTTTTTAAAGAATTTTCTCTTAGCTCATTTGTGAGTTTTCATCCCTATGTTCCCATTTTTTAAATAAAAAATGAAAGTTACACCACTTGTTTCATGAGTTTATTCTTGATGGCCTGGGAATTGGAAACTTGATATTGTTTTGGGGTCATGGAAATTTGTACCTATAGTTCAGTGAAAGAATTCTCACCCTGATGTGATAGTTCTATTTTCAGAAATCTATCTATGGTATTTTTTTTTTAAAGTGATGCCTTTGGACATCAGCAAATATTTGTAGAAGTGACATAGATGTTTCAAAATAGATAAATGAATTTCATCTCTCTTTTGGCAGACTGAGAAAAACAAACCATTATTCTTTATGATAATCTTAAACAGTTATATGTACAGTGCTTACATGAGATGACTCAGAAAGTGAAATAAATTTCTAAAGTAAGCAGTGTTCTCAGTACTTAAAAACTGGGGAAGGTAATTAATCATTATATCATAATATTATTTCCCCTTGCTAGAGTGGTCATAAGTCGCCCCTATTCTTTTATACATACTTTCCAATCTAATTCGCTTATATCAACCAAATTCCACAGTCTACACAAGCCTGTTTGGAAACAAGAAACTCCATTTATACTCATACTAAACAATTTGACAAGTATAACATCCCCAAGTGCAATAGCTAGATTAGAAAAACATCAACATCATTGCATTTGCAGAGCCTCTACTATCAGTGGGGTCCTGTGAAGGATGAAGAGTGTTGTGCTTTGTTGTGAACTCCAGCCATGACTGAAGTAAGCCCTCTAATCATATAAATTCTTAATCAGATGGATCTCAGACATGACTCTGTTGTGTATCTTGATACTTTTTTAAGTTATTAAATCCATATAATAGGGAATTTCAGCACTTAAGTCACTCATAGACACTATCTCTTCGCCCACATGTTTTCCCAAGTATTCATTCTTCTTCTTTTTTTTAAAGATTTTATTTATTTATTTGACAGATAGAGATCACAAGTAGGCAGAGAGACAGGCAGAGAGAAAGAGAGAGAGAGAAAGGAGGAAGCAGGCTACCTGCTGAGCAGATAGCTTGATGCGGAGCTCCATCCCAGGACCCCGGGATCATGACCTGAGCAGAAGGCAGAGGCTTTAACCCGCTGAGCCACCCAGGTGCCCCTTGAGTATTCATTCTTCTGTCCAGAGCCTTGGTTGCCTAGTTGGAACCATATGATACCCTTTCTTTTTTATTAGCTAAATTGATTAAGGAAGTGATACCCAATTCAAGAATAATTATTTGTAGGCTAATTGAGACACTAAGAGTTTCTTTCTTAACTAATTGGACTAAGAAATAAAGATTAAAGTAAATGGGTGATTTACTAATCCAAATCAACTTGCAAACCAAAATTCTGGGAGATCAAACACTGATAATTTTCTAAAAATAAACAGGAAGCAAGCATAAGAATAGGGTGAAAAATATGGAAAGAGGTAGAGATGAGCTACAAAGACAAAAGGGTGGAGATATGAAGGTCTGTTGACTTTCCAAGGTCAATTAGGGCAAGGAATTCTTGAAATTAGGTTCTTCTGTATCTTTTCAGTAAACTTAACTTTTCTTGAATTTGAGTGGCTTTCTATTCTTTATAAGGAACAATTTCTAATATAATTTTTTGCATTATATGGTATCTTATCTTTCAAAGCAATAGTCTGAAATAAAGGCATATGCAGTTGTCAAACTCCTTGAAAGATGGACATTGTGAAGTGTATATATCTTGTTTCTACATACAGTTTGGAATTTAGTCAAATCTTCATCAAGTTAATATTGGTTGTTGCATTTAAGTATGTACTTTCTTTTTTACAAAGTTCCAAAAAAGTGAGCATATTCTGGAGTAGAAAGAAAAGGAGTTCGTGTGCTCATGTAAACAATCAGATTCATCCATCATTGAGAATTTATTGAGTACCTATTATGGGTGGGGGGAGTATAATGATAAGCAACTCAATGTCTAAGCTCATGGTCTATAAGAGTAAAATAAACACAAAAACAAAAACTAAGGCAGAGAGTAGACATGTCACCAGAAATGAGAACTCAGTGAGAAATATTTGATCTTTATTGTTTACCTTGCTAAATCATGATCAACAACTACAGACAAAACTGCATATTTTTATAGAGGAGTTTCACAGAGCAGCAATTAGAAGAGCCATGGCAAAAGGAACTTGAAAAACAATTTTAAGGGCTCCTACCTCCCATCTCCGTTGACTTAAATTGGAAGTAATCATTATTAAGATAACATCTACCTTCTTTTGGTTTATTTTTTATGCCCAGCAGTCATGCTGTGTTAAGCACTTTATGCATGTTATTATCTCCTTTAATCTTCATAACAGCCTTTTAAGGGATTACTTTTAAGGAAAAGTCATAATTTGCACTTCACAGATGAGGAAACTAGGACTTCAATTACTTGCCCAATAGTACATAACTGCTAAGCTTTAGAGGCAGTTTACAAGGTCAGTTTTTATAGCCTTTATCTCTTTGTCACTAGACACACAGTGGAGTGATATAGTGGAATGAAAAAGAAAGGGAAACATGGAGAAGACATTATAGGAAATGACCGGAAAGAGTAATTCTTTGAATGTTGAACCCCAAGTGGATGGCATTTTTCAGTTTGTTCAGGAGAGATGCTGTTCAGTTACTGAGTTGCTACAGTCTACAACATGAGTTAGTTTTATATAAATATTAGCTTAAATTTGGTAAATGAGAAATAATTTTCCAATGATTATTGCTCTATATCTCAAGTAGAGTCACAGATGTCCTATTTTCAGAAAACAATAGTTAAGTAACAGAATGACATAGTGGAAAAACCAATGAGCTTGCTTCTTGCCATTTACGTGAGTATGGAAAAGTTACTTAATGTTTTTTGGCCTTATTTTCATCATCTGCAAAATAAAAAGGATAGTGTAATTGATCTTAAGGATAACAGTTCTAAAGGCAGATGGAATTCCATGACAGCCCTTGGCAAGCAGGCCACAGCGCTAGTCTGACCTTCCACTCCACATCCTTCAGTGAAGTTCCTGATGCATATAAAGACTACATACTGGAAAAAGCTAAGGGAAAAAGAGTAAGAAATAAGCACAAAAATATGAAAAAGTGTGTTCATAGTGGAAGAAATCTGGACAGCATTTTTAGGTAAACAGACTTAATCCTCCTTCAGTTTCTTCCTCTAGATGTCCCTAAATTTCTTTTTTGAGCAAAAGTGGTTTGTATTTTGGGTGTGCCTGGGTGGTTCATTCAGCTAAGTGTCCAACTCTTGATTTCAGTTCAGGTCATGACTCGGAGTCCTGGAATTGAGGCCCAAGTCAGGTTAAGCATTCAGTGCCAAGTCTGTCACTCCCTCTTCCCCCCACAACTCCACTCTCACGTGCTCTCTCTAGCGCTCTCTAAAAATAAATAAATATATGTATTATTTTTATATATATATAAATATATATATTTTTTATACACACACACACACACACACATATATATATATATATATATATATATATATATATATATGTTTTTTTTTTTTAAGAGTGGTTTGTATTGTTAATGGCCTTCCATTTGGAAGTACATTTGATTCTGGAACAGTTTAAGGATAAGATGGAAAAGAAAGAGGATACTCAATGTTTGACCTATATGAATGATGTACTTTTATGGGCTTTTGCTTTGGTTGATGTTGGCCAGAAGGTTTTTCCTGAATCCTCCCACACCCACTTTCTCTGAAGATCCTGTTCTCTATACACTTAGTGCTTACAAACCTTGGTGTATCTTTCTATGACATATTGTTCATATGAATTATTCATTTGTTTCTGCACTCAAATGAGTCCTTCAGGATGGAGGTTGCAATTATTTTTCAATTTTATCTCCATCACCTTACTTAGTTCAGGGCTTGTTACTGAATGGGTATCCAGTAAATAATTCAATGAATGAATTAATTACATTATCTATGCTTGAGGAACTGGGGTGAAGTAGGGAATGATCTATGAAGAGCAATAAAGTGGACCTTTATGTTTTAGTCTAGGTGGCCAAAACCATGTGCAAAAGCAGCATGAATTCTGGGACAGAAACCTAAGGTGGGAATAAAAAATGTGCCTGTAACTGGAGAACTTCTTAAGCTATAACTCTCAGGAGCCCCAGAGTAGCAGGTGATGAATGTTTCAGTGGAATGTTTCAGTTAGAATGTTTCCAGTTGCAATGATATTAACCATGTTAACTCTGAAGTTTGATATTAATAATATAAATTTATTTCACATATCAAGGAGAGAGGCGGTAGGGCTACTTTAGAGTATTAAACTTAGCACGTAAGTGGTTCACCAAGGGTCATATTTAAGCTCTGATACCTTCGGTGTCTTGATTTTTTACATGTTTGTTACCTCATGGTGACAAGATGACCATACCAATGTAAAGCACTTCACCTTCATAGAATAGCTTCCAGGGTCAGAAAAAAGTAGTTTTCTTCAATATAATATATACTATTTATTTTCCTTTCCCAAAAGATATTCAATAGAATCCCCTTTACAGCTCACTGGCTAGACTAAGATCATATGAGGATAATGAGGATAATCAAACCAATCACTGGCAAAAAAGATTTCTAACCTGGAGCTAAAGAAGTGTCCAGTTTCGTCTGAAATACATGACTCCCAAATTCATGACCAAAATCTAGGTTCCATAAGCAAAGAAGATTGTTTGGAACTTCTGTATGTAGACAACCAAGAGTCAGTAAGTGAGAAATCCCAACATTAAGCTTTTGTCTCACTGAGCCTGATGAAGCATTATATTAACTCTAAACTTCAAAGGTCTTATAAATTTCTTAAAGGGAGTAGAAAGGTTACTCAGCCATTCATTCAGACTGGATCTCTCTGTCAGTCATTTTTAGGCCATCACAAAAATGTCCAAGATATTCTTTCTTCTAAGCACACCGTATTTTATGATCTGGCAATTGACCTATCAGCTAGTGTTCTGATTTCTAAGTCCTGAACATGATTACATTTTTGACTGTGATCCACAGATTATATTTTAAAATCTGTCACTAGCCTCACTTGAGCCAAAATTTCTTACATGATTCATATTGATTAATGAAGTTCCAATATAGGAAGTTTAGAGGAATTAAGAATGTGTTCTTCCCAAGTAGACAACAAGCATTATTCCTCTTCTAATCCAAGAGAAATAGGAAACTGGTCTTAATATAAAAAATATACTGTTAGTCATCAAAATCTCTCCAACTAAAATAATAAGTGTTTATTTACTAAGTGACTCAGGCAGGGTTGACTGTGAGTACCTTCAGAAGATGTTAGGTAAACTATGAATAGTTCAGGAATGGAGATGTTGCCTGATAAATTATTTTAATAATCAGCTCATTTGAAGATAATATTAATGTATCATAATCTACAGAATTCCATTTAATACAATAACCTACAAGCAAACTAAACACAATTATAAACTTTTTTGGGGTCTAATATAATAGGTCTTAATAATTGCAATTCTGTAACTTTCTATAAGAAACTTATTAAAGTTCTCTTACTTCAGCATCTTATGAAATAAAAATCCTTTAAAGTACAGCCTAAAATCATATAGCACATAATACAAGAAAAGGAAACCATATATGAAATGAAAACAATAAATGTAAGATTGACCTGTGAATCACTAGAAAAAAATTGGTGAGATCTGACTCCCCATTCCCTTCCTATAGGCAGTTGTACCCCACCTTCACTGTAGATGCATTAGTCATATAACATACCTACATTACATCCCTTTTGGTATACTATAGGAATCCTATGTAACTTATTGGAGTTGCCTAATAATAGGTATATGCCTTTATTCATATTCATTTCTTCATCCACCTTTCTTTTTTCCCTCCCCCTCTTTTTTTTTTCTTTTAGTATAATGGTCTTTCAAAGTGGATAGAGTTAGTTTGAATCCAGACTCTCCCAATTGTTATTTTTTTTTTTACCTTGAGTTAGTTGATTAGCCTTCTCATGTATTAGTTTCCTTGTCTGAAAATGACAGTAGTATTGCCTAAAGAGTTTTTCTGAAACTTAATATTGTATATAGTGGATAGCACCAAAAATGTAGCTTAAAATAGCATCTCTAAAATTCATCAGATGCTTTTGCTAGTAAATGGTAAGAAACCTTCTTCATTGGCCTAATAATCTAATATTAAGAGCATATCTAAATATTATTCTGAACAAAGGGCACTTCAAACACTAAATTACAGAACTTTTTTCAAAAACTATAAAGGAGCTTGGATTAGATGATTCCTGAGGTCTCTTTCAGCTCACCATCTGAAGGTTTTACATTACACCAAGCATTTGTTGCACACTGCAAATAGAGCTCCTCTTTTCCAGGTATGATGGAGGATATAAATATATGGAAGTGACATGGCCCTTGTCTCCATAAAAGTACACATTTGGGCAAACTAATCAGAAGTATAACAGGTCTACTTACATTTAATTTTTATTTGTGTTGCTTCTGAAAATCCAATCTTTTTTGACAGATCAGGTCACTATAGCATCTCTTAGTCCTGCTAGTTCTCTTTTGGCACTCCTTAACTTTAAAAATTATCCTTTCAATTTTTTTTTTTTAAATTTTGAAGACTTTTTACTTTTAGCAATCACTACAAATAACAAATCTAATGTAGAAAATTTTAAAAGCTGATGTCTATTTTTCCCCCTACTGATCAACCTGAACTAATTGTATTGACAAACATGCCCACTGAAAAATTCACATCTACTCTCTGGATTTCAATATTACTCCTTGTGGCTTCTACAAAGAAAAGGAATGTATGTTCATCAGTTTATGGTTGGAAATCTCAGTTAGCAAAAGTATATTGAATAAAGTTCTTGATGGCAACCAACTCCTAGGATAAAGTGATGGAGGTTTTAGCCATTTTATAACTCTGATCACTCCAAAAATGAAAGGAATGACCTAGGCAGAGAGAATCACCAGCCGTGAGAAACAGAAACAAGAATGGCCTATGCTGCCAAGGGCTTGAGTCACTCATCTTCACAGGGAACCTATGCAGCTACTTAAATTCCGCATCATGAGAACTGAGGAACAAAGTGAATGTACTAAAATTTCTTTCTCCAGAGTCTCCTACAACCATCTGTAAAATGATTGTCTTTTACAAATTAGTATTTTTGAGATGTCTAGTTTAAAAGAGAATGAAATAAAACTCTGTAACACTTCCTGCTGAGGTAGATGTGAACACCTGGTGATGCTCAGAGAATGTGGGCAAAACCATCTGGAGAATCAGGGGCTGGCTCTTCTCTCACCACCTGGCTATGTCAATTGTCACAAATGCCTGTGGGGCCCGTTTCCTCATCAGGCTGAGGGAAAATTATACAGAACAATAATCTTCATCTGAAGTCCAAGGACCCCCACAAGGTCTCTGAATAGATTTGAGAGAGTCTGTGAACTTGGACAGGAAAATGTTACCTTTTTATTCTCACTAATTCCTAACTGAAATTTAACATTTCCTTCAATTATGGTTGTAGACAACAAATGTATATAAGTAGCAGTATTACTTCTAACTTTGTTACTTATAGAAATTGCAGGTATTTTCATGTCATAATATAGTTGTTGGAGATATTTTGAGATATAATTTTGCTCATTATGACTTTGAATTCACCATAACCATGATAGATCTGTCACTACATCTTATTATTTAATGTATTAATAAATAAGCTAATATATTACTATGTCAAAGTTTGTTTTCAAAGATATTTCAGTAACTGTTTTACTGTAATTAATTTTCTTTGTAAGCCCCTGAATTTCATTTTGTAAGGATTGAGCTATGGGCTTCGTCAGACTACCATAGGATTTGGACATACAAGAAGTGAAGATTAACAAAATCCTAAAGGTCTTTTAATTTCTAAAAGTCGATTACTATAGTTCTAGAAGATTTATTCTAAATTCACTTAATAGAAATTATATTTGACTAAAATATAAGAACTGTACAACTGATAAAACCTATTTCTTAATCTGACTGTATAAAATAAAAAAATAATTCTCTTTCACTACTGAAGACACATCCCTTAAAAACTTTGTCAGTTGGACCCTGCCTGTGAATTTTTGAAGGTTTTGCTGAATATGATTAGAATGATATAATTAAGTTCCTATCTCTTGACTATAATTAGTTTCAAACATTAGCTAAAGAATAAATTCAGCCTTTGTCCAGATTTTGTCTTCATTTGAATTTCTTGTTACAGGCACATAGAGAACAATCCAGAAATTTAGAATGTGAATTGTGTGGATGAATTACTACAGAATGAATTACATCATACTTTTCAAATGATGAAATAAGCAACAGAAAGAATACTTCAGAATAGAAAACTAATATAAATAAATATAAATATAAAATTCTGACTTTGGTCCATTTCTACCATCATCATGGCAACTACTGGATTTGTACTAACTCTTTATTCTTCTCTGAAAAACAATAATCTATCTTCAAAGCCTCAGGGAATGGAAGAGCACGTTCAACAGGTTTTGATGTGAAGAAAAGGGCATGCTTTCTAAGAATGTCTGTTTTATTACAGTCATGGTTGTCACCATAAATATGATTAATTGGCTTTTTGTCACCCACAAGCCTTTTAATTCTGAGACAATGGCAAAGATGAATAATGAAAAGACTTCATCATTCTGTAAAGCTACAACTTTAAAGAATGCAAATCTTATGATGAAAGAAGGAAGTTGGTTAAATTATGTGCACACTGCAATTTGACCAATATTGTTTTTCATAATAACTACTCTTAATGTGTCAGCCATATTTCTTTCCCTGCACTAAAATCATATTTCTTTGAAGTGACAGTAAATTATTTTTTCCTGTCCTTATTCACTTCAGTCAGGTGGCGCTGAATGACTAAAATGAAAACCTACACGTTTCAACACATGCATTTTCTTTTTTTAGTGCCTTCAGTTATCATTGATATCAATTTATTTTGGTCAAAAACATCTTGCTCTTATCTACTTATTCCTAGAATATTCGGTGTAGGTTACTTTCAGTAAACTGATGTAGTAAACTATTTTCAGATTCAAATATCTTTTAAAAAAACCAACAGATGCTTTTTACAAAAAATTACTACACTTGTAAAGATACATTTGATTAATAATAAGAGATTCTCATTATTTAATAAAAGATCCTAAGTCATACCCTGTAGGTTTGCAAAAATCACTACATGATTTCACCCATGTTATGAATACTTTAATACATTTTTATATTTGCTTACACATATTTTGGATTTGAAGCTTAAGTATAATTGTATAGATAAAGTGTTTTCATATTTAATATCTTAATATTTGTGGGATTTTTTTCTAATCTGGAAAGCATAATGTCAAAGAAATAACCAGTTACCTCATAGAATTAAATAAACTAAACATAGTCATTCTCTTTCTTTTAACTCATTAAACTATCTACAGTAGCTTCAAAGAAAAAAAAATGCAGAGTAAAAGACTGAGAAGTCATTACTGTTTAAATCCAGAAATTCATTCATTCAAGGCTTTTAAAATACTTTCCTTTCTCCCCTGTGCAAAGTTTTTCATTTGTTGAATATGGGTAAAAGAATATTGTAAGAAGATAAGTTGGAAGAAGTGCATAGTTTGAGTGATAAGTTTGAACTGTTCTTTTATTTTTAAAAGAAGGTGGGCATAGACTATTTTATTTTGTAAACTTTTGGTTTCTTATGTTAAAAAAGTAAATAAAATTATTTGAAAAATTAGCACTGATCTCATTACAAATAGAACAAGAAAATTAAAAGCTAGATTATAAATGCAAAGCCATTTGTGTTTTCCTCCCAATTTATGAGTGTTTAATACAGTCACTGCTTTGTTTCATAGATTAAAATACATAATGTATTTGAAATGAAACACACATATTTAAGGACAGTTTCCATATGTGAAAATATAAAACACAGATATACATTGGATTAGGAAATTGCCGCTGATAAAGCTATATTTACAGTTAAATATGAGAGAACAAAGTTGACAAAGGCAAGGGATAGAATTTTCCTTAATCCTCCAGCAAGTGTATATAATCCTTCAGCAATATATATAAAGCACCTGCTTGATGTTAGAATCTTAAAACAATCTTAACTACATGCAGTTATTTTTGATAAAATAATTTTTCAAGAATAAAACATGAAAGTCAGTGTTAAAGTGATGTTCTCTTATATATCATATTTATTATATATCTCTTTTTATATTATCTAATATAATTAATTAATATAACAACTGTTTATTGAGGACTTACTGTGTATAAGGCATCATAGGTGCTTAAGGATACATAAGAGAGTGTATCTACACTCAAAGATTTTGTCCTCTAGTTGGGAAAGACATAAGGCACAAATATAAGGTGCAAGGTAGTAAGTATAAGAAAAGTCCTGATATAATGCTTTCAGGTTCACAGACAAGAAGGACAACTGTCATCTGGGAATCTGAGAAAGTCTAATGAAGGAGATGATGTTACAACTCAAAATATATCATTTGGGGGGCGCCTGGGTGACTCAGTGGGTTGAAGCCTCTGCCTTTGGCTCAAGTCATGATCCCAGAGTCCTGGGATCGTGCCCTGCATCGGGCTCTGTACTCAGCAGGGAGCCTGCTTACCTCTCTCTCTCTGCCTGCCTCTCTGCCTACTTGTTATCTGTCTCTCTGTCAAATAAATAAATAAAATCTCTTAAAAAAATACATTATTTTGTACCATGTGAAGATGAAAAGCATTCATACTGAATGAAGCAACTTGTGCAAAATCCAGGAAAATATGGGTAAAACAGAAAAAAAAGAAGAAGAAGAGTCCAGGAGTTTAAACTTTACTGAGCACAATAGGTACATGAAAGTCTTTGACAGGAAAGTATCGTGATGGGAAGTGGTTTGCAATAGCATTTTCAATGCTTTGTTATGCAGAATATTAATTTCTACACATCCTGCTTGAAAAAGCTTTCTCTTACATCAATTCATGAAGATATTCTCAAATACTATCTTCAAGAAGCTTTATTGTTTAACCATTTCATTTAAATCTCCAATCTACCTGGAATTTATTTTTTTAGAGGATGTGAGGTGAAGGTTAAAGTCCCCCCTCCTCCTGAAAGGAGAATAGTGTTGACTTTTCTAATTTCCTGGTTCTTGGAGGAAGCTTCATTATATGATCAAAATAGTAAATAACACTAATGGATAGAAGGAAGGAAGGAAGGAAGGAAGGAAGGAAGGAAGGAAGGAAGGAAGGAAGGGAGGAAAGAAAAGAGAGAGAAAGGAAGGAAGGAAGGGAGAAAGAGAGAAAGAAAGAAAGGAAAACCAGAGTGTTTGGGAATCTGAAAACCAAGAGAATAAATTATATCAAGGAGGAGAAAGAAAGAAAGAAAGAAAGAAAGAAAGAAAGAAAGAAAGAAAGAAAGAAAGAAGAAAGGGAAAGGAAGAGAGAGAAGAAGGAAGGAAGATAGAAAGAAAAGTAACATGACATAGTATTTTATTTTTTCCTGATTGGCAAAGACTTTTTCAGGATGATGATATTTAGTTTTAATAATTAGAATGGTCTTAGTATTAAACCAGTCTTTTAAACTCTTGGCACTGGAGCTTTCTTTTGAGAAATCATTTTGGCACTCCAAATCAAATATTTTAAAATATCCATAACCTTTGACTGTGTGATTTGATTTGAATAATCTATTTAAAAATAGAGAAAAATGAGAATAGTAAATAAAGAAAATAAAGTGGAAAGGGGGAATAAGGGTTGCTGGGTTAGTGAGTTAAAGCTTTAAAGAGAATAGTAAACTGGCCTAATGTGATGTTTGATTGAAGTCCAAAGGGAGGCAAGAAACTCTCCAAGGCTGTATGTCTGGGAGGAGAGCATTCCAGGCACAGAGGTCAGCACATGTGAAGGTTTTTAGCAGGGATGATAGCACATGTATTTGAGGAACAGTGGGATAGCCAATGAGGGAGGGAAAGGAAAATTTAAGTGAGGCCAGAAAATAGCTAGAACTGGATCAGTGTCCTTTTCCAGACACTGTAAATGACTTTGGTTTTTACCATGAGTGAGACCAAATCTACTGGCGGGATTTGAATTGAGGGCATGGCGTGATCTCACATATGATTTCACAAATTTACTTTTGTATTTGAATGGCAGGTAGAGCATAACAAATACTAGTCAGAGGGAAACGCATGATCTAGGCCAGAATTCATGGTTTTTCAGGCCATAGTATTAGCAGGGAAGTCGGTAAGCAGGGACAGATCCTGAACATATATGGAAAGAAGAGCTCACAGGATTTGATGACAGACTAAATATGGGTATAAAGTAGAGATGAAGAGGAGTTAAAATGATTCTAATGCTTTTGGCCTGAACATTAGAAGATTAGAACATTAGAAGATTAGAAGATAATTGCCATTAGATGACATGTTTAAGACTATAAGAGAAGGTTTGGGGGAAAGATAGGAGATTTGAATTTGGCATAAACTTAATGCGTTCATGTGGAATAAACAGTTAGATATACAAATGGCATTTGGAAGAAAGGTCTGGGCTACAGATTTATGTTTAGATATCACCATAGAGAGGGCATTTAAAACCAGTAGCCTGAGTCGGGTCACCCACAGAATGCAGGCTAACAGAAGCAGTGGTGGAAACGTAGGCTGAACCTTAGAGCTCTCAAAGAGATTGAGAGAGGTGCCTGGGGGGCTCAATGGCTTAAGCAGCTGACTCTGGATTTCAGCTCTGGTCATGATCTCAGGATCCTGGGATCAAGCCCAGTGCTGGGCTCTGGGCTCAGCGGGGTCGGGGGATGTTCAAGGATTTTTTTTCTCTCTCTCTCCCTCTGCTCTTCCCCTGCTTGTGTTCTCTCTTTCTCTCTAAAATAACTAAATAAATCTTTAAAAACAAACAAACGAAACAAAGGAAATGAAAAAGGACAGGAGAGTGAATTAGGCGGAAAACCAGTTTGGGAATCTGAAAACCAAGAGAATAAATTATATCAGGGAGGAGAAAATTTGTAAAATTGTGTTCTAATCATTATGATGTATCTGCATGTAACCATCAGAATCGTATTTTTTTGGAAATTATTAAAAGATGTGGAAAATGTTCCTTATCTCTTAATGTAAAAAACTAAATATGAATTATGATCCCTGTGCTGGAAAACCAATGTATATGATTTATATATGAATAAAAGTAAATGACTTAAAGGGAGTACACCAAAATACTAACAATGTTTATCTGTACACAGCAGGATTATGGATAACTTTATTTTTTAATATTTTCCACATTTTCCCTCAAAATATTAAGTAAGATGACTTACTCTCATAACCACGACTAAACAGGAAAAAGGTGGGGTTTATTTGAAAAACTTGAAATGAGGACTGTAATTCCTTTGTTTGAATCCAAATTATATTTTGAAAGATTTCAAAACTAGAGAAAAATTAAATTAACAGTGCAGCGAACCTCATCTTCCACCTAATCACTGATTTGCTTTTCTCCATGTATTATACACACACACACACACACACACACACACACACACACACACACACACACACTCCTGCCTTTTGGCTAAGCCATTTGAGGGGAAGTTGCCAATACTACAACTTGGCTTCACCATGAATCTCCTAAGAACAAGGACATTCCCTTGTCAAAATTAACTGATACAATAATATTGTCTAGTAGATACTTAAAATTCAGACTTCCCCAAGAGGCCCTAAAATGTCTTTCACAGTGTTTATTTCTTATGTTACTTATCCAGGATTCAGTCTACAATCACACATTGTTTTTAGTTGCCACGTCTATATGTCACTTTTGTCTCTTTTAATCCAGATAAATTCTATTTTTTTCTTTTTATTTGGTCTGTCATGATATTAAGAGATTTTGAAGAGTCCAGGCTGATAGTTTTGCAGAATGTCCTGATACTTTCTTAATGATTAGATTCTGGTTAAAAAGCAGAAATAGCTTCCTTTCAGAGCATCATGTCTAGAGACACACACTTTCAGTTTGTTTTATTATTAGTGATGGCAATTTTGATCACTTTGCTAAGGTGGCATAGTGAAATTTCCACATTGCAGAGATTCTTTAGTTTCTTTTCTT
Organism: Lutra lutra; assembly: GCF_902655055.1. Taxonomy (NCBI): domain Eukaryota; kingdom Metazoa; phylum Chordata; class Mammalia; order Carnivora; family Mustelidae; genus Lutra; species Lutra lutra. The sequence goes on along the minus strand of NC_062279.1, from coordinate 119,367,697 downwards.
ATTGAAAAGTAATTGATACTTTGAGGCAGTCTGGATAACCAGTTCCCCAATAACTTTACACTCAGTGGTTTTACTATCTATCTCTTCAAAGTTTGCTACAAACTGTCAGTTTTCTAGTTCTCTTTTGGCTTCAGTATATATTAATTAACATTTAAGATGTGAATTTCCGGGACGCCTGGGTGGCTCAGTTGGTTAAGCAACTGCCTTCAGCTCAGGTCATGATCCCGGCGCCCTGGGATCGAGTCCCACATCGGGCTCCTTGCTCAGCGGGGAGCCTGCTTCTCCCTCAGCCTCTGCCTGCCATTCTGTCTGCCTGTGCTCATTCTCTCTCTCTCTGACAAATAAAGAAAATCTTTAAAAAAAAAAAAAAGTGAATTTCCCCTTCCAATTTTTCTTCTTTCTTTTTTGCTTCTCTCTCTTTTTCTTTCCCTCCTCTCTTTCGTCCCTTCTCTGGTTATCGGCAGAATTCATTTCCTTCAGGTCATGGGACTGAGGTTTTCTTCTTTCTCTGGCTCTTAGCGGGGAGTTAGACAACTCAGAGAGGCTGCCTATAGTTTTTTGCTATAGAGCCGTCTCTGTAAGCTCTCACAGCATGGCAGCTTCCCTCTTCAATCCAACAGGGAAAACAAGTTTCATTTCAGTTGGCTAAGAGAATATTGTTTAATGTAACACAAAGGCTAAGTAAAGGAGTGAAAACTCAACACCTTTGTTATAAAACCTATCCTAATTAAGGGAGTGGCATTGTTAAAAGTAAACTGTCAGTTATTTTAACAACAACAAAAAATGGGCACCTGGGTGGTTCAGTTGGTTAAGCATCTGCATTCGTCGTTCGTCGCAGGTCATGATCCCAGGATCCTGGAATCTAACCCCATGTCAGGCTCCCTGCTTGGCAGGGTGCCTGCTTCTCCATCCCCCTGCTCATGCTCTCTCAAATAAATAAATAAAATATATTTTTTTAAATGGGTTTATTCAGGAGTAAAAGAGAATTGCTATCTGGGACAACCAAGTTGCAGGCAAAACTGGAGGCAAGTTCAGGGGCCAAAGGACAGGCACACTTTTTTAAGAAGAAAAAAAGGAGTAAGTTGGGATGGTTGTTATAAATTAAAAGTCCGTTAGAATAAACTGGGAGTTTGAAGTGTTGTGGCTTTTCATTAGCTGAGCTGTTGCCTGGGGAGGGCAAGGAAACCATTTTTCCCTGATGCTGGAGTAATAGAGTAGTATCCATGTACAAGGTCAAGTCCACGTAAGGCCATGTCTATCTCTTCCTATTGGGTCTACAAATTGACTATGAGTGGGAGGGCATGAGAGCTCATCCAGCCAAACCCACCCTTTGACATGTTAGTGAGGTTTCCCATTACTAATTTCACACATTCTACAATTTTGCCATGTTGTATCAATTAAAAAGCAAATCTTAGATCCGGCCTACTCACAAAGAGGGAGACATTTTACAGAGCATGAAGATGAGGGTTCACTCTAGGATTTGTTCTCCATATATGATGTTTTTGCTAACATTAACCTTTTAAAAATTTAAAATATTTATGAATGTCCTTTCTAGACAAAGTGATCATTTATATTTCTAATTACATAGTCATTTACAAACTTTTTTATTTCTAGTTTTATTACACAGTGATTAGAAAAAAGAGGTTTTTATGATTTCCATTTTATGAAAACGAACAATACTTTCATTGTGATGAATTTGTGGCCTCTTTTAAGAAAATAGTCTATATGGATAAAGATGTGATATTTATCTATATATATACAATGAAATATTACTTAGCCACCTAAAAATGAAATCTTGCCATTTGCAATGATGTGGATGGAACTAGAGGGTATTATGCTATTTGAAATAAGTCAGTCAGAGAAAGGTAATTATCATTTGATCTCATTGATATGTGGAATTTAAGAAACAAAGCAGAGGATCATAAGGGAAGAGAGGAAAACAATGAAACAAGATGAAACCAGAGAGGGAGACAAACTATAAGAGACTCTTAATCATAGGAAACAAACTGAGGGTTGTTGGAGGAGAGTGCGGTGGGGGTATGGGGTAACTGGGTGTGGACATTGGAAAGGGTATGTGTTGTACTGAGCACTGGTATTATATAAAACTTATGAATCACAGACCTGTACTCCTGAAACAAATAATACATTATATATTAATTAATTGAATTTAAATTTTAAAAAATTAGAAAAAAAAAGAAAATATTCTATAGGTGTTTGAGTGGAAGATAGAGTCTCTACTAATCTGATATTAAGGGATAAAATTCATAATATAGCCATAATATTTTATCTTCATTAGTATGTTCTTCAGTTATTCTCTATTCATATTTTTTTGTCCATTTGATTTATCTTAAACTGATATGATTTCTTTATTAAGACTTTGGTTTTTTATTTTTTTTATTTTTAAAGATTTTATTTATTTATTTGACAGAGAGAAATCACAAGTAGGCAGAGAGGCAGGCAGAGAGAGAGGAGGAAGCAGGCTCCCTGCTGAGCAGAAAGCCCGATGTGGGGCTTGAACCCAGGACCTGGGATCATGACCTGAGCCGAAGGCAGCGGCTTAACCCACTGAGCCACCCAGGCGCCCCAAGACTTTGGTTTTTTAAAGCAGCTTCAGGTTCACAGCAAAATTGAAGAGAAGGTACAGAAATTTCCCACAATTCTCATCCCCCCACCATGCATAGCCTCTCCCATTATCAATATCCCCTATCAAAGTGGTACATTTGTTAAAACTGATAAACCTCTATTGACACATCGTAGTCATCTGAAGTCCGTAGTTACAATTACATTTCACTGCTGGTGTTATACATTCTGTAAGTTTGGACAAATGAATAATGACAGGTATCTATCATCATGATATCATACTGAGTGTTTTCACTGCCCTAAAAATAGCCTTTGTGCTCTGCCTATTCATTTCTCCTCTGCCATCAACCCCTGGCAATCACTGACCTCTTTTCTGTCTGCATAGTTTTGCCTTTTTCAGAATGTCATATAGTTGGAATCATACAGTATGTAGTCGTTTCAGATTGGCTTCTTACACTTGATAATATGTATTTAAAGTTACTTTTTGTCTCTCTATGGCTTCAATATTCATTTCTTTTTAAGGCTGAATAATATTCCATTTTTCAGGATGTACCAAATTTTATTTATCCATTCACCTACTGAAGGACATATTGGTTGCTTCCAGGTTTTGTCAATTATGGATAAAGCTGCTATGAACATCCATGAGCAAAATTTTTTATGGACTTATGTTTTAGCTTCTCAGTTAAATACCAAGGAGAGGAATTGCCTGATCATATGGTAGGAGTATGTTTAGTTGTTGTTTTTGTTTGTTTGTTTGTTTGTTGTTTTTAAGATTTATTTATTTATTTCAGAGAGAAAGTGTGAGGGGCAGCAGGAGAAGGAGAGAGAGAATCCTTAAGCAGACTCCCTGCTCAACACAGAACTCTGATTTAGGGCTCGATCCCAGGACCCTGAGATCATGACCTAAGCAGAAACCAAGAGTTGGACACTTCACCGACTGAGCCACCCAGGTGTCTCTAGTATGTTTAGTTTTCTAAGAGATCTCCAAACTGTCTTCCAATGTGGTGGTACCAGGTTTCCTTTCCACCAGCAGTGAATGAAAGTTCCTGTTGCTCCACATTTTCTTTTTTCTTTTCTTTTTTTTTTTTTTAAGATTTTATTTATTTATTTGCCAGGAAAGAGGTCACAGGTAGGCAAAGAGGCAGGCAGAGAGAGAGGGGGAAACAGGCTCCTTGCTGAGCAGAAAGCCCGATGTGGGGCTTGATCCCAGGACCCTGAGATCATGACCTGAGCTGAAGGCAGAGGCTTAACCCACTGAGCCACCCAGGAGCCCTTGATCCACATTTTCAACAGTATTTGTTACTGTCAGTATTCTGGACTGGGGCCATTCTAATAGGTGTGCAGAGGTTTCTTATTTTACTTTGCATTTGACTGATGAAATATGATATGGAATATCTTTTCATATGCTTATCTGCCATTTGTATCTCCTCTTTGGTGAGGTGTCTGTTAAGGCATTTGTTCCCCTTTTAAATCTAATTGTTTATCTTCTTATGGTTGAATTTTAAGATTTCTTTGTACATTTTGTGTAATTATCCTTTATCAGATGTGTCTTTTGCAAATTTTTCTCCCAAATTGTGGCTTATTGTGCTCGCTTTGGCAGCACATATACAAAATTGTGGCTTATCTTCTCATTCTCTTGCTGATAGCATTATATTGAAATCTCTTATCACTAGGTTATTTCTGCCTCTTTTATGAAGGTATATTCTACAGAACATGACTCATAAATACAAACAATTGTTATGTCTTCATTGTGAATTATGGATTTCATCATTAGAAGTGTTCTTTTTTATATTTTATTCTTTGAAACAAGCCTGATTATCTGGATTGTCTGATATCTGGATCACAGATCTTGTTTCCATCTGCCTGATTTACCATTGCCTATCTGTTTACTTGTAGTGTTTCTGAGTTACTTTGTTATAGGTATAAATCTTATATGCAGACCATCTCAATAAAACAAATATTGCAATAAAGTGACTCGAATTAATTTTTTGGTCTCCTAATGCATATAAAAGTTATGTTTTCACTATATTATTATAGTCTGTTAAATGTGCAGTAGTAGCATTATGTTTAAAAATGCATAAACCTTTTTTTTTTTAAGATTTTATTTATTTATTGACGGAGAGAGAGAACACAAGTAGGCAGTGAGGCAAGTAGAGAGAGAGGGGGAAGCAGGTTTCCTGCTGAGCAGAGAGCCCAACGTGGGGCTCGATCCCAGGACCCTGAGATCATGACCGAGCCGAAGGCAGAGGCTTACCCCACTGAGCCACTCAGATGCCCCTGCATAAACCTTAATTAAGAAATACGTAGGGGCACCTGGGTGGCTCAGTGGGTTAAAGCCTCTGCCTTCGGCTCAGGTCATGATCCCGGGGTCCTGGGATCGAGCCCCGCATCGGGCTTTCTGCTCAGCGGGGAGCCTACTTCCCTTCTGCATTGTGTCTGGCAACATTGGCAACAAGATTGTGCTGAAATCAGGGAGGAAGACTTCGTTTGGTGTACTATGATCCTTGCTTCCAGAATACTCTCTTCTGTTAATTAAGTGAATTCTATATTCTTTAATAGGTGATACTTTTTTATAGGATAGCGAAAGGAGAGATGTTATGTGTCTATTTTGTGATTTGTTTGTTTGGTTGTTTTTTCAGGATATGTAGTTTTCTCATTTTATTGTCTTCTTTTTATTTATCACAAAATCTCTGAGCGGCAGCATCTACTTCCAAGTCCTCCATTCTTCTCTGGTCTACTGCCTCTTGTTGAAGTCTTTTTTATTTCCTTCCTTTTGAACAACAATGTCAAGTGTTCTGATTTACCAGGTCTCAGTCTTTTTCTTAGCTACCCGCTCAAGGTAGGACTTTTTCTTTTTAAATGTGTCCTTATCTATGTTTGGTAGATCCTTCCTGTTCTTCTCCTCTTTTCCCCACAGTGTTTACTGATTTTTTTCATCTGCTGTGGGTGGGTTCTACAGAGGGCTTTTCTGGATTGAGGTGTTTATATGTCTGTTTATATGTACTGTAAAGTTTTTTTAATAGGCTCTACCTCCTGGTTTTTGTATGCATCAGTTGTAGAATGGATTTGCTTAATGATTTCTGTACTTTGGGGAAGATACCTGGAAAGACTTAACTGTAAGTGGCTTCAAATAGCTCCCCAGGAATCCAACAACTCTTCATTTTCTGTTCTGAGTATGAATTTGTTTGAATAATAGAGCTATATGCCCATCTGGATTTTTGTATTTTAAAATGTTCTTTAAAATTCCTGTGTGCTGTCTTTTATTATATACACCTCATCTGGTATCCAAATTTAATTGTACCCTTCTAAAAATTATTAAAATTGCCCTTGTCGAATGTTTTACCATGTAGTCACATTTTGTTTTGTGATCATAAATGAAAAGCAGAAGAAAAAGCTGGTGCCGGGGTGGGGGGGGGGGCGTCTGAATGGGGGTGGTAGAAACCCTGAGGACAAACATCAGTAACAAAAAGAAGACTTTCTAAATTTTGAATTTGGCAGTCTCCATAATGGTCAACTCCTGGTTTGTTCCTTGTAGCTTCGGGGCTCTTCAACCTTGAAGTTATCCTGCTGTTCAGTGGTCTAACCTATTATACTTACTCCTCACAAGGAAGTGGTTACCTTTTTCTGAAATAAAGTAAAATAACTAAATCCTAAAATTTGAGGAATTATCGGTGATTACTCATAGTGGTAATGAACTCAGGAGTTTTAGATAGAAACCTGCCTCCTATCTTCATGGAGAGAGCATTTATATATTCCATATTTTTAGACAAACAAAAACATCCAAAAAGACTCTGTCTTTGGTACAACTGAACTGTATGAACATGACACTACATATAAAATAATAACACTTTAGACTTCAAGTGCACAGACATCAACTCTTTAAATCATTCCATTATTCTTAATGCTGTCTATTAAAGATACCATTTTTAAAAATCCAGCTTTTTTTTTTTAAGTTTTTATTATGTTATGTTTGTCACCATACAGGACACCATTAGTTTTTGATGTAGTGATTCACTGTTTGCATGTAACACCCAGGGCTCCATACAATCCATGCCCTCCTTAATACCCATCACCTGGTTAACCCATCCCCCACCTGCCCTCCCCTCTAAAACCCTCAGTTTGTTGCCCAGAGTCCAGTCAGTCATGGTTCACCTCCGCAGCTTTTTAAGTTCAATGTTCAAATGTCAATTCTGTTATACAGCAAACACTAACACCATCATCTGATTGGCAACTTTTTGAAAATGGAGAATTCCCAATGTATTCATTAGACGAAGTGCTTTAAAAATATATTTAGCTTTCATACTGCTCACAAAAACATGTTTGAAAAAGTATGCCAAAAAATAACAATATGCAGTGTTTATCTGGCAGCCAACATTAATGAATGTTTCATTACCATGAATCACTTATGGATATCATGATGCTCTGAAGCTTGTATATTCAGACCTCAAATAAATTCTCCTCATGTTTTCTATTAAGTTTAATTTTGTGGGTGACATTTGGGAGATTTGCTTGAATTATAGTCATATGTAGGGTTCTGGGGGTGAAGAATGGGAGGATGGAGACTGTGAGTTTAGTTTGGGCACTATTAGTGTATTTGGAAAAGGCTTTTCTGTTATTTATATAACTTTGACTATAAAAACAAATATCTATCCCTTTATTCTCTTATTTTGTTTTTCCTCACTGGCATGGATTCATAGCTATTTTGGGGGTTTTAAATGACAGTTAAAACATCAGAAATAAGTGGGTATTGAAATGCTATGCAGTGGGACGCCTGGGTGGCTCAGTGGGTTGAGCCGCTGCCTTCGGCTCAGGTCATGATCCCAGATTCCTGGGATCGAGTCCCGCATCGGGCTCCTTGCTCAGCGGGGAGCCTGCCTCTCTCTCCGCCTCTGCCTGCCTCTCTGCCTGCTTGTGTTGCTTTCTCTCACTCTCTTTCTGACAAATAAGTAAATAAAATCTTTAAAAAAAAAAAAAAAAGAAATGCTATGCAGCTGCTAGATGCCTTTAACTATTTATGGTTTTATTTGCATGTGTCCACACAATTAATTTTAACATGACTTAATTATTGTATTGGGTGCTTACTATGTACCAGGCACTCAGTCTTTACATATTCGAATCAATGCAATCAACATGAGGCAGGCACTGTTATTAGCTTACTATATGTATGAGAAAACTAAAGGACAGAGTTTGAGTAAGTTGCCTGATAATGTACATAGTACAGACAGGATGGAATCCATGGTATCTTACTCCACTCAACTGCCTCAGTCCTGATTATGGTGGTAACTCATCTGATCAGACTAAGTAAGATTTACCATAATTCTGCTAAAATGAAACTCCTCAAGGGTCACATGATTAAGGTAAAATATAATTTATCTTCAAGCTAGGATAAATTTGTGAAGAAAAGGAGTTACTAAGTATGTTAAGTTTTGAAATATATTTTTACCAAAAATTTATTTTGCCTATAAAATAGTTTTATTTAAAAACAATTTTTGAGGCACCTGAGTGGCTCAGTGGGTTAAGCCTCTGCCTTTGGCTCAGGTCATTGTCTCAGAGTCCTGGGATTGAGCCCCACATTGGGCTCTCTGCTCAGTGGGGAGCCTGCTTCTCCCTCTCTCTCTACCTGCCTCTCTGCCTACTACCTGTGATCTCTTTCTCTGTCAAATAAATAAATAAAATCTTTAAAAAAATAAAATAAAAAAATGAAAGTAAAAACAATTTTCAAGAATAAAGAAGATTTTTATAAATTAAAAATAGCATACATTCATGTACACTACATACTATTTATATTGGTACATTTTCTCATGTTTGATGTTACTTAGCAATCCTGGTCCTAATACTATGTCATCAGTATTTTGATGCAGAGTTCAGTTTTTTACATTTTCATAAAAATGCCTGCAGTATTTTTCAAAGTAGTACATTATCATTAATAAATTTAAAATTGGTAACAAATTTCTTTGCTTTTTTTTCTATAAGCCATTATATTTATCATTGAAAATATAATCACTCTAAAGGTATTGGTCACAAGCACAGAAAATTCTGCTAAGGGGTGGTTAATATGAACTCATATATGTGTGTGTGTGCTCTTCATCAGGAATTTCTTTGAGAGAGATTTTACAAGATAAAGCTCATTTAATTGATTGTTTCTACTCAAGATTCATTTGGAACCATAATTGTTGCACTATTTCAGACCTTAATTTTATTTCATTTTGTCCAAAATAGAAATTTTCCAACTAAAAACCAAAGCTCCATCAAAGTCTTCTTTCCCTAAATTGAAATATTCCAAAGTGCAGTTATAGAATTTTAAATTTAAATCAAATATACCATGTGAGCTTATCATTTGCTTAGTTGTTCTCTTGCTTTGTAGTGAAAATGTTTACTATGTTCTTGTTTTTGTGTTTTTTAGTAATTTAACAAAAGTTTTGAGAAGTGAACACGTAGCACTCCATTTGCTGAAGGATTTTTGTTAAAAATTTCTGACTTGATAAAACGCAGACAAATTGCAGAGAATTTGCTTATAAAAAAGATGAAACCATTACAAAAACTTGGATAGATTTTCTAAATAGTTCTCCAGAATCTCACACATTTCTCAAATCCAAATGATGAAGGGCAGCAAAGGGAAAAGGTGCACACTGTCATACTGGTATACAATAATTAACTCAAACTCAGATTTGTCATTAAAAAAATTGTCATTCATTATTCTACTGATAGGTATATGCAGCTCTTTATAAATTTACTCAGGCACAACTTCCATTTTCTCCCATTACCTTGAAATATAATTGACATATAACACTGCAAATTTAAGGTGTACAACAATGTTAGTTTGAAACACTTACATACTACAATATCATTAACCACTGTAGCTTTAGCTGACATTCTTCACATAACTAACATTTCATTTTTGTAGTGAGAACATTTAAGATCTAGTCTCTTAGAAATTTTGAAGTACCTAATATAATATTATTAACTGTATTGACAAAGCTGTGTTTCAGATCCCCAGAATTTTTTTTTAGATCCCCAGGACTTCTAACTGGAAATTTATGCCCTTTGACCAACATCTCCCCAATTCCCTCATCCTTTAACCCCTGAAAACCAATATTCTGCTCCCTGTTTCTACGAGTTTGACTATTTTATTTTATTTATTTTTAAAAAATATTTTATTTATTTGACAGAGATCACAAGTAGGCAGAGAGACAGGCAGAGAGAGAGGAGGAAGCAGGCTCCCCACGGAGCAGAGAGCCCAATGTGGGGCTCAATCCCAGGACTCTGAGACAATGACCTGAGCCGAAGGCAGAGGCTTTAACCCACTGAGCCACCTATGCGCCCCGAGTTTGGCTATTTTAGATTCAACGTATAGGTAACATTATACAGTATTTGCCTTTCTCTGTCCGATTTATTTCACTTAGCATAATGCCCTCAAGACACCTTCAAGCTTCATCCATATTGTCACTATGGCCAGATTTCCTCCTATACCATGGCTAAAAAGTATTAAATCATGTGTGTATATATATACACAATATGTATATATATATATATATATATATATATATATATACATACACACACAATAATAAAAAGTATTACATCATGTGTGTATATATATACACAATATGTGTGTGTGTATATACATACACACACATATACATGTGTGTATTTATATACATGTGTATGTATGTATATACATATATATGTATATACATGTATATGTGTGTGTGTGTGTGTGTATATATATATACACATACCACATTTTCTTTATCGACTCATCCACTGATGGTCATTTAAGTTGTTTCCATATCTTGATAATGGTGAATAATGCTTCAGCGAACATGAGAATACAGATATCTCATCGAGATAATGATCTCATTTCCTTCAAATATACAACCAGAAGTGGAATTACTAGGTCATATGGCAGTTCTATTTTTGTTTTGAATACTTCTCCCAGGAATTAGTTTGTGTGGGAGCGTTGTTCATTTTATCAGCAAGTGCCCTACATGCTCTTCTTAAAAGAAAGGTGTTAATTACACTTATGTTGCATTTCATAATGGTTGTAAAATGACAGATTTATTTTAGATCAACTTTCATATTTAGTAGAAAGTTAAAGAGATAACTATTCTCTGCTAAACAAACCCCTGCTGAAGTTGGGTGGGTAAAGTGGAAATCCACCAAACTTATCCTGGCCTATTCTAATGCATTTTAATAAAATTTGTTATAAAATTTTAAAACTCTGAATAAATGCTAAACTAACAGAAGATTGTGACAGATGGCATAAACTAGGACTGTCCCAGGAAAAACAGGATTCTATTATATATTATGTATATGTTCATAGTGCACTCATTGATTCCCATAGCAGAGAGCTATGGGCAAGACCATTCATTCTGGAGGAAAAGTTTGACCATCACAGACATACTGATAGACCTGTCTAGGCACAAGTTACTCTCAAATTTCAGGATACAGCAGAAATCCCAGTGGGGAATGGCCATGGAGTGCAGACACAGGCTCTAAATGCTCAGAAGACCTGGAGGTGAGCATTTTCAATAAGGAAAAAAGTTGACTTTCGCATAATGGTGAGATAAACTCATATGATGTCCAAATTATAACTTTTGTCTTCCTGGCTAGCAATGATGAATCAAGCCTCCCTTTGTTTGTATTCCATAGTCTTGCATTCAGTGACTGTCAGTGTTAAAGATAAATTTCTATTTTAACTGTGCAGATTACTATCTTTATTGTTATGGCTTTGTTCCCGTTCATAAAACTTTGTTGTTATTAATTGAGTCATTATTTTCATGTAACACTGATTTAGGACATAAATAAATATGGAGAGGCAACAATTCTTATTTCTATAGCAACAAATTAAAAGCAAACACTGGCCATTTAAGCATTTCCTTACTCCATGCATGGGCAACTTTAGCACAATATATCTCTGATCTCTCATCTTGAGTAGAGACAGAATCAAGAATGAATGTTCCATGTCTAGTGACCGATTCAAAAATCTTCTTGTTGGAACAGTAAGTAGGTTTTAGAAAGAAGAGGAGTGAAATTTGAAGTTTGGTTAGAGCCAAATTTTAGAGGAGTTTAGTTTGTCAGTTTTAAGTAAAACTGGAGGATTTTTGAAACTGGGAGGAAGATGAGAGAATGGTATTTGTAGAAAATTTGCCCAGCATTTGTTCACAACATGCAGTTAGAAAGGTGGGAAAGGGAGGTTAGGAAGTTCATCATCCTGTGGAAACTAAGCTGAGGCAGAGAGTGAACAAGTCCGTTCAATAAATGAGTTGCACATACACTAGACTCCCCCAAAATTTATTTCCCCCATTTGAAAAAGTTCCCCAAACTCTAGACTGAAATGTGAGTTTATGTCTTTCAAAATCCTTTTGTCAAAACTTCAGTTATATTTATTATCAAGAACATATAAAAATCAAACTTCAATGTAAACTTCAGTTCTTAGAGATAAAGTATTTACAGATTTTTGGGATGGTTCTTTGTCTTCTTGCATTGCTAGAAAATATGTTAATTGGAAGTTTGGCGATTTCTGAAACAAACTATTCTTACCATGTCCAATAAGATAATTGTTACCTACGTGCTTCAGTGTATATAACTCTTTATTTAAGCTGTTGAAAAAGCTAGTCTAGAAGGACTTGAGATCACATCTTATTTATCTTTGGAACATCAGCTCCAACACAGTGTCTAACGTGTAAGAGGTAACCAATAAATCATGTATATTCAATGAAAAAAAGAAATGCCCCATCTTCTGATATGTCTTGAGATGAAATTGATTTGGTAATTGAATAGTCTAAACCACACTCCCTCTATATGTCTAATGTGTAGCATATTACCAACCAGACTATAGGAATGTGGGTGGGCTTTGAGGTCCTCTAGAAGTCTAAGACTCTATGAGTTTATAATTCTAATTACCTGAAATACTTGGGGTCTATAGGGATTCACTATGTTTTTTACTTTTTATCATGAAATTTATGGTTCTTAGTAAATTTTTAACAAAAATGCTTGAAGGAATAATTTCTGCTTCTATCATGATATTCTTTCTTTGGGGACATTAAACATTTTTCAAGTGAGACAAGAAAAGTAAAAAATATATATATGGCTTTTTCTCATTACTGAAACATTTTTTGAAACATTATTACTGAAATAATTGAAGCATTACTGAAATGAAATAGGAAAATACATCATTAATTTTTTGTTACGTGAATTAAACATTGATTCAAAAATGCACTGTAGTTTGTTAACCTGAGCCTGAATGTTATTGCTGATAAACACATCTGTAGTTTGTCTTTTACAGCATCAGTGAGATACATACTCATGCAAATTACATTCAAATTAAAACTGGCATGGGAAATAAACTGATTGAAAAAGTACACTGAATTTGTTCCATTTATCTCTATTCAGTTTTGCTGTATGAAGAAAACCAGGTCTGTTGTTTTTCTACTTCGACCAAGTCACCATGCTAGCTTTGCTTAAATCAAGTTGCTATATGACAATTGTTTACCCTAACTCTCCTCTACAATAAAACCTATGGTTTTCTCTCAGTGGCCTGGATGCTTACTGCTTGTGCTAATTCAGCAGCACAGACTCACATCTGACCAAGCTTGGTGATGATGTCAGCTTTCTGGGTTTCTTCACAAGGTAAAGGTGGCTTGACAAGTTAGTGTTGGTAAACAGATTCTACCAACATCCCCTTCTGCTTGGACATAGAGAATGGCCCATCTCAGAGTAGGTCCTGATCTCATTAGGAATTACACTGAAAGGTTTTTTGTGTTTCTGGGCATCACACACTCTAAGCACAGAGAGAACATTCCACACTATCTTTGTATGTCCAAAGAGAATGATGCTTTCAAGTCCTGGACAGCATTTTTTTTCATGGAAAAGTTTTTACCTCTTCCTTCTCCCCCCTCCTTCTTTTACCTTCTTCCTCTTCTTCTTCCATAACTTTTAATTAGCCATAATTGCACTTCAGATAAACCTCATTGGCTACGATACTGCCACTATGCAAAGCTACACAGATTTTAATAAATATATGTATCCATGTTTGGTATGGTAGTCATTGTATTTAACAATTCTCTGAACCTAGCCACTGGAGAGATGCTGGGGTGCGCAAGTCAGATCCTGCCACTTCTCTTCCCCAAACCCTTAGTGACTCCTCCTTGCTCCAAGGAAGGTCATGGTTTCTAAAATGGCCTAAATATTCTTGCCCTAGAGATTGATGACAGATGCTGTCCTAGAGATTCCTATGACTCATTCCCTCACCTCCTCCATATTTTTCTTCAAATGTTGCTTTCTTTGCGGGATCTTCCCTGACCACCCTATTTTATTTATTATTTTAATATTTATTTATTTGGGAGAGAGCACAGGCAAGAGGGACAGAGAGAGGAGAAAATATTAAGCAGGCTTCCATGCTTAGCACGAGATGAGCTGGGGTTCTGTCTCTATGACCCTGAGATCATGATCTGAAAGGAAACCAAGAGTCTATCGCTTAAATGAATGCACCAGTCAGGCACACCCCCCCCACTATGGTATTTTAAAATGCAGCCCTGCCAACAATACCTCATCTCTGTCCCTATTGTAATTTCTCCGTAACCGTCATCACAATTTAACCTGCTGTATGCATATTTCAATTATATCATTTCCTGTCCCTCTCTCTCTGGAACGTGGTTTTCATAAGTATACAATAGATATTTATTCAATTAATGAATATATTCATACCTACAAAATAATTGAGATAGTATGAAAGCCATTTTCATATATTTTCATACATTTGTATACTATGTTGAGTATAATTTCCTCGGGTCATGTTCTACACATCATGTTCTACACACATATGTGCACTCACATACATGCAAAATGTATTTACTATGGGCTATTTAAGAGATATGCCAACTTTGCTTTTTGCATTATGTTTCTTATGTGCTGACTGGAACTGAACCTCATATTAAATTTGTCTCCACTGTAGCATGATCCAATAGTTAACATTCTTTAATAGATTATAATAATTTAAATCCTTTTGATATCAACATTACAAAATGTATGGCCCTCAATAAGCACTAATTTAAGAATCAATAGTATTCATAATAGCAGTATGTAATAATAACGGTAGTAGTAGTTGTCAAAGGGGTATTGTATCAAAATTATATATATGTGTATATATGTATGTTTATTAGGAATGTGTGTGTGTGTGTGAAATTCAGTCAAATTTAGTAAAAAGAACATTTGTCTATTAGCTATACAAAATAAATTGATATTTTTTTTCATTTCCTGTGTCTCTTTGAAGGTAACTAAAGTTAATTTTTGAATTTTTAATAGGAGACTGTAATGATAGGATCTGTAATTCCCTGCCTTCTCTTTCACATGAAGCTTATCAAGTCTCTTAGTTTCAATTATCACCTCTATTTGTGTAATTCCCAATCTATTTCTTTAATCTTGGCCGCTATCATGAACTTCAGTATCACATTTCTAATTGCCTACAGGGCATTTCCATTTGGGAGTCAGTGTATCACTACAAACTAAACAGAGTCTACCATGACCCCCACTCTTATCTGCTCCTCCTCTGTTTACTCAAAAAGAAAAAGAAAGAAGAAAGAAAGAAAGAAAGAAAGAAAGAAAGAAAGAAAGAAAGAAAGAAAGAAAGAAAGAAAAGTTACACCCTGATCTACCCTCCAGGTAGTTTAGGGCTGCCACATTTCCTTACAAACATTCTGAAGTTCCTGCTAATTTTTCCTGAGTGATTATTTTCTTAACCCTTATTCCCTTTTCACTGCCATTTGTACAAACCTTCATCTTCAATGCCTGTGTTACTCTAATAATCATTTTTAACTAGTCTTTTCCTCTTTTCTCCCTGTCTCTTAACTAGCTCCTCCTCCCCCGATTTTAGACAAACTTACTTTCAAGAAGAATATGACTTTAATCATGTTACTGCTTTGGTTAGAATTTAAAAAAAAAAATTCTTGGAAAATTCTAATTCTATGGAATTGTTTTTGTTTCCAAATTTATCCCATTTTACTATTAAACATAAATTATTTTTCTAGCCCCAAAGTCATGCATATAGTTCCCTGAACATATCTAGTTACTTTCCATTTTGCATTGCTTCTTTCTAACTCCCCAATTCCTACCCAACCTTCCAGGCTGTGCTGGGGCTTCACTTCTGCCATGAAGTCTTCCCTAATTGCCATCGTCTAAGACAGTTTTACCCTCTCATGATAGTTGGCTCTAGTTCTGACTCTGTCATTAGCTACGTGGCCTTTAACATGTCACTCTTTATAGCTGACATTTGCCTCTGCAAAAAGAGAGATTTTGGTTATATAGTCTCTAAGACTTTTGATCACTCAAAATGAGACAAATTTACAACCAACTCTATTTATATAATTCATTTGCACTTGACTTTTCACAGTTTCTTGTTACTGTTAAACAGTTTGATCTTCCCAAACTGCAAGGTCATCAAAGACAAAGATCAAGAATATACTCATATCTTAGCACCATAGTTCTATATGCAGAGAGAAGGCAAATTAATAAAAATATAGGTTTTGAACTAGTAAAATCTCAACTATATCAGCTGCTATATTAGATAAGCTTTAATAACAGATACTCACTAATTAACCTACTGATTCCAGGATACTGAATCCACTATCAGCCAAACGTCTGAAGTTCTTAACAGAGTCATGATTTCTGAGGTCCAGATTCTCAAGAAATACTTTCCTGAATCATAGGGAAACTTGAGTCAACATAGAAAAAAGTGATATAGGAGGTAAGGTGGCTATGTTTTCTCTTACAACTAGTTTTCCCAGCATAACTAACCTATACATCCATCATTTTAATTCCTCCCTTTGTTCAATTTCTTTATCACCACCAATCCTGCCTTTATCACTTCTGATTACCTCCATGCACGACTGTTTTTTTCAACTAGAGTGATTATGAGTTGTAACTATTCTGATACTATGCTACATAATGATAGAATAGATGTTTCTGAGCGTAGTTGTCTTACTGTAGTTCTGGAAATCCCTTCACTTAAATACCCCATTGCTGAGCACGTACACAGCATAGGAGACAAGACTCCAGTAGAAAAAAACATGGTTACATTTCAACTTTGCCCTCAAGGACTGCATCTGGTTGGAGAGTCATTAGATCTATACCATGCATTAGATCTACATATGTTAAGGGAAGAATGCCATGAAGTTTCAAAGGAGACCGTGATTATAAACAAATGGGGAAAATCAAGAAAGGCTTTATGAGAGACTGGTAGAATTTTGATGGGGCAAGGGGTTGGAAAGGATGCTAGAAGTGGAGTAAGCCCTGGAGGAGAAGCCAGAAGAAAGAACAGCCAAGGCTGACAGGGACACACTCTGTGTACTGCTTTGGATCTAGAATGCACTTGAAATGCAACAGAATCCACACAGGCATTCTTAGCAGGTGTCATACCATCAGTTCCACATTCTCTACTCATTTTTGATACAATCCACTTTTCTGGATTCTAAATTACACCATGATGCTGTTCATGTCCTTGTGTTCCAGGTCACCTGTGAGAGTTTGTGCTGCTTTGCTCTGCCTCCAACTCATCCTTTGCTGCTAGTGTAAGCCCCATCTTCCATTTGTCATTTTTTCTAAATATAATGGGATTGTTGAATTCAGAAGCTAATGCTGTTTGGTGGCTTTCTTTTTAAATTTTAAACAGTTTTTTTTTTAAAGCACTACAGTGGTGAGAACACAGAAAAATATGAGAAAATTTTTCAGTTGTATCTTATTGTTATTGTCTTATTTCTACTTGCCCTTTATTTCATTACATGCTGTGTGTGTGTGTGTGTGTGTGTGTGTGAGAGAGAGAGAGAGAGAGAGAGAGGGAGAGAGCACACGCTTTAAGGTTAATATGCTTTAAAAGACAGTAACAACCTCAGAGATGGGGAAAAATGATAAAACCAAGGTTCAAGAAAGACACAATTACATAATGAAATTTTTTTTGCAATCTCAGCTCTCAAAGAAAAAAAGAGCAAAGGGAAATAATTGTTACTAATGTGTCCTGAATGCATTTATTTAAATTCATCTTTATTTTTGAAAAGTCTCATGAAAATCAATGTAGTTTCAGTGACATCATGGAAAACTTCCCCCTTAAATTTTTTTCTGTTCCTTTCCACATTGTCTCTAAAATCTATGATAAAAAGCTCTTCCTCCTTTTAGAGAATATTGTTTACAGAGAGCTATCTGGACAGACGTGGAAAAGAAATAGAAGTAAAAGTTCCCCAGAGTGCTTCATGAATTATTTTTGAGAGTTAATTACATAGTCCATCCCCCGCCCCGCCCCACCTCAAGTAAACTGCTGTTCTGCTACTTAGCAATGCTTTACTTTTCTCTACAGCTGATTCCTCGCTGATCAAGTGGAATGACAATGCTTCTGGATTTTGGAAGTTTCTTGACTCTAATACAGCAATTTTCCTGTTCTAAAATTTATAGATGGAAATAATTATTTTAATTTTCCTTGAAACATAGTGATGATAAAAATAATCTTCCCACCAAGAATTCAGGAAGTCTCAAATGAGAATTAAACAGTACATACTTCAAGTTTAAACAATGAAATGGACTCTTAACCTTTCTGATTTCATCTAAGGATTCTGCTTCCCATCGTGTTCTTAATTTGATCCCATTGCTTATGACATTTTTGGACTTCAAGTGTGGCTTCACAGTTTAGATGAGCTGCTAAACTTGGCACTGAATAAGTTACAAAAACAAAGAAGAAGAAAAAAACATTTTGTTCCTCCCAAGGTTCAAGGGATTTTGAAAGACTATGGATTTTTATGCTAATATGTGTATATAAATTGTGAAGGAAAATATTTAACATTTATTTGTTGTTATTTTGTTTCTATAGAAATGAGTGGAGATACCCCATCTTATTTATTTGCTCAGTTAATGTTGTTGAAAAATACTGCCTTAGTTGTTAACAGTCAATATATAAAAATGGGGGCATAAAAAACAAAGTTTTGCATTGAGATTCATGTTGATCCACTGAGCTGGCATCTACTCAACTGATACTATATTTTAGAAAAAATTGAGAGAATGGTGCATTTTTCCCTTTGAGCCTAGGAGGGGAGAAGTTTTATCGGCCATTATATGCAGCTTTACTCTTACTTAAGCTGCAAGATTTCCTCCATCATGCCCAGTTTTACCATGTACAGATCAAATGCCTGAATGATGAACATTGGAGGACATAAGGACCATTGTAAATGTATGTGCAAATTACAGAATCACAGGATTGTCCTCTGCCTGGAATCCTAGTGATAGGTAGAGATCTGTTCTGTAAGCTCAAATGTAATGTGAAAATGGAAAAAGCTGATTCCATTGTACCAATTCTGTTTTTTTTTCTCTGACAATTTGAGTATGTTCAACTTTAGGGGAATATATTAAATAGTAAAAATAATAAAATAGAAACTTCCGGGATTACATTTATAATAAAGTATAATGTATAATAACTTACTTAACTATGTAAACATTATATAAAATATAAAAGAACATACTGATGTCTAAAGTTGCTTTTTCCCCCTAAATTCTGCTTCTGCTCCTTTATACATTTTTTGGGATCCAGCTGGGGAAGAGCTGAGATGTTATACTTGGTCTCTGTTGGATATGCTTATGTGGTGTTATTTCTGTGCAAAGTTATTTCTAACAAGGTTTCACAAGCTTGTAAGTGACAGAGCTAAGATTCGAACCTGTCTGACTCAAGCTGCTAATAATCTTATCCCTATACTCTATTAGCTTTCCTACATTTGAATCACCAAAATTCACTTCTGTACCTGTTTTCATTGACAATTTTGTGTATTCCTTTTATTAAACAGAATTCTCAAATTTTATAAGATTCAAACTCCATGAATTTTTAGATGAGTCATTAGACAGGTACTCTTTTATTTACACTGCAGAAAAGAGACAAAGACAGCTAACACCACATAACTTTCCCAAGGTTACACAGCTAGAAAGGAGCTAAGCAGGGGTATACTGGTGACTACGAATCTAGATCTTATGCTGGTGACCAGTAATCCAAGGCTTGTCAACTTTGACTGCACATTCAAATCTCCAGGGGAGCTTAAAAATACCAATGCCTGAGCCCCATCCCTGACCAATGATATCATCATCTCTTGGGATCTGAACTTTGGTATTTTTTAAGGCTCTCCAGGGGATTCTAAGTGTGCAAATCACTGCATTATACTTTATCTTATCAATGAAAAGTGTTGGATTTTGTGATGGAACGTTTACAGTTTTTAAGACAGTTATGCTCTATAAGCAGTTTGATTGCAGGAAGCTGTGCCAACAAATTTTTCAAGGTATTTGTAATATCTTCCCTGCTTTGTGTCCCTATAGCCCTCTAATCCTCACAGCTGGCATTACTTAGTAGCCATGTGCAAGCTCGGCTCCATCACATTATGGCACCAACCTTGTTCTTTGAAGCCTCAAGAAGGGGAGATTTGTGTCATCAGCCATGTAGTATTCCTTACCCATGGCCAATCCACTTTTCACTCTCTGCCCACGATGTCTGTCATCACATTTAGTAATTATGTAGTCTCCCATGTAGTTCAGCTTGACCAAATGGCCAAAATTATTGCTTAATATTTACTTTTTCAAAATGAGCTTTAATAGTCATTGACTTATTCCATATGCCATCTTCATTTCATTTCCTGAGTTCCTTACACAAATATAAATACTCTATAACTCATAATTTATTGTTGGTGTACATGTTATTTTTGTTGTACAAGCTTGAAAATCAGAGATTTGAGTTAATATGGGATTAGAAAGTGATAATTAGTGATTTTAAATATATGGCAAAAAGCAAGTGAAAGTATTGGGAAATTATTAGGAGGGAACGTAATATTAACTAAAAAATCTATCTCATTTGTTTATAGAACCAAAGGAGTGCCTACTTGCTGCGTAAGTTCATCCATCTCTACTCTTTGCCACAGTCAGCACTACGTCACAACTCATCTTAGCTCTGAATGTGTAGATGTTGCTGTTTCAAATCATTTACAGCCTCATGTGCAATTAAAGAGGAGAAAATAAAAACAAACAAACAAACAAACTTGTCAGGACTTCAAATTGTTTTTTTTTTTCTTCTTAGTAGAATTTAAAAACACAAATGACCAATTTTCTTTGCATTCCTAGCCACACAGTACAGTGTTGAGCATGTAGCATGATCCCAAGAGATGTAGCTGAGCTTGCCACACTGGTCCCTGATCCTTCCCTGTCACCTCACCCATGCAGAGGAACCCCTTGCTTCATGGCAGGGGCACATGTGACATCACTGAACACATTCATAGTAATTCCAGAGTATGAGTTGATATTTGGCAGGGCGTCATCCTCCTGCTGAGTGAATACCTATTTACTTCCCTTACTTTTGTCCTTGGTTTTGATCTCTACTTGACACATTTCTTTCATATTTCATATGTACTGGATGCTGGGTCATTAGTCTTAAAATCCATTCATTGGAAATTTTTACCAATTTTAATTTCGTTTTGCTGCTGATGTGATTCTGTGCAAAGTGTAGTATGTAGAGAGGTAGAGGAAAGTCAGAAATGTTAGGCTGATTGAGCTTCTCCTCCCTGGAAGGAAATACCAGAAGTGGGTATAAAATACCTACTTGCAATGCAGACATATGCCAAGTATTCAATTATTTTACTGATTATGAGTTATACTACAGCCGGCCTGGTTGGTATGCAATTGGCTTAACATCAAAAGGAAAAAGGGAGAAGGCAAATGAGATTTTCAAGGCAGGATACTGAATTTTAATAAAAATCTAAAGAGTGTCACAAAAAGCTATACTTACAAAAAAATCTTTATTTGGTCATGATGTTTTGTGTAATTAATTTGAGCAGCTGATTGATGTTGGTTGTCTGACATTTGTTAGCATTACTTAATGAACTCGGGAAAATCTCTAACTTTTATGTACTTTTCTTCTTCTAGACTTTGTAATATGACTAATAAAAATAACATTAAAGTATTATTTTAGTTTCCATTTAGTTGTCATTGTTTCTGGACTCCCAACAAACAGATCAATATGGGGACTTTGCAGAGCTGGGTTGGTTCTTGGGGCAGAGCTGGTTGGGGGGTGGCCATCTATCAGGGGACAAAGGGAGAACCAAAAGAAAGAGGTGCCAACACGAAAAGCCAACATGTAGTCTAACCAGTTTCTTTGCAAAGTGGCTATAAAGAGGGGGAGGCCTCAAGCAGAAGGTCGAATGTTGGAGAAAGCATGACAGTGAGCCAGAGGAAAAGTGAGAGTCAAGAAAGGAGATCGGGCACAGGCAGGTTCCCCGGGGCCCCTTGGTCTAGCTATATGAGCCACGAGCCACAACACTGTACTTAAAGGAGTCCAATGAGCTTGAGTTCATATCCATAGAATTGCTATATGTTCTTATAGCCTTTTATGGATTAGAAAACTGCAATTAGGGAAGGTTCACTGATTCATGGTATAACACAGCTAGTGAATGGGAGGTCCAGGATTCCGGTTTACGTCTGCAGATTCTCTTCTTAGAGGTTTTGCTGTGATTTCCTTATACCTATTGTCTCTGTCTTTGGTCTTATTCTTCTTATTCCTCCATGCTGATCTCAGACTTATTCTCAAAACTGGGGCTGTCCATATTAATTCATAACTCAAAACAATTTACTGTTTCCCATCATAAAGTTTAAATTTCTACACATAACCCGCAAGGTCTTCTGGTGACCTAGTCTTTCCTTCCTGTGCAGCCTCACTTGCTATGAACTCCCCAACTTGTGCTCTGTGATCAAGGTGTATGTATCCTCCATCCTTAACACACACCCCACATATTAAAAAGGTCATTAAAAACATGTGGACATATCAATTATACTTATGCTATGGAAGTTAAATTTTTCTCAGATGACGTTACTTGTCTAGATATTTGTCTCTTTCCTTTTCATCACAATCTCTAAGCATTTAATGTATTATCAATGCCTCACAAAACTATATGAAGATATACAGACACTCAATAAATAATTACCAGAATGAATGAATAAGTATATAAGCATAAACTATGCTTTTTTTCCCCTACGTATAATATTATCTAATTGAAGAAAGTTCATCTTCAAACTGAAAGATTTCAAGTGATTAAATATCTCAAATCATAAACACAATTTTTATCTGGAAGATTGTACTCCAAATATGCCACTTCCAACATAATTTCTTTAAGATGCTTATTTCTTAAGACAGATCATCAGCTGCTTATATTTTCCCAGGACAAATGTGCACTTAAGAGCCTCTCCTAATTGAGCAATTGATTAATTAGCACTCGTCTACCTTCACCAGGGAGTGAGAATTTAGAGAGTATTGCTGTGCTAATAAGCTCACACTTTTCCTATTTTAAACTGTTTTCAATTTTGGGAATACAAATCCCTGAGACAAGAAAAAATAAATTTTATGTCTTTTCATCCATGCAAAATGCAAAGTAGGTCACCCCACCTGTTTCTCCTTGGTTGGTTCATATTTCCCTCTCATATTTCTGTTTCAAATCTACAGTGTATATGTTGAAGAATTTAATATCATACCATATAAAGTAACAGAGAGCACTAAGTTATAGACAGATGAAAAAGGAGATATCAAAACCTCTATCTCTCTTCTTTATTTGGCAATTCTCTTCGATAAGGAATTCAAATTCATTGATCCCATCAACAAATAATTTGTAGGGAACCAGTGGTAATTGTGGTGAATATACGTGTGTTCCTAGAACTATTACATTAGAGAAAAACTTAGTAAATGATACCCTTTTGCAAAATGAGTCCTCCGACGCTTGACAAAAAAACAAAAAAACAGAGAATGATAGAAAATTTATCTAAGTGCGCCAGACCTCCCTAGAAGGAACTTCTGCCGTGGAACAGGGCCTCTTTAATGGGTTTATAATGAGCTGCAGGTTATGGTCTAGGGCTGTGTTAAATTATGAGAGCTATTAATGGTATTAAAGACAAAAGCAAGCAATCAGAAATTAAGTTTAATAACACTTTCAAAATGACATTGATCCTAATGAAGTATTTTCAAATCTGTAAAAGAAATGGAATTCCACATATTTTTATATGGGGAAAATGGGAAATTTTCTTAAACCCATATAATGGCTAACTGCATAAATATAATATAAATAAGTATACATATAAATACATAATTGAAGTATGAAATTGCACTGTAAAACTGACTGGTTTAATTCATCTTTACAATGCTCATTTAAAAAAAGCAAGAACAGTAATCCCTAAAATGTTCTATTAAAACTACTCATAAGTCATAAAGTCTGCATTTACTACTTTACAGTGTATTGTTATTTAATTTATTAACTTAAAATAAGTGAATACATTTAATTATTATTAGCTAACATGCATATATTTCTTAGATTTTTTTTTCAAAAATTAGTGTCTAGAAATTGTTGATAACAGAAAGGCTAATATTTTTTCTTGTGTTATCTAGTACTTCCTTATCTTTATTCTGTAATATTAGACGTGGAACTCTGGAATAAAAGAGGAACCACCTACAGCCCCATGACTTTAACTAATACACCAACCACATAGAGTGTGAAATCAGGCATCTACAGAAGGCATCTCTCTTTTTTATTTATTTATTTATTTATTTATTATTTGACAGACAGAGATCATAAGCAAGCAGAGAGGCAGACAGAGAGAGAGAAGGGGAAGCAGGTTCCCTGACAAGCAAGGAGCCCAATGCGGGGCTCAATCCCAGGACCCTGGGATCATGACCTGAGCCAAAAGCAGAGGCTTAACCCCTGAGCCACCCAGGTGCCCCTACAGAAGGCATCTTAAGAGAGAGTGTCATCCAGGCCCAAAGCTGGAAGAGCAGGGATACAGAACCGTATTACTGTATCTGGATCTGAAACAAAGGCATTATCCATGTGAAGGTAGAATGTGTTTTCTGTTGTGCATGGTGTGCTGGTCACGAACCCAAAGTGAATCAGTTTTAAGCCAGCACTTTTGAGAGACCAGGGGCAGAATTTCGAAAACTGGAGAGAGCCAGGTACCATTTGAAGGTATAGCACACAAAACAGTTGTAAGTGGTTGTCATCAATTGCTCATCTCACTGTCCTTGCTCTGATTCCTTGCTCAATAAAGGGCCATTAGAGGAAACATTCACCTTCATTTCTTACTGGCCCTGAAAGAGCTAACCAAAATGGAAGGCATAATGCTGACAGCTATTGCAGTACTCTGCCACATTTCTTAATTATCTTATAAATTTATGTGTTACAGATTTTTAAATGGCTTTTTGGTTTATCTACCAGTCTCATCTGGACTTGGTTAGTATAAGGCAACCTTCTGAATCTACTCAACTCTGAGTGATCAAGGCACCTAGAATCTCTGGTTTAGAAATGTTTACTGCATAATTCCGGATCATTGTGCTTTTATTTTTAATTAATAAAAACTTCAAAAAAGAAAGATTTTTGAGACATTACTAGAATTATGGACCAGTAATTTAGCTGAGAAATGCTCATTGTATAAACCTTTTTCAATGGAGCTGATTCTCCTATAAAAGTTTTCATGTCCTTGCCTCCATCAGCAAGGCCAAAGCCTTTCCTTCATGTTGCTCAACATCTTCTCTCTGTACAACTATTCCTTTTAATTAGACAGTGATGCCCAATTTGATCATGACACTTTTTTTTTCTTTCATTAGTTACTGTGTTGAATGTCTAGCAATTAATAAGAAGACTTCAAAAAACAAGGCAGAGCTTTCAGGCAGGAAGTAGTCCCTAGGCAAGTCATAGTGTGTAAACAGTGCAACTGACTGACAGTATAACTGGGCTGCCTGTGTTATCACAAGTCATGCTGATAATAGCTCCACTCCATATTCATGAGTTTCAAGTTTTTCCTGTAGAAGACCAGTGCATTCTCTATTCAGAGAACACTGTGGCGATATGATCGCCGAGCACATCGTGCTGTGTGTAGGCTAACAGCTCCACTGTGGCAAGCCCACAGAAGCCAAGTTGGTCTGCCCCATATTACTCATCTGTTTGTCTATTGATTCAACAAGTAAATGGAAGTGGTATTTATTTATCGAGCATCTCCACAGTGTAGCCACTTTTGTATTTTCTTTTTTAATTATTACACTGCTTTGAGAGATAGTACCATCAGTGTTTTACTATAAACTTGAGTTTATTGATTTATAAATGTCCCCACGATTTGAAAGCTAGGAGGCTATTATACTCCATTTTCCATGTAATTCTCTTCTCCATCTTTCTCTGCCTTCACCTGTGCCCGAGAATCTGAATTCTACACATCTCATCACCCAATTCCCTTGCCCTCTGGCTGCTGAACCCATTGGGTTCATCCAATTGAAGGCACTAGCAGATCAAAAGATGAGAAGAGAAACTATGTAGGATATTTATTCCCACGGCTCTCCTCTGTCTCACAATGGTTTTGGCATTACTGTACTTCCCTACAATTTCAGGTCCTATTGGGATCCTTTATCTAGGACCTCGAGTTCTTTCAGGGTTCTGGGAAAATACCACTCACTTTCTTTTGCTTTCCTGGCCAAAAGATAATAATGGTTTCCTGCTGGTAGTAGTCCCAAGCTGCCTTAGAATTCTTTGGTTCCCTTGATCTTGCCCATACCTCTCTAAATTGTGTAGTCATTAAAATTTGTAGTGTGTCTGCTGTGACCATGGCAGGGTAATACCAGGATTTAAACCCAAGTCTCTCTAACTTTAAAACCTGAGCTCTGTTTACACATCATGTCGCTTGCCAGTCTGTAAGAGTGTAAAAGTAGAAAGGGCATTGTTTTCATTCCCAAGTTCCTGGTTTGTCTGAGGGGACCTACACTGAACTACTGCAAAAAAATATGGTAAATGTCATAATCAAAGACTTAAGAAAACACCACACTACATCTGTATCCCTGAAAATGAAAAGCAATGAATGGTGCAGATGAGTCTTTGAAGACTGAATATTAAAACTTGCCCAGCGATGGGTCCTGAGGGTCTACCAAGATTCCCTCCCTTTCATTATAGAAGGAAACTGAGACTCTCTAAGGAGGTGTAGGGACCAGGTAAGTCTCCCAAAATGCACTAGTGGTGAAGCTGGGACTAGTACCTTGCTTTTAAAAAAAATCTCCTCTGGGGGTGCCTGGGTGGCTCAGTGGGTTAAGGCCTCTACCTTCAGCTCAGGTCATGATCCCAGGGTTCTGGGATCGAGCCCCACATCTGGTTCTCTGCTCAGCAGGGGGCCTGCTTCCTCCACTCTCTCTGCCTGCCTCTCTGCCTACTTGTGATCTCTGTCTGTCAAATAAACAAATAAAATCTTTAAAAAAAAAAAAATCTCCTCTTCACTTAGTGTAAAGACATACATTTTAGTTTAGAGCAAAGGATAAGAAGGTTTAAAGTAATGGTGCCATTGGAAGTTTTTGAGATCACCTGAATTCTACTTTAATAACAAATTACTTGTAAAAGGAGCCGCTGGAAAATAAATCTCAGTTCAACAGGATTTACTTAAAAATTTTAAATGAAAATAAAGTAAACCAATGGAATAGTAATGTCCCTCATCCTGCTTTTGCACTCTCTTCCCAAAAAACAGACTGGAAACTAGCAAAGCCACTCCATTCTGATTTAGACCACAGGATTGTTCAATGTCCCCTTTTAGGTAGACCTTGTCAATTACTTGTGATTCAAATGATTTTACTTTAAATAAAACTATATTAAGCAATTTGATGTTATCTGAAATTTTTGAATACATGAAAATCAAGCAGCATTAAAAACATTTAAATTCGAATATCAGAACTACTCTACATAAAAACAAACAAAATTGTGGAGCAGTAACGGATGGCTTGGTGCTTCAATTGCTTTGGATCTTTGTGGGAAAGCTATTCTGAATAAAATAAACACAAAGGGGTTTTTGTATAAATTCTCAACTTGAAACAAACCACTTCACCACCCACTGGCCAAAAGCAGATTACAAATGCTGACACACTGAGCATTCGATAGCATCTCTTTCTGCTATCATGCAGATATGTTAGTCTAACTGTTTTTAAGTGAGGAAAAGAAGTCTCAGAAGCAGTCAAGATTTAGATTAAATTGGGAAGAAAACCATTTCTCTGGAAGAGTCTGCAGTTTTGAGGACTCTTGAAATTAACGTGATTCTGTACATATTTAGCATGCATACAACTCCTCTATTTTGTGGAAGATTTTTGGAAGGTAGAAGACTATATTTTAATTTTTCTATTCTTATATTCTTCAAGTGGAGAAATTTCCTTTTTGTTGATTAATACAAGATGGGCGCATGTAGAACATCATTTGATAGCTGAGATGCTCTTTTAGGCCTCTCTCCTCAGAGCCTGTATGGATTATGTAGTAAGGGAGAGTGAACCCTTGGCCAGGCGTTAAAAGAAAATTTTTTGCTGTTGGTTTCCAGCTACACGAGAGGCAAAAGTGCCAAATGTTTTCAGGAAAGGTTGCCCTTGTGACATTTTTTTTGTCAGGGATCTGAAAGGTAGGCAATAGAATGGTATACAGAAAATCTTATTTTTCTGTGATTTCCCTTATGATTCTAAATGGACCAAGATTCAGAACAAAAATTCAAACAATCTCCAGTGTAATTTTGCTTTCATGTTATGCATAATCATCATGGTGTGTCAGCTCTCCCCAGCAGAATATATCAATCAGTGATCAGTCAACATATTCTGATAAGATAGATTAGTCCCTGGTAAGGGCCAGACCTTGTGTAACATGCTACATATAAGAAAACTAAAAGTGCCATTTGGTCCAAGAAGACCACAGTGTCTTAAGGGAGAGAGAGAGAAATGTCCTGAGAATAAGGAGGGAGAGAATAAGAACATGCTGACAGCCAAATATACTTGGCTGTATAACATCCTAAGAGCATTATGTGTATTATCTCATTTAATCTTTGCAATAACCCTGCTGCCTGAATTCTTCAGATGAGAAAGTCAGAGCTTAAGAAGAGAGGTTATGTAATGTGCCCAACCTAGAAGTGGCATGAAAGACTCCAGCCAGAAGTCAAATTCAGGAAATCTTGCTTATATTCCTTGAGCAAGGAGAACCTTCTAATATTACCACATCCAATCCTTCCAATCAGGAAAGCAACACGAGCATCCAATCCACAAACACATTTCGAATTTCATTACTGGTCTCCAAAATGCCTCTTTTCCATATTGTCCAAGATCTGTATGAGCACATCGATTGCATTTAGTTGTCATGTTGCATCAGGCTCCCTTGATCTGAAGAGTTCTTTAATATTACCCTGTCTCTCACGGACTAGACGTTTTTCAAGGGTACAAGTTTCATTCTGTAGGATGACCTCAACCTGGTTATCTGACCACCTTTGGGACCAGACTTAGGTCTTGCATTCTTGCCAGGAATTCTACAGAGATGGGGCTGTGCCTTTCCTAGTGCATCATGTCAGGAAGCCCACTGCTGTGAGTTTAACTTTCAATTCATGAGTTTGCCCTAGTCTTTTTGTCAAGTTTGAGCCTATCAGATCTCTCCCACTGTAAGTTGCTATTTCCCCCTTTTTTATTTGATTTGTAGTTTGTGGAAGAATATTTTTACACTACACTTCTCAGCAAACCTCAAATCACCACTTAGCATCTAGAGGCGACTCATGATGATATCCTAATTACCGCTTTGATCATAACCAAATGGTTACTACCTGTTTTAATCATTTTCTCTACAGTTATTAGTTGGCATGTCATTGTCAGAAAAAGCCTCCCATTCTCCCTTATTTGTTTCTTTATATTCGTAGGGTTTCAAGAATTTCTGTTTTATTCAATGAGTTACAGTCCAGATAGACTATAGACCTAGACTATTGAGACCAAATAGACCTAGACTATTCAGAGGGCACGTGTCCTTGTCCTTTTGATATGTCCTCATCATTCCACATGCATTTCCTTACTTCCCGGCATAAATTGTTCCAAGGTAATTATATACTTTCCCTGACCCAGCTTCAGAATTATCTATTTATGCCCAAATCTATGACTCCTTTCAGTGAAAGATAGTATTTAGAATCCAAAGTTTGGATGTTCAGTGTATTCATTGCTCTTGGTATCATTGCTTTAAAACTGACAAAGGTAGATAATTTACATATGTACATATACACATATATATCCATATATGCACATGAATAGACATAAATCTATAACCACTTATGTTTGTATGTATGCATTTCAACATATATAAGTATGTATATACACAGACATAAATTTCTTCTGACATTTTCATTTTAAAACCAATATCTTAAGGTTATTTTTAGCTTTTCCCCTTTCCAGATCTGTAAATCTCTTCCAAGATAGTGAAAAATCTGGTTCTCATCATTTTCAGCAGTTTGTTTAATTAACTCTTTGTTCAGTGTGAGGAGTCTCTCAACTGCTCAGACTGCCCCCTTTGCCCACCATCACTGGTCCCCTTCTCTACATGGCCCTACTTCCTTGGACACCAGCATCTCTACATCAGGTGGGGAAAGGAATAGAAGATTGAAAGGGATAGGGAGATGGGGCTGGCTGTGTTGCTTCAAATGACTTATTGAAACTGTATTGGTACAGTAAAAGGCATAGAATGACTAAGACAATTTACAAACTTAACCCTGGAAACCTGTATCCTTAGCATGATGACCAGTGATTTCAGTAAGAAGTCAGTTAGAAGTCAGAAGTAGAAATACTCTTCTATCTTATTATACAATTAGGGAACCAAGATATTTAAAAGATGCTTAAAGTCTAAAGGAGATAATTGCACATTCAGAGAAGCATTACTCACCATGTTCAAAGGGGAGAAGCAACTCAGCTGTCCATTAACAGACCAATGTAGTATAAAATGTACAAAATGTACTATAAAATAGAATGAAATATTACTCATCCTTAAAGGGACAGACATTCTGATATATACCACAACATGCATGAATCTCGGGGACATTATGCTAAGTGAAGCAAGGCAGTCACAAAAAGACAAATACTGTATAATTCTACTTTCATGAGGTACATAGAATAGTCAAGTTCAGAGAAACAGAAAGTAAAATGGTGGTTGCCAGGGACTGAGAGAAAGAGGAAATGAAAGTTGTTAAATGAATTTAGAGTTTCAGTATTGCAAGATTCCAAAGTTTTGGAGTTCGGTTGTACAACAATGTGAATGAATATGCCTGACTACTGAGCTGTACATTTAATAACATGGAAAATTTTAAGTTGTGCATATTTGACCACAGTTAAAAATTTTTCTAATGTCAAAAAATACTAAAAGGTAGAATTGCCCATTTAAAAAACGCCTTCTTTTTTAATGATCATTTTGATTAGATCGTGACACTTAAAGTCTAGAACTTGCATTTAAGAAAAGATCAAAGGAGGATGGGCCCTTTTGCTGAGGACAATAAAGGATGAGGCAATTGGTCTTTTCTAGTATTGCATAAAGATGGCGTTACTGATAACTGTGCTATGAGAATATTACACTCAAAGTAATTTATTAAGAGTGGGCTTAGTTGTAGTGATGGGCAAGTTTAATTATCACAATGAGGCCCTTCCTTATTGTGTTGGTAAGATACAGACAATACAGATCCAGACTAGTAACAGACAAGTTCTAAAATGAATCCAGTCTAAGTTACAGATTAGCAGGGTGAGGCAGATGATCTGTTTGTTCAAATGGGTGAAACCGAGGGCAAGGCACCCTGTGCCTAAACCAGTCTGCTACACCCTACCACCCTTTCAATGTAGAGTGTTTCCAAGTTACAATAATGTTTCAGGTAGAATATACTATTAGGTGTACATCAATTACTGTAAACAAATTATGTTCAATGTGGTGACCTTCTTGTCTCTAACCATTATCCCTTCTGAGGAAACCACCATAAGGTACATAGGATCAGGGAGAGCACAAACTTTAATTACGGCCATTACTACTCCAGTGCCTAAAAGCCAGGAGAATGTGTTTCAACCTTTTCCCCAGTTTCTTCAGTGTGTGAAATTTTTTAAAAAAGATTTTATTTATCTGTCAGGGAGATAGCATGAGCAGGGAGAGGAGCAGAGGCAGAGGGAATACAGACTCCCTGCTGAGCAAGGACCCTGATGTGGGACTTGATCCCAGGACCCTGATATCATGACCTGAGCCAAAGGCAGACACTTAACCCAGTGAGCCACCCAGGCACCACTTCAGTAATGTGAATTTCTGAAACAGGTGAAACCATGAGGAAATGAAGCTACATGGTTTTACTACTCACTTTGACTTTGACTAAGGTCACAGGAAGAACAACTGGTAAAATGCCTTACCTAGAAGTTCTTATTGCCACACAAGTCCAAGACAATTTAATCTAATCATGTGGTGGTGCAAATCCTTCTCACCACCTCCTGGGCCTTCCCCCAATTACTCTTCCCAATTACTCCAATCATTCTTCCTTTTGTTTGCATGCTTTATTTCCATGGCGATTTCATTTGCATAAAAGTGCACATCTTATTTGCAACACAACCAGAAATCCTACATGGGTACCATCATCAGTAATCAGATTTTAACTCTATTTGGTTAAATTCTCGCTTATGTTTTTGGCTCATCTCACTTTTGTGATTGCAGAAATATAAACATTCCACAGTTTTCCCCTTCTTATTTTGCCTGTTTAGCCTCAAGATTCCATTGGCCTGTTCTTGTTTCCTTGAGCTCACTGACTTCTTATACGCTATTTCTGCTCACAATCTTGATAACTTAAACTCCTTCGGTATAAAGGATCTGTCTTCTAATCAGTACTATCCACTCAGCATACAAAATGACTTGTGACTTACAGAGAGGTCCACAATCTTGAGGACAATACAGATCGTGAAGCCAATGAGATATCCTGAGCATTATTGCTTGCTAGAAGTATCATAATGCTAGCGGTCACTAGACAGTAACACTTGAGGAGTGATGAAGAGTTTCTGAAAAGCCCATGGACATCCAACCATCTTTTTCTTGTTAAAGAGCGGTTAACATATCCTCTTATTCAACTCACTCACAATGAACACTGCCCCAAACTACTTTTCTATAAGTTTATGCATGCCCAAACAGTGATCCACTTTGTATACCAACAAAATTTACAGAAGCGTAAGTCATTGAAAACTCACAATACTTTAGACCAAGTTGTTTCTTGGGATTAAAAAAAAAAAAGAATTCTAGACATGACCACAAAATGGTATGCATTTGTTCAAAGAGAAACATTTCTAAAATAATTAAACATCAATTACTATTGCATAATTTGGTCAAAGGGTATATCTATCTGGATTCTGAAAACATTTAAAGTCCAAAATTCTACATTCCTTACACATTCTTTATGATTTTCTTTCAAGATAGAATATTTTTCTAAGAATTGTTTTTACAGAGAAGACTAGAATTTATGATAGGAAAAAATACTGTATTATCGTAAGGAAACAAGCCTGTGCTACGGGGCTTTGAACACAGATCTGCTCCTAGTGCCCCAGTGTGTAAACCAGAGGGACATAAATAGCAGGAGTGTATTTCATTTTTAGGCTCGGTCGTGGCCCAGCCTCCTTACAGCAATAGTCTGAATGCTGACAGGGGGCATTAAATCTTTGGTGGGTTTATGAAGTGCAACGGGGAACTTTTCACAACGTCCTGGATCCCAGAAGTGAGACGCCAGTGGCTAATCTCTGAGTCACTGGGCCCCTTTGACCTGTTCTCTTCACACTTGTTTCCATATTTCATCTGCTCTGTGCTGGGGTTGCTTTATGATTTTGGTTAAGTGTGAAGAAAATCAGTGTGGCAGATGGAAGGAACTCAAGCTGTTCTTTACCAAACGCTAAATTTCTGCCAATATGTATTTTTGTTTCCGTAGCGAAATCCCTGCTGTCGTTTTTCAGCATGTCCAGTAAGCCTTATCACTCGCCAGTTTAAGTAATATCAGATGGAATATTCCCTAAAGGGGACAAAGAGAGGGACTCCTGCATTTGGTTTTCCTGTTAAGGACAACACGGCTCGCAGCGTGCATGAGCTGAAACAAACAGTACTTTAGAAATCACGCCAAGGGCAGGACCACGGCTTGGCTTTTGCATCCCTGGTTAGAGACATGGCTGGAACAGGCTGGCAGCAGCAATGAGTAACATGAGGAGCACTGAACTCGGGGCCAGAGTATCCAGACTCCAACCCTGACTCAGCCGGCTCGTTGCCCCGGCTGACTGACAGCTTCTCACAGCCCGAGTTGCTGCAACACTAAAACCAACAGAAGGCAGCGCTCAGAGGCTTTAAAGACGGGTGAGTGACATAGTGAACGTAAATGTATTTGTGGGTTAAAAATTATCTTAGAAAGGGGATTGATTCTCTTGCTACATGGTTGTAAATACTTTTTGCAGATTTCACCTACCTGTAACGAGTAAATCAGTCAACTCACTGCAACGGCATGGATTTTGACTTCGAAACCGATTTCTGCGTCTGACTTGATGCCAAGTATCCAACTGGAAACTAAAATGCTCTCGATAATCTGAATCACATAACATAAACACATCCATTAGTTTACATGGAACATTGTTACTTTTTTTATTGAATTTTTAAATAGCGTAATAGTGGAGCAGAATGGTCACCCAGATTGAGAAACTCTTTGTAAACTGTACCCTGTAATTTCAGAAACCTAAGAGCTAAGTTACCATACCAAATCTTATGCAGTTTTAAAACATGACAATTTTTATGAAAAATTAAGAATAAACGGTTCTGAGTTCTGACGCAAATAAATAGCTATCATTGTGTCTGTTTGCACTGTATTTAAGCTCTATATGGAAGTAATGAGATAATGATATACGATGTATGAATATGAATACATATATGTGTGTGTATCTACAAATATATTTTGAGGTATATATACAGACATACATGTCTGCATGAGACCAATGACAGATCCCTGAACAATTAAGTCCAAATACAGTGGGACCACAGCACTAGCGCATACTAGAAGCTCCCCAGGTGATTTTAATGTGCAGCCGGGGTTGAGAACCACGCCTCCACATCTAGATCTTAAAGTCCTCAGTATAGCTGGCATTCTGGATGCACTTAAGTTTCACTAGCCCATATGTTTCCATTCAGACTAGAAGGACAATAACAATGGCAATATTAAGAGTCTTCATCTGATGCAACTAACTCACTGAACTTTTCCACTGCCTCCCAGAAAATGAAAACAGACACTACTTACCCTTCCGGTTTCCCATGATGGTGAATGGAGACACAGTGTGCCTGAGGATCTTAACAAAGCAATGGACAGTCTTCCCTCTTTCATCCAATCACTACGCTGCTTCTAGTGTTTCTGAGTGCTGTGCATAAGAAGTGTTCACATGAAGGGGTCTTAAAAAGACAATGACAGGGAAACCTACTTAGAGACAGGGATGTGAGTGCTAAAGCCAGGAAACCAGCATAGGGGATGATGGGGGAAGAATTGGTACACGCTACACAGCATCCCCGGAAATCTAGAGAAGTCTCTTTCTGTTTCTGTAGCCTGGGGGTCAACACAAAAGCCAGGCAGGATGAGGTGGGGTGGCTGAAGCCATAACTGCTCTCCATGGGGTTCCTGTCATGCTCAGGAAGAACAACCACTTCAATTTTAGAGCATCAGTACTGAAAGTCTTTTACTTTATGTTTGCAATTGTATGAGAGCATGTGGACTGGTCCCATCCATAAGTGAAGAACCCACCTGAGATGAGTTTTAGTTAATGCAATGTTTGCCTATGTGTACATCTTCATGGGAAGTGTGATTCGATCCACCAATTAGAAATTAGACAGTCTTCTCCTTACTGGGACTTGAGATATTTGAAACTCAAGAGGAAAAAATAAGTCATAAATATAAACAAAATGTGACATGTCAGCCGGTACAAAGTTCTAAGAGTCCAAGTCATTTGCACTATTAGATGTGTAAGTCACCCTTAGCTTCCTTATGCAACTAATTTGCATATAATTGTTCTGATGTCCTGAAAGATTGGTTTTGGCCAAACCATACTGTGTTTGCAACCACATGGGGATCTTATAAAAATGCAGACTGTGACTCAGTAGGTCTGGCTGGGACCTGAGGTCCTACATTTTTTCCCCACTGCCAGGTGATGCCAACATTGCAGTCCATTGGTGATGTTTTAATGACAAGCCTGTAAGAAAGAAAAGATAAATCAGAATTTATATCACTCCTTTTGAAAAGGAAAGTCTGAGCACATGGGCTCTCTAAAAAAAAAAAATTTTTTTAAGGAATAATATAGATTATGAATGGGAGACTTAAAAAGCAGAGGAAACTCAGCACCTGGCTTTGGAACAGCCTCCGTTTGTTTAATGGTACTCCCTAGTATTTTCAGGTTTCTTTGTTGTCCTAACTACACTTAGTAATTAGTAAATGTTAGAGGCATGCTGAGATTTGCTGCTTGGTCCAATAGTCAATCATTCAAGCTTCTATAAGGAAAAACATGCACTTTAATGCACTTCTATGATTTGTAGTCTCACAAATGTTGTTCTAATCCTATTCCTCACAGTTAGCAAAACAAGAATGCAGTAATTCTCTTATTTCAACACACAGCTCATCATTAATCTTGGGATTCTATTATAAAAGACCATACCCCCATGAAATTAGTCAACATGCTCCATGTTTTTCCTCCCTCCCTTATTCCCTCGTGTCGTTGCTAGATCCCAAACACCAAAATACCAATGTCTACAACAACCTCTGAAATTCTTTGCCTTGACAGAATAATAAAGTTAGGACTTGTAGATTTTTCTTTGACTCATGTCAGAACAGACTAGCTATGCTGGATTTCTTGTCTCCTGCCAATTCTGGCAAGACTGATTTTATGAGAGAAAGGAAATAGGGTGTGTGGCATAGGAAGACGCTGATTCCTGCTCTTTTATTTCTGGGTCTAGTGTGACCTGGTCACTGAAATGTCTCTGAGTCTCGGGTTCCTCATGCAGAAAGTGATAGTGTTAGTAACAAAAACTTGACTTATCATTACTAATATACTGTAGGATATGACCAAACACATACATTTGCTTTAGAAAACTTTTTGAGTGAAATTATTAAATCTTCATGAGACACACATGTGGATCGTTTCTTCTCTTTTCTTGCCCTAAATTAAATGAGTTTTGACAGCTGGGACTCTGAATACATGGGGAAAAGTTTATGGATTTTAGCCTCTGCCATTCAGTTTTATTCTCTGAGTTTAGTTCACAAGATGTAAAGCTTCCTGAGGGCAGGAGCAATGTCTGTTACTTGCTGCTGGGTAACAGTGCCTAGCCTGTAAATGTCAACTAAACGCATAGATCAAAATTGTTTGCTGTGACACATTTACTTCCTTCTAAGGATAAAAGGTGAGAAGCTCTGCTTGGTGATTTGGAATTGGAAGAGTAATTTTAGTTTGAAAGCCACGTTAACCAACGTGTTAACTCAGTGTCCAACCACTATTTCATTTTAATTTTTTCATGAAAGCGAGGATTCAGTGGGAGTTCTCATTTTTTAGCAGTTCTAAATCTTCTAAAATATAAGGGCAATGGAAATTTTAGGCGGCCAGTGTTGTGGTGTTTACTTGGCTATGAACAGTGTCCACTTCTTCTCTCTCTTGGACCCCTCTGTCCTTACCCCACCTGTCCACCTACAGCATGTATGCCATCACTACCTTCCAGACTCTCAAAGCTTACACAGTCCCAGAGAGGGGCCAGGTATGTGGGGTCAGGACTGATGCAGACTCACTTGGACTTCAGGACCACCGGGGAAGGCCAGCTCTTCTGGGGTGGCATGAAAGACAATGGAGGCTTAAAGTCCCAGGCACTAAAATAAATACCTAAAAATAAAACTGTCACTCCAGAACTTGGAAAGATCTAATACGTGGCTGTGAGAAAGAACAGAGTTTCTGGAGAAGAAAACATGCTAATTAAAAGATTTTATTCAACATGGACCATTCTCTGATCTCAGCTTTTCCACAATACCTCTGACCTCAATTATTTCTTTATTCTAAACCTTTGTTTGTGTCTGTTGTTCTTTCCTCCCATTTGTTTGTTAGCTTTACCGAATTTAGAAGATTGCCTTCTACAAACTTTTATCCCCAGAAATCTAAGTAAATCACAAATTAGAGAATAAAAAGGCAGTATTCCTCAGTTGTTTCTGTGACTGATGAAATATCTAGCAACCACGAGCCATGACTGAATGCATAAAGGGTACTCCTCTGACCAGTCTGCGTTATAAAACAAAGGAAGATTTTGAAAGAGGTGAACCCGTGCAAGTACTGAATGGTGTTCTGTCATTCTATATAACCTAATCTTTTTAACCCTATAGTAGACTCGATTCTGATCCTAGGAGGAGTGAGGTATCTTTAGAAACTGCATTTATTCCCCCAGAAAAGAAGTGTTGTATTCCTACCACCACCCCACACAGTGCCTATTCTGGAGAGTTTGATCAGTTTGTAAGGGATCATCGCAAGCCAAGAAGGGCATACATCTTATCAATCTCTTGAAATTAATACTCACCCAGACATTTCAGCCTACCCTTCTTAAAAACTGTTGTGAATTATGAAATCATTTTGAATAGACCACCAAAGGATGGTCAGTTGAATGTGCTAGGTCTGGAACAGACATAGATTTTAGATATAACTAAAGACTTTGAGAGCCTAAAACCAATTTCCTAAATGGTTTTTTGTGAAGGTTTTCTTTTTTTCTTTTTTTTTTTTTTTTAAAGATTTTTATTTATTTATTTGACAGAGAGAAATCACAAGTAAGCAGAGAGGCAGGCAGAGAGAGAGGAGGAAGCAGGCTCCCTGCTGAGCAGAAAGCCCGATGTGGGGCTCGAACCCAGGACCTGGGATCATGACCTGAGCCGAAGGCAGCGGCTTAACCCACTGAGCCACCCAGGCACCCTTTGTGAAGGTTTTCAAACTAAACTCCTTTTCTCAATACTCTGTATCGATTTTACATTTTTTTTTTAAAGGAGAAACAATCAAACCAGCACACATTTCTGTCACTGCCTTGTCAAACACATATGAGTCTGGTTAGATTCCTCTTTGCCGGGGCGCCTGGGTGGCTCAGTGGGTTAAGCCGCTGCCTTCAGCTCAGGTCATGATCCCAGGTCCTGGGTTCGAGCCCCACGTCGGGCTTTCTGCTCAGCAGGGAGCCTGCTTCCTCCTCTCTCTCTGCCTGCCTCTCTGCCTACTTGTGATTTCTCTCTGTCAAATGAATAAATAAAATCTTTAAAAAAAAAAAAAAAAGATTCCTCTTTGCCTTGATAAAGTCTCATTTTCTCCTTTTGTTAAGTTCCCATAAGAAATAATCTAAACAAAGACGAGTTGGGAATTTTGGTAAGTGGTAAATTTGACTAGAGGTCTGGGCCTCTGGGGATGATATAACCAGAGTGCCTAAGCAATTATGGAACAGTAATCAGCATGCAGAAAATTGAGAGCAACCTGTGAACACTGTACTTGGACTGATGGACAAAACAGAGGGGATCTTTCAAGAGAGCAGACTCTTCTAAAACTGCCAATTAAATCACAAAATACAACATCATCTCAAAATAGATTGAGACTCAACTTAATGGATCATTTATGCATTGATATTCTTGATTAAAATAAAAAGCATATCAGTGATTTTAAAATACAAAAGGAATTAAAATGTTTAAGGAAAGAAGCTGACCTTTGCTGCAATATTAATGAGCGCTTCTCACCTGAGAATGAGATCAAGTCACCAGGAACAGGAATTCAGATGCAACCCTTACTGCTCAAGGCAGTTGAGAATTGATAAAATTTCTTCCCTTGATAAAGCTCTTGTGGACATACTGCTGTTATTATTTATTCCAGTTTACATGAGAGGATTGATTAAATGATAAAGGAATCAAAATAGCCACAAGGAGGTTGGAGTTTCTAAATAGTTTGAGTGATATTCTTATTCTCTCAACCAACAACTTATTTCGAGACCATCACAGAAGACATTTGATATGTATAAGATCACTTGAAATTTTGTCTTTATATTTGTGTGTGCATGCATGTATGTGTGTAACTTCGGGTAGAATTATTAGCATACAATTTGCACTCTAATCTTTTTTTTCTCCCTTTTCCGTGCCCTAATTTTTAAAATGAGTGTAAGTGTGTCCTAGCTGTGACTGAAAAATCTAAGCAAATAATAAAACTAACTGAACTTCAACTTCTAGAGAAATTTTCTAGAAGGATAATGAACTGCTCAAAGCTTCTTGAAATCTCTTTAAATCTAATCATTCACAACTAATTTTTCATCAAAGATTTTTTTTGTCTAGAGCATGAGTTTTAGGGCCAAACTATTTCCATGCTAAAACTGATTCCACTGACCACTAGTATGGCCTTATGTGACTTTATTGTGCTCCAGTTAACCTATCTGTAAAATGAAAATAATGATGATACCTTTTGGAAGACAATTACCAATTACTCTCATTTTTCTGTTTGTATTTGAGCAGAGACACTGACTATCTTTGT
The DNA here is from genome assembly GCF_902655055.1 of Lutra lutra. Taxonomy (NCBI): domain Eukaryota; kingdom Metazoa; phylum Chordata; class Mammalia; order Carnivora; family Mustelidae; genus Lutra; species Lutra lutra. The sequence continues at coordinate 119,327,745 of NC_062279.1, read as the reverse complement.
TACAGGTTATATATTTAAGAATGCTTATACAGCTAAGAGCCTGAGAAAAAAGAGATAATGTCTTCCTCCCAAACAATAATGCTTACTGGCCATTATAAAAGTTTTGGGTTCCCTACACTCCAAGTTCTGTCCTATAATTCAAACCATTGCATAGCTCTTTTCATTTTGCTCTATAGGAAATGAGGCTGGGTGAACTGACCCAAGAAAATGTAGGCACTTTGGCAATTACTATTACCACGAATAATAAAATTGTCCTTTGTTTCTGAACCAGGGGTCCCATGACTGCTGCTAACATCTGTAAAACTGTGGTAAGCCAATTTGTTAGCCTGTGAGTATGGTAAAATCTCAAACTTTTCACAAATCTTGCAGATCCTACCTTATAATGTTATTTTGAGGGTTAAGTGAAATAATATATGTAAAGTGCTTACAACCTTATCTGCCATATTTAAAAAACACAACTTACATTAGCTAGGATTGTGTTGCTACTAATTGGCCATCAACTGTTTCAAAGTATAAAGACCTCGGGATATTGATGAATTCTAATTCCACTGGTGCTGACTGATGAAAAATACAGATTAAAGAATCACTAAGGTATCTTGTGATAGTATGCATTTCTTTTGAATTGCCTAACAAAAAAGTGGTTTGTAGAATTGGGAATTTTATGTTATGTTGGACAGTTGCTTTAAATATACAAATAATTTATTCCAAATCAAATTATATAAATGATTACTAGAGAGGGTTATGCTCTCCATACCATTTTTTCCTGCTGAAACTGATAGTCAGCATCATGCTGATGTCTCTGTTTCAATCAAAGCTGAAGATAAATTCATTTCAGTGTCCCATGAAAATGTGTTTCAGTTGCCTGTCTTATTAAAATGCTATAAAGGAAGGAAGGATGATTAGTGCTTATCCCTTTAACTTATTAGTAGAGATGTTATGCAACTACATTCAAAGGTACCTTTGTTGAGATATTATTTAAGTAATTTCATGATTAATTAATGAGATGAATGATCTCATGATTCCTGTTTAACCTCAACTTTCTTCTGTTAGAGTAAGTAACTTTCTTCTGTTTCTTAAGTTTCTGTGAAATTAATTTGAATGATCCTAACAAATTGATTGATCACAATGAGCTTCTGTTACATTCTAGAACTTTAGGCGAAATGGAAACATGTCTAGACATGGCCTATGCATACACAGTCTCATTAATTATAAAAATAATTCAATTGATCACATAACTCTTAATTTTTGAAAATTCAAGGCGCTGCAAGCTGAAGGTATTGAGAGATATGTGGATATTTTTAGGAGCTTTTCTAGGGTTAATTATCTCCAAGGGAATGTAAAAACTATGGAATTGCTTCTTCTATATACACTTCCTTTGGTCTTGCATTTTAAGGCTACCTTAAAATTCATTTGAATTTCAATCATAGAAGTCATGGAAATAAGAATCATCCACCCATATGTAGCCTAAGTCAATATAAAAGAATTTATTCAGATAGGAATTACACTCAAATAGTAGTTTTAAAATTATTTTTTATTAAAAATTTTAATTGTTTATTTGTCAGAGAGAAGAGAGCACAAGAAGGGGGAAATGCAGGCAGAGAGAGAATCAGGGTCCCTGCTGATCAGAGAACCCATTGTGGAACTCAGTACCAAGACCCTGGGATTTTCACCCAAGCCAAAGGCAGACACCTAACTGACTGAGCTGCCCAGGAGTCCCATAGTTTTCAAATTATTTTTAAAATGTGAAGATATATTTTTTTAATGCCATGCTATGGAATATCCAAATGGATCTGCCTGTCTGATAGAGTATCCCGTTTGTTACCCCCGAGATCCCTAAGCATTTCAAACACCAGAATAAGCCTCTTCTTCAGATCATTCTTTCTAATTCTCCCCAGGAATGAATAGAGGTGTCATACCCATTCTACATGAACAGCCCAATTGAAGGGTAACTGACTTGTCATGTATTTAAGCACATATTTTGAATTCTAATTTGTTTGAATTCAAAAGTGCTATCTTTTCATTTTTATGATTACCGATCATTATTTGTGGTTTCCATTTCACCATGTTACTCCCACATAGTGTTGCCAAGTAAAACATGGGATGACCAGTTATGAATTTCAGATAAATAGAGAAGAGTTTTTTCATATTGTTTTGTAATGTTGAATAGGACATATTTGTCTCAAAGAATTAGTTCTTTTCCTGAAATTCAAATTTAACTGGTGATTTTATATTTTTATTTGCTAAATCTAGAAACCCTCCATGAGAAGATTTGAGGAAAAGTGACATTTTATCCATACCAATATATTTGAGTAAGTAACAGATTTAAAGAAGATATTTCAAGAGCAGAAAAAAGCAAAGTTATCTACATTTCTGAAGTCTTATTACAGATGTGAATATGCGTTTTCTAAATGTGAAGACAGAATTTTAAAAAGTATTGAACTCTCTTTTTCTCAGGAGTCCATGTCAACCCAAGTGTGGACAATCTTCCTTTCTTATTAGTTAGTAGGATTGTCAAGCTCATTGAATAGTTCTAGAGACACAGAGCAGAGTCCCACGGTGTGAGGAAGCAGAACATTAGCTGGATGTTCAAAAAATAATAATCTAATCTACTCCTTTGTGAATGAGAAAACAATGCCACTATTTTATTATCAGCTTTACTTGAGATTTCTCCTTATATCGCTTTTTTAAAAAGGCATATTGATATTTCATTGTAGTTAAGAAAATAATTTTTAGTCAAGTAGGATAGGAACTTAAATCCTTTCTTCAATATTTATAAACTATGTGAATCTGGGCAACTAATTTACCTGCAACTCACATTGCTGGTTGGAAAATAGAGCAAATGATGCTTACTTCTTAAGGTAGTTGTGATAATTATTTGGAATGTATTTAAAAGCACCTGGTATAGTTAATACCTAGAATACAATAAATGACCAAATAAATGAATAAGTATTGTTTCAGGTCCTGCCTAGTCAGATACCACATTTTCCAATATTATTAAGGATTTATTTATTTTTTGTAACTACTCATTTTTGTCAGAAATGCACCAAAATAGAATTTTAACCATTTCTGTTTTGAATCTTAATCAAGAATTCTGAAGTAATATTTCTGGATAAGAGTGAGATATTAACCAACCACTATCACAGACATTAGCCAATCAAAATAGCTACAGAGACAATTAGATCACATGGCCAAATGGTACAGGTGTGCTCCCTGGCTAAATAAAAGCCATATTCCTATAACAGAAAAGGCAAAATATCAGAGGCTTTACCTCCCATAAAAAATGATAAGGCCCTAACATAAAAAAGAAATGCATTTCTTGACAGTAGTAAGAGTTGAGGTGTCATTTTAATCCTTAATCTAAAAAGTCTGTATTAATAGGGGCATAATGCTTAATGGCCCATCAATTTAAACAAATAGAAGTAATAGCAGCAATAATGATAACTCTCTTTATTAAGATTCCACTGGGTGACATGCACTCTGCTGCACACTTTACATCCACTTAATAATTTAATTGCATCAGAACCTTGACTTTGGGTTTATCTCCACTTTATAGATAAGACCAAGATTCTCATGTAACTTTCTCAGGTTATATACAGCTGATGGTGGAAGATGCTGATTTTTTAAGCCACATCTCCTTATCTCCAAAACCCATGTTCTATACATTTGCTGTGCTGCCTTCTGGTACAATCTAATAAAGTAACTATACAAGATCACATTTTGATCAAAATTATATAAACAATAAAAAAGAGTCTTATTCTATTTGATTACCACCACCAGAATGATGGAAAAGTAACAACTCAAAGGAATTTCATTTAATGGATATTGCCAACCCAACGATTCAAACTCCAGAGAAAAGTCTGGGGGTGGAAGGAGCAGAAAAATTGCAATGGTTTCAATTCTTTCCCCAAACATGGTAAAAATGAGCATGTTTCCACTTCACTAGATATAAAGCAAAGACAGTATTGTAAACTAAGCAAACCTTACACAGGGATAGTCCCTCCATCAGTAGCCATCCTGACGCTAGGGTGTATTTTCTTTGACACCAAAGCTCTTCAAGGACTGCATAATATTTTTGGATACTATTTTATCCTTATTCAAAAGTATGTATGTTTTGTTTTGGATACTATTTTTATCCATACTTAAAAGTGTGTACACAGACACTACTTCAATTAGTTGAATCCATGTATGGACTAGAATGTGTTCCTTTCTCCAAGGTGACTCCAAGGTGACTCAGGTTTGAAAGAAATCCTAAGATCATCCTGACTAAATCTCTATTGCCCTCTAGGACTGTACAGTAACCAAGTCGCCCCTGGCAGTTATGCAAGAGAACTAAGTACACCCAGGAGAACATGGAGATCCCATGTGTGGTTTAGCCTCCGATCAGAGGATCTGTAGAGGCACAAATACAATCATGCAGGTAGAACTGGAGGAACTTCCCACCCTTTAGTTGGCTTCTACTAGAGAAGCTCCATAACTGGTTTTGATGTGATGACACATGCTTTACAAAGAAAATTTTATAGCTAAAATTATTTTAAAAGCCACAAAATATATAAAGAGATACAGAAAAGAAAGACATGGCAGAGACTGCTAGTCTCTACTAAAAATCCACTTACGCTCCATTTTATTTAACACAATTTACTTATTGTTAGCAGCAGCCAAGTACTTACCTATAAAATACCTCCCTTTCAGCCTCTCTTCCTCCTCCTCTCTGCCACCAACGCAAACATGGTTGCTGGATCTGCTGGATCCAGCTTTTAACTTACAAGACAATTTGAGAATGGAAGCCAAGTTCTATACATGGCAAGGCAAAAAAATAGAGGGAGGCTGGGACAATAATGAAAGAACACACCGATTATAATTGCCTGGATTTTCTCTCTGGGTTGTTTCTCACATGAGAAAAAAGGAAAAGCCTAAATACATAAGCCGGTGTTTTAAGCTCTTGTTTTTGTAGCCAGATATAATTCCTAAATAATACAAAAGGTCATACTTATTCTTTCTCACTTATTTGTTTGTTTACTTGTTTATTTATTTATATTTTATTTTGGGGATGTGTGTGTATTAGTAAAGCCAACCTTAAGGGGAAAGAATAAATTGCAATACTGTTAATATGGGCTGAAAAGCAAAGGAGCTGAACTGTAGCTGGTAGAATTTAGTAAACATCTGAAAAGTTAAATATATACAAATTTGCAAGTTATAAGATCCCAAAGTTTTCAAAGAATTGAAAAAAATTACAGGACCTCTAGTCAGAATAGCATACTTTTTAATATATAAATTAAGAGTGTTGTTTTAGCTTTTGCTTTTGCCAAATTTGACATCCTGTGAAAGTTCTCCTATACCTCTCAATGTCTCCCTCCCACTCTCAAGAGCTATTAGTCAAAAAGGAGTTGGTTAGGAAGAATTTGGGATGAGGAACAAAGGTTTTCAAATTACTAAACACTTTTCATTTCAAATTCTCAAAATGCTTCATAAAAGCATTACATAAAATTATCTACAAGATTCTTATAAAATAACAAGTAATAGTACTTCATAGACATAAGTAACATCAAAAGAATTAGGCAAATTAAAAAATTAACAAAGCAATCAGTGGTAATAAAAAGTAAGAAGTAATAAAATGTAACAATGGCCATTACTTTATGATTATTGGCCCTTCATGTTTTACTAGACACCATTTAGAAATTGACTTATAGGTCAAACCCTACATGAGTGTATATGCCTATGAATATATCTACAATCGGATGGTTTTTGATTCACTAAAATCAGTGCACTTGGACTTTAGAAACATGAACAACACGATAATTGAGATGAGTTAAAAGTGAGCAAGAAAAAATTGTTTCAAAAAATAGCTGAGGCAAGTACAGATACAAGGGAGACATTCTTCATAGATGATGTATCTTTAAATCATTATCTTTAAAAGATTTTCTTCAGTTCAAGGAAATTATTGTTTTTGATTAACCATATCACTAGTCAAATCAGCAGAATCGACAAGGACAATTTGTGGATGGCAGATATTGCAAATAGATTACCCTCAAATTCAACATATGCTAGGGAGAATTTTCACATTTCATTGTGGAAAAAAGATTGGCCTAACACAACTCTTTTTGTAATTATTTTGATATCAGTGATAAGAACAGCACTTTGAAGACAAGGAGAGTATGACTAATCATTGATTCCAGACTAAATCTGCTTAAGTGTTGTTAACACTATGTTTTCATGAAATGCTTTTGGTGATTTTCCTAAAAACAGTGGGTCTCAAAGCATAATCTGACAGCATCCAAAAGTCTACAAAGGCAGACTAAATGTACTAACAATAGGATTCTATATGACCATTTGAAAAAAAAAAATGGATAAAAATTTGTTTCATTTTTTATAAATGTGTCATAAATCTTTCCCTATTTCCACTTATCTGTTGTAAGTGTTATCACACTATAAATAAACTAAAACATGAGTCAATAATTATTACTTAATAAGCTGGAAATGTTATTAAATATTTATAGAATATTATTTCTAAGATGTGAAAGAATGCATCTTTAAAAACATAGTCAACTTTTCATTAATTTGCATAATAGAATTTAACACTGTGATGTTTTATGGTATGATTTAAAGGACAGTATGACTCCTATGTAGTTTACTGCCAGGCTTCTTTCAGAAGTTTGTCCTAAAACAATGTTACTATAAGGTATCTCTGAAGATGGTCACTTAGAAGTTAAATTTGTCCACTCCTGTCGATTTTCTCTTTTTAACTTCTTTTTAGCATTAATTGCTTAGAGTGATTAATTCCTAACTTTTTCCTGAAGAATCATGAATAAACAGGTCCAGATGAGATTAGAATATTGCTTAGACCATCTTGATAGACCCTTCTCAAAGTCTGTCACCAGAGATCCATTCGTATCATCACCAGCTGCCACCCAGAATACTTACAATAGCCTCTTATTGGTCTCCCTAGTTCCATGTTTGTTTCCCAACAATCTCTACCAATCATCATTCACCTACTCTAGTCAGAATATTTTTCAAAGCACAAATCTGATCAAATCACCCACAGGTGAGTGCGCATACATGCACACACATTTTGTTTATACCACCTCAATGAATACCTCTTGTATAAAAATCTAAATTCCCAGCAAAGCCTGCATTGTCTCTCCTCTATCACAATGCAGGAGCTACTCTGATTCCCTCACTGGACACTAGTCATATTTACCTTCTTTCTACTTCTTGAAGAATCCAGTCCCTTCTTGCTACAGTGCCTATGAATATGCTAATCACTCTGCCTGAAATACTCTCTCCCTACTTTAACTCAATATCATCAGTTCTGAAATCTTTGCTGAATGGTCACTTGCTGAAGAAAGTCATCCCTGATTTATTTGTCTATGTCAAACCTCCTTATATGATCTTATGTCTTCCAATAGTACTTATTCAAATAATTTATTGATGTAATATTTGATTAGTAACATTTTTGTATCCTCAGGGCTGTAAGTTCCATGAGATGAGTAACGGCATCAGCTTTTGTTCATCCTTGCCTCCCTAGTACTTTGCCCGTAGTAGCTCCTCAGTAAGCGGTTACAGAATGAATCATAATTACAAGCACTAAAAATTAGACTCACTTTACATAGATAATAAAACCTTTTCTGTATTCTTTTAACAACACAAATAACAAATAGAAACACAAATAATAATTGTTTTCTTAATTACTTCCTGATGATCTTACTTTGACTTTATGAGTTTGTTTTTTTTAAATATTTTATTTATTTATTTGACAGGCAGATCACAAGTAGGCAGAGAGGCAGGCAGAGAGAGAGGAAAGGAAGCAGACTCCCTGCTGGGCAGAGAGCCCAATGTGGGGCTGGATCCCAGGACCCTGGGATCATGACCTGAGCCGAGGGCAGAGGCTTTAACCCACTGAGCCACCCAGGTGCCCCCTTACTTTGACTTTAAATGAAATATTACTCATCCCCATGTTCAATCCAGCATGGATCGTAAACATCTATTAAACACTGAAGCATTATTAGTTCTTATTGGTCGAGATCATCCTAATAATGCATTATAGGAATAAAAGCATAATTGAACGATTAGGTACCCTGGGAATAAGAATATTTTCAATGTTTTAATATCCGGTTTTGTTTGTTAGAACATAATAGTAAGAAAGACTCACCATCCTCTCCTAAAGAGGCATATCCCTAGGGTCTCTATCCTTTCTTATCTTTATTTCCATTATAGTCTTTTTCCTGTGATCCCTACATTTGTCTTCAGCTTTTCCCTGATTTGGGGAGTTGAAATATCACTGCATTTATTTCAGTTATTTCTTGAACCAAAAGGTAAATGCTTAAGACTGATCATTTTTTTCTGCCCATTCCCTGATCCCCACATGGTTTCTCTTTCTGTTGTTCTCACTCTTGTTTTCTAAATAGGCTTCATCCTGACTCTGATATCATTTTTGACCCTGGTATTCTTTTGCAGAATGTTTTTCTTCTTTTGCAAAATTTCCAAATGGCTAAAGTGTTATTATTACTGTTATTATGAAAACATTGTGTCAATTCCTAATTTTACTGCATTAATTTATTAGAGAATACAGCCTATGTTATTTCTAATATGAAAATTTGTGGATTTTTTATGCTATAATAGATGAAAGAATTAAAAAGTTTAACTATTCTATGGTAGTTGGAAAGATGGTGTATACTTTGCTGAGAATCTGTCACATCACCCTTCAATATCATTTAAGTTCTCTATATTTATTTATTTAATATGTTTAGGTGATAATTGATTGATGCAGGTTGATACCTTATATTCTTAACCTATTCTTGGCAACTGGCCTTATGTTCAAATCTGTTTTATTAAAAAAATTAAAGGTTTTATTTTACAGATTGCAATATATGCTATTTAGTAGTTAACACTTTTTTAAAAGATTTTATTGATTTATTTGATACAGAGAGAGAGAGAGAGGAGAGAGCACAGGCAGGGGGAGCAGCAGAGAGAGAAGTAGGCTCCTCTCTGAACAGGGAGCCAAATATGGGGCTCAATCCCAGGACCCTAAGAATATGACCTGAGCCCAAGTGGACGCTTAACCAACTGAGCCACACAGGTGCCCCAATAGTTAACATTTTTACTCTATGTTATTTTGAACAGAATGCTTTAGCAGAATAAAATTCCTCTGTCTCAGGTATATCTCTTTTCCTTTAGTTCTGCTTTATATAATATTAAAATTATCATTTTGATTTGTTTTTGTTTGCATTTATTTCCTACTGTTCAACAGTTTATACACAGTCTTTCTGCATCATTTTAACTACATCTACTGCAAAGTGTGTATTTGAGGGTGGGTAGGCAAAGTCATTTCTGATGTTTTCTTTACTCATTGATTCTCACGAAAGAGGAATGCTATAGGAATGGTTAATGCGTAGTGACGTGTGGGTCAGCCCTATCATCTTTCCTCTTTAGTATATGCCCATCTGCACAGAGCATGTGCTCTGTCCTGCTTTCAGCCGTATGGTAAGTTGGGTAGAAGAGGCCATGTCCTCCCTAAGGCCTGTGATCATCCAGCGCTGCCTGCTGGTCAGATCTTTCTAGTCCAGGACTCAGTGGTTAGAGACTATGTTGCTGCGTACCTAGGCCACATTCTTCAGCTGTCTAGCTGATTTTGTTTATCTAACTAATGAGTCTCACTTGAGTCAGTTCACCAATCGGGGGAGCACCAGTCAAGGAGCTGACAAGGAGTGGGATCTGCCTTGCAAGTTGCACTTGCAGATGGAAGCTGAACGTGTGGCTTTTTAATGCTGTCAGTTTGTGATGGTCTTTATGTTCATGTGAATGATTTTTATGATTGTGTAGTTAGATTTTAACTAATGTGGTCTTGGCAGGTAATGTTAGGAGTTAACATACATCTGTGGGTCATGCCAAAGACCACAAAACACCGTCATGCTATGCCAGATCTTAGGTGCTTGTTAAATTATAGAAGTATAGCTTGGCCTGGTATTTTAGGCCGGGCTGATGCATGGAACAAATTGCTATAATAAATCCATTTATTTCCACTCAAGACTCTCCTTGAACCAAGCAGAGTTTTAATAAGAATTTTTGATGCTTTTGATTTTGCTATAGCTAGTTCCATAAAGTTCCATGGGCACCATATAGCACTAATGAACACTCATGTTTTTAGGGCCAGCCTTAGTAGAGCAGAAGTGGCTGGCTGTCCTCCACAATATTTGTGTCTTGCCATTTCTAAAGTGAAATTTTGGCTAAGCATGTTGTCACCCATGTAAGAATACTCTTTTCCACATTGCCTTGAAGCTCTCCGTGTCCATGTGATAGTTCTGGCCAATAGAATGGGAGCAAGAAATTGCAGAATAAATTTACAGATCAGTCCCTTTAACAGAAAACAGATACATACCTTTAATATACCTAAAAATCAATAGGAAACAAGAAAAACTAATTAAAAATTGGGCAAAAAACTTACACAGACACTTCACAAAAGAAGATATCCAAGTGTCCATTAAACATATGAACATATTTTCAATCTCAGAATTCATGAGAGAAATGAAAACTAAAACCACAGAGAAATACCACTATATAACAAAAATGGCTAAAATTAAAAAGATTTTCAATACCAAGTACTGACAACAATAGGGAATATCTGTAACTTTCATACACTGCTGTCGTGAGTGCAAAATGGAAAACTTTATGGTATTTTCTAATAAAGGAAACCATATACTACCCAGTACCACCAAATGTCCACTCCTAGATATATATGAAAGAGAAATGAAAGCATAAACTCACAAACAAAAAACAAATGCCTGATAAAAGAATTCTCATAGACACAATTGTTTATGATAATAGCTCAAAGCTACAAACAACTCACATGCTCAGAAGCAGCTGGATAAAGAAATGTATGCACATTAGTATCACGCACGATGCAGCAGTGAAAGTGGACAGAGGGGACCTATGAGTAACAATGATAAATCTTAGAAACACTGATCTTAAATAGGACCACACAAAATAATTCATAGAATATATATCATTTATATACGGTTCAAACCCAAGCCATATTGTTAATGGAAGTCTACATGGTTAACTATAAAGAAAACACAATAATTATCTTAATTATCTTAAAGTCAAGGTAAGGACTACCTATTTTCCATAGGAAAGGAAAACAGGGATATAAGTTGTAAAAAACCCATGCAGGGATTCTGGCCTGGAGGCAACATTCCAGTTCTTCTTTTTTTTTTTTTTTTTAAAGATTTTATTTATTTATTTGACAGACAGAGATTACAAGTAGGCAGAGAGGCAGGCAGAGAGAGAGAGAGAGGAGGAAGCATGCTCCCCACTGAGCAGAGAGCCTGATGTGGGGCTCGATCCCAGGTCTCTGGGATCATGACCTGAGCCGAAGGCAGAAGCTTTAACCCACGGAGCCACCCAGACGCCCCAACATTCCAGTTCTTGATCTAAATTGTGGTTACATGGGTGTTCATTAGGTAATGTTTTTAAATTCTGTGTATATTTTATGCACATTTTAATATTTATGCTACATATCACAATTACTCAATGTTAAACATGAGTTTGGGCTGTGAAATTAAACAAAATTGGGCAAGTGCTTTAGTCTCTTGAAATCTGGGTGTTTTATTCTACAAAATGGTGATGAATATGGTCATTTACTAGCATGTTTTAATGATTGATAAGATGACATATTCAGGTCTGCGTGATTTTATCCTTCTTACAAGATAGTAAGTTAGTCTATTACTATTTCGAAGATGCCATGCTGACAGAAGGCCTGAGATTCCTGGGTCAGAAATAGCAGACTTCATTACTTATGGCACAGCAAGTAGCATGAGCATCAACATGACTGTGTGAGATATCCTTACCCAGAAGTCCATTAGGAGTGACGTGCTACAGCCCAGATGTTGCTGTGTCCACAGAGGTTTGCTTCTTAGCTGAGAAGCATCAATCTTGGGAAATCCACTGATTTGATAGGATGTAATAAGAAAGCTTGCTCTTTGTCCCAGAGGGAAACATCTCCTCTTTCAAAGTCACTTGCTCCTAACAGAGCTCTGAAAAATCACACAGGTAAAGAGTGATCAGGCCTTTGCAGTCTTGTCACACCCCACAAGATGTGTAGGAATGCGAGAGACATATGGTGGACTCTTTCCAAACTTGCCTAGTCCCCAGGCAACAGAGTCAACACCTTAGGATAATGAGATGATAATGAGAAAAACACATATAATACCTCAATTCTAAATTTAAAAATACATAAAAATGGTGTTGGAGCAACCGGATATCCATACAGAGGGAAAAAAATTGAACTTTGACTCCTGCTTTCTACGATATGAAAAAAAAATCAAGATAGATCAGAGATATAAATATAGAAGCTAAAACTATAATGTTCCTAGAAGAAAACAAACAAACAAAATCTTCATGACCTTGGTGTAGGCAAATATTTTTAACACTTTAACACAATGTAGAAAACTTTAATCATAAAACTTAGAAATAAAATAACTTTTTATCAAAATTGTAAACTTTTGCTCATCAAAGTTTCCAGTAAGCAAGGAAAGGCAAGACATACATTAAGAAAATAGTATTGCAGTACATATATCTGACAAAGGACTCATATCCAGAATATACAAAGAACTTCTAAAAATCAATAGCGTGACCCAGAAGTTACTATGTGATCAGCTTGAGATGTGGTAGATAGATCTTGTCTTGAGATGTGGTAGACAGAATTTTAATATGATCCCAACATCCCCATTCCCTGGTGAATATGCCCTATATTTAATCATTGGGACTGGGAATATGGTAGACTTCAGTCTCTTACTAGGTTATATTATCTAGAATAAATGACTTTAAGAAAGGGAGGCTCTCCTGGGTGGACCAGACCTCATAATGGAGCCCTTCAAAATGGCAGAGATTTCCCTGGATACAGAGATTTGAAGCATGAAAGGAATTTAGAGGGAGAGAGATTTTCCATTACTGGCTTTGAAGGTAGACTGTGCTGCACGGCAAGGATTGTGGCCACTGCTTAGTTGCTAAGAAATAGCTAGCAAAGACAATTCTGGAAACTCAGGGATTGAAGTTCCTTCTACTCACCTGGATGAATTTGCAGGAAGACCCAGAGATTCAGATGAGAATGCAGCCAGTAAAATCTTTCTTTCCACTCTGTGAGAGCCTTGGGAGAGAACCCAACTCTATAGTAAGTACCCAGACCTCTGATCTACAGAATTGTGAGCTAAGAAATTTGTGTTAGCTGTATAAACTGCTACATTTTTGGTAATCTAGCAATATAATAATGCAGCAATAGAAAACTAATACCACAAATATATACATATGTAAAATTGTATCGAGATGGACACTTAAGATTTAGAATGACACGTCATTCTACTATAAATAAATCATATCTCAAAAATATTATAAAGTAAAAAGGAAGAAGTTCTAAAACAAGTTTGGGAATGTTGATAACACAGTCAAAGAATGTAACTATGAGGAAAGAATAGGGACTTATGTATAAATTGGTCAAACTGAGTGTCTACAGAAGAAACGAATCCTTCCGGTTACCTGCACTGGCTCTTCCCTAGCTGACCCAGTCAGTGTCAACTTTAAACTATATAATGGGCAGTGCCATAGCCAGCTTGCCTGAGCCACACATTTGCCTCTTTGCTTGGCAGGAAATCCCAGAAATGAAGAGTCAGGGCTGGGAAAATGTGGATGCTCCTTCATTTGATGATTATTCTTTGGTTCAGGAGTACAACAAATTCAGGCAGCCTGCTTCTGGGCTGTTTTCCTTTCCCTTGCCGTCACCACAGAGGCCTGGGCCCACCGCAGAGCAGAGCGTAAAACAGGGAGTCCACATTATTAGTACATAAAAGGCACCCAACAGGCAAAGTTTCCTCCCTCTCATTCTTTCTCCAGCCTTCCACTTCTGTGACATATGACATAGCCACTTTCTCCCACAGCACGCTTTCCTCAGACAACTGAACTCTTCCAAAAGCATGCTTTTATTCGCAACATTTCGTGACAGTTTGCTTTTTTTTTTAAGATTTTATTTATTTATTTGACAGAGAGAGATCACAAGTAGACAGAGAGGCAGGCAGAGAGAGAGAGAGAGAGAGAGAGAGGGAAGCAGGCTCCCTGCTGAGTAGAGAGCCCGATGCGGGACTCGATCCCAGGACCCCAAGATCATGACCTGAGCCGAAGGCAGTGGCTTAACCCACTGAGCCACCCAGGCACCCCGACAGTTTGCTATTTTTTGCCCCCAGGAACAACACGTGGAAATGCATGGATTTGTTTACGACACATGATGACACCCTAAACGTTTTGGAGTGTCAGCTAACAATTTAGTGAAGGTTTCAGTGAGCTCACTTTGACGGGTGAGCTTCTCCAGGTTAAGGTTGGGAATCTCATGAACCCCCTATGGCCTTGATCACTTTCCTTTGAAAGACTGGCTTGTTGTAGCTCAAGCAGTTCTTTAAAGGGGTCTAAATCTCTTACAGCTGCAAAACACTCTCATCATCCACTAGGTCTGCAGGGCTCCCCAGGGAATGGGGGGGCTATGGACAGCCAGCTGTAAGAACAAGCATAAATCTCTTTAGAGACTTACATGCTGTCATATTTTGCTAGGGCTTAGAAAGACTGAACGATTTTAATCATTTATCTCCATTTATCAAAATGCTCCAGCCCCATAAACCCCAAACCATTTTCAGCTGTGAGCTGCCTTAAATAATGGAAACTTACCATGGAGTATGTTGATAAGTGTGTGTTTGAATTAAAGATCTCTTTGGTCATGGGAAACATTTTATTAATTGATGGCTATTAAAACAAACAAATAATCAAAAGCTACTTTATGGCTGATGTTTTAGGGTATACATGAATTTATTATGCCCCCAGACACACACATATAAAATCTCATGAACTGTTTGACCAAGAAGTCACCAGCATTTCTACTTTGTAAACATTATTTTTAGCTATTTATAAAAGTGTGAAAATCTGGGGCACCTGGGTGGCTCAGTGGGTTAAAGCCTCTGCCTTTGGCTCAGGTCATGATCTCAGGGTCCTGGGATTGAGCCCTACATTGGGCTCTCTGCTTAGCAGGGAGCCTGCTTCCCTTCCTCTCTCTCTGCCTGCCTCTCTGCCTACTTGTGATCTCTGTCAAATGAATAAATAAAATCTTTAAAAAAAAAAAGTGTGAAAACTGAACCATGGAAGCATAGAGGTATTCCATGATGACTTCTTCCTTTTTTATACCACGACTAAATATAGAAGGAACAACATAGTACTAAAACTTCAAGTTAATATTTAAGATATAGGTAAATGATGTTCTATTATATTTCTTAATCATCATAAGAGCTAATGAAAATAGATATTTAATTTAAAAATTGGACCTTAAAGATAAGTATGTCATTCAGAAGTAGTTGGGGGTAATTTTGGGCATATTGTCTCTTTATTTTCTGCTATACTTAATGCAACAAGATTTCTAAACAGTAAAAGAGTGCTTATTATTCAGAGACAGAGTAGAAGGAGGAGCAAGGGTTTGCTTCTTTCTGTGTAATCCCCAGTTTGAACTTGGGAGAAAGGTGCTTGTTGAAAAGACTGCTTTGCTTCCTATACCACAGTCCCAGGCTGGGGGAGATAGAGAGACACCCCATCAACCAGACCCAACATACCTCCTCCTTCCTTTCAATGAGGCTGAATCAGAGATAAAGAGATTGCTGTTAGTATAACTCATTTTGTGAAAAAACTCATTGATCTCACTAGGCAGAACCATTCATGGAGTTGTTTCACTTAAGTATAAAAATGGTGCTCTGAGCTCTGGTGAGTATCATGCATAGCTTTAAATAAGGATTGCTCTTGTTAAAAGTAGCAAAGAGGTAAAACTTGATGGGAACAGTGGGTATATTATATTGTGTTCTATGAGCAAATTCAAACATTTTATGTATTCAGAAGTGGATGTAAGATAGAAAAGGACAGAATAGGAACAACTTTATTTTTAAATTTTTTATGGAAGTAAAAAAGGTAAAAAATAGAAAATGACTCCTCGAAAGCATAGACATTCATGGCTGATGAAGAATAGATGTACTGGATGAAAGAGACATCGAGAGATAAGAAGAGTTAGGAACAGATGTGCTTGATGGAAAGATGCAGCCCTTGCTTTACTAATCCCTGTGATAAAGTAGATTAATAGGGTGCTTGTGGCTAGGTCACAGGAAGGCCATCCGATGACCAGAAAGTTGTCTGTGAGTGCTTTCATTGTCAAGTTACCCCAAAGCGCCAAATAAGGTTGGGGTTCTATTGGAAAAGTTTGACGTAGTTCATAGAACTCAGATTGAGTTCTTTTCAAAGCATCTTGAAATAAAACCAGAGTTAGATTTTTTTAAAGAGGTAAATATTTGGAATCAAACAAGGACCGCATTATTACTACATTTTCTGATACTGCACTTAAACAGGACATGTTTTCCAATGCAATTACAAAATTTTGGCAAAATTGGCTAACATGGGTATTTAAATACCTGAATATATAGTTCTATTTTGTCCAGAAAAAAAAAAAAGAAGCCCTTGGGGTGCCTGGGTGGCTCAGGTAGTTAAGCAACTGCCTTTGGCTCAGGTCATGATCCCAGGGTCCTGGGATTGAGCCCTGTGTCAGGCTCCTTACTCAGCAGGGAGCCTGCTTCTCCCTCTACTTCTGCCTGCTATTCTGCCTGCTTATGCTCTTGCCCTCTGTGTCAAATAAATAAATAAAATTTAAAAAAAAAGACACCTGAAAACCTACTTTTCCTACTTCCATAGTACACCATGCATAGAGAAAATCTAATGGTTCTGTCTAGAAGATAAATCAAACTAAAATGTCTAAAATTATAGGGTCTGTAGGCCCTATAGGCCCATCTGGGTAGAAGTTTATGGTGGGAAGTAAATATACTCATTATTGCAAGTTTTTATAACCCAAACATATATCACCATTCATAATAGGGATGAAAGGTCATGTGCTCTGAAGTCAGACATAAAGCTGACTCCCAGGTTTGCCTGTTATTATCTGTGTAAATTGCACAATTTACTTAAAATCTCTGCACCTTGATTTCTTATTTGTAAAACAGGATTCATAATACTTATTCTACAGATGTTGTGAGGATTAGTGACACTGCATTTCAAGTAATTATCGCAGTGATCAATAAAAATAATAATATACAATAACACTAATATGTTTGTTTTTGGAGAATCAATGTCAATTTAGATATAACAATTCACAAACCATTCATTCATTCATTCATTCATTTACTTAACACATATTGTGGATTATCTCTAGACTTGAAAATAGATAATAGTAATAGGACACGAACTTTGTCTTCTTGATACTCAAGTTCATCAAAGTTCTTGATAAAGTGTGTAGATTTTAAAAGCAGATTTGTGAGTTCTTCCAATGAAAGATTTATTTTCTTTTTCACATTGTTTTTCTCCAGAATAGATATTTGCTATAAGTATCAAATATGAGGTTACTTTGGCCAAGGTTAGAACTTTTCTTTAAATTCTTGCTAATCCAACATAAGCAAAATCGGGGCATGTTAATTATGTTTTAGAAATCAAATGAGGATTATGAAACCTCCCCAACTCTAAATTCTCTGTGTTGAAGTAGGAAGAGCAGGATTAATTAATAAAAAAATTAGAAGGGTCCGTTGAGATGACAAAAATGAAAAATCAAATACGATAATATCCAATGCTGTGGAGGGTGTGATAGCACATGCATGCTCTTGTTTAGTAATTTCTGTGCACTTCTGAATTTGAGAAACCCTGTGGCTGGCAAAGGAAAATAAAGAAAACAAAGGAAAGGTTTTCTGGGTACTGAACTAATTTTCTTTTAAAACTACTAAATCCCCAAGTGAAAAGAAGATAGATGGCAAGTTCTAAAAATTTTCTTTGATTTTTTTTTATTTTACTAAGTATCTAAACTTAATATTGTTGTAGATTTAAAAGTAGTATAGTCACAGTTTAAGGAGGTAAGACTCTAAAGTCAGCTACAACATATAAATGTGTGAAAAAAAGGTCTTCGAAGCAAAACATCATGTTGTCCCTCCTTCTTTGTAAGGCCTGTCCCACTCCTGCACCTTGAAGTCTTCCCAGCTGGGCTCCTTACATTATCCATTTTCCTTTCTCTCCTTGACATTAACTTGTTCCTTTCCAAAGGAAAGGATTATTACCTAAATACTAGCTTATTCAAATATCTTTATTTAAAGTCAATGTATAAATAATCAAGAACCTATATAACTGTCCAGATACTGCCCTTTCTCTCCTCTATCCCCAATCAAGTTTCTTCTATTCGTGTCTCTATGCTTTCTCTCACTCACTTCTGGGCAACATCATTGGGACTTTCACTCTTATCACTCCTGACATGCTATTCAACAAAGTCGTCAGTGACATTCATGATGACAAAGGCAGCATTCGTTTTCAGTGGTCACTATTTCACCCTTCTACAGTTGTTATTATTCCCACTTGGGACACTTTTCTCATTTGGCTTCTCCTCATCTCTTTATCTTCTTCAGTGCTTACTGTCCTCTACTCAATCATTAAGTGTTGGATGTTCTCAAACTTACTGTCCTCTACTCAATCATTAAGTGTTGGATGTTCTCAGCCCAAGATTCTCTTCATGTGTCGCTTTATGTCTGGTCTTTGGGCCATCTCATCAATTCCCAGAACTTCAGTCACTTTTTCTACATCTAACCCTTCCATACAACTAAATTTCCAGTCCAATCTACTCCCCTGAGCTCCAGACTCTTCTATACAGTCAATTACTAAATGATAGACTTTGTCGTATATTCCATATCCAAGACATTGATTTGGTATCCATTTAATTCTATAAACCAAAATCCCAGTCATCCTCCTTGATACCTTGCTCTTCCTCATCCCCCCATATCCAATCTTTCATCATGTTTTGCCTATTTTCTTTCTAAATGTGGACCAAATACAATCACTATGAGTTGGTGTCCACATATTCCATTTTAAACTCTCTCCAAAGCAGTCTGCATTGCCCCCAGACTAAAACTTTTGAAGTATCATTGCTGATATTTTGAATGCTCCAAACCCTCAGCTTCAAACTCATACTGGACTTCTAAATATTGATCACTTTTGAAACTCAAAAGGAATGGGAAAAGAAAGTAGTTAATTCAAGGAAAGAATTAAACAAAAAAGAACATGACTTTGGACTTGGGCATAACCATCCTTAAAATAGTTATAGCTTCAAACTTATCCTCTATAAACAGAAATTAATGATATCTACATAACAGAACAATTGAAAATATTAAATGAAATCAGGTATAAAGTGTTGGGTTCTTTACCAAATAAATGCTTTTTTTTTTTAAGATTTTATTTATTTATTTGACAGACAGAGATCACAAGTAGGCAGAGAGAGAGAGAGAGAGGAGGAAGCAGACTCTCTGCTGAGCAGAGAGCCCAATGTGGGACTTGATCCCAGGAGCCTGGGATCATGACCCAAGCCAAAGGCAGAGGCTTTAACCCACTGAGCCACCCAGGTGCCCCAACCAAATAAATGCTTAATAAACACTAGTTCCTTTCCTTTTTGAGAAGTAGAAAGGCAACATTGTTTCTGCACAAGAAAATAATGCTGGAATAATCAATCAGTTACTTGAGGGAACAAATATTTTTAAGGTGAGGTGATAAGCAGAATGAAGTGTTAATAAGGCGGTCCACTGAGATAAAAACTCAAACTGACTTTAAATTAAAAAAAAAAATTATGAAAATGATCTTGTTGAGACTAAGAGAACACATGCTCCAAATTATCAGTTCCTAAATGTCAAATTGAAAGAAATATATATAAAGTGGTGTGAATGAGTCAAGAGTTGCCTGGTGATTTCCAATTAAATTGTGTATCTACAAGAATATTTCACACCACATGGAAAGGATGATGGGCTTGAACATTCAGCTAAGATCAAACAAAGACATTAAAATTTAACTGAGAACAGGAGTGAAATATCTGAGTTAAAACTAACCAAATGACAAAAGTAAAAGTGTTGATATTCACAACAAAACAAAAACCATTCTGCTCTTCATAGAACAGCTTTTATCTATACCTGAAACACTTTATACAGTTCTTTCTATGCAGGCAACACTGAGCTTCAAATACTTAGAATGTAAATCAGTTTAACCTTTCACGCAGTAAACTTAACAAATATGTATGAAAAACTTAAGAAAGAAAAACAAAGAAAGAAAAAGAAAGAAAGTTGAAGATATTATTATGTAATTAAATATTCTTCATACTGCTTTAAATAGCCACCATAAATCACAAAATATGGAGATGTCATAATTATTTAATAAATCATTCTCAACTTTATTTAATAAATCATTCTCAACTTTATTTAATCATTCATAATAACCATGTTATTATGTGCCCATGACAAACCAGTTGCTTAATGAGTATTATACTTAAGCAAAGGATGGTAGCATGTAACAGAAAATACACTTCTAAGAACCATATTCCTGTCCACTATATTTAGTGTTCAGACAGAGTTATTTAAATGTTTTTGTTGTTGTTGTTTTTACAAATTGAATGTTTACAATTAACCCTGCATCAAGGAAGATTTTGGCACCATTTTCCCCACAGTATTTGCTCACTTTGGGTCTCTGTCACATTTTGGTAATTCTCACTATATTTCAAACTTTATTATTATCCTTATTATTGTATTTGTTATGATGATTATGACTATGGTTTTCTTTTTAAAGATTTATATATTTGTATATTTTATATATTTATTTGAGAGAGAGCACAAGCAGGCAGAGGGGCAGGCAGAGGGAGAAGCAGGCTTTCTGTTGCGTAGAAAGCCCAATGTGAGGCTTGATACCAGAACCCTGAGATCATGACCTGAGCCAAAGGCAGATGCTTAACCGACTGAGCCACACAGGTGCCCCAAGACTGGTGATTATGACTCACTGAAAATTTAGATTGTGGTTAGCATCTTTTAGCAACAAAGTATTTTCAAATTAAGGTATCTATATATTTTTAGACATAATGCTATTGCATACTTAATAGATTGATGGATAGTGTCAGCATAACTTCTATATGCACTAGAGAAGCAAAAAATTTATTTGACTCACTTTACAGCACCATTAGCTTTCTTGCAATAGTCATTTTATTGCAGTCGTTGGGGACTAAAACTGCACTATCTCCAAGGTATTCCTATATTACTATTACTATTTTACATGGAAGTGTATTGAAACAGATAGTATCTGAGGCATAATTTCACATATTAAAAGAAGAACACCCAGACAATAGATGACAGTCCAATATTGAAGCATCTACCTTATCTAGTACTTGATATTTCTCTTAACATTTATCTGATTAGCAGCTATGGGGTATAAAGACATAAGAAGTAGAAAAACAGTAAGAAGAGCTAAGGAAGAGATAATCCAAGTAAGATATGTAACATGGGGATCTTTGGGGGCACTAGAGAGGAAAGAAAGGAACTGAAATCTAGTCAGAATCTTTCAAATATGGATATGTAAGGTATCACATCTCATACATTCTACTAAATTAGGAGTGGGTTAAAATAGAACTTAGATGGAGTTAAGGAATAGGGGATATATAGAAGTAATAAAGATGTGAAGAAATTTGATATCCTGGATCTCTACTGAATTATGATAGTCTTAGCATACAAAGAGTAATAGTAGTGTCCTGACCTCCAAAAGGAACTTACAGTTTTACTGGGAAATAATTTTATTTAATGAATTATCTATGTACTAAACACATAATCAAGTAATTGAAGAATCATGTGAATCAGAACATAATGAAGAATAAAATCTCATAACAAGGAGTACCAAATAGCACCAATATTTCTGATTCAGTATCTGTGAGGTAGGGCCCATGAACAGAAACTTTTAATAGACATCAAGTTAATACTGAGACAGCTGTGGATACACTGGAATTTGAGAAACACCAAAAAAGTAAAAACTCCTATGAAGGAGGAGAAGAAAATAGAGCTATCTACATTGACACTTTTTAAAATTTAAAAAAAATTTTTTTAAGATTTTATTTATTTATTTGACAGACAGAGATCACAAGTAGGCAGAGAGGCAGGCAGAGAGGAGAGGGGAAGCAGGCTCCTTGCTGAATAGAGAGCCTGATGTGGGGCTCCATCCCAGGACCCTGAGATCCTGACCTGAGCTGAAGGTAGAGGCTCAACCCACTGAGCCACCCAGGTGCCCAAAATTTAAAAAAATTTTTTAAAAAGATGTTATTATTTATTTATCAGCAAGAGAAAGACAAAGAGCACAAGCAGGGAGAGACACAGGCAGAGGGAGAATTAGGCTCCCCGCCAAGCAAGGAGCCTGATGTGGGACTCAATCCCAGGACCCTGAGATTATGACCTGAGGTGAAGGCAGACACCTAACCGACTGAGCCACCTAGGCATCCCATATTGGCACTTCAGGAGAACAACCCATGGCAAAGGAAAAGTTTGAAGGTTAGAGAATGTATCTTTTCCAAAGTTGGAAATTATAATCTTTATGTATTTTTCACTGGGTTTTTAAAAAGATTTATTTATTTATTTTAAGGAGAGAGATAGAATGCAAACAGGGGGAGGGGCAAAGGGACAGGGAAAAAAAATCTCAAGCATACTCCCCGCTAAGCACAACGCCTACTGTGGGGCTTGGTCCCATGACCCTGAGATCATGACCTGAGTGAAATCAAGAGTCAGACTCTTATCTGACTGAGCCACTCAGGTGCTCCATGATCTTTATGTGTTTTAAAAACTGTTTAATTATAAATATGTTCATCTTTGAAGAATTCTTAATCTTTTAAATATTGATATTCAGAAATATCTACATTATTAAATTTAAATGGAGCTTACAAACATATTGTGGAAATCCTTATTTCATCTTTTTTTCTGAATAAAACATTACAGTATGTTAACAAGAAAAGCTATGGAATCACTTTGCTGCATGTTTGAAAACAGTCTCATTTCTCTGGCAATAGCTGTGGTCTTGCCTGAAAGTGGGAGTCTTACCTATTAAATTCTCATTCTAGTCCTACAATTCTATGACTCTGGTGTTGTCATCTTCTCCATACCTTGGCTTGATTGATTGCACAGAAAATCCTTGAATAATAATTAAATGTAACAGAGGACCACGGAGGTAATCTTAAACCAACTGGTGTTGACACAAAGATTGTGTTTCTTAAAAGTTGTTGAATGAATGAGTGGCATCCAACACCACGAATCTGAGTGAGTGTCCCAGGAAGCTTAAGCTGAAGAAGAAAATGTGGCTGCAGTGGGTAAACAACAGAGTCCAAAACCAGGGGAGATAGAGTCAAGAAACATTATCTTCTATCTCAGCAACATTAGGAAAATAATTATAAGGACGTCTGGGTGGCTCAGTCAGTTGAGCTTCTGATTCTTGATTTTGGCTCAGGTAGTGATCTTGGGGTACTGGGATGGGTGCATGTGCCAAATCCCGAGCTCAGAGGGGAATCTGCTTGAGGATTCTCTCTCCCTGTCTTCCTCTGCCCCTTCCCCTGCTGCAATCTCCCTCTCTCAAATAAATAAACTTTTTTTTTTAAATCTTTAAAAAAAAATCATAATCTCAGAAAAAAAAAGTTGAAGCATTTTCCAAATTTGAGGATTTGATAAGAGTGGGTATTGATGAGAAATGACATCCATCCTGCAAGAACCAGGCTCTTGCTTAATTATGGGATGAAGGAGAAATGTAGCCACATGGGGTCTACAGCTTTTGAATTTTCAATGGGCAAGGAGTGTCGATGTGTTGTTATTAATAAACACTGACTTTGACTTAGAAAATGCTGCATTAGGTCCTTCGAACTCTATAGGCCATCATATACTACATTATTCCAAACACTACATTATTATAGTACATTAAAATCTGTGTAAATAGAGTGAGAGAGAAGAAAGGGGGGAATGAAAGAAAGTGAAAATAGGAAAACGAAAGACTGAAAGAATATGGAGCTTATTTGTTGATTATTATGCAATAATTCAACTTTTTAGATGAGTTTGACACCGAGGTTTATATAGCTCACTCACTCAAAGAAGACCTTTGGGGTCCTGTTGAAATACTAAAGTCCAAATATTATAAAATAAAATGAATTGAAGCATGAAACTGATGGTTAACATACAAATTCACATAATTTTACTATTTACTGCTACTAAATATGACTAGTTGATTCTTTTTTAAGCTTGTAATTACCAAAAACTATTTCAAAAAAACGTTTTTTGTGGGTTAGGCCATTTAATCCTCAAAGAACTCCTAGAGGTATTCACAAATTTTATCCTATTTTACAGATGAGGACTTGAAACAGAGAAATTAAGAAAATTTTTAAGTTCATGCAAAGAATATACGGTGAAGTGAGGAATTTCTTGAACAATTTTGAATCCTATGCTAGGTAGTGGAGAATCAGAAATGAATAAGACATGATCCTTTGCCATAAGTGTAAAACATAGTTTTTGTTATTTTCAGAATGGAAGTGGAGAAGGGAGAAGTTAGAGGACCTATGTCTTACCGCCACAACCTTCCCTAAGTTTGGATGTGATTTTGGTACAATACCCCATGTCTTGGAGATGATATGAACCATAGCAGAGATAGAATCAGAACCAGCACTTATGAAATTATACAGATTACCCAACCAGTGGAGTGCCCTAGCATAGGGGTGCCCATAGGAATCAGATTCTTTTTTAGAGCTCATTCTACTTGCTGATCCTTATACTTGGGGTTCATGTCACTGAGAGGAGGTAACTTTGTGAAAAAGTTCAGCCAGAGAAGATAGCTTTTTCTTGTTCAGGTGAAAGTGTCATTGAGCTAGAGCAGCCCTGTGTAGTCTGGACTGCCTGAAATTTGAAGGAACATGACCCCTGATATCACAGATGCACAGGGTTCAATGGTGTAAGAGATGGACAATGCACTTGCTCTGATGGAGCTCACATTGAAATCATGGGAGACAAGATGACACAGGTATACTTATTACCATGAAGAAAATAGAGAAGAGTAATGAAATAGAACTGACTGATGCAGGGGTTTCTATTTGAGATGTTTTGGAAGTTTCTAAGGTGTGGGTAATAAAAAGCAGTGAACAAAGAAAAGATCTATAGATGCAGCCTTCTATGCAGAGGAAAATCCTACAGTGAAAAATACTCAGATTATGAAATAAGAACTTACTATTCTATTTATTGAGGCACAGTGATGAGTCACAAATTCATCAAGATAAACAGAAAATCAGAAGTAGTCTCAGATGACCTCTGAGGGAGGAACCTAACACTACCTCCTCAAATTGTCTCCTTTCAATCTCTGACTTCCCCCTAAAAAGAGATTTCAGAGAGCTATTTTCATGTATACCTAGGTAAAGTGTTAAGCCTAGAGAAGATACTGGTGTATTGGGGGTTTAATCTCAGATGTTGTGATACAATTACATTACATTTACATGACAAAACAAGTAGACGAGTTAATCAGTTCTAGCCAGCACCCAGGCAAGTAAGAGGGAGGAAGGGATGGAGGAGGCACAGGAATAAGTAGATAATGGAGAACAGAAACAGTTAAACCACTTTGCCTCTTCTTCTTCTTCTTCTTCTTCTTCTTCTTTTTTTTTTTTTTTTTTGTTAACATAACCAATCTTTCTGACATGAAGAACATCTTAGGTAACAACAACAACAAAAAATGTTACCATCATCCTTTCTTATTTTCTGATAAGAAATAAATAAGGGGTTATCTGATAGATAATAGCCTAAAAGTATCAATAAAATGAAATTTTATATTTATTTTTGACAATTTTTTGCTTCATAAGAGTGCTGATGATGGTTATAGATTTATTTCCCCTGAATGTCATATCATAGGAGGAAAAAAGAGGAAATCAATTCAAAGCTATTCCTATAGCTAGTTATGTTGTATAAATATTCAGGGGAGTGAATTATATAATGTGTGAGTTCAGCAAACCATAGAAAATGAGGAATATGACTTTGAGTGACACAATCATTGGGAATAATATAGAAAAGAAAAAAAACGTGCTTAGCCAGAAGTCATCAGAAACTTTGATTTTCCAAAATCCATTCAACATGCAAATTTATTCATTGCCCAACTTCTATGGCATTCTTGGGATAGTGCCGCAAGCAAGCACTGATGATCATACACGGAGACAAATAGTATGGTTTTGAGTTGAGAATGTAACACACACACAAAAACATATTTGTCTTTCCTTGGTGAACAAAATAGGTTGGATATTAAACGCATCATATTTCTTATTTATATAGCATAATTCTGTACTTTTAGTGCAACCTGACATTTCATCTCTCTTTTGTTTGAGATTTTTATTTCATTTACTGAATCAACCATAGGAAAAGCAAGTGTATCTCTACCTTTACTTTGAAAAATGACATAGGGAAATATATAACCTAAGAGAGCTTTCAGATTAATTACCTTTTAATAAAATAGCCGTGTCTTGATTACATTCTAGACCTATAAATAGTTATGGATATTTGAATGATGAGGGTTCACTTTATTATGTGCAAAGTGGTTCCGTTTAGAATTGGGTGTAATTATTGAGAACATCATTGCCACGGTGAGGTTAAGTGTAAAAAAGAGCTTGTGGTAGCTCCTCAGGATATGCAAGAACACAATTGGGTAGCAAGTGTCCAACACAGCTTGGTGTGAACTAAACAAATAGGAGAGTTATGACTCTCTTAGCTCTTATCTACAAAGTCCTACAAGATAGCTTTCAGCTTTGGTTACTCTCTGGTTCAACAATAAAACCACTGCTTTTCATTAATATCAGTTACACAGTTTGAAATGAACACTAAGCCATAGTTAAGGTTCAGTAGCCCTTTCCCCATAATATCAATCTTGCCTGCTTTCTTTTTTACCTTACTTAGGTTTTTATAATTTGTTGGACACAGGGCTTCTGTTTTTTCATTTGAACATATGAATATTGATCTTTTTTCACCTTATTTGAAGTAGCAACTCAAGAATAGTAAATGCCTGTCACGTTTCTGGAATTTTTCAAAAATATTTAAATAGCATAGATTTTGCTAAATTTAGAAATTCAAAATTCAAAAATTTTTCTTTTCTTTTTCTTTTACATTTTTTACTGTCCCTTTCAAATATTTTCTTTTTTATTATATACCTCTCCCCCTATTCTACCTGTAAGACTCATGGGCTTATATGAGCAAGAATGACATTATCCCATATGCTTAATTGGCAAAGCTGCTGACAAACTCAGAGACAAACATAACTGTAGTGTATACCACCTCACATTACTAAAGTGACATAAAGTCATACATGGAAATTCATGTGAAAAAAAGATCTTGGTAAAATATACACTGGGAAATAATAGGTTCATTTATTAATAAAAAATTAAATTATGATATAACTTGGATTCAATTGATACTAATATTAAGCTTTTAACATTTTACTGATCTCACTCCATTCACATTATTTTTGAGCTCACTTAGCACACCGTCACTGATTAGTGTTATTAAAATTATAATCATTACACCCATATAAGATTTAAGGGCTTCCAAGAAACAGTTAAAAGAAACTGGGATAAACTTCAAACTATTTAGCTCAAATAGTTTGAGTTAACTAAAACCCCTGTATATCTAAATCAGACACTGTAATACACTCAGCACTAAGTAGGTACTTAATAAATATTTCAACTATTCCTCATTTCTTCCATAAAGTAATTCTAAGACATGTTCTCCCTCCTTTTCTTTGTTCCTCCCTCTTTATATTATTTTTTTCTTAATACCTTCAATAGTTAATATTCTACAGGACTGCCCTACAATTAGTTCCCTTCAGCAGCCATTTCCAACCTTGGCTGCCCATTAGAATCACTAGCAAAGCTTTTAAAATATTCTACCTCTGAGATTCTAATTTCTCTGGTGTGGAATGAAGGCTGCTCATTGGTATTTCTTAAAAATTCCCAGGTGATTGTAATGAGTTCAGAACTGAGGAGAGACAAGTCACTGTGATACAGTGATAGGAGATCTAGAACTGGGAAATTCAGGAGGGGCCAGAGTGAACACACTTACCTAGATCTGGATGTGGAGTATATGCGTAAGTCTCCCAGGATGAGCGATTCTTGAGCAGGAAAGGAGAGAAGGACACACTGGAAAGTGGAAGAAGCAATGGAAAGCAGGAAAAAGAACTTTTACGTGAACAGAAAGGAATATATTGAAATATGCAAAGTCTGGAATTGCCCAGGTAGATGAACACATTGGAAAGTAATGTGGGGTGGGGTGGGGTGCCTGGGTGACTTAGTTGGTTAAGTGTCCAACTCTAGATTTGGACTCAGTCATGATCCTAGGGTGGTAAGATGGGCATGGAGCCTACTTAAGATTCTCTTTCTCTCTCCCTTTCTGCTCCCTCCCCACCACCTCCCTGCGCCTCTGCTCGCTTGCTATGTCTCTCTAGCTCTCTAAATAAATAAATAAATAAATAAATAAATAAATTTTTTAAAAAGGGAAAAAAATCATGTGATAAGAGGCTAAATAGACCAAACAGAGGCTGAACTTAGTGAGCCAAGCTATGTGTTTAGATTTGATCCTGCAAGATTTAAGAGGAGATTAGTTAGATCATGTGCACATTTTGGAAATACAGCCTTGAGTAAGTGATGATGGGTAAAGGAAAATGTGCCTAGAATGACATCAAGGAGGCCAGTCAGGATGTTCTTGCAGGAATCCCAAGGCAAGAGAGGGTAGGGGAGCTTGGGAAGGAAGGAGTAGTGATGAGGGGAAGAATGTGAGCAAGTATTAACAAAGGGTAAAAGTTTGAGACAAGTCAAATATATGTTCTCAGTTTGGGGCTTGAGCCATTAGTATGATGGCAGAACTGTTTTTCAGTATGGAAACTATGGCATATGAATAAAGTTTGAAAAGAAAACTGATGATTCACATTTGCACAAATTGTATTTTAGAGATCTAAAAGATACCCAAGTGGAAAGATAGGTTTAACAGGCAGTAAATTTATGGGTCTTGATCTCTGGAAAAGTCTGGGCTAAGAGAAAACACAGGAGTCATTTAGAAGGTTAATGAATTTTTGTTTGTGGATGGAATTCCTTAGGAAAAAGCATTTGGATTGAAATAAAAAGAGAACCAAAAATAGAGATCAACAAAACACCAACATTTGGTTGCTTATATGCACACACGTGCACTGGTTTTTTGTCGCTGGAAATGGTTGCCCAGCCAGAGATTACATTTCCCATGCACTTAGGAGTGAATAAGTGACTGGATTTCATTTGCGGAGTATGAACAGAAGTAGAACAGAAGTTGTGTATGTCAGGTCCATAACAAGGCTTTTAAGAAGAGTGTGTTTTTTTATATGCACTTTTTTCCCTTCTACCACATTTCAAAAATGAAAGGATCCTAAAGAATGCCAGAGTAATAAAATGAAAGGTCTCCTAGTCTCTGAACAGTCACAGAGTAGAAAGCCACCAAAAAGACCAGCTTACTACTGTTACATGAGCAGGAATAAACTTCTCTTGTGCTAAGCCACTGGGATGACCACAACTAAAGCAATGATTCTTTGCACCGTGTTGCTCATAAGATATAGTCTCCTCTGCCTACCCTATGCATATAACTCCATTCCTCCTTCAAAGCCCAGTTCATTTTATTCTCTTTTGTGAATTCTCTTAACCATGGTCACCTTCAGTGGTAATATCCTCTTCTGAAGTCTTTGCATAATTTTTGATTACTCGTTTGGCAAATAACCATGCTTTTTAATGTGCATTACAATTTTAATTGACTTCTTATGTATTTTTGGTTTTTCTCTTTCTGAGATTGACAATCAGGCTTGCATTCGGTATATTTTTCATTTTTATTTTTTTTCAAAAGATGAGAAAGGTTTTTTTCCTCCTTTAAAAAAAGGCAATTTCTAAACTGAACTCCAGAATAAAGAAGAAAGGGGGGTATTTTTGAATTTTAATGTCGATTGAACAATTATATAAAAGTTATGTGCTTGGCAAAAGAACTAAGCCTGTCTGTGTGTGTGCTTTGAATAATAAGGATTATATTTTAGGAGAACAATAAACTACGGAGCCAACTAGATGTCTGTGTTCCTTAATCAGCCATCCTGAGAATTTACCTTTATTTTTGAAATAATTGTAGAATCCATCAGACACATTACATTCTATATCACTAGTTTTTGATTTTGTAAATATTGACTGAAATCAATAGTAATGAATTTCACTGTTTTGTATTATGTATATTTTTCTTAGGTTACTGTCATAATTTTAGGTCAATAAGCTCCATATTCTCATAATATGATGAAATTATATTTTTATATATTTATGCTATGTATATATTAATAATACATGTGTGAATATGTTTATATAATATAAATATATGCATATATTACACACAATTTTAACTTTAACTTTATGTTATAATGCAAAGTGTTAGATTTCCCAGGTCTGGGTTAATGGCTGGAATTAGAGTGGATGATGGAGCATTCTGTCCCCTTCAGACAAAGGGGTGGACGTTTCCATGCCAGGTCTCACACATCCTATAAGCTATCATCTCTGAAAGGCCCTTGGCCTGTTGCCCTATAAGTGTTTTATTCCCAAGCTTGCAGCTAAAATAAATGACTCCACATCTTTATTTCCCATCTATCAACTGCACAGTGGACTTAAGGGCTAATTTGTTACTCTACCCCTTTGGAAAAAGAAAAGGTGATAAATGGTTTAATTAGATTTCTTTCTTAGAAGAAATCATTTCTGCAAATGTGAGGCTGTGGAAATCATGCCTGAGGGACAGAATTAGGAAAAGAAAATATTTCTCTAGAAAAAGCATCAAAGTGTTATGACCATAGCCCAAGAATGATGAGACAGAAAGAGTACGTGTTGTTTATGACCACACTGCCGCTAAGGCTCTTATTCCATGACAACCATTTCAGTGAGCAAGAATAACGGGTCAGAGGATACTTTCAGAATATTTCACTGCTTTGACTGCAATGTTAAATCTTTATTTGACTTTATTATTTGTCACGCAGAAGTCCATACTTCAAAAGAAAAATGGCGTAACTTTCAAATGGGTCTTTCTGTACATATATTTTCCCCAGCAGGGTGCCAATGTGTTTGCAATCAGGGTATAGTGCTGCCCCTCACCTGTCTTGTGTGACTGCCCCAGCATGACAAGGGAATGCAGGTTGTGAGGTTGAGTCAGCCCTTGCATTTCCAGTTCTCCTACCACGGCATCTGAAATCCAGGGCTACCTTGCCTAGAATTAATGACTGGGACTAAGTATTTCAAAACCTATCTGCATCAGCAGATAAATGATTTTATTTATAGTTCCTGAGTCATTCTAACTTGAAATGATTTGAAAACATAACTACCCAAAAGCACCATCTACAGGATGGCTCTCTATTTTCATGTTCATGAATTCTGAGCCTTAATTACCCCATTTGGTTTATTGGAACTTAGTTGTTTATCTTGTAAGATTAATACAGAATTGGGTTTCCATGATCCTAAGAATACTAATCTTTCTTTTAAGATGGGATCTATGCTTAGATTTGAATGAAACTCAGGTTTGTGTAATAGCTATCCTAATGTTAAATTTTTCTAATAGAAGTGAGGAAGTATTAGAAATAGTAAGTTGTTCAAAGGAATTGTAAAGAAATCTCACATCTGGTAAGTGAATAACACTTAAAACCAAATTGTAAGTGACTAATTCAGAATTCGAATCCATTCCATTATAGCCATCGGGAAAATGTTATACTCATTAATCACCCAAAGGGGAATGTATCTTTAACATATCAAATGTTTTTGAAACTTTTAGACTCCATGGGCCACCTGATGGATGAGGATATATACACAGATGACAATTTTAAAGTTAAAAAATATGACAGATTCAATATAACTTTTAATATAGAAAAATAAATATATTTCAAAAAAGTAAAATTAACAATGGCTTTTTCAATTGTGAAGATGACATTGTTAGGAATCCATCACCAAAATTTTGTTTCAGGCTCAGTGTTACATGCTTTGGACCAAAAAATCAAGTTCTACATACTATAAGGATCGACAAGATGCTTTTTCTTCCTCTTTATTTCTACTAAATTAGAAAATTCACAGTCAGGATGGTAGGGCAGGAATGAGATCAAACACTGGGAAAGAAGGTGTTGAGAACAATGGTCACAAGATTGGAGCCTGGCTCTGCCTCTTATAAGCTGTATGACCTTGGGCAACTTTCTTGACATCTCTGTGCTTATTTCTCCAACTGTAAAATAAGGATAGTAACAGTGCTTAAATCCCAGGGCTTGGGTGAAAGTTAAAGTAATTAATACAGATAAAGGTATCAGAAGAGTGCCTGGCATATAACAAATGTTCAGGAGATATTAACCCTTGTCATTGGTTGATTCTGTTAGAGCGTGACTGAAGTTGAGCCCACGTACAACACGTGACCGCACCAGCGGTTTCGAAGCCACGTCTGCTCTAATTGGTCAGGCCTGGGCCATACCAGCTGCTGAATGTATTTCAATATTACCCCTGGCAAATTCCTATATATTCACATAGGGCGTGGATGTAAATATCACAAAAAGAATCTTCATTTAGCACTGCTTATTACACTCCGTTAGATAAGTAAGTTTTTAGATGCTAAACATTTGTTAATCTCAAAATAAAGAAGGAGCCAGATTGATTCTGGATCCACTTATTTAGCAAAGTGTTCTTTGCAAAGTAGTTCTTCCTGTTTACTTAATGAATTTGAATGCAGTTTAAAAAATGTACGTCCAAAAATTTTTTTCTCTAAGAAGTGAACCTGACAATTTGCCTTTTAAAGAATTATATTATTCTGTATATTAAAATATCAAGTTATTTTATTTCTGAGTATTTGGTTCAACCTATCAAGATATTAAGATATTAAAGCTTATTTATGTACACCACTGGAGCAAGCCATTTGAATTAAAATAAAGATCTTGGAATTATAAGATGTAAAGGAAATTCTTTTAAATTCAATTATTTTTTAGAAAATACATTTTTGTAATGCAGGACATTTCTGTTAGCAGATCTATTAAGACAATTCCGCATATTAGTATATAATTACTAAAAATAAAAAACTTGTAATGGGCACTCATCATAAGCATACATACGTGTTAATGTATTTAAATTTCACAGTAACTCATTAGCATGGGTACTATTTTTCTCCTCATTTGCAAATGAAAAGAGTCTTGGAGAGGAAAAAGTGATTTGCTCACAACTAGTAGCAGAGGGGGTATTAAAACACAAGCAAGTTTGACTCCAGGGATAATGCTTTTAAATACCACAATAAACAACCTTTAAACACAGAAATGACTATCTTTAACACCCATTCTTAGTGAAAGCTCTTAAAAAAATGTAAAGAGACTTATACATTTACATCATTGTATGCATATTTGTGTGTGAGTATACAAATCATAGTATATAAAGGAGAAATATGGTACTTACATTAAAGTTTAAAAATATAATTTAATATTTGTTCTTCATAAAACTGGAAAGTAGTTTACATTAATCCTCATTTGCAAATGATTTGTTTACTTAGAGAGAAAATAAATAAATTAAAAGCCTATTTTATAGGACCGTTCAGGCAGGTAGGTGGAATTCTAAGATGGTTCCTGAGATTTCCACCTTCTGGGGCACACACCTTTGTGTGTGAGAAAATATATGAATAACATGGGAAATCACTCATGAATTAGGTTATTAATCAATTGACTTTCCATTAATCAAAGGTGTGAATATTCTGGGTACGCTAAACTTAATTAAAGGCAACTTTAAGAGAAGGGGACACATTAGAGAGAACCACACCCTGCTGGCCTGGAAGAAAGCAAACAGTCATGTTGTGACTACTTAAAGAGCTATGTGGCAAGGACTGCACTTGCATATTGACTTCACCCCTGCCTTGGACACATGGCCCTCAGTGGAAGACAGGTAACAGTTCAATAGCAGAGATAGAAGCTTGGCCTCATTCATGCAAAGAATGATCACCCCTCATTTGAGAGAGTTTAAGAAAAACAGAGGAGACCATAGATGACCACATGGGAGGCAACAGAGAATACAGTGAAAAGGGCCCACTGGCATCACAGAGCAACAGATAGAAACATCAGATGCAGGTGCTAAAGAACATACAGAGGTAATGCAGTGATGGGGCACTCAGGGGAAGGGACACCTGCAGCCACGCCCACTCAGAGCAGGTGCTGTAGATCAGAGTGAGGTGAGGGTGAGAGGCAGTGCAAGGGTGAGAGGCAGAGCAAGGGCTACAGTGATGGGTTAAATCGCATCTTGCTGGTGAACTATTGGTATCCCAGAGATCAAACTCATCCTTTTTCTGACTGAATCAATACGTCAACACCATTTCAAAGGCCCGATCTCACACAGTCTCATGAAAGGAATATCATGCAGGCCAATAAGATCTGTCCTAGTTAGGGACTGATACAAGGGATCATACCCAAATCTTTGTTTCCAAAATAGAAGAAATAATGAGCTTATTAATAATAATCTCGTCTGCTAATTTTAGAGAACTCCACCATACTGCAATACAATATTGAACTTCGAAAACCTTAACATGGACATTTTTTGAACGCGTGGATTAGTTATATTGATAGCTCTTCTTTTAGATTAACATAAGAAGAGCAACAATGAGAGGAAGCATTTAAAATGTGATGAGATGAATCAAAACTGCATCTTTCCAATGGCTGGGCATAATTGCCATGTTCTTTGAGATGGCAGAGAAATTACTAACAAGAAGTACAGATAAGATTTTGGCTGTGCCCAGTCATCAAGTTCTTGACCTTTCAAAATTTGAAATACCTGATGAAAGATTTAAAAGTATTGTCTAGGTGACTGCCTATGGTTTCCAAGGCAATATAAGAATAACTTTAATGTAGGCACAAAAATGCATTTTATATATATACACACACACATATGTACACACACACACACACACACACAAATGTATTGCTCTTTCTGACAGGAATGGATTGGAGATTGCAAATCCAGTCTCTAAATTTAGAGTAAATTAACAAAAAGATTCACGTTTCAGTCAAGCAAACCATTATATGAAACTAATTGGTAACAGATGCTATTAGCTGCAAAATAATAAAAAAATATATATAACTGGATTTGATGAGAATTGAACCATACAAATCACAGTCCAATTAGAATCAGACTCTAATAGGTTCTTGTGGAAAACATTTTTGTGCATTTGATGCACCTTCATCCAGTACCTTCTGCCTCCTCACAGTTTCCCCAGCCTCTGTGTCCTCAGGGTGAATACTGAGAATTGAGAAGGCTCAGGTCTCAGAGTGATTACTGGGAACATGGTTAACTAATTTCTTCCATCTTAACCAGAAATTGTATGGCACTTACTCCACCTCGAAAAAGCTTTTAATAAAATCCTGATCATTTATTGTACCAAATTTGGACTTGTGGAAAATTTCGATAGCTTTCCAGGTATTATCAGAGACACTTAAATGTCATCATCCACATCCAAATTCCATAAAACATATTTGAATGAGATCAGATCTTCTAACTTAATGATCTTATTCCATAAATAAAATTAGGGAGATAGGAAACGAGGATATTGGGCCAGGGAAAGACACACAAGTAGTACATGTCTTAGTTTAAGTGGTAAATGAATAAAACCAGTTCTCTTAGCACTTAATGCCACCTTAAAGCTATGTCTGGAATACATGGGTAATGCCATTTTATACTCCTACCAATTGCATCTTAGTTTTTTGTACATCCTTGCTATCATTTGATGTTGTCAGGTGGTTGTTTTGTTTTTCTAGTTTTAATCTTTCTAGTAGGTGTGGAGTGATATCTCATTGTGCTTTTAATTCACATTTTCTCGATTGGTATTCTTTTCATGTGAAGTTTTATTTTATAAGTTTTAGTTATGTTTCCCTCAACTATGTTATGAGCTGTTAGAAGTGTAAGGGCCTATTCAGCCAGAGCAGCCCCATGGTTGAAAGGCCATTTTGCTGTAAAGCTTAAATTGACCTCGCCCCCCCCCCCCCGGGGGGGGAACTTATTTAAAAGCAAGTCCGGGAAACTAGTCCCAGGTAACAAAGTCCAAGTACAAGGGTGGGTCAGGCCAGGTGGAGGTATTCAATCAGTGGGTGTGCATATTGTCTCCTAGCTACCAAGGAGTATGGGCCCCCACCCTTTGGGAGTCTTTTGGCGCCAATCCTAACCAAGGTGTGATAGGTTGGTTCAAATGTCTACTAGGGTAAATTGTAATTCAATTGGTCACCTAGCATCACTGTGGAGTTTCCTGTGTGTTACAATCTCATTGGCCACCTGTGGGTGGCCAGGCCCATCCACATGGCCTTTGCTCTATAAAAGTTAGCCTGGAAAGCAGGGAGGGGTCGTCCTCTCTAGAGGGGCAGCCCCAACCGGTCTGTTTGATGGTCGGTATGATTCCTGATGCTTGGCGCGAAATA
This sequence comes from Lutra lutra, assembly GCF_902655055.1. NCBI lineage: Eukaryota > Metazoa > Chordata > Mammalia > Carnivora > Mustelidae > Lutra > Lutra lutra. The sequence continues at coordinate 119,291,379 of NC_062279.1, read as the reverse complement.
AAGCTTTGCTTGACCTTCGCTTTGTATCAGTCTCGCTCCTTTAATCACGGACCCATTATTGGGGTACCCAGATTTGGGGGGACCCAACAGAAGGTAGAAACTTAATCACTGTTGACTTACTTTGAGAGAAAAATTTATCTTCACATATAACCTTCTGTCCTATTCTCCTCATATAGGATATCTTTCTTAGCTGTTCTTTTTACATCTCATAGTCTTTCCCCTCCAGGATTCTCTGACAAGACTGTCAAACTTGGGTGCTAACTTACCATCTGCTACACTCATAATCTTCTCTCATCTACTTCTACTTCCGGGTTTTACTTAACAAACAAAACAATGGTTAATTACCAGTTGGAGCAATAAAATGCATTTATAAGTCTCATGATACTTAAGTAATTTATTTAAATAATGTAAGAATATTTCATTTTATTATTGATTTTGATAAACTTCCAGAAAATACTTTATCTGAAACTCAGCAAATGTTATTTCCATAAAGAATTTTTTTCTGTTTCTGCTTTTCCATTTTCTATTACTATATATATACTAATATTGTAATTTACTTCAGTATGTTTGGGACAAAAATAGAGACTTTGGAATGTAACTATGTCTTTAAAAGCCTCAATACCGTTATGTCACAACAGGCAAAAAATAGAGGTGATGCAATCTTATTTGCAAAAAAAGCAAAATAGTGTAAAATGTTTTCGTATTTGGACCTTCAAAAACACACTTAATAATCTATAGAAAATAATGGTCTTTTTATCCTAAAATGTTAGAGTCACTTTCGCACTAGGCTTTTGTATACGCCAAATGAATTGTTGGGCTTTTAAAGAGGTGATATTTACCCTAAATGTTGTGAGGATTAGAGCTGGTGAAGAGCTTTGATCTCCAAAAGCAAACAGAAATGCTAAGCAGCCAGCATTGGTAGATCACCCAGCCCAGAGGAAGCAGAAACAATCACACCCCAGACCTCCTTTTGGAATGTTGCTAATGCCACCTCAAGTTTCACAGAAGTTTCCCTGGAATGCCTTTGTTTTTGCTTAACAATTCCTCATCATTACCAAGCTTTCAAACATAAACCATAGCATAGTATACTAATACAGTCCTATTCTTCAGACATTTCTTTATTCATTCTTCCTTCATTCCGCAAAGTTGTAAAAAAATTCAACTTTGATAGTAGGTAAAATTCAGGGGGTGTAGGTTTCTTTGCCAGCGAGGAGGAAAAACAATCAACAAAGAATGGGAAGCAGCAGTTAGTGCCTGTTTACTTAATGTGTTACTCTTTACACATTAAGCACCACTAATCCCGAGGCCATGATTATCCCAGCTGTTACTAATACCTCACCCAGGATCAGAATGTACTCGAGGCATGATTATCCCAGTTGTTACTAATACCTCACCCAGGATCAGAATGTACTCGCGGCCAGAGACCTAAGTACATACTGGAGCAAGGCTTCAAAACCAAGACTTGCCATCCTAGAACCACAGACATTTCCACTGCAACATTACCTGCCAAAGGGTGATCAACTTTCCCTGTTACCTCAACAGATGAGTTTAATGATACTGAATTCTTTTCTCCCCGTAATCCTACCAAAGGAAAGTGCAATTCCCAAAGAGATTAGAGCTATTTTTTATGCTATAACACACGCCAAGACTATGGGTTTATTAAGGAATTTATTCCATTAGAATGATAAAAGCAATTCATTCTGTGAACTGCCTTTAGTCATTTGGATCCCATCATAAGTGAACAGCTAGGTGAGCGTTTGACAGTGCTCTCTGATCCTGGCAAAACTTATTTGTTTCCTTTTCTTCCCTCTCCCAGATGACAAGTTTTCAAATAAAAAGTCTTAAAAAAATTTGTGTACACATTTTTCCTTCCTTCAACCCCACAAACAATAGAAGGTTCTCAGGAGTATTGTTGACAAATCATGTTTTGAAAATACATGATTTCAGTAGACTTTTTCAAATATTTTCAATTTTTTTCAAATATTTTCAAATTACACAAATATTATTTTGTGTAATATACAATACTAATATTAAAAAAGTAACATTTCTGGTATTAAAATATACATGAGATGATCAAAATATGAGAACAAAATAAATAATATTATAGATTCTACATGTAATCACACATCTTTAGTATGTAAAGCAACCTTAGTGTTTAGTTCAACTTCATTTCCTCAGTGAAGAGATAAAATGACTAAGCCAATTTTAACCAGTTTTGGAAAAAACATGACTTTTTAATAAACTTTATTATGAAGTCAGTGTTTATATCTCCCCCAAATTCATGTTATAACTCTCACCTCCAATCTGACTGTATTTGGAGGTAGGGCCTTTATGGAAATAAGGTTAAATGAAGTCATAAAGGTGGGGCCCTGCTCCCACAGCCTAGTGTCCTTACAAAAAAAGTCACCAGAGAACTTGCACTCTCTGCCTCTGCGCATGTTCCAAAGAAAGGCCATGTGAAGAGAGAAAGCAACCGATCCTGCTACATACACAAGGGGAGATGTCTCACCAGAGACCAGACATTCTGCAGGCATCTTGATCTTTGGCTTCCGGCCTCTAGAACTGTGAGAAAATAAATGTCTACGTTCTAAGCCACGTACTCAGTAGTATTCTATTATGGCCATCTGAGCAGACTAATATAAATTCCTTACAAAAGGTTTTTTACAAACATCTTTCAGTCCTAATTGACTTTAAATTATAGAAAAATTGCAGTGAGCTGCTGAAAATTCCATTGTTCTAGTTTATGAAGATTAGTAGGATGACTTGGGACAGATAACAAAAGCTGACCCTCAGGACACATTTCTCCTTCTTCCTTTAGCAATAGAACCCCTTAATTTTAGTGGCTGTATCCCTATCCTGAAGAAAGTCTGTCCTTTCAAAAATTCCTTGCAGCTAAGTAAGGCCCAAAAGTTCTTCCAATAGACCCTACATGGAGATGAAATGGCCAGTTTCTGGATCTTATCCTTAAAGAAAGGAGACATGCTCCCTACCACACCTTCCACCTGTATGCTGGCAGAATGCAGAAGTGAAGGCAGGAGCTATAGAGTTCATGTTGCACTAATGTGTCGTTGACCACTATATCAAAAACTAATAATGTATTATATGTTGGCTAACTGAACATAAAAAAAAATCATATTACACAGGACAGGAAAAGAGGGTGTTGAGGAAGACAGGAAGGACATGTTAGAACATGGATGTTTATGAGAGCTATCACATCTGTATTGGACTATGTATCCAGACATTGGAAAGAGAGAGTAACAGATTTCAACCTTGTTTAAACCACTATGAACCAAGCAATCATATGTCAGAGGCTGGAAAAAAAAAAAAGAAAACCAAAAAACACCAAACAGTCAAACATCCTGGTCTTATTATAATAGTTTTTCTGGTTCTATTGAGCTTTTAATCTGAAAAATAAAATGGATGATGATTATTAAAATATTTCAACATATTTCTAAGGATAAGTGCTTTTATTTAATCAAACTTACAACTAATAAAATATATTTTTTTTCATTCTGATATCCCCAGAATAGAGCTAAATGTAGAAGGAAAAATAAAAGGTAGAGGATTTGTTTGTTCTTTATTAAAAGAACTGGCATGCATTTCATTTTTTATAAAACTATATGCCTTTCAAAATCAAGGACTATTGGGAATACATTCTAAATCAACACCAGTTTTGCCCTTTTGCCTACCAAAACAACAACAACAAACAACCAAAAATCCCAACCCTACAGCAATAATGACATCACTTCCCTGATGCCAGAAAACTGCTTCAAATTTGGTAGTAAATGTTGCAAGCTCATTTATTATCCTTTGTTCACAGAAGCAGAGGTGACAGAATTATCCTTGCAAATTGCTTTGATAAATGTTATTCCTTTGGGATTAAACATTCCTGAACTCTTTTCGCTTTACTGATCTTTTTCATGCAGTCCTTTTGACAAAGACTAGATTCACAGTTGTGGGTTTGGTTTTTTTTCCCCCACTGTTTGGAGATTTTGGTTAAATTTTCTGGTTGCTTGCCAAATATGCTCCACTGCTCAGGGCTTTGTCTTTCATTCTCTAAAGCATAATAGCTATTAATGTAGATGAAGAACACAGTATTACTGTAAAATGACATGGAGAGTATGCAGTAAATGTGCCTGAGTATTTTATTAGTTTTTTAATGCTGTCACTCATATAAACAATCCTTGCTTTTCAAATGGATTTCCTTTAAACAAGAAAAAATTGATCATTGCTATGTTTTAAAAGAAGCTTAACAGCTTAAATATTTATAATCCTGGGTTTGGGTTGAATTGTTACTACATAATAAATCACATTTTCCTTCTGATTTCTGGTGAAGAGGGCAAGGCATGGGTCAACACATTGAGATGGTTATGGGTATAATTCTGTAACCTTCAGCATGGTGAGTATTAAATGTGTATCTCTCAGCCCTGTCTTTGCTAAACTAGTACTAACTAGTTTTATTCTTTATTTTAAACCTATTAGTAGATAAACATCCTCAATATATATTAATTTGTTTTTTTTTAATATATTCAATTTGAATTTAAAAGTGTTCTATTTGGATTTCTGAAGTTGCTTGGAATCACATAACTGTTTTTTGTTTTTGGGGTTTTTTAAATACTTTGTTTATTTATTTGAGAGAGAGAGAGAGCACATGAGAGAGTGAGAGAGCACAAGCAGTGGGGAGGGATAGAAGGAGAGGGAGAAGCAGACTTCCTGCTAAGCGGGGAGCCAGACTCTGGACTTGATCCCAGGACCCTGGGATCATGACCCAAGCTGAAGGCAGACTCTTAACCTACTGAGCCACCCAGGCACCCAATAACATTTTCTAAAATCAAGATTAATGTATATATCCCGTTGTACTAAAGAAGCAAGTCAAATGATTCACCAAACCTTCAAAAGAATGGCCAATTGGTACAGTGGTGAGACACAGTGATACCATATTCTTTCAATTTATCTACTGTCCCTGGTTCTCTGAATTAAGAAATGAAATCCACATAGAGAAATATATCAAGCCAAAAAGTAGGAGGAGACACATTATTTTTTTCCCAAATGACTGAATAGAATTTGCATTATGCTTATCAATCAATAGAACTGGCCCTTATTTAGACATGTATTTAAAAATGTGCCAAGAATATTCCAGAATAAAAGTAGAGCACTATGAATAGATCCCCAAGCTCAAGAGATATACCCAAAGAAAATTAAGGCTGCAGATAGAACCACCCAGGTGGGATGGAGGAAACATTTTCCTGAATGTTCTTTATTCAGGCTTTTTCTGCCTATTGTTTCTCACAATTTGAACTGTATGACGCCAACATTTATACTGATCACTCCTTTCCAATACTCACCCGCAAACCTTATTTTCATCTACAATAAGCATTTGATACTTAATTATGTTTAAGTATTTTCATGGGGTATCTGTAAATGTGTTTGGTTAGACAGTGCCTGCTTCACCTTAATGATGGCAGCAGATCTTTCATCTTTTTGTTATGTTACAAAGCCCAGATGAATGTGCTCTTTGCCTCATATATCTTCATTTGAAAGACATTTTGAGGATTTTTACCAGTACCTTAAATATAATGGATTGTGTACATTTTGCTTTGATGTATGGGACTCATGGCAATTGGGAACAATAGTATATAGGCTCACAATTCCCCAGAAAATAGATAAAAGAGTTTTTGGAGAGGGAAAAAGTATGTTTTAATTTTTTACTCAATTAAGTTCTTCAGTTCATATTTTAAAATGTAAATAAGATATGATTCATAATTGTATGACTATGTCACTAATATAGTCAGATGTTGAATAAAATTTTGTATTTTTGTTGCATGCATGTAATTATTTTATTGTGCAACCTCCTCCCCTTACCCTCCCTTTCTCCCTTTCTTCTTTCCTGTTTTCCTCCTGATATATAATTCCTGTATATCCACTGTATGTAAAGCACTGCTCTAGTAGCCAAATTAAATAAAATATTGCTTAATCAAAGGATATGATTTGTTAAAGAGATGTTTAACTTAAACACAGGACTCTCATCTTCTGGTTCCCACCAAGGGATTTTCTCAGCAAGTCTCATACCAGACATCTTGGCCCCATGGCCATGTGGTTTCATGTGAAACATGGAGCTCTCAAGTTCTGAAAAACTGTTTATTAGAAAAATTGTTTATTAATGCCAGTGGAATGACTTGTTAACAATGTAAGTGTCCTTCCCCCAACCCACCACTGTTACTCCTTCCATTCCCCTTGGTAATCCCTGTTTTTACTCTCTTGCTTCTCCCAAATGACTATGACGACTTTTTACCCTCACGGGAAAGTACAAAGATGTGTTTAATGTGCACCCAAAATTGGTCTTGCCTTTTCCCACACTTGCAAATGTCTTTAATTCTTCCAAATCAAATCACCTTCCTGATTTTTCTATCTCTAAATTTAAAAGTACCGTGTGGCAGCTCTGAAACAGAGACTGGAATCATTCTACCCAGATAGAGTACCTCCATCTCAATGCGTCTAAGATGGAACCTTTCTTTTTCTTATCACGAGGAATCTTCCCCTACTTCCAAATCTTGCTCAGTGTTACTATCATTTCTTTAGTCTCTAGCCTCCAAGCCTCCAAGCCTCTAGTCTCTAGCCTCTAAGCCTCTAGACTCCAAGCCTCAGTCTCTTAGAATTTTCCTTGATTCCCCTTATCCTTATATCTCCACCTTTTCAAATACCACAGTTCTGGCCAGTAACCTTTCTTTATTTGGTTTCAGATCTTTGGCATTCAGATTTGACTCCTGTTTCTGTTACTTGTGTCTAAAGTGACATAGTTGGTATGATAGCCACCAACCATATGTGACTACTGGTTTACTTGAAATGGGACTTGAATGAAAGTAATAACTAAAATTTAATTTTAATTTAATATTTAAATTGTTATTTGTAGTGAGGGGCTATTTTATTGGACCACACAGTTTTAGAGAATAAAACCTTAGATTTAAAAATAAGGTTGTTAAAATAAGCAAGGTTTTTCTTGAAATGGAGACTTTTTAAAAACAAAGATGATAAAAACTTGAAAATCATGGTGGGGGGGGTGCTCTTTGTCCAAGAATATGGTTGGAGAGAAAATAGCCTCACTCTTAAATGACTTAGACCTCTACTGTCCAAATTAGTAGCCACTTGCCACATGTGGGTAAATTTAAATTAAATTACTTAAATGAAGTTATAAATACTGTTCCTCAATCATACTAGCTACGTTTGAAGCTCAATAGCCACTAGAGGCTAGTGGTTACAAACTGAGAAGTGTAGAATGTTTCTATTTTTGTGGAAAGTTTATTTGAACATTGCTTGTCTAGAGTCTGTTACACCATCTTTGTGTTCATTATAAACTGTTACCATAGCTCTCTTGTTCACTGATCAGTTTGCAGGACCCCTTCTTTAAATAAATTCTAATGTCAGATTAATTTTACTTAAATCCTGTTTAGTAAATACCATGACCAGAAAATCTTTAAAAATTCCTACTGACTAGGAATTCATGTCATAACTTTCAGCAGTGTCTTTTCAATGGGCCATGGTAAACCTCTTTAAACTTACCACACTATGTTCTCCAAAATGAATATGCTAATCAAGAAAAAGCAGAGCAGATTCATTCTAAATTCCAGTCCATTTCTCACATCCTAGCAAGAATTTTCTCCTCACCTTTCCTCACGTGGTTTACCAAAATCCTGAGCCCCATGTAATCCCCAAATTTCCAAGAATTCTCTGGGACTTTCCTGTTGTCAGTTATCCCAGTCTTTTCTTCCACTCACACTCCTGCAGCGTGTCTGGATAGAAAGAAGACTTCCTTGTCATGTGAGCATGGTCAGTAGTGTCTGCACAGAATGCAGTGTTGATAGAAGATATGAGAAGGCATGAGGGAAAAAGGGATGAAATTAAGTGGCAAGCAGAGTCATCAGTAAGATAAGGGGAGGACACCAAACAAGCCATATGCCTGTCAAGCCTTCTGTGGGTAGATATTTGAATCCCCAAGTATTCATTCTGGCACCTTACTTGTCATGCTCTCCTCTTCCCTCTCTGCATATACAAATGTGACTTTTCCAAGACTCGGCTCTCATATTCAGTTTTTCTGGTGAAACCCTGGAGATACCTTGAGAATCTTGTACTTTTTGAGTATGCTTTATCACACTACATATTATAAATTTTCTAAAAGCAATCTTGCTTCTCTTCACCAGGTCTAAAACCTTGCAATGTTTAAAGACAATACTAAGCAAACTTTTTGTGAAAGAACACAACTGCAACAGTGGCCATGATTCATTATTTTCACTTAAATGACTTCACTATAAAGAGAAAAAAAAATTAGAAGTAATTTGAATTTCTCTTTGCCTTGAACTTATGCTCAAATTTAACTCTCTTCTTTTTTATTTCATGAATATATGTTTAAAACTCATAAAGATATCTGGATTGGGAACTTTCTCTTGCTGATCTAAAATGAGAAATTCTGGATTTAGAGCTTGATGTCAAAAGATTGATTACCAGGGTGCTTGGGGGGGCTCTGTTGGTTAAGCATTGACTCTTGATTTGGGCTAAGGTCATGATCTCAGGGTTGTGAGATTGAGCTTCATGTGGAGCCCCAGGTCTGGTTCTGTGCTCTGGTGAGTCTACACGAGATTCTCTCTCTCCCTCTCCCATTGCCCCCCCCACTCTCTCTCAAATAAATAAATCCTTAAAAAAATTATAGAGTCATTTATGGTTTGTCTTAATCTCAGAAAACAAACTGAGGGTTGCTGGGGGGAGGGGGGTTGGGAGGGGGGGTGGGGTTATGGACATTGGGGAGGGCATGTGCTATGGTGAGTGCTGTGAAGTGTGTAAACCTGGCGATTCACAGACCTGTACCCCTGGGGATAAAAATATATGTTTACAAAAAATAAAAAATTAAGAATTAAAAAAAAATTATATCACTAAAATCCAGGTCAAATTTGAATAAATATCTGGACTTCTGAGGATTTTAAAGTAAAGGAAATCATACTGAAAATAAAGCTCGGTTTATCCATAAACCAGTTTATAAGAAATTGCATTTGACAAACATGAAAAACTAACCGACTGCTCCTGTTTGTGATTATTTCTTAGATTTTTAACTGTAAACTAAAACATTTTTAATTATTCACCTGCTTATATAAGAAAAACTAGACATTAGTTTAAGCAATCATTATAGGATCATATTGGTCACTCATTTTACTTATTTTTTAGTTCATTAGAATTCCAACCACTAAGCTTTGCCACAAGTATTCAATAACTATTGAAGGAGTTAGCTGTGGATCTGCTGTCTTATTTTCCTAGCCACCAAAAAAAGACAAATGTTAGGTCTAAATACCATGATGCCTATTACTCACAAAAGGTTGCTTAGCTATTTTATTCAGAATGCATTTCTATTCATTACTCAGAGCAGCAATGTGTCGACAGGAAAAGAAAAATAAAACAATTCTCAAGAAGTCCATCTAAAATGAGGTTGATTTTATAAGGCATAGAAACTCCCAAATTAAATGTCATAGTTGACTTTGGAATAGCCTAAAACCCATTGATATCCTTGCACATTTGATCCAAAGCATTATTTCCAGAGACTGAACCCAGAAAGAGCTGCTTAAGCCCAGGAGGCTTGTTCTGGCCTGGGTCCAATGTTATTGAGCATCTATAATGCCTCTTTGACTATACATCCATTATACATTGTACTGACCTATATAAAACTGTGTGCATTTGATTTTATAATGATTTTTCATCTGTGGAGTACTTAAGTTATATATAGACAAAATACATAAAGGTGGGGTTGTAGAAGGTGGAATGCTGCAATATGTTTTCACTGGCAGCAGAAAGGCTCTCAAAATAAGTCATTTTTCCCCCTCTAACAATAGAAAGTAACTGAAGACTTTCATTGTTATAAAACAAATAATGATCATTTATCCTGAATAGCTAATATTTTACTCTTGTGATGTTATAAAATCAAGATGGTCGACATATTAAATGTGGCTTACAGTTATGAAACAATGTCAAGAGTAAAAACTTTTTGGAAACCATAAAAATTAAGAAAGATGTATGTGTGTCATGAAACAGTCATATGATAACCCAATGAACACAGAAAAATGGAAACTGTGACAGTGATATTTTATGCATAAGGTGTAGACTCAAAACACTTTACTCTAAAATATTATTTAAACTTGGAGATATTTTCTATGAGGATTATGTCAAAATTTATAAATGAGTGATAGTAATAGCAAGAACCTGACATTTCCAGTGGTCAATTAAGGGAAAATGGTCAAGGCAACATAATTTAAGGACAATCATAACTAGTGGTGAAGCAAGGTATTTTTTCTATAACTTGGAAACAAAAGAGCAGAACACATTGGAAAACTCCAAACACATCTAGACAAAGAAGGCACAAAGAAAAGTCAGAAAAGAAGACAATGGTGATTTGTTACTTTGACATCAGTAGCACGGCTCCTGCAGAATTCTGCCTACAACATCAAAAGTTAAGCATAGTAGGAAGCAGAAATTGGGAGAACTTCAAGGATTTGATATGATGGAAAGGAAGGAGAACTGTGATTACCTGCATCTCACGGATACTGCTTTGGCTAAGTATCGATTTATCAAATATTCATTGAGAACTATGTGCTAGGCAAGTCCCAGTCTTCATGAACCATATATTCTAGTGGGGTAGACTGATGATGGAAGAATTGACACATGGATAAAATAATTTTAGGTAGTAATGAAAACCATAATGAACAACTAAAGATAAGAAGTGATGTGTGGTTGATTACACCAGGCCCAGACTTGAGGCCTTGAGGGAGGTGCTCTCTCAGCAGAAGCCTGGTTAAAGTGGATGAGGAAGACAGGACAGGATCTGGTAAGAAGAGCATCTCAAGCAGAAAAAGGACAAAAGCAAGAACTCCACATCAAGAACAAGCTCTGTGTGCTTCTTAACCAGCAAGAGGGCCTGTGTGAGCAAAGGCAAGAGGAGACGGACAGATCTGGATGGAGACAAGAGTCAGACTGTGCAAAACATTGTAGGAGGGGTAAATGAGTTTCCCTATTCGTGGGATGACAACTGTTTGTGAGTTCTGCTACCTGACTTATAATTTTACAAGTTCATTCTGGCTGCTCTTATAACACTGTGGGGGAGCAATAAGGAAGCAGAGAAACTAGTTAGGACTCTTTCAAAATATTCTCTAGGAGACATAATGGTGTCTTGGGCAAAGGAGAAGTGGGTGAGGTGGTGAGAAGTCCTTGATTTAGGTCGTATTTAAAAGTTAAAATGAGGGGCGCCTGGGTGGCTCAGTGGGTTAAAGCCTCTGCCTTTGGCTCAGGTCATGATCTGACCTGGGTCCTGGGATCCAGCCCCACATTGGGCTCTCTGCTCAGAGGGAGCCTGCTTCCCTTCCTCTCTCTCTGCCTGCCTCTCTGCCTACTTGTGATCTCTCTCTGTCATATAAATAAATAAAACCTTTAAAAAAAAAAGTTAAAATGAACAGGTCTTAACAATGGAATCATTATGAGGTTTGCAGGAGAGGAGGCAAGAATGAATTTATATGCAAAAATCTGTATCCAAGTAAATCTTTCTAGACTGGAGGTTTTTAAGGTTTTGCAGACTTTGAGGGCAAGAATCAAAGAAGGATCTCAGGTAAGTTTTGAGAAGTTGCCACAGTGGGTTCTTTGAAAGTTTTCTAGCAATTAGTTGAACATACAAGTTCGGTAACTCTTGATAAAGACAACCACACGTGGGGAGCCTCGCTGGTTCAGTTGGTGGAACATGTGACTCTTGATCTTGGGGTCATGGTTTTGAGCCCCACATTGGGTGCGGAGTCTACTTAAAAAAACACACATATACACACGCACAATTTTAAGTTCAGCAATATTATGTCACTGTCAAAGACAAATGTTGCCAGATGGATTCACACAAACATATATGACCCATGGACTTCTCTCAAACCAGACAGTGAATGAATAAACGTAGCAGTTTAGTTACCCATCCTTGCATCCTGGCCTTCAAAAACAATTACCATTTGATCTATAGACCAGAGAAAGAACAGATAGATAATGTATATGTTCAGAGCTCAGATACTTAGGTCACACATGGTTTTTTTGGAAGGGAACCATGAATCCATGTATGTACCAAGTATTATCTGTAGACTGAAAAAACTAATGATTATTGTACAAATGTATAACATTTGAAAATATCTAGAAATCCAATGTGATTAATTACAGACACAATTATTTAAATGTATTACTTAATAATTAGTAGTTTTCTGCCATGTATTACTCAAAGATCAAACACCACGAATAACAAATTAGGAAATCTGCTATGTTGGTTAACCAAGAATATTGACTCCTTTTTTTCTTTCTTTCTTTCTTTCTTTCTTTCTTTCTTTCTTTCTTTCTTTCTTTCTTTCTTTCTTTTTTAACTTGGATAGAGGACCTAGGCATTGTGAGGAGCCTAAGATGTATAAGTTCTCAGCAGAGGTGAAACATAGTGAGGAGAGTCACGGAAGCAAAGGAAAATATGGTCAGCTAGTTAGCTTGGTAACTGGTAGTCCTTGCAGTCTGGTGTGGCCCATGGAAGTGGACCCTCCAAGTTCACCGAGTCAGAGTCTATAAACTCATCTGATCCCTGCTACAAGCAGTCACTGGGCTTTTCACTTTCTATTTCGTATTGGGCTCTATAATTCTACACAGGTCTGGAGTCCTAAAGGCTTATGTGGTTTGTTTTATATGATTTAATACAGAAATATTTCTCTCATTCCAGTTACACTTTCCAAATGGTAGATAAATTGATTTAATAGTAATTTCGTATTTAGAAATTTCCATAACATCTTTTTTTCTTATCTTAATACTCACCACTCATCAACATAATTATGTTTTGAACCTACAGTCTTGCCTACCAGTTTTGAAGCTTCATAAGGACACATTCCCTGTCTAGTTCACTGTTATATTCTCAAGCCTAAGCACATTACTAAGAACTGTTTAATGGACCCATAATAAAGATTCACTCATTTAACAATTATTTTTAAGTACCTACTAAGTATCTACTTCACCTAAAAGCTAGGGTAGAGCATAAATAAATAAAAGTAGTTGCTCTTACGGAGTTCATATTCCGGTGAACATTTGATGAATGATGAGCATGAAGTTTTTGCTTGATTCATTGTCTCATACCTACTTCTCAGGTGTGGTGGTAGGATATTTAAGAGTCCCTCAGTTCAGTTGTTTATTTAAATAATACCTGAAGAACTATGTTAGAAGACATTTCCCTCACTCCCTCTCTTTTTCTCATGCTCTCTTTCTCCCTCTCTTTGCCCCCCTCTCTCTGTGTTTCCTTCAGGTGACAGCTACCGGTCCAACCAACCACTTTCCCCTTACTCCACAATAACCAAATTTTAGGAAATGTGCCCCTGGGAAATTCTGCACATCCCAGATTCACTGTTGGTTGGGCAGGGCCATGCAACTAAGTTCTGGCCCACAAAACTTAACTAGAACTCATTGGTGGTACAGCTGGGAAATTTTTTCAAAATAATGCAGACTTTTGCAAGTGCCCCTTGCTTAGGGCCTGAGATATTCTGCCACTGAACTCCATATTCTTCTTAATGTTCACTGTACTATGACAAACAGAGAAAAGTTTTCAAAATACAAAAATGGACAAGAAAATATGATAGGGGAAAAAGCATCTTTGGTATATTCAAGCCAAACGACAAATTTTAAAGATTGGTGAAAACTAATAAATATAAGCTACAAATAAAGAATAGCCACATAATACACAAGTATATAATAGGTTAAGAGGAATTTTGTGCCTTATTACACAGAGATAAGAAGCACAGATTCTGAATGCAGTCAGACTTATACATGAAGAACAATTACTAATTGTGTGAAATTTGGCAAGTTAGTTAAGCTCTCTCAGCCTTCATTTCTTTATTTTAAGATGGTAATAAAACTACTAATTTTATTGTAATGTTTCAAGGATTAAGTTAGATAAATTTATGAAGTTTTTAACATATAGATTAAAGATCAATAAAATGAATTTTCAATTAAAAAGGCAACATATTAAGAATAATAGTATAGAACAAAACTGATGTTTGGAAAGAATCAAAATTTAGAGGATAAAGTGAAAGTTGTAATATGTATACACATATGTTTGTGGGTATATACACACGTATATGTATGTATACATAATTTAACAATTAAAATGTCAAAAGAAAACTTTTGAGAAGGCCACAATATACATTTTAGGGCTTAATCAATTTTTGCTAAGAAAAACAGGATAATTCGAGCAATGTTTATCGGGGGAAAAAAAAAATCCCCAGGGAGGGGGGGGAAATGGGGAGATGTTGGTTAAGGATACATATTTCCAGTTAGAAGATGAATAGTTCTGGGCGCCTGGGTGGCTCAGTGGGTTAAGCCGCTGCCTTTGGCTCAGGTCATGATCTCAGGGTCCTGGGATCGAGGCCCGCATCGGGCTCTCTGCTCAGCAGGGAGCCTGCTTCCCTCTCTCTCTCTCTCTGCCTGCCTCTCCATCTACTTGTGATCTCTCTCTGTCAAATAAATAAATAAAATCTTTAAAAAAAAAAAAAAAAAGAAGATGAATAGTTCTGAGGTGGTGATGGATAACATGGTGACTATAGTCAATATTGTATTACACACCCGAAAGTTGCTAAGAGGATAGATCTTAAATGTTCTCATATCACACACACACACACACACACACACGCGCGCGCGCGCGCGTGCACACACACACACAATTATAAATATGTAAAGTGATGGTTGTCTTAACTAACCTTATACCAGGAATCATTTGACAATATACTTGTCTATCAAATCATCACTTCATACACCTTAAACATATACAATATTATTTGTCAATTACATCTCAGTACAGCTATAAAAAATCCACAGACCTCCAATTTGCCTTCCCAATATCCCAGGATCTCTGGCCAGATGTCTGCTGGAAAGCTAAGGGCATAGAGCAAAACGCTTGGCCTCTTGCTTTTTTGCCTCACACTCTTAGTTGCCTGTATGTTTAAGTAATTTGGGGCAACGCCTAAATCCAACACCTGTCATGTGGTGTTTACTCCCATCAAGGCAAACCCACAGTTTTCCCACACACTGACGACCAGCAATCCCTTTATAAAGCCACCAGTCATGGAATGTCAAACATAATATTGTGTTTGCTGCTGAGTCTCATTATTTTTCTGGTTTGATCTTCCTTGCTTTTATTTCCATGTCAATTTGCAAATCATCTTGCCAGATTTATAGCATTTGATATACTGTAAGTTGGATTCTACTTTCTTAAAACCTTGGAAACACATTTAAGAGAAACTTCACATCCAATTTTAATTTTAAAATTTAAAATGGTTTTAAACTTCAGAGTGTTTTTTTTTTTTTCTTACTTTAGAGACCGCTCACCCTTGCACTCCTATCTAGTAATGTTTTAATCTGAGTATGACAAGGAATAATGGAATAAAAATACCGATCTCTGGCCTGAATTTAACAAGGACACATGGTTGAACAAGAGGTAATTCTTAGGTTAAACACACACACACACACACACACACACACACACACACACACACCTCATTTCATTGAATTTCCTAGCACCACGGAAAATGTGTTGTTGTTGTTGTTGTTGTTTTAATTTTGATTTGTCTTCTGATGTCCCAAGTCTGCAGACACTTTAAACCTTAGGTAGGAAAGGGTTCAAGTTCTTAATGAAGCAAAGAACAGCCTCACTGTATTTTTTCCCAAAATATAAGTCTCCCCAGTTCTTCAAGAAAAATATTATGCATTAACAGTGGAAAGACAGTAAGTCGAGTGTCTTGTCAAAGGGCAGATTAGTATGATATGAACTGAAAGAGAGAGAAACATTAGCTAAACTGTAACCCTCTTGAGACAAAAAAATTTAATAAAACCCAAGTAGACTTTGAAGTTTATTCATTATTTAAGGTGATTTTTTTTCATGAACTTGTCTCCTTTTATATGCTATCCAAATATCCCATAGAGATATCCAAATATTTTCCCATAGAGATAAGGAAAAAATGCACATAAGATTTTTGAATACATGGGTTTCTAACTTTCACACTGATATAGATAAAGTACCTCTATAAGATCTTATACTGGCCACGTGGTTAGGATGGAAGCATTCAGAGCTTGACTACCCATGGCCAGAGATACCTAAAACTACTTTGAAATATAAAGAGCATGATTATAAGAAATTAGAAGGCTCTCTAACCTCTCTCTCACCACTTTGACAACATATCCAAAGGAATATTTTCCAACATATATTACTTAAAATGCCTATGGTGACTGGATGTTTGTAAAACAACTGGTTAATTTAAATAGGCTTCTTTACTACAAACGTTGTCAGAACATTTGCTAAACTGATGTGCATGGGGAGGAACAGAAAGATATATAATATGTACTATGTCAGCTCTCTAGGCTTATTTTCCCATAGAAGATACTATTCTTTTTCCTAAGCTCATTGTCCCTTAGAACATTGACCTCACTTAGAGCATAGGAAGGGACAATGTGTGTGAAGCAAAGGCAGGGTTAAAAAAGAAGATGAGATGTAGCAAAGGCTGGAAGAGAAAAAAGAAAATTTCCACAGGATTGAAATTAGAGCCCCAGGAAATCAGGGCCATTTCTTTATCAGAATTGTTAAACTTACAGTAGGAGATAACCATTTTCTGAGCTGAGAACAGTCATGCTACTATTGGCTAGACTTATCCTGCTACAATTGGTAGCAGTATGATATTTTGATACACTAACTGATCACACTTTCTTTTTTTTTTTTTTTAAAGATTTTATTTATTTATTTGACAGAGAGATCATAAGCAGGCAGAGAGGCAGGCAGAGAGAGGAGGAGGAAGCAGGCTCCCTGCTGAGCAGAGAGCCTGATGCGGGGCTCGATCCCAGGACCCTGAGATCATGACCTGAGCCGAAGGGAGCGGCTTAACCCACTGAGCCACCCAGGCGCCCCCTGATCACACTTTCTTGCCTGTCATGTCTTTTTTGTTCTCTGTGGGCCTTCCCTATACAAACCCACATAAAGAATCCCCACCATCTCAGCTGATGGTTGTTATACCAGATGTGGAAGGGGCAGGGGGTATTCAAAGACTTGATTTTCCAGTTTAAAAAAAAAAAAATCCAGTTTCAAAAAAAATTCTAACCAGCAAGACAGTGTCCCTTTCTCAGGAACACTGGTTGGAGAGGGAGGTTGGAGAAGGAGCGGTGAATTAGAGAGGACATAAGAGGTTTAAATGCTGGAGAGTCCTTCAAAAAGCTCTGATCTTCCACTCCCCTATAGCTTCCAAGTTTGCAAAAACATCTTATAGGTTGGGCATACCAAAGTGGGAAGGCTCTGGGTGGCTTCCCTCTCCTGGAGAGGACTTTGGAAAAATTCCCAGTCTTTCCAGTATGGAAGGATATGAGACAGTTGTGTGAAGGGGCTGCAGGTGTGTGTAGGATGGAGACCTTCATGTGGTCTTGCTGAGTTTCCTGAGCCTATAGGCAAGGGGCTGAAGATAGCTAGGTCAGAGAAACTCTGAAGAAGTACCTGCTCTCATCAAAGCTGAGAACAGGGGGTTGAAATCTCCATTGTGGTATGGGGCTGGATGATCACACTGAGTCCAAGAGGGGATGTCCTTTCCCTTTCCTCACCCTTATCATTCAGTATTATCTTGACTATTTGCAGAAGAGAGAACCAGGAATACAGAGATAATGTGTCCCATGAAAGTTCACATAGCTAATAAACAGCTCAACCAGAGCTCTATGAATCCAGATTTGATGCTCCTTGAACTACATCATGGCAAATAGGAAAACACCTGGCTTCAGGAGAAAATGGTGCACTGAATTAAAAAAAGATCTTTTGTTTGTTCGTTTGGAATCTCATTTAAAAATTTAGCAGTTGGAAATTAAAGACGATCTCAGAGACGAAAGTTTAGAGAAAGAAGCCATAGTCTTGGTCATAGTGTAGGGGAGCATGGTGAAGGGGAATGTTGGTGGTGGAGGAGAGAGGGAGGACAGGACTCAGGGGAAAGCCTGCAGGTCGGCAGGCAAGGGGGAAGAGAGCCCTGCTAGAAAAAGAGGGAAAGAATGTGAAGATGATAACAACAGTCAAAGAAAGTTTCAAGAAGAATGTATCTCCTGCTTTCAGTTAAAAAGTTAATGGAGAGCCAATCACAACTGATTTCGAGGCTTCATGTCAGAAGGACAGGCATTAAACTTTGAGCAATTAACCTGTAGGAAAACAAGTCATTTTCTCACTCATTTGCTACATATCCGATTCCTATAAATGTAGTTATAGAATTTCCTAGTAATACATAGATGATTTGGAGTAGTAAATCAGGAGGAGTAGGATATGTTCTAGAATTAAAACAAAACCATAGAATAAGTAACATGTAAAATCACATCTATAGTAAAGGATGCAGAAAATTATTCAAAGAAGTAAAACCCCAAAATGTAGCAATGGCAATAAGGTACATAAACAGATCTATAGACTGTCATACTTCTGAATCCATCCCTTAGAACACAAAGTTAAAAAAAAAAATCAAAGGTACTTCCAGTGATGTTCCAGAATCTGCATAAAAAATTCTAATTAATGAACTCTAGCAAAGAAATCAGGAAAGTATGCCGTTTCTTTTAGAATAAATCCTCATTAGAAGTATTGGCTAAAGGAACATGGTAAAGTAACAGGAAAATCTATTTTCATGGAACAGTTTGATCCTAAAGTAATTCTTCATTTCCCAGTACTTCAGTCAGTCAGGATTCTTCTTTAGGTGATAATAAGGTGATTTAAATGTATTTGACAAAGTATCAGTGCAATTTAGTGTCTCCAGAGCTTGACCTCTGGAGCCAGGCCGTTGGAGTTAGAATACTGGATCTGAGACTCATAGACAGTAGGACTCTGTGCAGGTTTTCTGCATCTCTTTGCCTCAGTTTCTTCATCACAAAATGGGAATAATAAATATATTATTTTGTGGGAATTCGTGCAAAATAGCCCTTAAAATAGTGCCTGGGACATAGCAAGTGAACATACAATATAACTTTGCTACTGTTATTACATACCATATGATTTTATTAATTATAGCTTTTGTGAGGTTATTAGAAAATGCAGAAGTAGAATAAGCTTGAATAAATTTAATTAAAATATCCAGAAATAGTTTCCCTTTACTGTGCTTAATTTTGTAGATTATCTTCTCATATGCTTTAGCATAACTACTTTTATTTAACCTTAAGAAAAATAATCCAGGGGCGCCTGGGTGTTTCAGTGGGTTAAGCCTCTGCCTTTGGCTCAGGTCGTGGTCTCAGGGTCCTGGGATCGAGCCCCGCGTCGGGCTCTCTGCTCAGGAGGCATCTTGCTTCCCCCTCTCTCTGCCTGCCTCTCTGCCTACTTGTGATCTCTTTCTCTTTCTGTCAAATAAATAAATAAAATCTTAAAAAATAAAAAAGAGAAAAAGAATCCAGAACATCATCATGATTTTAGAAAAAGAAAAGGAAAGGATATTCTAACTACTAATATGATCATGTTAGATAAATGTCTCTTAAGTTCCCCTTTCGAATCTGAATGTCTGCCTGAGGGAAACCAAATAAAGATAGATCTTTCCATGTTTTGTAGGTTTACCATGTTCCTGTGTGAACTTCTGGACATAGGTACAAAAGCACAGGGACAACATAAATCCTATAGGTACAACACTAATCCTATTGTGGGCGGAGGTGGAGACAGATGGAATGGACAGCTACTGAAGGTAGGTATGAATGACTACATTCTCATATTGGAGGGACTACCAGGCTTTCAGAAAATGGACCCAACAGTAATTTTAACAACATACATCTTTCCTTATGGAAGCAATACACCAATCTGCAAATAATCTTGTTTCTTCTTCAGTTCTTGGAATTTAAACTACTTTAGGTTTTTGACTTTGACAAGGATGTCAACCAACGGCAGTGGTTATTAGAAGTTTTTTACTTTCTTCCCTGATGGCTCTCCTTCGTGAAAATTCACACCTGTTTTACTTATAGACAGATAAGTTATGGACATAAATATAGGTATAGATTAACAGATCTGTTCTTTCTGATTTTTGCTAATATTATCTTTTAACTTTATTCTAGCTTAAATAAATTTTTTTAAAATTTAATTTATTTTTTTGACAGAGAGAGCCACAGCAAGAGAGGGAACACAAATGGGGGGTGGGAGAGGAAGAACAGGCTTCCCACGGAGCAGGGAGCCTGATGTGGGGCTTGATTCCAAGACCCTGGCATCATGACCTGAGCCAAAGGCAGATGCTTAATGACTGAGTCACACAGGCGACTCTAGCTTAAATAAAATTCTTGAAAATACTCCCTTCATAGTTTCAAAATGAAAAAGGGCCTATAAATAACCAGGCGAAAAAGTACCAATTAATATTTCAGTCCTAGAAGATAACTTCCGAAATTTTATGTACAGTTCTTCTTGTAACTTTTCTAAAATTAAGCATTAGTGACTTCCCCTTTGAATTTACGTTTATCTTTTTTTTTTAAGACTTTATTTATTTATTTGACAGACAGAGATTACAGGTAGGCAGAGAGGCAGGCAGAGAGAGAGAGGGGAAAGCAGGCTTCCTGCTAAGCAGAGAGCCCAGTGCGGGGCTCGATCCAAGGATCACGACCTGAGCCAAAGGCAGAGGCTTTAACCCACTGAGTCACCCAGGTGCCCCTTTACATTTATCTTTATGATGTGAAAACTTTCATTCTAAAAGATAACAAATGATTGCCTATCCCTTCCTTTTCTTCCGTCTCTGAGCCTATGTAACTTCCAAGTAATCCAAGATCCACTATTTTTCAAGGTATTTTTTCTCTACTAAGGACATTCTGGAAGAAAATACCTTAGCCAAACCAACTAATGACTCCGGCAACTGTCACTTCTCTTGAAGCAGAGTAGCTTACTGGTTAAGTGCATGGATTTTGGAATAAGACTAATCTGGTTTTGAATTTCTGTCACATATTAACTCAGTGGTCAGTGGAAAGATATTTTACTTTTATGAATTTCAGGAAGAGGCAAAATATTAAAAAAAATTTAGGATAATCATGCCTTCTTTAAATATCTCTCATACAAATTAAATGAGATTCATTCCTTCATTATTCAAAGATCTATTGAGTACCTAATTATGTATTAAGCTCTATTCTAAAGCTGAAGGATACAATGAGGTGAGTGGGGACAGATAACCATATTCACAAATAAAAGAAGAAAATATCAGTTAGTGATGATACGTATAATAAAGAAAATAAAACTATTGGGCACCTGGGTAGCTCAGTCAGTTAAGTGTCTGCCTTCTGCTCAGGTCATGATCCCACGGTCCTGGGATCAAGTCCCACTTCGGCTCCTTGCTCATCAGAGAACCTGCTTCTCCCTCTTCCTCTGAGGCTCCTCTTGCTTATGCTTGGTCTCTGTGTGTGTGTGTGTCAAATAAATAAATAAAATGTTAAAAAAAAGAAAAGAAAAAAGAAAAGGAATGGAAAGGGAAAAAAAAGCTGTTAAATGTGAAAGTAATTGGACTACTTGAAAGGGGTGGTTGGGGAGGCCTCTGAGAAGGTGCTGTCTGAATTGAGATCAACAAGCAAAAGGAGTAAGTTGCAAGAAGAATTTTCTGGGTAGGAACTTTCTGGGCAAAAGGAACAGTAAGTGCAAAAATCTCGAGATGGAAACAAAATCAGTATATTCAAGGGACAAAAAAGAGGCCAGGATAGCAGGCATTTAATGATTAAGAGAGAGTAGTAGTGCAACACTGAGATCAGAGAGACTAGAGGTAGAAGCTAAGCGCCAGTGCTCGGAGTCAAACAAACTTGGGGTTAAATCGTGTTTTTACCACTTGCCAGCTCTGAGATAAGGAGCGAAGTATTTAAAGTCTTTGACCAGGGGCGCCTGGGTGGCTCAGTGGGTTAAAGCCTCTGCCTTCGGCTCAGGTCATGATCCCAGGGTCCTGGGATCCAGCCCCACATTGGGCTCTCTGCCCAGCAGGGAGTCTGCTTCCTTTCCTCTCTCTCTGCCTGCCTCTCTGCCTACCTGTGATCTCTATCTGTCAAATAAATAAATAAAATATTAAAAAAAAAAAGTCTTTGACCACTGATTTCCTTATCTGTAAACTTATATACTATTGACCTATTATTATAATTTTCTTTAAGGTACGGAATACATAAAAATTCCTCCCAAATGACAGGTGCCATTATTATCATTATTATTATTTTACTACCTTCCTAATGTAATGCAGTACATTTATACCTAAAGGCATAGATGTATAATCCACGTACACATCCCTGTGAAATAACTATTTCAGCATGTAGCCGGCTAGTACAATATTTCAAATCCAGTTAGGATGAAAGATGTTCCAAAAAATCCTTTTCCCAGTCTTTCCACAGTTCCAAGAGCTTTGTGCCTTAAAGCATTATTTTTTACCACACAAGCATAGCAAGGTTAGATGCTGGCTGGAGAAGGGCAAAGTGATTTATAAAGTCACTTTCATTTTTCAATGTTTTTTTTTTCCCAATGATAAGTGAGGAAATGTCATTGGGAAGGTCAGCTGGGTATAAACTAAAATATTTCGGTTGCTGTGGGTTCACTTACTTATTGTCTGTATCCTGTACTTTGACATTTGATCAAAAGCCACATAAATCTTGGTTTGTTTCCTCCAAACCAAGTTTATTTCTTCTGTATCCTGAATTTGATCCTTCTTTCTCATATTGTATTTCTTTATCACCCCTGTCATTGTTGGTTCTTCTAATGATCCGTGTTCCTCTGCAGCTGTATTTCTACTGGAATCATTCTCACTTTAAACCTGTTTTGAGCCTTCTTATTGGTTCCTCATCATCTGGCCCCCCAGTATTTATATAGGGGAATAAATTTTATTAATAACTCATAGTGGCCATGTTTTTTTAAAAAAAGATTTTATTTATTTATTTGAGAAAGAGGGTGAGTGAGAGAGTGAGAACAAGCCAGGGGGAAGGGCAGAGGGAAAGGAAGAAACAGACTCCCACCTGAGTAGGGAGCCCAGTGAGGAGCTACATCCCAGAACCCTGGGATCATGACCTGAGCTGAAGGCAGACACTTAACCAACTTAGCCACCAAACATGGGGTCAAGTTGTATGCCAGTGGCCATGTTTTTGAAAGGGTATAAGTCATCATTTTTTCCAGGCTTGGGATATGAGAAAGAACCATCAAAAACATAAGAGATGCAATACCAGAGTTTATATCCAAATCACAACTATTCTAATTATGTTTGAAATAGTCAAATATATGGATATTTCAAAAATACGGAATACCTCCAATCAGATAAAGCATATTCAGTGCTTCACTTAATTTCCCATTTTCTGTTCTGACATTTTATTATATATATTGTTGAATTACACTTTATGATTGGTTCAACGAAAACTCTTGTGTGACATCAGGAAACATCAGCTGAACTTCAACTTTTTAAATGTAAGGGTTATTTTTTGTTTGTTTTAAAAATAACTTAGACCATAAAACAAAAATATATTTGAATTACAGAAAGATTTGTCAATAATGAAGAAAAGTCAAAAGAAGAAAATGCAGACCATTCCTGAACTTGGCTACATGTCCAGGCATATATTCTTAGGAGCTGGTCAAACACCTGAGGGTGGATAAAAGTGTGTGAGGGGCTAATTAAGGGAGTGGCTGGCCTCTCTCACAGTATTAGTCAGCTCTGGCTGCTGCCGTAACAAACTACCACCAGACAGGGTGACTTAGCAGAAATTTATTTTCTCAGTTCTAGACGCTAGAAGTCCAAGGTCAAAATGACAGCTGATTTCATTCTTCCTGAGGCTTTTCCCCTTGACCTGCAAATGGCCACCTTTTTTCCTGGGCTCTCGCAAACTCTTTTCTCTGTGTGTGCACATCCCTAGTGTCTCTGTGTATTCAAATGTTCTCTTCTTATAGGGACACCAGTCAGATTAAATCCAGGACCCACTCTAATGGCCTCCTGTTAATTTAATCACCTCTTTAAAAGCCCCATCTCTAAAAACAGTCACAT
Organism: Lutra lutra; assembly: GCF_902655055.1. NCBI lineage: Eukaryota > Metazoa > Chordata > Mammalia > Carnivora > Mustelidae > Lutra > Lutra lutra. The sequence goes on along the minus strand of NC_062279.1, from coordinate 119,267,365 downwards.
TCTGAGGTACTGGAGTTTAGGGGCTCAGTGTATGAATTTGGGGGGACATAATTCTGCCCATAACACTGCCTATTTTTAAACCCCAGAGATTTTTTTTCTTTTGTGTCTGGAGCAACTAAGGTCTTAGAGACTGGCTACTAGAAAAACAAACAAAAACTAAATCTGAGGAAGATACCAGAATGTTCACTGTTTTTTTATGATGTAACCTAAGAATGTCACTCAGACTAAAAATTCTATTATTGGCATCACAGAAAATGGTCTATGTGCTCAAGCTACATAGGACTTTAGAACATTGCCTGATCTGTTGTGTGTTTTCCAAAATCACTATGCAATTAACTCAATTCTAATATTCTCTATGTAGAGACAGCATCAGATCCCAAAGGTAAGGGTTCAGTCCCACAAGACTACAACCCCTTCAGATGTCAATTGCATATCTATTTTGTTACCTGTGCTTCTGGCCAACCAGCTAGAGATTGGAGGTTCCCACAACCTTCTCCTCTGGTTTGATTAATTTACTAGAATGGCTCACACAACTCAGAGAAACATTTACTTATGTTTACCAATTTATTATAAAAGATATTATAGATGAACAGCCAGGCAAAGAGGTGTATTGGGTGAGGTTAAGAAGGCTCCTGAATGTAGGAGCTTTTGCCCTCATGGACCTGTGGTGCACTACCCTTGCAGCAATTGGACTTGTTCACCAACCTAGAACCTCTCCAAGCCTGTTATTTGGATTTTTATGAAGGCTTCATTACCTAGGCACGATGTGCCATTGGTGATTGAACTAAAAATCTCCAGTCCCCACTTTTCTCCCCAGATTGGGGCGGGGGGGTGGGGGAATGGGTTGGATCTGAAAGTTCTAACTCTCTAATCCCTGGTTAGTTCCCTTGGCAACCAGCCCCCATCTTTAAGGAATTTCTGAAAGTCTCATTAGCATAAACTCAGGTATGGACTAATAAAAGGGCTTGTTATGAAAAGGGACTTGTTATGAATAACAAAAGACACTTTTATCACTGTTATTATGTAGGAAATTCCAAAGGTTTTAGAAGTTCCGGTGTCAGTAGTGGGATGAAGACTAAATAACGTATTTCTTGTTAAAAAGCACAATAAAACATCTGGTTACCTTCAACTCAGAAATATGCTTAACTAATACTGATCAATTCCACCTTTTGATTAATACCTTTTTCTTTACATTTGATAATATATAGAGAAATTTACAAATATTGTGAAGTCTTATTGGCATGTGAATCACTTTATCTCCTAGGCTGATTTTACAAACTGACTCTGCCAATAATTGATTTTGTTTTGTGGGTTAATACGGGCTATCACAGTGTGGTCCCAAAGAACAAGATTAATAAAGACCACAAGTTCAAGTTTGTTATCTTTCTTTATTATACATGCAAATAAATGATTAATGTTTCCCATGACATTAACTATTCTATACCACAGAAGAGTAATTTTCACTTTCACAGATGTGTGTTTGTTGAACATTGATATTGTTTGCATTTTATTAGTGACTGTGCCACTTAATCATAATGAAGAGCTAATGGTTGAATAACATTCCATTATTCACTTATAGTTAGATGTTAGATTTATGTCAATTTTTTCATGGTAAATACTAGTGTGAAGAGCATACATTTAACATGTATTAGGATACTATTAATTATTGATTTATTAGTAAAATTGTCTCCCCAAATACACTATGTCCAAGGCTGTGGCATATTTTTAAGGCTGTTGATATACACTCTACAAACTATCCTATACAAGGGTGGTACTAATTTATACTAATTTATACTTAATTAATCTATACTTAATTTATACTTAATTTAACAGTGTTGGAAAGTTGTTTCCCCATATATGAGTAATTAGGTGGAAATGCTATTTTAAAAATATTTTTCCTTTTGGTATATTAAAAACTGTCATCTCATTATTTTCATATGCACTTAAGTAACTAATTGCACTTGGCTTTACATATGCTTAATGTAGTTTTGAATTACCTATTTATGTCTTCTGTTCCTTTTGCTAACTTTTTCTGATTTGTATGAGCTCTTTGTATGTTAGTTATATCAACCATCTGTACTAGTTTTTGAAAGTGTTGATCTTTTGTTCTTGATATTTTTGATCACCTGATATGTTTGTGTACTCAAAAATCAGTATTTTTCTTTAAAAAAATATTCAGATTCTTCTTTTCTCACCCAAAAGTCAAATCAATATTTATATACATCGTGCACTATGTTTTTAAATAAAGTTCATTTTATTTTTTCAATAAATTATATATGCTTCACAATGTCCAAAATTTCTCCAAATTTAACACAAATGCCACAAATGGATGATTATTTCTTAACAGAGGCTGTGTGGTATGGTATAAAACTATCAACTATATGACCTTAGGTAAAATTACTTGTCCTCACCAAAACCTACTTCCTACAAAGTAAGGATACTAATTACCTCACAAGGTTGACATGAGGCTAAAAGAGTATTACAGATGTGAAAACACATGAGAAACATGTAATAAATATTAGTGACTTTCATTTTCACAAATCTGTTATCATTGAACATCAATACTGTTTACTTTTCACTGGTGAATTTATCACTTGGTTTATCTTTATCTTCAACATAATGCAGCCCACTCTCTGAAGCATTTTGAAATTTTTTATGTACTAAAATACTAACATAGTAATACAATTGTTCATATACTTATCTATAACTTTAATACTTAGAATGCCTTGTTACCATTACTTTTTTTTTTCCTGCTAGCTATGTACTCTATTGGATATCTCCATATTGCCAAGGAAATTGAACACTAAATCCTACAAATTACTTCAACAACATAAGAAATATCAGATGCCAAGATAAATATTCTATTTCCAGTTCTGTAGCAAATCAATTTTTTTGATTAGGCTGCTTTCAGTAACTGGTGACATTTTTCAATTAATTGTAAGATTAATACAATTCAAAAGAACTCAAATAAAAGGAATTGATCAGTTTCTGAAGTTAAGATGTCTAAGGATGCAGTTGGCTTCAGGGATCCAAGGAATCAGCGGTTTAGTCAGAACTGTCTTGCTCTCTTCTCGCTGTTTACTGCACTCTCCCCCTCCCCCTCCACCACTACCATTGCTTGTTTCTCTATGTTACAAGACATATGACTCCCCCCACTTAAAGCCACTTTTGCTTCTTATTGATCCAGCTACCGATGATAACACTATTTTACCATCTCTGAGTCAGGAATGTATCGGGGAGAATGTCAACTGTTCATCTCAGTGTGGGCCACATGGTTCTGGCTTCAATCACTGTGACAGCGATTCAACAACATGATTGACCCAGCTGGGGACACATGGTCAATTTCATGACCAATCGCTTCTCCGCCTTTTGGCAGAACTGAAATTCAATCTCAGGACCAGCAGGAAGGGCACTGTAATTGGGAGCCCTATGGTGACCATAAGAACAAGGGATGAACACATCTCTAGGTAAGCATTGGAGCATGCTACTACAAAGGATGTGAATGCGAACCTGCTTGGTAGGATCTAAATAACTACTGTCTTAACAGAGTGTTCATTTTTCCAAATCAAATCTCTTTTGCTAGAACACAACAGATTCTATTTATTTATTTGTCAGAGAGAGAGGGAGCACAAGGAGGGGGAAGTGCAGAGGCATAGGGAGAATAAACTCCCTGCTGAGCAAGGAGCCCCATGCAGGACTGGATCCCAGGATCCCAGGATCCCTGATCAACCGTGATCATGACCTGAGCCAAAGGTAGATGCTTACCCGACGGAGCCACCAGGTGTCCTTAAGGAAGAGTTCTTCCATCCCCCCCAAATTTATTCAAGTGCCCAGCAATGCTGACTTCATAGTATTTTTCACTCATACAGCACTGGACTTAATCTATAGGATTATTATTCAAAGTGTTCTTATACTCAGATTTGATGGTCCTTCACAAAGGCCCAAGAAAGGACAATTATCTTAATTAAAATATATTTGGCACAAAAATTATCAGGAGTATATACCTTAATTCCCAGTCTCAAATCAAGTTTACTTTAGCTCCTGGAGTTCTTTTTTTCTTTTTTTTTTTTTTTTTTTTTTTCAGTGTTTATAAGTGCCTTGCAAATTTCTGAGCAAATGATCCATTTGTATGTTATGTTAATGGCATAAATGACTAATAATTGCATTCATAATTATCTTTACTTTAGCATGGCATTCGGAGCCTCGTGAATTCAGAAACATCCAACCATGAAAATAGACCTTTAGTGGCATATGATACAATCTAATTTCCTTCCACCCAAAGGGCAATTTAGCAATATTGACCATTTAAAGGGCCAAATCAAACAAGATAATGAGGGATAATTCACTTTTCTCTTTCTGGCTTACCAACCCAGATTTGGACAATATGGACAACAGAACAATGCCACCATAATTATTATTTGGCTTTCAGAGCTATACAAATGAATAATCTTTCTCAATGCTGCTTCCAAAAAAAGTTCTAACATTGTTATATAACTACATTTTTCCCTTGCCTTGGCTATTTTGGTCTCGTTAAAATGTTGTTTTTGATCAAATAGCCCATACACGATTAGCTGCAGTATTATAAAATAAATGAACCACAGCTGCACTGACAAATACATAAGCAGGAACAGAGAATGATAAATGCAAAAACAATTCCATCTCTAGCTGGAAGTATCCTGACAGCAATAATTACAGAATGTAAGAGAGCCAGTTTGCCCATCATACATTAGTTTGACTACATTCAAAAATGCTGACTGAAATTTAAGGAATAACTTGAAGTATATCTTAAGTTATATTGATCTCATGTATCTGCTTCTGGAAAATGGAAACACAAGGAAATACCTAATATAAAGAGAGGTCATGGTATTCGCACATGGTTACAAGTGGTAGAGGTCTTAAATAAGTATGTGTGTGGTATGTTGATCTTATATTTATGCCCTCTCCCACCCAACACATAGACATTTTTTTAGGCCATGTTGCTTCCTGACATTCAGAGAAAGATTCCTACTTATTCTAGCAGAAGCATAATCAGTTCACCCTCAGATATACAATGTATAACTAAGCACAACTTGCTATCATAATGGAGCCTAATTATGAGATGAGAAGGCAATAAAATGAAAGAGAGAGAGGTGAGATAACACAGTCTTCAGTAAGAGCGAGAGTAACAGTAGATTGTAAATCTAGTCCAGATGCAATAAAAACAGAATTGACACTTTTTCAGCAATTTCTTTTTTTTTCCCCTAAGAAAGGGGTGAATCAAAAATATGAATGATAAATTAATTTCTACCCTTTGCACTTGACAAGAAAAAGATACTGTCCATCTTCCCCTAAAACAGCAAGCAACTGAGAGAAGGGATGACAAATTTGGAGGATAGAAAACAGAGGCCCCACATCATGCAGTGTTCCTGAGAAAGGTACAAGATTAAATGTGGCAACTACAAGAAAGTTCTTTCTCAGGTAAATGCTTATTTGTAATGTGCACTCAAGTCAAAGCACCTCAGTTCAAAGCATGGCTCTGTGTCTTGCAAGCTGAGGCACTTGGAGCAAGTTACTGGGCCTCTCTGTACCTTAACATACGGATCTGTAAAATATGGATACTTAGGATACTCACTTCAAAAATCTGATGTCAGGATATAACAAGGTTTAACTCCAACAACCTGGCATATAGGCAACTCTCAATAAATGTTAGAAATGATTACAGTCAAACTCTAAAACAAATTTATGTTATTCATTTCCTGCTTTCTCATTGCCTACCATGCTGTGTTGATTGAGTGAAAAATTAAAGACAGAAGAAAACATTCCTAACCTGAAAAAAAGACATGCATATGCAGAATGAGGGAGCATGTCATTTTCTAGGCAAGAATCAAGAAAAGAGACATATGAGACATATTCTGGCTAGATTTTGGAACTGCACATGTAAAGAAAAATCTCTAAAATTAAAAAAGCATAAAAGGCAGAATATTTAAAATACATACATTTGGCTCTTTTTTTCACATTAGACAATTTATATCCTTATTCTCTAATCTGCTTTTTTAACCCGCTATCGCCTGTAAGTTTTTCATGTCATTTAATGCTTAGCTATCTCATTTTTAAAGGCATACATAATATAGTTTGAATATATTTTTTAATATTCCTTCATTGCCTTTGCCAGGGGAGAAAACATTCTATTATTTTAAGTGAGAACCTGGTTAAATTTTGTGTTCTTAGACTACAATACAAAAGTGCATTTCATATTTCTTCCTTTATTACACATTGTTTAACTGTGTGTACTTGTTAATGATCAATTTTGAAGAAATGGTTCAGAATTTGGACATAGCATTCTTAGTCATTAAAAAAGGATTAGAGTAATTGCTCCAGGATGTATGCCATTTTGTTTGCAAATTGCATTGCACTTCTCAATGTCATCCAAAAACTGGAAGGCCATATGGCTTTCACTTCAATATCATAACAACTTTTTAAGGAAAGGGCACCTCTTGTAAATACCCACCCACACACGCACAAATACATAGAAGCACTAAGGTTTCAGCAAATTCTGGCAGAGAAAGTTTGTCTTTTGAGTGAGAAAGAATCATGATCAAGATGTGCACACACCAAGGAGAAAAAATGAACTTACGAGTGATCGTCTCCGGATCAGCTGTCTATATCTTCTGCCGTCTCTGTTCTGTGGCAGAGCAGAGTGCCCAGTTAGATGCCACACATGCAGCCGATCCGAGTCACATCGGGGGCACCCCAAACTTAGGAGGCCTCATTTTTTATAATTGCTCCCCATAAACCTGCCCAAACTTTGCCACAGTCTGTTTGCTATACAAATATGCTTTAACAGGTAGTCTAGAATGAAAGGTTGTCAGTTTCTCTCCTCTCAATCTGTGCAGAAACATAAGAATGACCTCTCAGCAGTTACAAAGAGTCACTATCTCCCTGGTCATGATGATTTTTGCACTCCCAAACATTGTTATGTATATAGTCTGTATACTTCTTCAACCTTGTGCTTTAAGGCATTATGGTATATTAGAAGGAAAATGGGAATTGGTGTAAACAGATATAAGTTTTAATCTCAATCTATCGTAATGTCTAGAGAGATGTCAGAATTAATATTCACAGATTGTTAATAATGGCTATTTTCCATTGTAGAATTTGGCATGATTTTTAAAATTTTTATTTCTGTATCATTTTGCACATTTAGAGAGCAGGCATGAATTAATCTAGCAAAGCAATGTCATCATCATGTGAAACGTATCATGAGTACAATTTTTAGATAGTAATTTATCTATCTTTCTAAAATCTCTTTCATTTCTGCAGTAATTCATCCAATCATTATTTTGGTCAGGAACTGAGATACAACCCAGCATGGCTTCAAAGGAATGAAATGACTTCTCAACATCAGATTAATTTTCCTGGAAATATTACAGTGAGAAAATTGTTTTATTGTTCCTTGCAAAAACCAAGTTATATGACTGGAAAGGGAAAAATGTGCTTATAACCTTTTAAAATAAGAATCAACTGCTATGCAAAGCTACATTCTAGTCTTACATAAAATGTTTGATTTCTTTACTTCAAAAGTTGACTTTTAAACAAAATATTTTACTATCTTCTTCATGCCTTTGAGCTGGTTTGAATTCTTTTTTATTTAAAGAATTTATTTAAATTCGTTTAAAGATGGGTTTCCAGTTACGTCTCCAACAACCATAGTCACCATTTCTCTGAACTTTCAAAGTGGAATGTGCTGATACCATGTTGCACAGAGATAAAATTGCTGAAAATATGAATTTCTAAGACCCAGAAACCCCCTGAACTTTTAGATATAAAATGGCACTAGAATACATCGGCTGAAGAATTGCATTATTGCAAAATAGTCAACAGGATACAATAGCAAAAACTATAGTACACACTAATAAATGAGACCAAAATTGCCAGGATATTCTGCAGATATATTTTGGTTTGATAGAATAAACTAGGTAATGTACTGACCACAGCATTTCTTACAAAGCACCATATTCATCTCAAGAAATACCGTTCTACCATAATAGAGGCTTGCTGTTCATAACGTCTTCTGGCAAATATGTTTATTTGGTGAAGTACGTTAGTATATAAATCAAAGAGCACACGTGATTTGCAGCAGGAGCAGAATGAATATGAAACACCAGAAATTTCAACTATTTTCTAACATATGACGATCTATGTCATTCATTCGTTCAACAAATAGTTGTTCATGGGTCAAAAATGGGTCAGGAATTTGACAGACACTAGGAATTCAAATGGAAAAACTAATGAACAGGGTCTCTGCCGTTATTAAGCTCACGGCCCATTCTTCATTGTGAAGAACTTATAAAATAAAGGACACATAATTTCTGTTTTACTATAATGCTGAAAGTAATGGTAAAATATGATCTGATGCTATATAGGAAAAATAATTTTATTGCTAGGGTGCTCCATTATTGAGAAAAAACATCTAAGCAGAAGATGAGGGAATTCTTACTTTTAGTTTTGCAAGCCTAAGTTGTTTCCCTATAATATTTGTATCTTCTTTCTTTCTTTTTTTTTTTTTTTTAAGATTTTATCTATTTATTTGTCAGAGAACGAGCAGGGGAAGCCGCAGGCAAAGCAGGCAAAGGGAAAAGCAGGCTCCTTGCTGAGCAGGGAGCCCAATGCAGGTCTTGATCCCAGGACCCCGGGATCATGACCTGAGGCGAAGGCAGACATTTAACTAACTGACTGAGCTACTCAGGCATCCTGTTACAATATTTTTAAAATAGCAATTTAGGTGACTAAAATGAAAGTGTTGTATAGTCTTCATTCTTCAAAATATTGAAATCTAATTAAATTATTACATTCCAGTGTTCATTTTTAACCTTAAGACTTATTAATGGATAAAGTGATTAAATAAAACAAAATCATTTCACTAATATTAATTTTCTATGCTACTTTGAAAATAGAAAGAAAGTATAAAGAATCTACATAGCCTCAAGAGTCCTTCTAATGTTTTGAAGACAATATGAAATATATTTTATTGGTATTGTGTGGCGACATCAACATGGGGGAAAATGTTAACTTTGCTTGGCTTTTGGGTATCTGCAGACTGGTGTGGAATGTTGAGCATGACTAATGTCCCAGAAAAGTCATTTTCCAGGCAATCCTCAAGGGCCAAGGAGAATGTTTGTGCAAATTAGGTAAATTGTATCATATTGTACAAAATTTAAGAATGGTCCAAACTAAAAGTAAAATGAGAAAATGACTGTCACAAGTGACTTCTGGTGCTTAGCTATTCCTCCTCTCTTGACTTCCCTGCAAATCTGGCCTTCAACAAACATACTCTAGTCTAGTCAATACATTATGTTGAGGAAATTCTCATGAACTGAGAATTCTGTTTTCTTCATTTTCAGTGGAAGGATCCCTATAAGGGGACAAGATCTCATTTATTGCAATTTCACTCCAGCGCCTCTCCACACACATTTTTTCCCCAGAATACCTCACAAATTCACCCTCTGATTTAGATGAGCCACAGAAACATTACTTATGAATGTGAATTTTATATACTATCTTGCACTCCCCATGGTAGCACATTTCTCAATTCAGGTGACCCTTGGACAAAGTGGGGGTTAGCAGCACTGATGAGCCTCACCACCACCCTCCCACCGCTGTGCAGTTAAAAACCCAAATACAACTTTTGACTCACTCCAAACTTTACCACTAATAACTTGCAGTTGGTCAGAAGCCTTACCAATAACAAACATAAGCAGTCGATTAACACATATTTTGTTTGTTATATGTATTCTATACTGTATCCTTAAAGTAAGCTAGAGAAATGAAAATAAATTATAAAGAAAAGCAAAAGAAAGAGAAAAATGCACTTACAGTACTGCATTTATCAAAAAACATCTACATGTAAGTGGGTTCATGCAGCTCAAACCCAAGTTGTTCAAGGCTCATTTTCATTTTCAAGGCTGTATTTTCATTTTCCTTAAAGGACTCAGAAAGAGTCCAATACCTCCTTTTTTAATTTACCTCTATGCTTAGGTATGATCTAAGAGGACAAAGACTTTGTCTTCTTATGTATTAGGACACACACACACACACACACACACACACACACACACACTCCTACACATACACTTCATCTCTCTCTGTAAGACATTAAGATGATAACAGAGAAAATATTAAATAAGACAAAATGGGAACAGCGACTTCAGCCAGTGAAACTATCTTTAAAACTAAGATATTTGTTAAAGCAAGTGGTGAAGATTTCAGAAAGGTTGGCTTGGTTGCTGTATCAGTGGCCAATAGTACAAGATTGTAAATACGACTTCTCATATATCTCAATCACATATATCGCAATTCAAGTAGGTGAGCAATAATGTTTGAAAAAGGCATACTAAGACTCTATCTCAACTTCAACATCTACTAACTGTACGAACTTGACCAAGTTTTTACATTTCTTTAATTTTTTTTATTTGAGTCTTGCTGACACAGAATATGACATTAGTTTCAGGTGTACAGTGTAGTGATTCAACTTCTTCATACTGTCATGCTGTGTCATATTCGTCATGCTGTGCTCCCCACAAGTGTAGCTACCATCTGTCACCATACAATGCTGTTAAATATTATTGACTGCATTCCATATGTTGGGCCTTTTATTCCCATGACTTCCAGTTATGGAGTTTTAAAAATTTCTCTAAACTGGTTTTGTTATCTGAAAAATGAGATTATTATATACCATATTGTGAGTCTTTATTAAGTATCATATTAAGTAGTGCATATAAAATGCTTAGTGCAGTGCCTGTGGCTATTCAATAAATATTGTCAGTAAATATCCAAAAAATTAATATTATCTAAATTATAAAATTACATTTCTCTCAATAACTTGAGTCACATATTTATCTTTATGTGTATGTTTACTTATACAAATGATAAAAAAGAGTGGGGAAACGAAGGAGCAAAAACACAGTCTTTTTTTTAGAGATGTCATAATATCAGAGGTGTCATTCTGTTCTACATTTTACTTGCCCACCATTCTAGAGACTTTGATTAAATGACAGTATACATTCTTATGTCTTCAACTAATAATGTAATTAGGAAAAGAAACTTTATCTCCAGTGTAGACCTCTCTCATCAGGTTTACACTCTGTAAAAATCTACTCATTGGATATTTCTTCAATGTTCTTCGATGTTCTTTGATGAATTTAACCCTAAATTCAACAGATTTTCAAAATGTTCTGAAAATCTGCTTTTCCTCTTGGGTTCATTAACAGCTACTGGGCTAGAACCTTACTCTTCTCTCTCTTGATCCCACAGACCATCACATCCCAAGTCCTCGCAAGGCTGCTGCTTTCATCTCCATCAATCACACCTCTCATCTTGGTCTCCAGCGCTGTGCCGCTTCAACTGAGGTCCTGATCATTCTCTGTGCTGAAGGCTGCAACAGCCCCCTAACATATCTCCATTCTTGCCTCAGTCTTTGTTCCAAAAGAATCCTTCGAAATTTGAAAAGTGATCCTGAAAGGTTCTCCATCACCTTCAGGATAAAATCTAAAGTCTTTATCATTGGCACGCAATACTTCTAATCATTTAGGTTCTCTCACATCTCCAGCTCTTGCTGCTTCCCACACCATACACTGTATAAGAATTACTTGAAGTTTATCAAATATTTTGTGATTCCCTAATATTTTTTTTTTACTTTTCCCAAGTGATTTCCACAGTGTAGAATGCTCACCCCCTCCATTTTTTTTTTTTAATCTAGCTGATTCCTAACTGTAAAACTTGGCTTGAATGCCTGTAGTTCTCGGCAGCCTTCCCTAGATCTTCTCCCTCTCTGTGCGCGCAGCTTCCAGTGTTTGCCTTCCCGTTGCACTTACCATTCTGTACGTGGTAGTGGGTTTGCTTCTCTTCATCCCAACTTGGGCCTGAGTTTCCTGATAGGAGGAAAAGTGGCTTAAATCTCCATATCCTATGTAATAATTCCCACCATCCCACTTGCACAGAAATGGCCATGTATTCAATATAGTGGGCTCAGTAGATTTGAAAAAATATATTATAATCTTATCCAATCACATATCATGCTTTTGTGTCCTCCTTTATCTCAGCCTATGTGCCTGCATCTTCTCTCAACACTTGCCCCAACTCGAAGTTTTGTGTCAGGTAAAAAAGAAAATAAGACAACAAGCTTCTTTCTGCAGACTGTTTCCCCAAAGCTCACTGTCATTAACAGCTGCTAACTTAAGAAATGTGGTGTGAAAGGAAACTAGTTATTGTCCACTGTCTTAATATTGGCCTTGTCCACTAATGAATATGATCACTTGTGATCACTGTAAGATACTTAAATTTATAGACACTTTATGTATACTAATTAGGAAAAAATTCAAATTATTGAAATTAGATTGTGTTGTCTCAATCAACAAATTTAGCTTTCCAAAGAATTAATTTTGTTCTTAGACTTACATACAATTTAAAAGGATACCAGCCAATACAGACAAAGTGAACTTAACTTTCAAAGTCCCATGAAACACTTTGGGAGTTGGACTGTTGTTGCCATGACTGACACCTCAATGTCTGGCTTTGGATGGGCTCAGCAACAAATACTGAAAATCTTTAGGAAATCGAGTTAGTTTCATTTTTTTGCTAACTCAGAGTGTTTATAAAATTTAGGGTCACCATAAAATGTAAGTGGTTAGCTGGTATTTTAGGAAATGATTTCCTCTACACCCCAAGTACAAGATGTGCATTACTGGGGCACCTGGGTGGCTCAGTGGGTTAAGCCTCTGCCTTTGGCTCGGGTCATGATCTCAGGGTCCCGGGATCGAGCCCCACATCGGGCTCTCTGCTCTGTGGGGAGCCTGCTTCCTCCTCTCTCTCTCTCTCTGCCTGCCTCTCTGCCTACTTGTGATCTCTGTCTGTCAAATAAATAAATAAAATCTTTATTAAAAAAAAAAAAAGATGTGCGTTACTTTGTATGGCAGGCTTAATTTGAATGTATGTTGATAAAAGCAAAAAATGTTCTATAAGCAAACTAAGGCAAATTTCTTCAGAGCTTAACCTCCCTACATATGCATAATTCCTGAGCAATGAAATGAAATCATGTTGCTTGCTGGATTTATGTGGTCTTTTTGTGAATATCTGATATTGTTGACTTTATCACTTTTGTCAACATGGAGTCTTTTGTCAGTGAGCCATCATCCCAGCAGGCTCAATTCTGAGGGCAGGCATTAACTTTGCTAACGCTGTGAGGATTCTCAAACATTAGTATTCTAATGAGGCACTCCTTCTATATTAAGAGCATCTCTATACTAAACCTGCTGCTTCTATGTCTATACCAAAGTCACAGATTATGGATTAAAGAAAAATTGACCTGAAAACAGAAGTTCATTTTTTGTAATGCTTTTTACAGCTTGCCATCTATAACACCTAAAGTCATTTACCAAGCAGTTTGGCCAATTAGTCATCAATGAGGGACCACAAAACAGTTAGACTCTCTTTACAAATGGAAGTAAATTGTCATATAATATCTGCCTATTTTATTTGCTTGTTTGAAGAGCAAGAAAATATGTAGCTCTACTTGATCCCAGGACTTTTGAACCAGGAGTGTTTTAATGGTAAAATGATGAAACATTCCTGACTTTTTCCCAGCTCAGTAAAAGGTAAGCCAAGCTGTGCTGTGAATACCAAAGCCTCAGGCAGATTTCCACCAGGAGGGCAAAACTGTTTTTCTTTCTTTGAAGGAGTACATGTGACTCCTGAAGAACCACGAAACTAGGGAGAAAATGAGGAGGAAACAATAAATCTGTGGGGGGAAAAAAGACATGGTAAAATATATATATTACAAATCACTTCTAAATTTGCTCCAAATATCTAACATAATTAAAAGGCTTTGAGAAAATAGACATAACTTTCCTGTCAAAAAGTTACTTAACATACCCTCTCTATTTCATATTCTACTTTTTCCCTCCTGGCTTGCTGAAAATTGATATCCTTGTGGATGTCATTTGTAGAAACCGATTTAGCATTTATAAGTAGGAATACTCATTCTATTCTTTACACATGCATGTATTTAAATTTGCCATCCCCCCTATTATTATAAAACTTTTGCAAAACTTTAAAAGAACAGTGTTTAAGCAATGTATGTATTTTCAGATCTAATATTTGTGGTAAGCCTGAAATAATTCCAACATTTGGGATAAAATAATAAGCATCTCTTGAGGAAGAGTCTCGTGTCAGCTTGGAGTTTAAAACGTCAGTATAGAGATGCTTAGAATCCTTTTATATAAGAGATAAACCGGGAATCCATTTGGCATGTCTCTTTAGTTCTCATTCCGAGCTTCCAGACTGCACTTAGAAGCTCTAATTTTAACTATAATTTTGGGGTTTGCCCATCTAGAGCTTCAGTTGATTAGGAACATTACTTGGAGAAATGTCCTTGACTGAAATCCAATGCTTCCCCCTGCTATCACGACAGTTAGCATCATGGGGAAGAGTTAACTGTGCAATGTGTATATACTTCTTTCTGAGGTTGTTGCTTCTCCATCTTTGGGTACCCTAGAATAAACTCTGTTACCTGAATTCTAACAACGTCTTTGAAATTGACGAAAAGAGAAACATCCAGTCAACATGTATGCTTAGGCATTTCAAAAATATCTACAACAATTTATGTATCTACTCATGTATTCGTTAAGCATGGGTTGAGCACCCACCATATCCATATCCCCTTTAGGAACTGGAAATAAAGACATGCTGGCCCACCTGTGGAAACTTTATGGCCTCATACCAGGAGATAACCATGTGCAAAACAAGCACAATGGGACACAGGAAGCAGAAGTCTTGTACTCTGAGTGCCTTTATGCACTCAGGAATCCCACAATTAAATAAAAGTTCAGAACACAAGTAATTCCTTTGATAAAATTAGAATTAGAAAGTCTGAATCCTAGTTTCAAACAAGTGTTCTGCAGTAACTACAATATACCAGTAATATTTTTGACTATTGGATCTGACTCGACCAAGCTCAACTTTCAAATTAAAAAAACAAAAAACTTATTTGAAATGTATATTATTTGATTTTCCAAGTCTTTCTTTATTTTAAGCAAATCACCATAAGGGTCTTAATATTAACTTTGAAATGTAAGTATTAATTGCAAGATATATTAAGAAAGAAATTTTGTTTGTCAAGGAAATGTAGAGGCAAGAAGATAATAATATGGAATATATGTTAACATAATGTAATAGATAATTTGAATAGCATACCACTTGAATATTTATGTGCAATAATGGCAATTTCTAATTAAAGGGCTATAGATATTTTAAAGCTGTAATACATGGCTTTTAAAATGAAATATTAAATGATTAAAATAGATTCCTCCAATTTCATGCAGCAACTGTGATTATATGTAAATTTATCTACAATTAGATAAAATGTGTGAAAAGCTATAAAGATTGCTCTACGCCAGTTGATCAAATGAGTCCAGATTTTATCCCGTGCAGACCATTTGATTATGTATGCAGACACTTATCTTTCGGTTTGAATAATGCATGGGAATGAGAAGATGTTTATTTTGAGATTTCAAACTGAACAGTGACTGTGCTCTGGAAACAAAGCATTTTGTTTGTTTATTTATTTATTTTAAGTGTCGCCGTCTCCTGAGCCCCCAGTGGGAGAATTTAGGACCTCCATGGAGTCTCCTGATCTCTATCTGCTATCATATTTCAACTCATTTGACTTTGAACGACCACTTCAAAGTAAATTACTTAAGAAACAATTCTTAATTGGGGTCAATTAAAGATCTGGCAGTATATAAGAATTGAAAACTTTTAAAATTCAAAACTGAAAGAAAAGTAAAACAAAAGGAAAACTATAACCTTACCTTTTGAAGTTGAAGAGAGTATGATCAAGAACAGTAACACTTAAAATCTATAAGGAGAATATGCGAACAATTACAATGTGCCATTATTTTACTTGTAAGTGTATGGAGAATGGAAATGAGCGGAAACCTGAAAAATACTACTACAGGTAATTAAGAAATAGATGAAAAAATTGTCATCTTCATTAGAAATAGAAAAAAATGTCAAATATATACATAGATGCATATGTACATACATATATGCATACATATTATACATCTTTTTTATATACACCTAGATTCCTATACCGCTGTCTATGTTATATAAATATATAGTTATGATATATACAGAATATATACTCCTATCAACTAAGCAAGGCCAAAGAAATGTAAGCATACCCAACTCACAGATGAGTTTTTGTACATGTCAAGAACAATAGAAATTAGGTGAGGGATGATTTTCATGTTCTCTGTTCTGAGTATTTATCTCTTGATGTAAAGCATGTAACATGATATAAAAAAATCTTTTTACCATTTGCCTGACTAGTCAAATATTTACTTTTAATGATGGAGTTCTGTACTTTTCAGGTGCATGATATATTTTTAGACCAGGGAATTATTTCCAGGTTCCAATATTCTGATGACAGGGGAACAAAAAGTCAATTAAGTAACCTGTTTTCTGTCTTCACAGGAAGGCAGGAAGGAATTTGTGTTTGACCTCACCTCACCTGATCCTGCCTGTGTGTGAGGGCAGAGGGGAAATTGGGTTGGAGTTTGTTCCAAAGTTTCGGAGAACTTTTTTTAAGAATAATATTCATGTAAAAATGCTCTGAAATAGTTCCTATTCCTCCTACAGTATTTATCCTAAGCGTCTTAGCACCAGAGCTGGCTCAGAGCAAGCACTCAGAGATAGCACTACTCATTTCCCATTTCAGAAAAGCAAAGCATTAAAATAAAAATTGCCATCTCTTTTAGTGATAAAAAAAAGTATAGACTTTAAAAATCATTTACATAGAGCAAAACTGTAATGCAGATGCTGCATAATCCCTCCCTATTAAACTGTAAAAATAAAACTTTCTAACATCTTAAATAGTTCATTACAGAATAGAAAAAGGTGTCATTTGACTACAGAATAGTCAAAGATGTCTTTGGGACATCTTTCAGTTTGCTTATTTATAAGAGTAATCTTTAAGTTTCACTCTGGTACAGAACCAGAGTTAAATAAAAAACAGTTCAGATATTCCATTTTGATGAGAAAAAAAAAAACTTTTTGAAAGCTAACGCTTTGTTTAACTCTTCAGGAATTTAGGCTGAAAGATCAGGAGTGATACTTGTCTCAAGAAGGAGTCGCTAAGGGAATCAAATGTGTTATTTGAACAATTTATATACATTGTGTAGGTAATTGTTGGGACCAACCCTAAGTAATTTGCCTCCAAGCAGTCTTCCCTAACTTTCTTGTTTGGAATCCCCATCTCTCAGTTTCCCAGGGCTGTTCTGAGCTCCCTTGGGCATGGTCCCCACAGTTATGCTTCATGGTTCAGATTTCTCCCTTCCCCAGATCCAAATTTTGATTCCAATTTCCTTGGGTCCTGTTTCATGATTGTTTAAACATACACCCACACACGTGTGTGTGCACAAAAAATTAGCACAAATTTTCCTTATGTATAAATAGGACAATGCATCATTTATTTCAAAGGCACATTAAAAATTTAATAACCTCTGCTCATACTTATTACAAAGATATGCTTCTAACAATTAAAATTCAGGCCCTAGGTGAAGTCGCTGGTGGAAATAATGACATGCTAGGCTTTTGATGTGTGTAATTCTATTAGCAAATAAGGCTGAGCCTGAAAGTAATATGGAAAGTAAAAACTCACAAATCATCATAGTGTCATGAAATACAATGATTGATTTTTCCCTCCTCACTTCATTCCATCACCACCTTCAGACATGGTATCAGTGCTTCTCAAACACCAACGTATCTGAGATCTTGGTAGAATGAGTTTCTGATTTGGTGGGTCTGGGGTATGGCCTAAGGCTCTGCATTTTTAACCAGCTCCCTCATGACATAGATGCCTCTGGCTCATGGATGGCATTTTGTGTGGTCAGATACCATAAGACATTGGAATTAATTATCTAAATTAATGTATCAGGCTATATAATACTTTCCCAAGTATTAGGAAAATATTATGTCTTGATTTAAATACATATATGTATATATATTTTCTTATTTACTCCTCCACTTCCCCAAAATACTTCATCATGACAAGATAAATGTCTCATTTGGAATAGAAGTTTCTTCAGGCTTGGCCAATCAAAGCACTCCTAACTTGTTTCTAACCATGCAAAATTGTGCTCATTTGGTCAATGCCTAGTATTGTTTTTATATAGTTCAGTACTTTTCTGCATACAGAGTCCCTCTGTCTGAGCTTTACTACCCTGATTTGCCTTCCTGCTTCTTCTAAAAAAATCCTTCAAGAATCATATCATACACAGTCACCTTATGCCACATGATCTAGTGTAGCAAATATTAAACACTTAACATGAAGGGAATTCTCTTAACATAATATCCCTAAGTCAGAAATTTTTAGAGGAAAAAATGTATCATAGCAAAAAATAAAACCTATTATTATTATATTGCTTATTAATTTCAAAGCAGCTAGGATTTTGACTGTCAATTATGCTTTCTTTTGGTACACTGAAAAATATATTCTCAAAGTAATATAGAGAATTGAAGTTAAGATTGACTGATTTAAGAGTCATCACCTCCCACACCCTTTATTAACTTTCCCATGAAACTCTTATAAAATCTCAAAAGCATGTGTAAATGTGCAACAGTTTTAGGAAGCAGGACTATTGGTGAAAGATATGCTAGATCTCAGAAGGAATTTCCACACACAAAATACAGATGGAGCTCTGAGTCAGAGCGGCAGGACAATACATACTGGGAAACTAAGAGTCTCTGTCCTGAACACTGCCCCAAATACATGGACACTCCATCAAGCCAAGAGAGGCAGCCATCAGCCAACTCAGGAAAGCAGACTCCTTCAGTAGCCAGGTACACTTCTTTTTTTTTTTTTTTTTTTTTTCCCATTTAAGACCTACTCTCCAATAGCATTCGGGATTACAGCAAGCCCTATCAGTTGCCTAGAGCAACAGCAATTTCCTTTCTCTACTTCTTTAGTGCAGAACCTGCCTCCCTCCCATTATAAAATGTTAAAATTATAAGCCACTCGCTTCCCAGGCTTCCTCATAACAAAGGATGGTCATGTGACCCTGTTCTGACCAATGAGATGGAAGGGGTCTTCCAGGGAATGGTTTTTTCACCTGGGGTGGGAAGAACCATTCTCTCTCACTGCTCCTTTCTTCCTGCCTTTATAAATAGCTTTCATTTGTAAGACTGAAAGCAACCTGATGAAGATGATGAGCGCAGAAAAAGAAGAAAAGAGTTGAGATGCTAATCAAATTTGGGATCCTCTTCCTCTAAGTGTGCCCTGGGTATTTTATTACAGCTGAAACAGGCAGTACTGCACATAAAAGAGCCTGAAAGAGTGAGGGATGGGCGCAGTCGGTGGTTTATGCATATTTGATTTACAGTTGCTTAAACACAAAAGGATTCCGGCAATATGATATATGGAAAATCATTCCCCTTTCTTCAGCTTTCAGCCCATCTGTCCTGAGTCCTAGAAATGGAGACATATAAGGCCAGTATCAGGAATCCCAAATCAAAGGCAGAGAATGAGAAAACCTGGAAGGAGATTTCTGGCTACCTAAAGAAGGTAGCTTTCATTTCAGCATGAGAGATCCTCTTCACCCTGGCCTGCCAGAAACCAATAGGACCTGTGCCTCAAAAATCTATCAAAGATCAAGAGACCACTTAAAGGAGCCCAAGAAAGTAGTTAAATAAAGCAATTAAATAAAAATGCACAACTAGAAAACAGCTGTTGAAGGAGACAGATCATATTTTGGTTACAAAAACAATAATAAAGAGAACATTTATCAGTGCTCTAGTGAAGCACTAATGAGATATTCTTGGGTAAAAGTAATAATTTCCTAAATAAATAATTCAGTAGATAAAGTAAAGAAAAAGTATCTGTGGAGGAACTGAATTAGTAGACTTACAGATCAAGTGCAAATATATACTATATACTTATATTTTATATTTATAGAGCAGGTTTTTTAAAGTTATATTTTAGAGCAGTTTTAGGTTCACAGCAAAATTGGGCAGAAAGTATAGAAATTTCCCATATGACCCCTCAGATTGCAAAGCCTCCCATATTATCAACACCCACCCTCGCCATGGTACATTTGTTATAATTGACTCACCTGCATTAACAATACAATTATTCAAAATTCATAGTTTATATTAGGACTCATTCATGATTGTACATCCAAAGATTTGGAAAAATGTGTCGTGGGGTGCCTGGGTGGCTCAGTGGGTTAAAGCCTCTCCCTTCAGCTCAGGGTCTTGGGATTGAGCTCCATTCCTCTCTCTCTGCCTGCCTCTCTGCCTACTTGTGATCTCTGTCTGTCAAATAAATAAATAAAATCTTTAAAAAAAATGTCGTGATACGTAGCCATTATAATATCACACAGGGTATTTTAATTGCCCTAAAACTTTTCTGTGTTTCACTGATTTATTTACTTCCCACCCACTGTGGTTACAGTAGTTACAGCCCTGGCAACCACTAAATCTTTTTTACTGTCTCCATAATTTTACCTGGTCTTGAATGCCATATATTTGGAATCATACCATTTGTTTGCCCTATAAGATTGGTTTCTTTCACTTAGTAATATGCATTTAAAATTCCTCCATGTCTTTTCTATGGCTAAATAGCCAATTTCTTTTTAGTTTCTTTTTATTTCTATTTCTTTTTAGATGTTAGCTGTAGGTTTTTGTATATAGGCTTTGTCAAATTCAGGAAGTTCCCCTCTAAGATTGCTGAGAGTTTATCATGAATGGGTGCTGGATTTGGTCAAATACTTTTTCTGCATCTATTGATATGATCATGTGGGTTTTCTTTTTTAGTTTGTTGATGTGATGGATTACATTAATTGGTTTTTGATTGGTGAATTGCTCTTACATACCTGGGATAAATCCTACTATGGTGTATGATTATTATTATGTGTTGTTGAATTTGATTTTGGTGAGGAATTTTGCACCTATGTTTATAAAAGATATGTCTGTAGTTTTCTTTTCATGTGATGTCTTTGTCTGATTTTGATATTAAGGTAATGCTGGCCTCATAGAATAAGTTAGGAAGTGTTTCTTCTTTCGATATTCCAAGTGAAATTATGAAGATTTGGGATAATTTCATCCTTAAATGTTTGGAACAATGGCTAGTGAACCCACCTAGGCCTGGTGGTTTCTTTTTTGGAAGGTTATTAATAATTCGTTCAATATCTTTAGTAGGTCAAGGCCTATTCAGATTTTCTATTTCTATTCTTGTGTAAATTTTGGCAGATGACTGTCTTTCAAGGAATTGGTCCAATTTATCTAGGTTATCAAATTTGTACGCCTAGAGTTGTTCATATTATCCTTTTATTACCCACTTAATGTCCATGGGACCTATAGTAACATTCCCTCTTTCATTTCTAATATTAATAATTTGTCTCCTTCTTTTTCTTAGTTATCTTGGATAGAAGTTTATCAGTTTTATTGATCTTTTCCAAGAAACAGCTTTTGGTTGCATTGATTTTCTCTATGGATTTCATCTTTTCAATTCCTTGTATTTGTGCTCTAATATTTACTATTTCTTTTCTCCTGCCTACTTTAGATTTAATTTACTCTTTTAAAAAAATAATTTCCTAAATTCAAAACTTAAATTATTGCTCTAAGATTATACACCTTTCTTCTTTTCTAAGATATGTATTAAATGTTATAAATTTCCCTCTAAGCAATGTTTTTGCTGCATCCTACAAATTTTGATATTATCTTTTCATATAGTTTGAAATATTTTTTAAATTTATTTTGAGATTTCTTCTTTGATTTATGCATTATTTAGAAGCACATTGATTAATTTTCATGTATTTTGGTGTTTTCCACCTGTCTTTCCATATGCCTAGCTTCTAATCTAAAAGACAGCAATCTAACCATAGGATTAGAATGCTTCCTGTCTGCTTTCCACAGGCAAATTTACAGCAGTTCCTTTTATCTGGTATGTCATAGCTGACTATCGAGGAAAAATCACGAAGGATACTAAAAACAAAAACACAACTTGAAGTTTTTTGGTAAAATTTCATACCACATCTTTAGTTTTCAAAATCTAAGTAAAGTATAAATAGATGTATATTTCTTCAAAATGATAGGAATTTCTATCTAAAGCCAAGAGCCAAAAGTAAATTCAATTATAAAATGTTAGACACAAAACCTGGCAATTCACAGACCTGTACCCCTGGGGATAAAAATACACTATATGTTTATTTAAAAAAAAAAAGATTAAAAATAGAAATACCATATGGTCTAGCAAAAAAAAAAAAAAAAAAGTCAGACACATTGCATTTAATTCAGGATTCACATAAGAATTCATACTGCAGTCATTATGACTCAGTATTATTCTGGAAGCCCTGGTCTTTTCAATGAATTTAAAAGAATAAAAAAGTATAGTTGTTACAATATAAAAAATATGTATTTTCACAAAGGTAAAGATATCAGAGATAACTTAAATTTACATAAAATGAAGATTGGTTCAAAGTGAATACAGTACAATCTCACTGTCATTAAAAATAATACTTAAAATCTTAAAATTGGAATTTTATAAAATATTATAACATAAAAATGTTAATTATTGATTAACTCATTGAATAAATATGTGACAGGTACTATTTTAGTCAATGAGGATAGAAGATTTAAAAAAAAAACGCAAATTCCTGCTTCTATGGAGCATACATTCTAGCAGAAGAACATGGAGTGACAAATAAATAAGTAAATGTATGTTTCTATTCATATTCATGTTTATTCCTCTCAGAGAATAGTATGCCTTCATATCTAAAACATAGTTGTAGTGCCAGGGTGGCTCCATCAGTTAAGTGTCTACCTTTGGCTCAGGGCATGATTCTGTGTTCCTGGGATGGAGCCCCATTTTGGGCTCCCTTCTTGGTAGGGAGTCTGCTTCTCCCTCTCCCTCTGCTTCTCTCCTCTAGCTTGTGCTCTCTTTCTCTCTCTCTCTAATAAATAAAATGTTTAAAAAAAAATAAAACATTATTGTCACTTTGAGTTTGATTCTTATCATTGACTTTTTTATATAGAAATATATGCAAAAGATTAGAAACTTAAATATCAAAATATAAATTGTGACAATCTTTGAACATTGGAATTGTGGATGATTCCATATTTTACATGCTTTCCTTGTTTTTCAAAACTTATTTCTATAATTAATGTACAAAATATAAAATTTAGAATTATAAAATGTATTTTAAAGTCCAATGTAAGGCATCACAATTTTTATTCCTTTTCAGTTTATTTATAACCCAGAATGTTAATGATCAAATGTTATATCACAGACCAAACTATAGCAATAAAGATAAGTAGAAGTATGATTTCTCTTTATTGTGTTGTGCTGAAAGCCATACCAAAGTTAAATTTGAAATCTATGCTTCTCTGCAATTAAAATAAATTATATATAATCAAAAACAGTAAAGATTAAGATCGATTGCCAGTTACATCGGCATCCAAACCATACTCTGCCCCCAAATGCCATGTTGTAATTTGCTAAGTTGAAAGAACAAACATATATTTTTTGTAGAGCCAGACATATGATTATCTGGATAAAAGTATGTGTATCATCCCCATAAGGCATAATCCAATACATTACTACATAGCTAAAAAGCCAAATTCATCTCATTCTTATCTTACTGACTCATGCTTATGAATAAATTTCAATAAGTATTTGTGTAACCATAACCTTGGAAAGAATATATGATTCATTTATTACCCATTTGTAAAACACAGAGTTCTATACAAATGAAGCTGTTCCCTCATCTTGTTACATATTCTAATATTTTGAAATGTTACAGAGAATGACTGACAATGTTATTTCAGAAAAAAGATAGAAATTTATGTACCCTGTGCTATCATAAAATATAGTTGTTAAGTGGCAGAATGAAGAAAGAAGATTCAGCTTGACACCTATGTGGAAAGTGAGCATTCAATAAGGTTGTTTAATGCTTACTCCTACCAGCAAAATAAAGACAATTATCTAGACAAATCTTATCGAAAGAGTTGTATTTCCTGATAGAAGACACTCTAGAAGCAGACCTGTTAATTGTCAAACATCTTTCATGTTTAGAAGATTGTGCTTTTTATGGGACTCTTAAGGGTGAACAAAAACTCTTCCTGTAAACGGATTTTTTCTTTTCTCCCTTCCATATTACCATCTCTCTAATACTGATTTCTTGTGCTCATACTTTGTCAGACAAGCATTTACTGAGCAGTAACAATGACAGACAGGTTCTGGTATATGAAGATGAAAAAGTATGGGCCAAGCCTTCCAATGATTCACATTCTCGTTGGGGAGCTAGGACTGTGTGAAGGAGCACAGATTAAACAGTACCTTTTTTTACAAGACAGACATTATAATCATATATTTGTGCTGTATCTCTTAGGCTTATTTTAATTTATATATGTCTTTATTTCATCCCATGTTTTCTGGGCACTTCCTCATTTGAGAAGTCTCCTTCCAACTTCACCCAACTCAATCCATGGCCCCATTCAGTATTTACCGTGGAACATGCTGGCCATGGTTCTGAGCCCCAGAGTGCAATATACCTTCAGGTAGCTTCCATTCCAGTGAGGAGAGTAAAAACATAAGTTAAATAACCTAAAATGGTAGTGACTTTTGTATGGGATAAATGACATTAAATCAAGGGGCCTGGAAAGGTCTCTTAGAGTATTATTGGACAAACTTCAACCTGCCACCTATTTTATACATAGATATTGTTTAGAACATTACCTTGATCATTCATTCATATACT
The DNA here is from genome assembly GCF_902655055.1 of Lutra lutra. Classification (NCBI taxonomy): domain Eukaryota; kingdom Metazoa; phylum Chordata; class Mammalia; order Carnivora; family Mustelidae; genus Lutra; species Lutra lutra. The sequence continues at coordinate 119,242,574 of NC_062279.1, read as the reverse complement.
ATCTTTGGCTGATTTCCTGATATAACAGCAGATTTTGGTAGCGGAGATGGAGACTGAGATTTTAAGAAAGAGCTTAAAATATTTATGAGATGACCCTTTACAAAAAAAGTTTGTTGGGGGCGCCTGGGTGGCTCAGTGGGTTAAGCTGCTGCCTTCGGCTCAGGTCATGATCTCAGGGTCCTGGGATCGAGTCCCACATCGGGCTCTCTGCTCAGCAAGAAGCCTGCTTCCCTCTCTCTCTCTCTCTCTGCCTTCCTCTCCGTCTACTTGTGATCTCTCTCTGTCAAAAAAAGAAAAAAAAAAAATCTTTAAAAAAAAAAAAAAAAAAAAAAGTTTGTTGAACCCATCTTAGAGGAGCAGATATGAGATCTGAGACCTGAGTGACAAGAGCAAGTATATCAATTGTCCATGGCCACACAAGGAATTACCTCAAGACTTTGTTACTTAAAGCCACAGACATTTATTATCTCACAGTTTCTGTGGATCAGGAATCCAGGGATGGCTTAGCTAGGTCCATTGGCTGGAGTCCCTAACAATACACAGCAGCCAGGGAAGCACTCGTCTCCAGATTCATTTGAAGGAGGATCTGCTTTCAGGCTTCCTCATAGGCTGTTTGCAGGCCATAGGTCCTTAATGGCTATCGGAGGCATCAGTTTCTTGGAATGAGGGCTTCTCCAAGGGGCTACTCACTACATAACAGCCGAAGATACTAAAAGTTGCCTACCACAAGGAGTCGTTCAGGTAGGAAGAGCATTGTAAATGAATTGCAAAGCCCCCAAGTTAAAAATGAGCTTGGTTGAAAGGTAAAAATAAGTCTTCCAGGAACAACAAAGCAAGTGTGATTAGATCATATACAAGGAAGGACAGATAGATAATCAAGGAAAGAAGATCTGGGAGGTCAGACCTAGATTATGTAGGGATTTACAAACCATGTAAAAGAAGTCAGATAGTATACTTAGAATAGGTCACTAGAAGACTTTAAGCTGGGGAGATGACATACTTAGATTTATGACTTGAAAAGATTTATTTAGCTGAGTGAACATAAGGTAAACTTACTAGCTAAGGATGTATAGTTAATTTTACTTGTCATAGGAATACCTGACAATGTGGATATTGGGTATATTGGCTACTGGAAGATCCTCTATATGTATTGATAATAGCAGATTAAAGATACATAGGTGGGTAGAAGGTAACTTGATAAATATGGGTATGACAATGCAAGTGCTTAAAAGAAACCAAATTTTAGCATGAAAAAATGGTTTTTGAAAAGTTGTATTTTAATTGAAATTGCCTTGTTTTCTGCTGTTTCCCAGTGTTTAAGACAGTTTTGGCACTTAGGTACTCAAAAATATTGTTTGAATGACTGTAAAAAAAAATCTGTATATAACATATATATACAAATAAAATCAGATCTTATTAGTGAAAAAACAAATCCACAAATAATTGTTCTTAGATATTATAAAGGTGATAACATGAAATAAAAAAATATAGAAGCCTTAGAAGATGTATTTAAGTAAATTATAAACCTTCCATAAAGAAAAAGAAGATAAGAAATTTACAGAAAACATCTCAGAGTGGATATACGAATGATAAGAATTTCTTAAAAAAATAGAGAAAATAGTGGAGAGGATATTACTAAGAAAACAATTAAGAAAACAAATATAGATTTCCGGTTCTAAAGGGCCCACTGTGGGGAAAAACATCTTCATCATCATCATCATCAACAACAACAACAAAAGAAACAACAATAGTTGGGGGAAATATTAGCAAAACCCACTACTATGAAATAATAGAATACTAAAAATAAAAGTATCCTAAAACCTTCCAGAGAGAATAAGTTCAGGGCATAAGTGATTAGAAATCAGAGATTCTCCATAAGAGCAATAGATATTAAGCAATATAGAAAATTCTGAATGAAAATCATTTTCACTGTAAGATCCTATGTTCAGTAAAGACTAGAGTTCAGTGAGAGTAGAATAAGTACATTTCCAGATGCAAGTTCTCAGAAAAAGGGATCCACAGCTAAATCCATTTCTTAGGATGTTATTGGAGGTGTGTGTCACTAAAATAGGAGTAAACCAAGGGTGGATATGCCATGAGATCCTGGAAACAAGAGAATCAATGTAGGAAAAAAGCACGGAATGAATATTCTGCAGAGAAAGGGAGATCTCAACAGCCACAGCTAGGGAATGAAAGCAGAAGACGAGGGCTCAGGCAGAGATCCCCAAACAGCCTAATTTGTGGGATGTCTGATATTTTTAAAGTTACTGAGAAAAGGATTGCACTTATGGCCGGAAGTCTGGGAATGAATTAGTGATGAGTACAGAAAACAAAGCGAATGCATATTTAAGACAATTAACATCAGGGAAAGTAAAAGCTTTGTACAAAAGCATAATTGTAAGCATTAGTCATGAATAGTATCACACTTTTGTAATAATGTAGAACTATTTATTCAATCAAAATGTATGTTATAGCTACAATAGGTTGACAAGGAGATGAGACAATGGATGTGTGAACTTGTGAGTGTGTATGCATATATAGATGTGCATATGAGTGTACTTCATATACATATTTATGTATTTTTTACATAATAAATGTCTTTCATTTCCTAAGAAGCAGCAATAGCTGAAGATATAACTATCCTGATAATATTTTCCATGATTTTTTTTTTCAGGTTCCAGGGTGTGATCAAAGAATCCATACATATTCTAAGTTACACTACATAAAATTGGTTTAAGATAAAATACTCAATTTAATCGACCATAGAGTGACTCATTAGCTTTTGAGTAAGACAGATAATTGACAAGAAGTCAATGTGAACTACAAAGTTATGTGTCATAAAATCTAGGATGATCTAATCAGTTCCTTGACATGTGATGATGTACTTTGGAGATAAATATGCCCATAATGTCTTGAAATCTTCCAAAGCCAGAGATAGAATAAGATGTCTTCATTTATTATCTCAAATTTGAGATACAACATATGTCTTTATTCTGTAAGTAGGTCATAAGTAGGTCATTTTATAAGTAGGTCTTTTGACCCACAAAAGGTCAAATGGGAAAAGTAAGCTATTCCATATTATAATGGAGTCTATAGAAATTCATTTGTTTTAGTAACATGATTAAGCAATAGCTATAGCTATTTAAAATGTAACTTTAATTCAAACTATTCAATAAATTAATGATTAGATAACACAAAGGTGTCAGAAGTTAAAGTATCTTCCAATTGTAGATACCTTTTTCTAGGGATATATTTTTGTGCTAGAAGTAAAAGACTCTGGCACAAAATGTATACAATTGATGACATAAACCTGTGTTTCTTATAAGACTAGTTTTACTTCTTTGGGTTTATGGATGTAATATTGATGCTTTGGTGTCCTTTAGAACCAAGAGTTATCAGCACAAATCTTGAAAACAAATATCTTGCTACAATATGGTGAGATTAATAAATTCTGTAGTGTTTAAAATTCCACTAAGAATATATTTAAAAGTAGACTAATATTTTGAATTATTTCTTATTATGCAAGAACACCCTTAAGGCTTTGTCAATTAGGTTTTGTTTACAATATTATGGATTATTTTTTTCTTTTAATCCAGTCAACTGGGAAAAAAAACAATTACTATTTTCTAAAGTTATTGAAAGCAAAAATAATCTATAGAGATGTTTTTATATGCATAGATATGTTTACCATTTTCCAGGCAAGAGAATATTGTCCTAATGACCCCTCACATTTCCTCTAGAATATTATTGTTATAGGACCCTAGTGACTAGCAATAGAGAATATAACCTCCATTTTCCTCCCCATCGAGAAAAGGTCCGTAAAAAGCCTTTGTTACCTTTTTTAAAGTATCCATTTAGAATCCGGAAACTCAAAATATTTTACCAATTACTAAATGCAAAGCATCTACTGACTATGAAATGCTTTGTGTGAACTTTCAAAATTTAACCAATTTTTCATGTTCCTCATAACCATGGAATAGTAAAGTATGAATAAAATTCCTAAATCCCAGAATAGAAGTTCCAGGTTATACGAAATAATACTATCTGAATACGCATCTGTGCCCCTCTGAGTGAGCAGAAAGAGGGCTTGGTCCTTCCTACCATTAGACTGATTGGACCAGGAATGAGATATGAGAGTCTAACCCTGAAATCTTGAACTGGATGTTCTGTCTCCAAAATGTAAGTGAGGTCATCTGTAGTCCTGAGAGACTTTTTTATCGGCAGCAACTAAGAGGACTTGGAGGCTCCCTGGGAGCTGGTAACAAACATTGGAGAACAAATAATTTGTGGAGATGAGAGACAGTGTTCTCTGGAGCTCTTCCAAGGGGCCACAAATTCAGCCTGCCCTGGACTTTTATGGAGATCTTACATGCATTTACAACAATATTCTTTTCTATTGTTTTTTTAAATCTTTGAGTGCATCTTCTATTTCCCATGAGAACCTTGCCTAAGACATGAATATTATGGGCACCTGACTTCATAAAAGGCACAGCCTGATACACAAGAGAATTGTGGTGTGTTAGTTGTGTGACCTTAGATAGGTCATTTAATCTCTCAGAGCCTCAGTTTCTTCATCAATAAAATAAGAAAAACAATCCACTCTTCGCAAGATTATTATTAAAAATTTTAAAAGTGCATATAAGGGAAGAGTCACTAAATTCTACACCTGAAACCAATTTTACCATGTATGTTAACTAAGTAGAATTTAAATAAAAACTTGAAAAAGAAGTGCATGTAAATCAACCATTTTTCTAACACAGAATAAGAACACACTAAATGATGTCTACTTTATAATTATACAGTTAAAGTTTGTTTATCTTTCATTTGGCCCACAAAAAGGTTTTACTTTTTACATTTAATCACATGTTAGTTATTAAAAAGGTAAAGCTTTCCTGTCAAAGTAACAGGATATATTTCCCTCATAAAATTTTTCTAACCTGAAAGTAAATAAATGTGAAACATATAAGCCATGAAAACTGTATTTATTTTTCGTTTGCTGACTTTTTTTTTTTTTTAGAAAATATGAACTGGTGAAGAATATGAGTCTATTCATTCCTCAAGGTTTCTTACATTGTTCATTCCGGTATGACACAAACATATTTAATGGTGTCTGGTTATTCCTCAGTATCATTAAAGCTTCTTCAAAAAGACCAGCCCTTCATTTTCACATGATTAGACAAATGGACTGTGTATAAATTAGCCACAGTGTGGCTTGCCTTGACCATTTATATAGCATCAGATCCACCCATAATATGTACCATAATCCAAATATTCTTTTATTTATTGAAGTGTCAGAAAGAATTTCTCCTAAACACCATAACTGAATACATTCTGCACATTTCCTTAGGCAAGAATATAGCCATTTCATGTAAAGTTCCCATCTTTCCATGTGAATATACAAAATGCCTGGCCTTTGCAAAACAGATCTTTGACAGAAGAGAACAAATGAATTCTTTATTTTTCATTTCACAATGGGATAAACAGCTGAGAACCCTTAACTGAAACAATGAGAAGACACACGTAGTCCATATAACTCTTTCTAGAAGAGTAACCCTTAAATGCTTTCCAGTAGGAGGGACTTTAAGAAAATAAAGTGGATAAATAAACTTTTGGTGGACAAATCCCCAAATAATCTTTTCTAAATTGAAACCATCAATAACTAAAGTCAACAAATCTCTTTTCTTTAAAAAATTCAATGACATTAGAAATAGTAGGGGTGCCTGGATGGCTCAGTGAGTTAAGTCTCTGCCTTTGGCTCAGGTCTCGATCTCAGGGTCCTGGGATCGAGCCCCACATTGGACTCTCTGCTTAGCGGGGAGGTGGCTTCCCCCTCTTTCTCTGCCTGGCTCTCTCCCTACTTTGATCTCTCTCTCTCTCTGTCAAATAAATAAATAAAATCTTTAAAAAAAAAGAAGAAGAAATAGTAACCTTTTGCTATTTGTCTTACCAAGTAATATTTGAGTTACTGGAGCTGGAGCAAGTTCCCTGCTCTGTGCCAGAATTTCAATGTTTTTGTGCTCCTACCTTTTTATAGCTTATAATAATGATGATCTGAAGTAAAAAAAAAAAAAAAATTCCAACCTCACTCAACGCTGGCTTATTCTAAAACAAATAAAACATTCACCAGTAACTTTTAAAATTGTTAATTTAGTAACCCTAGGAAATATGCTTCTCCACCTGCCCAGTAGCTTTGATTTTTTTTCTTATCAAACCTGCCCATCATTCCAAATTATCTGCCATTTACAAAAAAAAAAAAAGGAGCAAATGTAGTCTAAAAACTAGATCAGAACCTCAGAAAGACCATAATTATGTACATTCCCATATCACACATCCTGACTGAGATGATCAAGCCATAGGAATTTTTTTGTTGATCCTAAGATTTTTATGGAACCATTTAAAAAAATTAATGCATATGTTATAAAAAGAAATCTCTCTTATCCAATGAAATTAAACAAAGTTGTTTCAACACTAGTAATTCTCTATGATTTTTAAAAATTTTTAATTTACTAATATAGTACATATGCTTATTTTATGTAGAGCATATAAAAATTCTAAAAATCATAACTCTTCTCCCAGAAGCAATGATAAATGTTAAATAAATTTTCACTGTTGAATGCTGTGAAAATAATTTTAAAAGAGAGTAGAATAAATGCATTGTAGCTTACTAAATGCAATGTAGCTTAGTATGGTAATTGCCACATTTTATCCAAAGTTTTAAGTTAAAACAAAACCCTGGTTTTGCTTTTGTGCTATACTATGCAACTTCAAACAGCTATCAGAAACAAAAAGCAATGGGAATATAATCAACTAGCAAAGTTTTCTCTAGAATAGCTTTTGTTTAATTAAGAAATAATAGTTTTAAGTCAGGAAATAACAGATGCTGGCAAGATGCGGAGAAAGGGGAACCAACTTCCACTGTTGGTGGGAATGCAAGCTGGTGCAGCCACTCTGGAAAACAGCACGAAGGTTCCTCAGAAAGTTGAAAATAGAGCTACCCTATGACCCAGCAATTGCACTACTGGGTATTTACCCTAAAGATACAAACGTAGCGATCCAAAGGGGCACAGGCACCTGAATGTTTATAGCAGCAATGTCCAGAATAGCCAGACTGTGGAAAGAACCTGGATGTCCATCAACAGATGAATGGATAAAGAAGATATGGTACATATATACAATGGAATACTATGCGGCCAACAAAAGAAATGAAATCTTGCCATTTGCGACGACGTGGATGGAACTAGAGGGTATTATGCTGAGCAAAATAAGTCAATCAGAGAAAGAAAATTATTATATGATCTCCATGATATGAGGAAGTTGAGAGGCAACGTGAGGGGTTTGGGAGGTAGGAAAGGAATGAATGAAACAAGATGGGATCGGGAGGGAGACAAACCATAAGAAACTCTTAATCTCACAAAACAAACAGGGTTGCCAGAGGGATGGTGGGGTAGGAAGAGGGTGGTTGGGTTGTGGCCATTGGGGATGGTATGTGCTATGGTGAGTGCTGTGAAGCGTGTAAGCCTGACAATTCACAGACCTGTATCCCTGGGGCTAATAGTATATTATATGTTAATAAAAAAATTTTTTTAAATAAAAAAAGAAATAATAGTTTTATAATTTATTTCACTGCATGTGAGTGTAAACATTAAGAACATTATGTTGGTTTGTTTATAGTTCTGAAGAGGAGAGGTCTTATCATATTCAAGATGCCCAAGATATTACAAGAGCAAGTATAAAAGAAGTGATAATTCAAAGCAGTTCAGTGTATAAAATCACTTTATTAAAATGATAAGTTTTTAGTACAATTTTACAGCAATACAATTTTAAAGTAGCCAAAAAACATTTTTTTTTAAACTTCCAAGAGAAGTTTTCCATCTTTCTTATAATTTCAAACATTGTCTTTGCGTGGCTGGAAGGGATAATTCACTTTTTTTTTTTTTTAAGATTTTATTTATTTATTTGGAGAGAGACAGTGAGAGAGAGCATGAGCAAGGAGAAGGTCAGAGGGAGAAGCAGACTCCCCATGGAGCTGGGAGCCCGATGTGGGACTCGATCCTGGAACCCTGGGATCATGACCTGAGCCGAAGACAGTCATCCAACCAACTGAGCCACCCAGGCGTCCCTGGAAGGGATAATTCACTTTTTAGTAGACTCATTAAAAATCAAATTTTGTCTTTGTATGTGGCATAATTTATATATCTTCAGATACATTTTGATATCATATTGAATTTTGAGTAAATACCATTCAAATCTGTGTTTAAGCAGAGGACATGACAGCAATTTAGTTCACTGAATTGGAAGAGAATGAAAGCTGTGTATGAATAGTTAACTGAATTGGAAGAAAGTGAAAAAAAAAGTCATATAAGAATATGCCTCCAAATTTAATCTCTGTGAGGATTACGGCAATGATAAAATTAGCTATCGGGGAAACAAAATGAAAATAAGAATTTTGGAAAAGTGGGAAAATATTAAGATATATTCCTTAAATTTCTTACCAAAATTAAGAAAATTCTTGTCTTTTTCATTTATATGTGTGTTCAACATTTAACCACTTAACCGTTATGGCTTTTAAGCAACAAAGGTGAGTAGTGCCTTTGATTTGCATCCTTATAATGGACGCCTTACTTGGGTTTTAAATTTTGTTTGGAGAAAAGTGAAGCATGTTAGGATAGGGGATCTTATCTCAACTTCCCAAATCCCTTAATACTCCAAGGCTGGAATGAAAACAGAACTGAGCAAGGGCAATCTGCAGACTCCTTTGGAACCTAGCTTGCAAGGGGTCTTTGCCAATTTTAAGAGTTTTAAGAAAACAGACATAAAAATAAGCCCTGCACTGTATTATTTAATTTTAAGTAAACATTTTTTATTGAGCTAAAGGAGTAATAAAAATAAACATTTGTTCAGTCCTCAGAGTTATAGGTTGAGGTGACATAAATAAGGTGACTTCCAGAAGGCCTGGGTTATTACGGACAGGTCCATGAGAAGGCCTTCAAGGCTGTACAATGAATCCTTGCTAGCCACCCAAGGCCATGTTGTTTTGTCTTCCGTTGCATGCATAAAACTCCATCAGTTACTTCTTATCCTCCGTTAGTCAGGGAGAAGCAGCTCATGGTGGTTGTTTAACCACACACAGAAACAAAAATTAAATGCATGTAGCATAAGGTAGTTTCTTTACCTATCTAGAAGGAAACCAAGGACAAACTTGGTTCCTCTCTCTCCCTCCCTCTCTCTCTCTCTCTTTCTCCCTCTCATTCTTTTCATCAGTTCAGCTATTTTAAGCCACTTTCAGGAGAAGCTATGAAAATCTTGGCCAGAATATTTCAAAATCCAATCAAGTATTTTATTTGTTTGTTTGTTCGTTTATTAAGTGTTAGATAAAACAAGGCAAAAACTATTCAGAGTTAGACATAATTTCCAGGTTTTTTTCCACCACATCCTAAATCTAGATTTATTTCATGGGTACTAACTAACCTCCACTCTTCCGCTCCCATTTAATTATCAGCAGGAACAGCTAGTCAGTTCGTTTACAAATATGGAAAGGAGGATGTGAGCACTAATTATCGAAACCAACAATAAATTTTCTTCCCCTGATCAAAGAGACCAAGAGATAAACTCATGCTGAAATAAACAGAGGTCATTTTCCCTAGCCTTTCCCAGCATTTATAATATATGGCCAACTCCACCAAGCTCTCGACAGCTCTGCTGAATGTGACAGGCTTAATCAGATGTAACACAGGCCAGACACATGTGGGCCATTAGCACTTTCCACAGGTCTCTAACCCGTGACCCTTCATTCTTTCTTCATGAACACCCAGGACTCTGATTCACTGACATCGGTAAACAATTCATATCCAAGTATGGCACCTATAAGGATGGAAGGGAGTGAAGAGAGTTGCTAATCACACTCAAGTTTGCCAAAAACTGGAGGATATGCTGGACTCTGTGGGATAACTATATAGTATAAACTCATTATGCATCAGTTTGCCGCATGTTAAAAATTCCATCTCCTGCCAGATAGGTTACATTAGTATATTTGTAATGGAATACTGGATTAACAATGTTTGACATCTGGGGCACCTGGGTGGCTCAGTGGGTTAAAGCCTCTGCCTTCGGCTCAGGTCGTGATCCCAGGATCCTGGGATCGAGCCCCACATTGGGCTCTCTGCTTGGCAGGGAGCCTGCTTCCCTCTCTCTCTCTCTGCCTGCCTCTCTGTCTACTTGTGATCTCTCTGTCAAATAAAAAAAAAAAAAAAAAAAAAAAAAAACAAACAATGTTTGACATCTTCACTGCATTCACTTTCAGTTCTATTATGGCTCCAAACCGTTCCTCCAAAAGTATTCTCTGGCTAACAGTAGAATTGTGAGCAATTTGAGGGGAAAAAAAAAAAAGTTAAAATGCTATTTATATTTTTAGTGAGTTGCTTTTTGATGAATGATCCTAGATTAATTATAGCACTATGAAAGATGCTATAATTTTAAACACTTTCCTGTATTCAGTCACACGTAGAACTAAATTCACAAGACTCCTTCATAAGTTGCAAGTCAAACATAAAGAAAACATTAGAATTTTGGATAAACTTTTGATGGAATAACTTGGATAATTTCACACCTTATACAGGCAGAAGAAAGATTAAGGTTTATTCATCCAGCCCTGACCCCAAAGATAATTTTTTTTATTTCTAAATGCCTGCAAAGGACTTCCTTATAGGTATCAAATTTGGAAGACGGGGCCATGAGCTTTAATTTAAAAAAAAAAAAATCAACTTTGGCTGAAGGCAAACCTGGGCTTGAAGTTACTAGCCATCTGACAGTGGGAAGGCAGCTCTCTGTTTCCTGGTCTTTTTCTTCATCTACAAGAACCAGGTGATAATATTTTGCAGGGATGATTTCAGATTTAAAAAGTAACTATAAGAAGTGAAAGTTGACCAAAACCTCCCAGCCTCCCAAAAATAACTTAAAGTGTTCTGAGAATTTCTCAAGGTTTCCGTTTAAGTCACTAAAAATAAATTAAATGATCCATTAAGCAATCAATCCCTTCATAAACATTTCCTAATCTGACCATCTTGTTTAGCTAGACACAGGATAGTAGTGAACACAATGTCTGGCTGATCAGACAGCTTTTCATGTAACTCTAAAACTCAGCACTGGAGCTTAGAAACGTCACATGCTTTTAAAAGTCCCTGGAGAATTGCCACTAGTCACCATAGACCACTGGTTCCAAACACTTGGCAACAGAAACAAAACAAACCACCCATGAATTTAACCACAACTGAATTTTTTAGAAAGGACTTGAAATTTTGTTGCAGACCAGTATTTTCTGCTTGGGAAGGCCGTTTCTGCCTTACCAGTTTGTTTAAAATAAAAAAAAACTAAATGATTCCAAATGGTCAGTAAAACTTCTTTCATAAGAATGCCTGATGGAGTTATTTTGTTTTGTTTTGTTTAAAGTAAAATACTCTTTTTACTTTAAGGTGTATACTAAGAAAAATAATGCATTTAATTGCACTGAAGGAAAACAGATCAGACACACACACACACACACACTCTCAAATCTGGATTGGAATTATTTTTCCTGAGCCTTCTGAATACAAACTTGTTTTTTGACTCAAGCCAATTTAAGAGACCTTAGTTCAAAAGAATTTGTATTAAAAAGTCCTAAACTGGGATGCCTGGGTGGCTCAGTGGGTTAAGTCTCTGCTTTCAGCTTAGGTCATGATCTCAGGGTCCTGGGATAGAGCCCCGCATTAGGCTTTCTGCTCAGCAGGGAGCCTGCTTCTCCCTCTCTCTCTTTGCCTGCCTCTCTGTCTACTTGTGATCTTTCTCTGTCAAATAAATAAATAAAATCTTTAAAAAAAAAAAAATAAAATAAAAAATAAATAAAGAGTCCTAAACTATTGTGCACAGGGAAAGTAAAATGGTGAATGTACTCTTATGTTACTTGAAACTTTAATTTAGAGTAGGCTTCATGGGAATTAAAATGTGTGATATGTTTGCAAATAAGTGTCAGAATATTCACATACTGTATATCGCCAAGAAGATGATGAGATCATTAATTTCAATAATTCTAGAATGAACAGAGCATCTTTTTCTTAAAGTATAGGGTAAAATAACATCAAATTCAATGAGATTCTAAAGTCCAAATATAAGGCACATTTAAACCCCGTGTTCTCAAGCAAAAGTACCTCACAGCCCTGCTATCCATACGTATCATATCCCCATCAACCCTCCCTAACCCTTACTGTCTCTTGAATCCCAAATCTTGGCAGGCTTCCAATGCCCAGGAGCCAGACCTACTTGCCGAGGATTTATTGAGTGCTTAGTACCAACTTGGCATCTGTTTTTCAGAGATTACAAATAATAAATAAATATATATATATATATAAATATACACACACACACATATATACCAATAATATGTATTATACAAATGCATGACTCATAAAATAGCTGTCAAGAAAAACACTTTTATATCCCACAAACTCAAAATTCATTTAATTATGGCTGATAGGTAAGGCATATCTAAACTAATTCTTGCTCTAGAGATCCTTGAAAACCCTGAAACACAAAATATTTAAGTGCTGTTTAGAATTAAATTCAATATCATTTTTCAAAAATTTTATTAGGTGCACGTTTTCTTTTTGACACCTTAACTTCTTTACGACAAGAAACAACTAAATGAAAAACCTGAAATTTTAGTAAAGTGCTATTTATGAAAATTAAGAGAATAGTGGACCTTTATTTCTTCTCCTGGCTCTCACCTGCAGGTCACTTTTCAGTCAGTTTGGAGGGAAGGAAACTCATAGGAATAACTCATGAGTGAGGAGATAAGAGAAAAGGAAAATTAATACATGAAGATAGGACAGAAATAATGAGATGGGAGGCCAATGAGATGGACATGGTGTCAACAACAACAAAAGAATGAAAATGTGGAATTTTGTGGAATGTTGCTGCCTTTTCCAAAAAATAAATAAATAAATAAATAAAATGAGAGGAGAAATAAGGAAAAGTGGACACTTCACAGTGCCCACCGGCCTATGCTTCCGAGCCAGTTTTAAGTGGATTGTGCAAGTTGGAATGCGATGCTTTGACCTGAAATTGTACAAATTCACTTATTTTAGGTTTTTTTTTTTAATTTAGAAATATTAACATTAGAAACAGCTCCTTTTTTAAGACTGTTCCCTCACTAATAACAAGGGATGCATTCACAGAATCCCTTACCAGTTGGCTTATTGTGCAAGTGAACGTACTATTTTTCTCTTACTATATACTGAATAAATGAAGAAATAGTGAAAATAATTAAGAAATTATTACAACATATAAAGCTCAAATTGGGCAGAGTTTCATTTTCCAGACTCCCAGGGCCTGAGAGTCAAAAATAAAAATAATTTGGAGGGAAAAGAAAAAAGAAGACATTCCCCCAACTTAAATGTTTAATCTTCATAAGGTAAAAGTTATGTTGAGAAGCCTTTAAAGAAAGGTTGTTCTAATTAGTTTGTTTTTAAACAGCCCCTGGTTATTTTTGCTTTTCTAAAATGAAAACACAATTAGACAAGAATGTGAAATCACTCAATAAAATTTTAAAATATGTTTCTGTTTTAAATCTAGCAAAAGAAATTTCAAATGGATGCACCAGACATCATTATGCCATTAGAAACCACAAAGACTGGGAGGAAAAGCTTGGTCACTTCTTACGATTAGTGTGTTCATTCATGCAGTCCAATCAGAGCAGAACAATTGCTCAAGCTTTAAAAACATTCATATATACTTTGAAAAAGCTCCTAACTACCACAATTGCCAAATAAAATAAACTAAGTCTTTAGTTTGCCTTATTGGTTTCAAAACGAAGAATAGAAATTCCAAAATTCATCCAGATGTTAACCTCTGGTCTTCCCTTCTCTCAGGCATTTGTATTAACAAAAGGTACAAGAAATCTTTGTTACTGGAATTCACCAACAACCCAAATGATACACTTTTTCTTTTATTAAGGTTACAGTCAGGTTGATCATCAATAAATATCTTTCTCTGTTAACTTTATTCCTAAGTTATCCTCCTTGTTTTGAATTGCAATGTTACCCATATTTGTAGACCTGTTAACTTGGGATTCAACTTCTGGCTATCTCATAAAGGCACTGGTTATGGATGTGTGTGAATGTGCATGAATGGTGGGAGAGGAGGAAGAGCTTAAGCTCCCGTGGTATCCATGATGGTATTGAGATACAGTAGGTTCATTAGGAGTCCACATGCATGACAGACTGACGAACATGCTAGGGAGCATAGTTCCTAAGAGAGAATGCAGGAAGGCAGGCAAATCAGGCCCAATAACAAGAATCTGGATATCACAGCGACAAGATGGACTTTACTATTATATGGCGACGGGAAATCTGTCCATAGCCAAGTTCGTCAGGAATTCATGTTTGAAATTTTTGGTGATATGGTTAAGCAGTAAGCTAAAATAGAAGCAGTTGTTTTATTAAAAGAAGAAGAGTAAGAGAAAAGAAAAAAAAGAAAGAAAGAAAAGAGCATTGGAAAAAGCATCACTGTTTGATATCTATGTGATTTGCCTAACATGAAAGAAGAAACAGGGAAGCATTTATAACTGGACTTGGTTCAGGGCATCAATAACATTAGAAAACACAAAAACAGCAGTAATAGCCTGAGAAAGAAAGTGCATTATTTACTGGGGCCAGTGGTGCTCTACTAAAAAGATGGTGGGTCAAAATTCTTAAAGCTATTGGGGAGATTAAGTAGCTACAGGCATACCTGGGACTCTGCGGGGTTTCCACATCATACTGTTAGAGATACAGTGTGTTTCTCCACAGAAGACTATGTAAAAAGAAGATAATAGTAGGTGTCAGGTTATAGCCAATAGAATTTACCTATATGCACATCTGAGATAGGCCCAGCACATCTCAGGAATATCTGAGCAGGTGGGAGAGACTTTGAATAGACTAGGAACACTAAAAAAAAAAAAAAAAAAAGTACATGAACTACAATTTATTAATGAGATTTCATTTTAAACCAGGTTTGACATAACCTTGGAAAACATAATGTCACAACATCATATATGTACTTAACCCCGCCTTTGGAAAACATGTCAAAACATTAAAAATTGGCAAATCTAAATGATGTGAAGACATTCATGGTACTCTTCTTTTAATTTTTTCTTGATTTGAAAACTGCCAAAATAAAGTATTTAAAGAACAGATGCATTTCTAGTATTTCAAAATTTCAGTTTAGATATTTAGCAGTTATTTATAAAAATTAGCAATAAATCTATTTTTTGATCCCCTTTGTATACCACTAATAAACATAACTCAATCTAGAAAAAAAATAATACTTAGAAGGATTGAAGGAATTTTTTTTTAAATCCAGACTTCAATGTAGCATGGATTTAAGATAATGAAATATGATAGGATAATCAATAAAGGAATTTCAAGGGTAAAAAGGAAAAGTAAAATGAAAGTAATAGTTCAAAAGTAAAAAAGAAATAAATTTTCAGACGTTAAAAGGTCTTTTTGAGTAATGATGTTTACATGGATTATAGTGGATATCTAATCACTAAAGTATTTGGCTTGCATATCTCTGCTCTGATTCACTAAGAGTTGTGCAGGTAATCTTAGGCTTCTTATTCCTAAAATCCTAGGAAGACAGGGTGCCTGGATGGCTCAGTGGGTTAAAATCCTAGGAAGACACACGCAACAGTACACAAAATTTTCCTCTTTGCCTTTAGAGATATAAGACTCTAAGATTTTAAGATTATTCAGATATTCAGTATCTCAAACCAGTCCTGTCATTTCAGTTATTCTATATCTCTTTGCACATTCTTTTCTTGTGTCATTTTTAAGTTGAATGACTGTTGCTAGTGTTAAAATTTTAATAACTGATAAAATATGAAAAAGCCAAACTGACATGGGGAGCGCCTTACAAATTAAGGATTTATCATGACTTAATTGGGTTCTGAAAATTTAGACATTATCATTTGAATGAAATATTTTTAACTTTTTTGTTAACTGAAGTTGTACAGACTCACCTCAGTTGCAGAGTTTGGAACAGGACTGAATTTAAATTACTCCACTGTGATAGAAATTTTATTTTCACTCCAGAAACTTGTTTTGTTCCCTCCACCCAGGTTGTAGGAGGTGGAGTGATAAGGAGAGGGCTGTCTTTGGGAAAGATATTATTAACCTAGCAATATGTTAAAGTTACACCATGAAAAGTGGCCAACCTCAGAAGATGATCTGTTTGTTTTGTAAATCGATGGTTCTGGAATCAGAAGGACTTAAAACTTTTGTCAGTGGCAGATCTGAGCAGCTACTCAAGGACAGAATCAGGTATAACTATCAAGAGTCATAAGGACTCGACATCATTAAGGTAAAAAAGATAGGAGCCACCTACAGAAAGGTGGGAAGGACAAAGGAAATCATGGAGAGTAAGAAGAGAAAGAGAAAACAGCAAGAAAAATACCTATAGGACAGAAAAGAATTTTTAAAAATATTTTATTTATTTGAGAGAGGGAGAGAGGGAGAGAGCGCGCACACACGCACACTCACGAACACACTAGTGGAGGGAGGAGCAAAGGGAGAGGGATATTGTCTCCTGTAATTTCCATTTTGCAGCTGAAGAACCAGGCAGAGAGACATTCACTTTCCCAAGGTCACAGCAAATGGTACAGCTGAAATATGACACTAAAGCATCTGAATCCAGAGCTTCCACTCTGAGTCATTCTGCTGTTCTAGAAAAATTAAAACAACAACAACAACAAAAACAAAAACAACTTTTTTTTAAAGATTTTATTAATTTATTTGAGTGAGAGAGTACAAGCCAGGAAAGGGGCAGAGGGAAAAGGAGGGAGAATCTCTAGATTCCCTGCTGAGCACAGAGTCCCACATGGGGCTAGATCCAAGGACTCTGAGATCATGACCTGAGCGGAAATGAGACGCTTAACTGACTCAGTCACATAGGCATCCCCCAAAAAACAACTTTTACTGGTTTTATGAAACTAATTTAAAAGATTTAATGATTAATTAATGTTATTTTACTTGTCAAAAACTATTAACATTCACAAATAACTCATGATCAGAGTGAAGATACACTTTCCACTTTTGTATTGTCACTACAAACTGTACTCATTTTGAGCAAAATTCTGTTACAGTGAGTTAGAGAACATTGCACTGGAAGCTACATTAGACAACCTCTATTGAAATGAGTTGCCAGAGTAACTGAGGTTCTCCACTACCAAGTAAATTATATTATTGTTGCCACAGGACATAAACTCCTTATAACTAACTAGGAACTTTGCAATATGCCTGTGCCCATTAGCTATCACCAGCTGACTTGTGTGTTGATCAATGATTGTTTTCAATTTTGTGTACTTTCTATTATAATTATTAAATTTAATCAATTATGTAAAATGACTGAATGAATAGAGTTTCAATGAAAATTAAGTTGAAATCTTTAGAAAAACTCAATATACCTGAATTCCTAAAAAAAATGTAATTGAATGGAATTAAACATGAGTAATACAACAATAAAATAATGGGGAAAATAATACAGCAGCGAAAGAATTCTGAATTAAATTTCTGTACAACTTACAGTCATAAGAAAGGATGAGATCCTTCCATTTGAGACAACCTAGACAGACCTAGAAGCATTATGGAAAGTAAAATAAGTCAGACAGAGAATATGATACAAATACAATATGATTTCACTCAAAAATGGCATCTAAAAAAATGAATAAATAAAAAGCAGAATCAGACCTATAAATACAGAGGAAAAAAACATGGTTGCCAGAAGAGGGAATGAGGGGTATAGGCAAAATGTGTGAAGGGGAGAGGGAGATACGGATCTCCTAATATGGAGTAAGTCACAGGAATAAAACCCAGGGCATAGGGATTACAGTCAATGATATTGTTACCAGTGATGTAATGATGTAATGGGACAGATGGTAGCTATGCTCAGGGTGAACATAGCATAAGTATAAACTTGAGAGATCACTAAATTGTACAACTGAAACTAATGCAACATTGTGTGTTAACTGTAGTCAAAAAAAATGCTGCACAACTTTTTTGTTCAATTTTCACAGGTTTGTTTTTAGAAAGAAGGAAAATCCAACCTGTTCCCCCTGGTCCTACATCATCTAATTAGTAGTGAACTTATATACGAATAAATTTTAAATATATATGTATCATTTTTAAAAATAGTTCCCATTTGCACACCTTTTCCAATATCCTCAGACTACTAGGGCTTGATTGTTTTAGCTTCCTCTGCACTTTTGAGTTAAAATGTATTTGGAGCAATAGTTTTTTAAAATTTTCAGAACAAAGAAAAAGAATAAGAGTTACTGAAATGATGTTTATTTTTTTTTTTAAAGATTTTATTTATTTATTTATTTATTTGACAGACAGAGATCATAAGCAGGCAGAGAGGCAGGCAGAGAGAGAGGAGGAAGCAGGCTTCCTGCTGAGCAGAGAGCCCGATGCGGGGCTCGATCCCAGGACCCTGAGATCATGACCTGAGCCGAAGGCATCGGCTTAACCCACTGAGCCACCCAGGCGCCCCAAATGATGTTTATTTTGGACTAGTCACAAAGAAGTAAAACTTAGTGGAAACGTTTAACCAGTATCAATTGAAAAAAAAGAAAAAGAAAAAGTCTAGGGTCTTGACTTACCTACCTATCATGAAATACAGGGGAGATCCAAAATTGCCCCATAAAATGGTAATATACACATATTCTCTCTCATCAAATATTGATACAAACCAAAAGAATCTTCTTAAGCTGTTCCAAAGTCTTCAAATACATTGTCACTGGTCTGGGATGCAGAATCTGGACGTGCAGTGTACATGTAACCCAGACTGTCCTTACTGAGGTGGACGGAATACTAAGACCTATGTGGTCACGGAAACTATGAGCTAAGAGGTGTTTCCAGGACTGATATAAACTTTGCTCCAAAACATTATTATTTTTTACTAGCCATTCTTTGTTAACAGGTTTACATGTCTATGAAAACAAAGGCTAAAAATATTTTTATACGTGTAGCTGTACTAACCACAGACAGCTTTTCATCCAACAGTTAGTTTCATTCCCCAAATAGATGTTTCTTGCCACACCTGACCCTCCTTGACTTTTCAGGCAGTTATAGAAATTACACCACACAGCCTACTATTCTGTACTTCTTTTCCAACCTCTTTCTTTTCCTTGTTCTTCTCCTTGCTTACAAGTACTTTTGTGGCTGCATTTTCCTTCTTTATACTTCTCTACACTATCTCTTCCTCTAATTAAAATGCATGCTGCTCAAGGCACCTGGGTGGCTCATGGGGTTAAGCCTCTGCCTTCGGCTCAGGTCATGATCTCAGGGTCCTGGAATCAAGCCCTGCTTTGGGCTCTCTGTTCAGCAGGGAGTCTGCTTTCCTCTTTCTCTCCACCTGCCTCTCTGCCTACTTGTGTTCTCTCTCTTTCTCTGTGTCAAATAAATGAAAATAAATAAATAAATAAAATGCACGCTGCTTTGCCTCAAAGGAAAGCTATTGACAACTGATAAAGAAAGGAATGTAGGGGCTCCTGGGTGGCTCAGTTGGTTAAGCAACTGCCTTCTGCTCAGGTCATGATCCTGGAGTCTGGGATCGAGTCCCACATGAAGCTCTCTGATCACCAGAGAGTCTGTTTCTCCCACTATCCTCTCTCCTCTCATGCTCTCTCTCATTCTCTCTCTCAAATAAATAAATAAAATCATTAAAAAAAAAAAAAGAAAGGAATGTGTATAACTAATGCTGCAATGGCAATCATATTGCAAAAAGAAATGAATAAAGGGGTGCCTAGATGGCTCAGTTGTTAAGAGTCTGCCTTCGGCTCATGTCACGATCCCAGCATCCTGGGATGGAGCCCCGCATTGGCCTCCCCACTCTGCGGGGAACCTGCCTCTCCCTCTCCCTCTGCCTCTTTCCCTACTTGTGTTTGCTCTCTCTCTCTGTCAAATAAATAAATAAAATATTTTTTAAAAAAGAAAGAAAAAGAAAAAGAAATGAATCAAATCAATATGTTGTACACCTTAAACTTACATAGTGTTGTATGCCAAATGTATTTCAATAAAAAAAAGAAAGAGGTTGCACTGAAGGAGTAGGAGAGATAAAACGTCAGCAGGTATGAGTATTTCAGCCTGCCTAAAGTGCTGGAATGGATAAGGATAAGGACAGGATGAGAAAGTATAAAGCTGAAAAGGCCAAGTTATGTTATCACAAATTCTATTCTAATGAGATGTTCCTCCAATTGCATATACTTAAAAAATACAAGAAATTATAATTGTATCAAAAATTATGTTCCTTGATAAATATAAACAGAACAAGCCTTTTCTTCATAGTCAAGCACTAAAAATTAATGATGAAAGTGAAGATAAATACATATCCAGTGATCAGGCATGTTTAACTCAGGTCAAGTTCCAAGATGAATAAAATCAATTTACTTAATTGGCAAATTGTAATAATCTCTCTTCTCAATATTTCCTGTCACCCTTCACATTTTGAAGGAGATTCCGGCTATATACTGGATCTCCTCAGTGTTTCTTTGTTTCCATTTCTGCAACATGTGGGGTTTGGGCATTTTTCTCTATGATGTAGAATAGAAAAACGCTATGGGAAGTAAATGTTGTGAATCTAAAAAGACAAAGCAAAACAAAACAAAACTTGTATCATAAAATTAGTAATATTATCCAGTATCATTTAACTTCAACTTGAAATGGATCAGTTCTTGATTTCCACAAAATCTTATAACCAGTGGACATATATTCTCAAAGAGGAGAGGTCTGAGCATTTGCTGGATTTCTAAAGACCATAAGTTCTTAGGAACAGAGATTGAGACCAATTAATGAAGGCAATCTACATATAGGTTGTAGAGGTCAGAGTATAGTTAATGCCCTGTCATTTCTTTTTTGGTATTCACTTATCAGACTGTTATTTAAAAGCCTTGTTTGGCTATTATTTTTATCGTGGAAAGGGGAAAATGTTTGATTTGAATCTTTAATTTTGGGCTTTCAGCTTACTCCTGTTTTATTCTTTTTCATTATTCTATCACATCTGCCAATCACAGCCATCCAGAAAATTCTGGGGAGATCGGAAAAAAACATAGTATAGGAGTCTGCTCATCACACAGAGGACTCTGGTGTTCAGTTTAAAATAATCACCAATTTCTTCGCAGAGCTCAGGTCAAATGACATTTCTTCAGATAAACTTTCCCAGACACTACAACCCGTGCCAAACCTGGTCACTTGCCAGCTCCTTATTCTACTTGAGTTTTCTTCACAGCATTATCTCCATATAAAATAGTAGTTTCTATTTACTCATTGAGCATTACACTTAACATTGCATTTAACATTACAATAGTAAAATAATAATAGCTTACTTATTGAGCTCTCAGTATGAACCAGGGACTGTTTGTAAGGTTTTATATGTACTAAATTATTCGATCCTTGCATACCATGATGAAGTAAAAACTAATGTTTTCCTTTTTTAAGAGATAGAAACCAGCACCGAAGGTTAAATTACTTGCCCAAGGTTATACATGCAGAGCTGAGCTCCTCCTTCCAGAGCCTGGCTCCCCACTGGAGAGTTACCTAACCTCCATAAGGACAGGAGTTTTGTTTATTTTTTCCAGTGTTATGTTTCTTGTGAACCTAGCGCAGAGTGGTTACTCAATCAATACTGCGTTTGTAGAATAAATGAGGGAGTGGTTGAATTAGAGAGTGAGAGTGTGAGTATAGAGGAATTAGAAAATAGGTTAAAATTCCATATAGCATGTCACATCCAGATCAGCAGCATTCCAGAAAATTCAAATTAACAAAGACAGTCAGGGTCTGGATGTGGGTAATTAGTTAAATGCATCAGGGGAACTGACTTTGTTCTGAACTTTTAAAATCATTTCACTCATCTTGATCTGGAGAGATTTTCATGTTGAAGACTTTCTCCCTGTAGCAGTTAGTATCTCTAATCTTTCTGAGACTTTTTGATAAGGTGAGCGTTCCAAGGTCGTAAGTATTTGAATTTTTCAGTATTGCCTTTATTTGTAACCATAGAGGAGGAAAGCCTACATCAAAATCCTGTTTCTCATATAAAGTAATATTATTCCTGTGTCAGAAAGATCTGAGTAAATGTTTGATTAAAATGCTGGAAGAGGTGCTGTGGGTGAAAAGTGCTATAACCAGAGCATGCTGTGCTAAGAGACACTATTCTTAGGAGGAGGTACAATTTCCATTTAAAATCATTGGTGATGGTTGATGTGCATAATTTGAAGGGCAAGCTAAAGGACAAAGCAAGAAAGTTTTGGAATAAAATGAACTTGCAATCATTTTAGTTTTACATCTGCTTTAAAGAGGAATGGGAAGTTAAATTGCAAGTTTTTCGTCTAATTTTTGTAGGCAGAGCAGTTTGTTGACTGATATTAGATGAAGCTTGCATATGTATAGGACATATTTTGAACTGCAAGCCTTAAAGTGATGGTTTTCTTTCAAAATGTTTCAAATAATGCTGTCATATTTGGGGAAATAATCATCTTTGGAAGACTGGTAGAACTTGGGGCTCATGCCAATTTCTGCCTTTGAAACATGACTTTTACTAGAAAACTTTTGTAGAACAAAAATCAGTCAGCTTATGAAAAGCAGAGCTGTGCATATTGAAGTCAGAAGGAGAACCAAACACCCCATCTGCTCACTCCTTCCCTTTTATGTGGCCTCTGCAGAACTTTAAGCCACCATAAACAAGGCATCAGGGCACAAGCAGGACAGACTAGCAACCATTTTCCAACATGGAAATGTTTATGAAGCATAAAATCATACACATATCTTTTAATGTTTTTCTATCCATAGAGCACAAAAGCTGATTTTTGCAAAGGATATCTAAGACAAAATCATGTTTTTTATCACTGACCACCAAAAGCTTTATAAAACGCCATCAAACTTTTTTATCTTGTAAAAGAACGTGTCATTTGGAGTCAGAACAGTCTGTGATTGGCATTGACGACTAGTGCAGGACCTGACACATAAGACATACTCGATAAACTTAATTCTGTTAAGATCTTCTTCCAAAATCATCTCATCTGCATGACGCAGATCTTCCCTCTGTCCCTTCTTGCTCACATCTGTTCCTTATGAATCACTTGCACATTCCTGCCTTCTTCTTCTGCAAGTCCCATGGTCTTTGCCTTGATTCTGTTTACGTGAGTTTCTCCCTCGTCACTGTCACAGGAAAGTACACAACACAGCACCTACCAACTTCTGTTCAGAGTAATAATAAATAGGAAGAGGCAGGCGCTTGATTTTCTTATCTCTTACTGAAATGGTGCATTTGATTCTCTTCCTTTCTTTGTGTGTAAATGTGCAGGCTCTCTGATACAGACATTATACTCTCTCAGACCAGTTAACCACTGCTGAAATGAATATCAAGACTGTCCTCTCTGCCTTTCATAAGACATGTTTTCATCACACTTCTTAGTTGTGTAATATTTAATCATTATCTTTCCCTTCAACTAAACTGTTTGGTCTATGAGGAAAAAGATCTTGTGGCAATGTGGTGCCTCCTGGAGTGGGGCAAAATGTGGCCCATGTCTATCTCACTTACATTTTGTTGTGGATAGAGTCGTTACTCAATAAACATTTTTTGAATAAGGAAGTGAAGGAGTGGATGAATATCTTTCTGCTCCAAAAAAGTATTAAATAATTCAAACTACTTTCTGAAATCTCCAAGTAAATATTATTCTTGAATGTAGTCTTCCAATAATTCCTAGTTGTCCCAGGATGCATTGAAATCCATCAAAAACCTTACATGACTTTTGAAAGAACATGTAGGAGTAATATTAATAATAATAGTAACTGATATTTATTTATATCTTATTTTATACTTTCCAAAATACTTTTATATACATGATCTTTTTAATCCTCAAATAATCCTGTGAGGTAGATATACAATTATTTTATTTTTAGAAAATTGAGGCTTAGAGAGTTTAACATACTTATTTTTTTTTAATTTTATTTATTTGTTTATTTGAGAGAGAGAGATCACAAGTAGGCAGAGAGGCAGGCAGGGTGGGGGTGGGGGGAGCAGGTCCCTGCCAAGCAGAGAGCCCGATGTGGGGCTTGATCCCAGGACCCTGAGATTATGACCTGGGCCAAAGGCAGAGGGTTAACCCACTGAGCGTCTCAAGCGCCCCAAACATACTTACTTTTGATCTCCATCTGGCCAATAAGTGACTGGGTAATTCTAGAATGTAGATTTCTCTACTCTAAATCCTGTATCTGTTCATTAAATTAACCTTATATTTTTGACTTAAAACAAATAACATTAATATAATAAGATAGGATGGAATAAAATAGAATTACCAAGATCTCATAAAATTAATAGAAGATAGAAACTCCATGAAAAGTTTACTTATTTATTAATTCAACATCTTTTTATTGAGTTTCAACGTGTACTGATCACTCATTAACATGCTGGGAATACAGAGTGAAAAAGATACAGAGAATCTTATCTGTCCTCATGAATCTTACATTCTAATGAAAAAGGAGGGCACCTGAGTGGCTCAGGTGGTTAAGCAACTGCCTTCAGCTCAGGTCACGATCCTCGAGCCCTGGGATCGAGTCCCACATCCGGCTCCCAGCTCCACGGGGAGTCTGCTTCTTCCTCCGACCTTCTTGCTTCTCATGCTCTCTCACTGTCTTTCTCTCTCAAATAAATAAATAAAATCTTAAGAAAAAAGAAAAAGGAATAAATATTGTATGTCAAACAGAAGATTAAAGATGGACAAATATACTCCTAGCCTAGTGTTCATGCATATGAATAGATGTGAATAATATAAATAGATAAATAGCAATGAACAGGTGCTGAGAAAAAAATAATAGCATAAAATGGACAGGAAAAAAATAAGTTTTAAAAAGAGAGAGATAGAGACAGGAATGGAGAGAAAGAGCTTCACCAGCACAATCCTAGATCTACTAAGAATTGCAGTTACAGTGAATGAGACCAGTAAATGTATACTTTTTTTTTTTTTTTAAAGTAGGCTTCACGCTGTGGGTGAAGCCCAATGTGCGGCTTGAACTCACGAACCCAAGGTCAAAACCTGAGCTGAGATGAAGAGTCAGATACCCAACTGACTGAACTACTCAGGTGCCCCACAAAATATATTCTTAACAAGTTACCCCAAATGATCATTTTTCAACCCTATGCTGTGTTAAAAAATCCTAAATATGAGGTCAAATAGCAATGAAGTCAAACAGTACTCAAGTTCAAGACTAGAAAATTAAGACTTAGAAGTGCTGAATTCTTTAAGCTAGAGCTTGAATACCTAACATATCTTTTACTTCATGACTACATTTCCTTGGTTTCTCCAGAGTTTACAATGTCTTTCATATTTGACACAAAATAATCATATTTATGGCTCTCACTTTGTAATGGTATTGGCTAATACTGAAATAAATTGCCACTGTAAATAGAATCCATTGTATCTTCAACAAAAAAACTTTCTTCGCTCTAGTTAGCATTAATTTATACATTTTATGTGGCAGATTAAACTAGTAGCCCATTTTTTCATTTCTCTGTAATAGGAATATTTTGTCATATACTTGCTATGATGTTATGGTAGGCAGGCTATGCTTTCCCAAAGCAGGTCTATCTTGACCAGAGGCTTGGAATATGATTGAGTCCTCTCGCTAGCCCTGTTACACTTTTGCCATTGTCTTGAGAGTGACCTGCTTTGTGGAACCCACTGACCCTACCTGAAAGAGAAAGTGGGGCAGACATGCAACTAACCAAATCCAGCCCAACAGGCCTGGCCTACAATTAGCATGCCCCAGACACTTTGTAGACAGGAGATAATCTGTGAGTGAGAAATAAGGGCATGTTTTTACATGTCACCGATATTGTTTGTTATTCAGCATTGTTTTGAACATAGCTGATAAAGAAAATGTAATTCTTTCCTGCAGCACGAGACAAACTTATTCTAATTCTTGCTCAGTGTTCTATCTTTTAGACATCAGCTAGTATTGTTTTCTTAGCTAATTCCCTAGTAAGGAAACTCCAGAAGAAAACGAACCAGTTTCAAAAATACATTTGTACAATCTTCTAGTGTTCAGTTAAGAGTAAATTGATGTCATCATGGCTCTTTTTTCCATAGTTCAGTAGTGCATGGGTTCTACTTGACATTTAAATAAATCTAAAAAAAAAAAAACTGGCTGTTGTGTTTCATTTTGTTTTCTTCTCTATTCCATCCCAATCCCAGTCCTCCATTTGCAAGCAAAAAGTATTATTTTTTTTTCCTCCCTCCCTTCTTTTATTCCCTGAAAATAAGAAGGGAAAAAAAGTACTTGTACCCAAATCACATACTACTTGCTGCACCTACTAATTTACACAATGGTTGAGTTTTGAGTTAAATAAATATTATTTAAGAGCCAAAATAAAATCCATCATTTGGCATCAAATTAATGCCTGACTGATACTCCACTAAAACTTTGGGTTCCCTAGCTCCTCGAACTTAGACTAGCATTCAAAAACTGTCATTTGTGGTGGGAATGGTATTCTACATCAGGTCACCACTTTTTCCATTTTTTATATTCAGCCCTTTTATGATCCATTGCCCCAGAAACTTGGGAGAGACTAAGCCGGAGGGGCGTTAGTAAGAGCAAGAGAGAGGGAAATAATTTAGAAGACCATGAACATCAGATATTACAAAGAAAACACCCAACAACAAGTAAACTACCTGCCCTTATCTTTCTCATTCCATACTTAATAATAGCAAATGACTAAATGAGATTATACCAAGTTTACAGACTTTAATCTCAAATGTTTTAATAATCTTTCCCTATATTTGCTAAATAAAATCCTTTGAAGGTTGTTCATCTACTTGAAAGTTTGTATATAGTTTAAGCTGATCATTAATATTTTAGAATATTACCTGACCATTAGAGCACAGACTCCCAAAGCACTGACTACAAGAGGGAGGAGGAGGAGGTGGAGGAGGAGAAAACAGTCAATCTGCTTCAGACTCAAAGGATTGCTTGTCAGAGAGTTAGCAAAGATACAAAACAAATTTTAATACAAAGGAAATGGAAAATAATAAGTGATCATTTTAGAATATATGTTTATTTCTATGACTGCCTGTATTTTGAAGATTGGGGATAAAAATCCTTCATGTTGCCCCATGAGAATGTTAGTATACTGTGAGCTGATTGGTTAAATAATACCAGGAGCTATTGTGCCTACATTCTAAATAAGTTTTCCCAGCAAATTTTCTGTATATGTAACTGGAAAACTTCCAGAAGCCCTTTGGAAGAAGGGGAAATTTATTAAACAAATCCAAGTATTGATCACATTCTCATTTGTCTTTATCTAAATTCAGATATCTGGATCATTACAAACTTCTCCAAACTGATCTTTCTTATGGAAAAGGACCTAAATGGGACAATTTTCATGTCAATATATTCAACAAATGTTTATGAAGCACCCACACTAAGTCCAGGTACTGTACTAAGCTCTGGGTAAAGAGGAGGATAAAGTAGTGAGCTACACAACCATGGTCTTTGGTCTCATAAGCACTCCCAATCTGGTGGGAAAGATCAAATTTGAAAGCTCAGAGATATCACATAGGTTATTATCAATACTGAAATGATCCCTAAAAGAAACAGTGAAGGGGAAATCTTCTTGGTGATTCACCATCATCAAATCCTAAATTGTCAAAAAATTTCTAGGTGATTTTCTTAACTCTTGGTGGATAGTGAGGTTTTTAGGTATTTGAAATATTACAGAGATATTTTTATGATTTCCATCATAATTTGTCGGTTGATCTATCTGCATATAATGTTAAAGATAGTACCATTGAGATTTTGCACTTAGGGGTAACTAGCCTAGAGTATGGCTTACATCTTTTCAAAATTGTTGATTTTTGTATCTTTCAAAACCTACAGATGTTGTCCAGGCTGGAATTGGTTTCAAACTTTCTGAAAGCAGAATATTCATGTTTTTGATTACTGGCCAAAAGTATGTTATTTATTTGAAATAGTTGTGCATAAATATATGCTAACTTTATCCCAGGAGACTAGTAACTGAATCACCAACTTTTAAAAATGTAGTCAATTATTTCTAAAACAACTGAATGATTTTCCCTAATCACAGTGTTGGTAAGGATTGACTTTATTTTCTCTCATCTTTTGAAGTTCTCTTGAGGAATGACAATGTTTTGAAATGCTATCTGGTGATTGTTTATTCCTGGTAATTCTTGCTGCCCTGAAGTTCTCTACTGACTGCATGAGGTATCCTTCACTTCAGGAAGAGGGCAGAGGCCAACCCAAAACAAAGGCGATACAGTTCAGATTTTGACTTTTAAAACTTACACTTAATGCTCTCTTCACAGATTATATTTTGAGAACCTAGCCTTTTTAGAAAAAGAAAATAATCTTCTAAATTAAGATGATGATGATATAGGTGATTTAAATAGGCACAAACAGAGACTATCAAGCAAGGGACAGAGGGTTTTTACTATAAGCCACAGAGTAAGAAAGAAGAATGTATGATTTAGGGATACTTCCCATCCAGCAGAAAAGAGAATGTCCTCAGAGCTGGACAGAAAATGCTTAATGGAAATGAAAAGAATACATAGCTACACACACACACGTCATTCCCCCTATGGGCTGAAATCCCAAGATACAAGGGGACCCTTTCTCAAACAACCCAACACAAAATAAATTCAAGTGGAGAATGTAGCTGAATATTAGAAGGTCAAATAACACCTACAATGGCCCACAGGGGATTGCCACCAGATGGGTGATATGGTCATACTCCCTGAGGATGATCACTGTGAACTGTATTAAGCCAGGGGTAAGAGCATGGGTTATAATAGTCATGGAGTCTTCAACAGGGATGCTGTGACAACAGCTGACATCCAGACAGCAGATTGGACTAGACATCTGGGAGCCAGTCAGGGGCAAATATCCTTTCGCAGCCAGAAAAAAAATATGTAAGCCCAGCCTATACTGAGCTCAGGCCTAGGGAGAAGGGCAGGTAAAAGGGGAAGGGGAAAATGCAGAATCTGACTAAATGTTTACCCATCAGGGAGTAAGTTTAAAAGCCAGAAGGGACTGAGCTGTCTTGAAATGATAAAATTAGGTCCTCCCACCATCATCTATGGAAGATTGAATTCACTATTAAAAATAATTGAACTTTTGCATATATGGCTTATACTATACATGCTTACATCTATTACACTTAAGGCAGTAATTTTATCTTGCTGTCCCTCAGTTCAATAATACTAAAAGGCAGAAGGCCAAGGTCTACTTGTAGAGTACACTCATTCACTTATAATATCTTCAAAATATATATTCCACCAAACAGCAGTTTGGGTCTATATTGTTCACAGATGCCTTTCTATTATCTGTAACAGCACCCCACATATAATGGATACTCTGATTTTTTAATAAATAAAATATAAAATTAATTGTTCTGGAATTATTTTATAAAGAAGCCTCTGTAAGATTTAAAGATCTCTAATTTTCAAGCTTTTTATGCTGGTATGCTCTTGGTTTATTTCTGAATTTAATATGAATAGCCAGTCTGTTGAAAAATGGTTAATTAGAAAGTGTTATGGACTGAATTGTATCCCAGCAAATTTTGTATGTTGAAGCCTTTGCTCCCCATGTGAGTGTATTGGGGTAGGGATTTAAGGAGGTGAAAAGGTTAATAAATAAGGTCATAAAGGTGGAACCCAGATCCAATAGAACTGGTGTTCTTAGAAGAAGAAGAGGGACGAGAGTTCTCACAACAAAAGAAGGTGGCTATCTGCAAGTCCCTCACCAGAACCCTACCATGCTGGCACCTGATCTTGGACTTCCAACCTCCAGAACTGTGAGAAAATAAATCCGTTGTTTAAGCTGATGGGATTTTGTAATGGCAGCCTAAGCCAACGAAGACAAGAAGTGATTATTTTTCAATACTAAAAATCGTCATTGTGACCTATCTAAAATAAAATAGTAAACAGTAAATTTCCTTGATATGTTTAAAATGTGATCACTTTTGGGGTGCCTGGGTGGATCAGGTCAAGATCCTAGGGTCCTGGGATGGAGCCAGTGGGGCCCCCTACTCAATGAGGAGCCTTTTCCCTTTCCCTCCACCCCTCTCCATGATCATGCTCTCTCTTGCTCACTTTCTCTCTCTCAGTAAATAAATAAATAAATAAAATCTTAATAAAGTAAAATGTGATCACTTTTCATGCAAATTGCCAAGATCATGTCTACAACTACCCATAATCTGCATCAAGCCAACCTTACTTTGGGCTCTACTATATATCCAGACTCTGAACTAAAAAATAAAAAAAGATCACCATAAAGATGTTGGTAGCTGACAACCTTGAAATTAACATTTTGGAGCTCAAATAGGCATTTAATGGTCAAACACATGTAATATTATAAGTAAACAAGTCTAATTTCCAAAGGTATAAAATCTCTGATTAAAAAAGCCTTGACCTCGCCTCTTCTTTGCCTTATGATTATGTAAAGTTTCATTTTCATTATTATGCCAATTTCCTACCTTCTCTTCCCACTCCCACTGAGATTTTCTTAAGCCTTTTCTTTTCATGTATTATGAATAAACTCAGTGCAGTTGTCTGGGATTTATTCCAAGTAAAGAACAATGAAACTTTAGCTTTTGATTTTTATATTCATAAGTTGTTTTTGGAAAGGGACCATTTGAGAAACACTAGTAGTAATTGCCTGCTATGCAGAGTTGTGAAGGATCAGTACCCACAATTGCAATTCACTTGAAAGCAAAGCACCAGGAGCCCACAAAATGCTTTCAGTCTAGTGCCAAACCTAAATTTCATTCTCTGGAAAAAACTGTTCCACTGGAAAAGTCAGATACCAAACTGAGAAGGCTTTTTGTGTTTGTTTTGGGAACAGCTTAGTCATTGGGCCCTAAGTAAAATAATTCCATTGAGAAGGGGGTGGGTTTCAGGGAAGGGGAATATTGATATTAATTTACACAACTGAAATGCTTCAAAATACAGGTTATTTTGCAGTTACAACCCGTCTTAAAATCTCAGTTGTTTACAAAAATGGTTTATTTCTTGCTTATGGAACTTATCACACATAAATTGCATTTTCACTCCTTGTCTTCATACAGGAAACCAGGCTGGTGAAGCAGCCTCTATCTATGTTTTCCTGATTATCATGGCACAGGGGAAAGAAATGGCGAACTGCACATTGACTCAAAATTTATGCTCAGAAGTGACACATATTACTCTGTTTGTTTTTATTGGCCAAAACAAGTCACACTGCCAAGTCTGATGTCAGTGGGTCAGGGAAATAAAATCCTCCCCTTGGGAGGAGCTTCATATATCTGGGAACAATAACACAACTAACCACAACACTTCCTATACAATTGGATTCCAAGTTATGATAGATTCATTAATAAGCAAATATAACTTTTTATTTAATACTTCTCTCCTAGATGGAGGATGAGGAGGAGGGTGTCATCTACTCTACTTTTATTAAGTGCCAGAATCAATGGGAGGCATTTTACATGTGCTATTTCGTTTAAATTTAAGACATTGGTATATAACTACCCCCATTTTAAAGATGAAGCCAGAGAGGCTAATTGACGTTAACTTGTTCTGTTCTGTACTGCATACCCAGTAAGTAATGAGATGAGAACTGACTCAAAGCCATTATGCATACTAACAGTAGTAACTTGTTGGTTTATGTATGTACTTGAACTTGTTTTCAAAACTACTTTGCAAATTTTTTCTTTTTTCTTTATAAATAAGACTATCTCAAGGTACAGTGACAAAGGTCCTTCGAGTAAAACACCAATCTAAGGTAGAGAGCACCACACCTGAGAATCAACTGAGAATCTGTTGTCTCAAGTAAACTTAGCAGCACTGTACTGTTAAATGGGGACCTGTCCATATAGACCATAAAGGGTCCCAGGCCAATGAAAAGTTTATGAATGACCAGGGGACAATTACTTCTGACATGTGAGGTCTGATCCTTTAGAAATGAGCAAAACTAATTTTATTATTGCTAACATTTTTAATTTGTTTATTTGATTTTGGGGAAGGATGAGTACATGCAAGAGAGAGGAAGTTTTGTGTCTTGATAGTCTTCTGAATTAAGAAATTAATTTGAGGGGCGCCTGGCTGGTTCAGTTGGTAGAGCATGTAACTCTTGATCTCAGGGTCATGAGTTCGAACCCCATGTTGGGGTAGGGTTTACTTAAAAAAAATTAATTTGATTTAGTTTACTGGCAACTATGAAATATAATAAAATAATAAATTAATCTGATTAAGTCTATTGGCAACTATGAAAAAAAAATCACAGCAATCTAAGTTTTCTTTGTAGATTTAAAGAGTCTGCAAGAGGCATATGACTGGGGCTACCATCTGTGTCCTTGAAGGGATGGTGGTGGCAGCATCTTGTTTACACATGTAGAGCTAATACCAGGGCTTAACTCATCAAGCCAATGATCCAGTCTGAAAACTGAATAAAACCTCCTGAAATGCTTCTCATCAATAAATCCACAAGGAATTGCTTAGTTGTTTAGTTTGGTTTGGATTTGCTTGGAATAACTTAAGGTGTCTCTTCTATCTCCCTTTCTGTTTTATTTTATAAGATTTGTTCTGACTGTGGAAAACAAGTGCAAAAGACTCTCCCACTAACAGTTTCCTTTCCCCAAGCTCACCTCAAAATTTTATGTTCAGATTATTTTTAACAAAGCAGGTGCTTCTAGGGTGCCTGGGTTGCTCCATTGGTTAAGCATCTGACGCTTGATTTCAGCTCAGGTCATGATTTCAAGGTTGTGAGATCGAGCTCCACATTGGACTTTGTGCTCAGTGGTGAGTCAGCTCCATATTGTCTCTCTCCCTTTGCCCCTCCCCCTATGCTCTTTCTCTCTAAAAATAAATAAATAAAAACTTTAAAACAAAACAAAACAAATCAGGGATTTCTTGGAATAGCTAAGAACTTCATGAGCATTTGAAGCAGACTATAAAAAGTGGTCTTACCTCCTTCCTCAACCTTCCTTACGACTGGAATTTTCCATTTGTATTATAGATTTTTACTACTAATGTTCTCTACTGCTTTTTTAAAAAAAGTTGTATATGAATGTGGGAGCCAATGTCCTTGTTACAGATATAAATTATACACATCAACAACATAATAAATAATAACAAATTATCTTTATAATCACCAAGATTGCTTATTTCTAACTGAAATGTCACTGCACCTTAGTTGTTAAAATTTGCAGTGCTTCCTGAGTCTGTGCAAGGAATGTTCTTCATTTGGGCTTCCAGATGTAGACTTACTTACTATCTTTGGCGTATCCTCTGCTTGTTGACCATTGACCACCTATTATAAACCCACTGGTACCAGTGGACTAAAAGACACCTAGTACTCCAGACTTAGAAAGTGTTTTACTAACCTCACCTTCCTTGATTTAGTTTAAATAGGATTGAAAATAATGCTTCCTTCCCTGTCCCAAAAGATGCTTTCATGGACATTCATGGCTTTAAATCACTAAGTACAGGTAAGTACATACAGTCTTCAATCATATAAAAGAACTAAAGGATCAAGTGTATTAGGGTTCTTCAGAAAAACATAATCAATGGGAGCTATATACATATATTTTATATATGGAGATTTATGAAGGATTGGCTCAAATAATTATGAAGGCCAAGAAATCCCATGACCTGCTATCTGCAAGCAAGAGACTCAGAAAAGTCCGTGGTTTAGTTTTAGTCCATTTGCAAAGGCTTGAGAACCAGGATTGTGGATGGTGGAAATCCTGATCCAAGGGCAAGAGAAGACCAATGTCCAGGTCAAGCAGAAAAGGGTGAATTTCTATTCCCTCAGCTTTTGTTCTATTCAAGCCCTCAACAGACTGAATGATCCCTCCCTCCCCACACTGGGGAGTGCAATCTACTTTATTAATCCTACATATTCAAATGCTGATCTTACCCAGAACCAGTCTTATTGACACACCTAGAAATAATGTGTTATCTGATCATGCCATGGTGCTGTTAAGTTAATGAGTAAAATTAGTCATCATATCAAGTAACCTAAAATAACCATTCAAACGTTGGAGTACCTAAATCTATAAGAAATACATTTACTAAATTGATGAGCTTTTTTTTTTTTACCACTAGCCTATATTGCTGACTAATCTAAGATTCACTTTCCAAAGCCAATGTTCTCTGTAAAAGTTGGATAAAATTTTAAAAATAAAATAAAATTATTTTGTATATTTATTTTCTAGGAAAAGATATGATCATCAAAAAGAATGGTTCCTTTTAAATGGAATGAAAAAATATTTCTTTTTTTTAAGATTTTATTTATTTATTTGAGAGAGAGAAAGCGCAAGTATAGGGGAGGATGCAGAGGGAGAAGTAGAGGGAGAAGGAGAAGTAGACTCCCTGCTAGCAGGGAACCTGACATGGGGTTCCATCGTAGGACCACAAGATCATGACCTGAGACAAAGGCAGGTGTTAACTGACTGAGCCACCCAGGTGACCCTTGATTTTTTTGAATTTTTAATGTCAAGAGTTTTATAGAGTGTGAAGTGGGTCATTATTTCATTTATACCATTTATTACTATGAACAAATATTTCATTTCTATAAAAATTCAGAATTCAGTGGAGGAAATTTGTAACAGTGAGAATTTTCTGAATCAATATTCATTTTTCATTTTCTGGTGCAGTATATCCCTTCAAATATATAAAACAACTTGTTTTAACCCATATTAGATCTTTATTTGTATAGCTGGATATCATTGACTGATATAAAGATACAAAATGCTTTTGACTGAGTTCATCTTATTAAGATTCAAAAATATCATAATGTTTTTAAGAGAAATACAGTAAGTTGAAAATGTGTTTTTAGATGTGAATATTCTTGTGAACTTTATATGCTCCTTTCAACAATCCTATATAATAGTACAAGAAGACTGAAGTGTTAAGTGGGGTGAAAAATTGGAAACCTCCAGATTTCAAGTATTTTGTTTCATCTTAGACTATAGCTCAGAAACCATGATCACTAATTTTTTTAAAGGAATTTGAACAGAATATTTTTTAAATGAGAGAAAAGTCTGAGTTGGAGAAGGTCTTTATAGATCTTGGATATAAGCCCTTTGTCTGTAGTGTCATTTGTGAATATCTTCTCCCATTCTGCAGGTTTCCTCTTTGTTTTGTTGACTGTCTCCTTTGCTGTGCAGAAGTTTTTAATCCTGACGAAGTCCCAAAAATTCATTTTCACTTTTGCTTCCTTTGCCTTTGGAGACATGTCTTGAAGAAGTTGCTCTGGTTGATGTTGAAGAGGTTACTGCCTATGTTCTCCTCTAGGATTTTGATGGATTCCTGACTCACATTGAGGTCTTTCATCCACTTTGAATTTATCTTTGTATATGGTGTAAGAGAATGGTCGAGTTTCATTATTCTATACATAGCAGTCCAATTTTCCTAGCACCATTTATTGAAGAGCTAATACCACTGGATATTTTTTTTCCACTGGATATTTTTTCTACTGGATATTTTTTCCTGCTTTAAACAGATAATCATGTAAAATAAGGGGGCAGAAGACATGAACAGACACTTCTCCAATGAAGGCATACAAATGGCTAGTAGACACATGAAAAAATGTTCATTACCGTTAGCCATCAGGGAAATACAAATCAAAACCATATTGAGATACCACCTTACACCAGTTAGAATGGCAAAGATTAACAAGGCAGGAAACAACAAATGTTGGAGAAGGTGTGTAGAAAGGGGAACCCTCTTACACTGTTCATGGGAATGCAAGTTGGTGCAGCCACTTTTGAAAACAGTGTGTAGATTCCTTAAGAAATTAAAAACAGAGCTTCCCTATGACCGTGCAATTGCACTACTGGGTATTTACCCCAACGATACTGATGTAGTGAAAAGAAGGGCCATCTGTACCCCAATTTTCATAGCAGCAATGGCCACAATCACCAAACTGTGGAAAGAGCCAAGATGCCCTTCAACAGATGAATGGATAAAGAAGATATGGTCCATATATACAATGGAATATTATGCTTCCATCAGAAAGGATGAATACCCAAATTTTGTATCAACATGGACGGGACTGGAAGAGATTATGCTGAGTGAAGTAAGTCAAGCAGAGAGAGGCAACTCTCATATGGTTTCACTTACTTGTGGAACATAAGGAATGACATGGAGGACATTAGGAGAAGGAAAGGAAAAGTGAATTGGGAGAAATCAGAGGGGGAGACAAACCATGAGAGACTGTGGACTCCAAGGAACAAACTGAGGGTTTTAGAGGGGAGAAGGGTGGAGGGATGGGTGAGCCTGGTGGTGGGTATTAAGGAGGGCATGTATTGCATGGAACACTGGGTGTTGTACATAAACAATGAATCTTGGAACACTGCATCAAAAACTAATGATGTATTTCATGGTGACTAACATAACATAATAAAAAAGAAAATAAAATAAATGAGAGAAGAGATATTAATTATTGATGCTAGCTGCAAGTATAACTTATAACAATAACTTAGTTATTGTACATATAACTAAATATTATCAAAAGATTCACTTTCTATGTATAATTCTTTATGTATTTCATGTACTTTAGGTCTATAAATAGGTCAAAGGAAATCTTACTGTGCTCCTTGTCTCTCCAAAACACAAAGCCAACTCCACATTATAATTTTTCTTTGAGTAGAACTTGGGATTCAGAATTATCTCAGTATTGATGATAAATTTGTTTAAGAAATTTTCTAACGGTTTCAATCAATCTTTAGTAGGTCTAAATTGGTCCTTATTAAAATAAACTTATCCCTTATCCTTAAAATGAGGAGACTTTAAGAGAAACCAAGTAGACTTTTCAACTTTTGAGAAATGTTTGAGTCATTACTTTATGCAACTAACAGATACAGACATGAACCGTTTAAGAGGAAGAATGACTATTCTCAATGTATCTAAACAACAAATGAAATGAAGATATTATATGCATATGACTCCGAGAAACACTATAACAACTGACAAATCACAAATTTCCCTAGTGGAAGATATCTGAGATACTAGAAACACCTAAGTTAGAAAAGTTGAAATGGCCTGCCACACCTCAGAAAGCAGAGAACACACCTGTGTAGACAGAGTGCACACTGACAGCAGAATGACAAACAGGTGAATTTTTCATGACATTTTGTGACGTCAACAATCATGCATCAGGATTTTTTTTTTTTAAAGATTTTATTTATTTGTCAGAGAGAGAGAGAGAGCGAGCACAGGCAGACAGAGTGGCAGGCAGAGGCAGAGGGAGAAGCAGGCTCCCCACAGAACAAGGAGCCCGATGTGGGACTCGATCCCAGGACGCCGGGATCATGACCTGAGCCGAAGGCAGCTGCTCAACCAACTGAGCCACCCAGGCGTCCCATGCATCAGGATTTTGATGTTCATCTCCAACTTCCCCACTACACAAACATGCGCACACATACACATCTTTACCCTCCTGCACTCAACTAGATCTATTTGCAGATTCAAACAGCCTTTCTATAGTCAGGATATGTTTAAATAAATTAGACCAAACAGGAGAACTTAGAAATGCTCTGAACTCACCAAAACCAATTGCTTGTTCACCTCCTTTATTTTTTTTTTCAGTGTTCCAAAATTTGTTGTTTATGCACCACACCCAGTGCCTGTTCATCTTTTATCTAAATCCAGATTAAATGCTTCCTAGGGGTTCTCCTGATGGCTTAATAACAACTTTCTGATAAGCCACTAGTGAGAAAGAATATTTATAGATTCATATTCATAAGTATGAAATTCAACCGTCCTCTAGAAATACAGAAATTAATTCATCTTTCAAAGAAGGATAACAAGTCACAAACTTACAAAAATTTAATTAACTAAACAAATAAATGGCCTAACTTTCTGGAATTGCTGAAATTAGATTTTTTAAAAACCTAGCATCTGGGTTCATATACCACACAAGGTTAAATAATTCATATCATTTGATAACACTTGCTTTCTAGAGTTTTTCTAATTATTAAGACCATTTCACTGAAGTGAGTTGCATACTTTGTAATCAAGTAAGATAAAAATATGGTACTTTTGGAGGAAGTGAACAAAACAAAATCAGAGAGCAAGATATCTTCTAGTGCAAGACGCTACTTATCTGTGAGTCTCACTCCCTGCTATTGTTGTTGTTGTTGTTGTTGTTTAAAGATTTTATTTTTAAGTGACCCAGTATGGGGCCCAAACACAAAATGCTAAGATCGAGAGTAGCAAGCTCCACGACTGAGCTAGCCGGGCATCCATCTCACTCCCTGTTTTCAGGTGAACTAATGTTACAAATAATTCACATTCTAGTCCTCAAGTATTTTACTTTCTGTTTTGTGTCTGGTAGTATCTGGACACATCCTGAAGAGTCTTTGGGAGCATTGAGCTTACTAGAGGTTTCTTATATTTGTGGCATAGTTTGGGAATTGAACAATGGTCTACTGTTGGGAAAGTGGCAGAGATAGTGGGGATGCCAGGAGAGGAAGATACTGCCAGGTGGGAAAGCAAGAGAAAGGTAGAATTACTGAAGAATGGCACTGGATTATAAAGAGTTACGGCCTTAGAATCACTAAGCCTCTTTGCATTACTTAGCTACTGTAGAACACAGTATAGAGAGGGACTCAGTAAATGGAGGACTGCTCCTATTTCACTGAAATCCTATATTGGGCCTTAAGATTTTGTTCTCATTTCAACTTTAGTTCAACAACGGCTAGGTAACAACTATCATGTACAATGCCTGAGGTTAGATGTTTGGGGGAGTCAAAAATGAATAAGCCACAATCCTCCACTTAAGAAAAAAAATTTTTTAAGATTTTATTTATTTATTTATTTATTTGACAGAGAGAGAGATCATAAGTAGGCAGAGAGGCAGGCAGAGAGGAAGGGAAGCAGGCTCCCTGCCGAACAGAGAACTGGATATGGGGCTTGATCCCAGGGCCCTGGGATTATGACCTGAGCCGAAGACAGAGGCTTTAACCCATTGAGCCACCCAGGCGCCCCCTCCCCTTGAGAAATTTTTGATGTGAGAATCTGAAGAAAAAATAAGAAAGAAATGTTTCTACGGCATTTAATATTTACAAAGCCCAGAATTCAAATGTGTCCTCTTATTCAAGCCTCATAACAACCTTGTGAAACATCTCAGATACTTTTCATCCCGTTTTATTGATGGTTCAAAGAGGCTCAAGGAGGTTAAGAGAATCTCCTAGCATTTAAAAATTATTTAAGAGAAGAACCAGAGCTAGGGTCTAGATTATCTAAAATTAGAATTAAATTTTGATCATTGCCTTTTTTCCCTAACCTGTGACAGGTGTGTGTGTGTGTGTGTGTGTGTGTGTGTGTGTGTGAATGTGTGCAGTTAGTACATAATTTCCCTACCTTTCTATGGAAACATTCATGAAAACATAGAGATACCAAAGTTTCAATCATAGGAAAACCAACATTAACGACTGAAATTTTCCACGTTGTAACTTACCAGAGATGGGGCTGTGAAACAGAGAGAACTTGCCACTCACCCCTTAGGGGATATCCTTAGCTAAGATACTCAGTTTGGTACCTAGCAAGTTTGAAGACAATAACCCCACACAACCTCTTTCCACATTTTATAGTGGTATATGCTTTTTGAAGTTTCCAGACCATGTAATATCAGCTCTAGCATTTCCCATCAGTGTGTTTGTTTTTACCTACACCCAGTGTAACATATCCCCTATGGGCACATTTCTTTCTCCACCCACTCATGCTGCAGCCAACATTCTCTATAAAGTAACACAGCTAGAACTGAAATTGAACAGTTTAAACTGATGATATAGGGACTTCTCTAGGACATTAGAATTGCACCAGAAAAGGGAGGAACATGAAAATCCAGAAGAATAGCATTTTTGGAGATTGTGCTTATTCATGCACTGCCTTGGGGAAGAAAGTTCAATAAAC
The DNA here is from genome assembly GCF_902655055.1 of Lutra lutra. Classification (NCBI taxonomy): domain Eukaryota; kingdom Metazoa; phylum Chordata; class Mammalia; order Carnivora; family Mustelidae; genus Lutra; species Lutra lutra. The sequence continues at coordinate 119,202,604 of NC_062279.1, read as the reverse complement.
TGCTTCAAATTGTCCTTGATCCATGGAATCTTGTCTTCCAGCTATGACAGAATATATAGGCTACTTGTTCAGAGTCTATACCACATCTTGTATGATAGAAATCCAGCCTCCCAGCTGGATGGGGGACACCATGAGACCAATAAATCTTATGGGCTTCACTTCTTTTTCTGTAAAATGAGCTCCATCACCATTAGCAATGATATGTAAAATATCACAACAAAGAATAAAGCTCAGCAAATGCAGAGAATTTGGTGCTGGGAAAAAAACAAGAGAGAGAAGTCCATATTAAAAAATAAGCATCTGGGGGGCCTGGGTGGCTCAGTGGGTTAAGCCTCTGCCTTCAGCTCAGGTCATGATCTCATGGCCTGGGATCGAGCCCCACATCGGGCTCTCTGCTCAGCAGGAAGCCTGCTTCCCTCTCTCACTTTGCTTGCCTCTCTGTCTACTTGTGATCTCTGTCAAATAAATTTTAAAAAATCTTAAAAAAAATAAACAAACACCTATCCCAGCGAGAACAACTCTCCACCCTTTCCATGAAGGAAGGGAAAGATGACTAAAATCTTATCAAGAATCTAGCTGAGCCAGGCAAGGTATTGTGCTTCTTCAGAAGCCACTCTCATATTCATTGTTGACAGCCTGGGTACTCACCTGGGTACTCACAGTAGGCAGCCTAGCGAAAGGGAAGTCCGTGCTATTGAACTCACGTATGACCTCCGCCTTGCTATCATGGCCACCTCATCCATAAGTCCGCTGCACAAACACTGGGGAGGGTTCCAACTTGTCTGCCCGTTACCTCTTTTGCAGACTCCTTACTGCTGATCCTCTTGTTCCTTCCAAGTAACTTCCAGTTCCAAAGTGACAGTCACTACCAATGAATACATGCAAATGCATGCTTCTAAAGTGAACAAAAACCAGATACACTGTTCAAATATCTGCCTTTTGGGAGGCTTTTCCTTCCTCGATTTTTTCCCTAGGCCAATGGCAGCCTACTTTAGGGTTGTAGGATCATCTATAAACAGGATCAATTCTTCTCTCCCTTGGTTAACTGATTATAAGAAGCTCTCCATGAGGTCATAGTTGTGGTTTGAGGGAAAGGTGGTGATGCAGCAGAAGTGGGTGCATGGAGATCTGGGTTACCTGTAGGACCTCCTTAAGCTTTACGACCCATATAGCACTTTTTGTTGATTATGTACAGCAGCTGCACCTTTCACATGATATTTGGGTGAGTTATATAACACCCAGTTTGTAATGGACACCTCAGGTCTTATGGTCACTCGGTGGCCTGCCCAGCTCTTCACTCTCTATGGGAACCTAGTAGCAAGCCAAAGCCTTTTTTCAATACATGTGTGACAAAATGTTAATGGGGTTCTTCCACACCTCTAGAATTCCACACTGTGGTTGTCACTGGGGCTTGCTGGAGTAGAGACTCCGTTCAGCACAGTGATCTACTGCATACTTTTAAGCATCACTGTGTTACCTGCACAGGAAAGTTGCTTATACTCTGGCTATAGAGCTACCTCTGGGCATCACCAAAATGGGCAGCTTTATGAGTGACCCTGTCAATGGTCTGAAGCAGGGATTGTAAATATGGCATATATGGTCTCCAAATTGAAAGATGTCAACAAGCATTGTGTCTCTTTCATAAAGGTGGGTGTTCCTAGGTAGGTTTACTTATCATTCACACTGGAGAGACTATAGACATGCAGCAGACCATGGAACTCTGAGGCATTTTACATGCCACATACATGTCTGCAGAGGTCAAACAAGCATGTTAAACTGAGATTTGATAGAAACCAACATCTTTGGCTCTTTCAGGTACCACTTCTCTCAGGTAGTCCCTTAAAGATACAGTGTTGTTTTGATTTATGGCTTTAGCAGGTTGTGGTGGGTTCAGGGAGTTAGCCCTTCCCATATGATAGTCCTCACCCCTTTGGCCAGTGAGCCAATATATACCACTCTGTGACTCTGCTACTTTAAGTAGGCATTTTCTCCAACGGATCCCCTGTAAAAAAAAATTGTGTCCAATATAGTACTGATGATATGACTCCCTTAACTTCCTACTCTGGTGAACCACAGTGGCATTTCATTTTCCCAAGGATTTAAATAAGTTAGAACCAGCGTTTAATACCATCCTAGTATTCTAAGTATAGCTCTTTTCCCAGTATGTTAAACCATTCTAAATGGTCACAGGTTTCTCTGACAATGACTGAAAAGAGGGGAAGAGGGAACTTAGAAGGAATTTGAGAATCCTAACTCATGACATTATCACAGTGTCTTTCCTTTAGGAAATCTATCCTCTCTACTATTTAAAGGACTTTGAGTCTGGGAAAAAACTCAAGTCAGGGAATTTGATGAGAACCATAACTCTTTATTATTGACTTAGGTCTGTGTTCCCTAAATTTAGTGAGGTTTTTTATGCTTTTGTTTAAATTCTAGTTAGTTAACATATAGCAAAATATTCATTTCAGGTGTATAATAATAGTGATTCAACATTTCATACAACAGGTGTACTCCTTAATCCCCATCACCTATTTAACCCATTTCTGCACCCACCTCCATTCTAGGAATCATCAGTTTGTTCTCTATAATTAAGAATCTCTTTCTTGGTTTGCCCCTCCTCCCTGTTTTGTTTTGTTTTGTTTTGTTTTTTTCCTTTTGCTGATTTGTTTTGCTTCTTAAATTCCACATGTGGGTGAAATCATAAGGTGTTTGTCTTTCTCTGACTGACTTATTTCACTTAGCATAATACTCTCTAGCTCCATACGTGTCATTGCAAATGTCAAGATTTCATTTTTTATGGCTGAGTAATATTCCATTGTATATACATTTATACCCCATCTTCCTTATCCATTCAACAGTCGATGGACAATTGGGCTGTTTCCATTATTGTAGATAATGCTGCTATAAACATCAGGGAGCATTCATCCCTTTGAATCAATATTTTTGTATTCTTTGGGTAAATACCTAGTAGTGCAACTGCTAAATCATAAGATAGTTCTATTTTTTAAGTTTTTGAGGAAATTCTATACTGTTTTTCACAGTGGCTGCACCAATTTGCATTCCCATCAATAGGGAAAGAGGATTTAGTGTTTCATTTTTTGACATACATATCAAGTAAGAATCAGCACACAGCTCATGCAGATGTTATGTGAGTCCTAAGGAGATGAGAATTTCCATGGGTCACCTCATTGCAATTCATGCTTTGATCCTATTATCCATATGCACTCTGTGCCTGATGCTTAAGAGCTACCACATAGCATTGCATTTCTGGTATTCCATCATCCTGCTGAAATTAAGCAGTCCACTACATCATGGCATCTTTTTCTATCACCTCCAACTTTCAGAAGGCACTTACAATAGACCTTCCTGAGGAAGTTGATGCTTCTCTCATCAGTGTCTTTCCCAATGCTTTGGTGAAGGCAGTATTTTTGGAAATTTTCTGGGTTTCACTGTGATGTAGTAGATAAATGGATAACATGATAAACTCTCAAAATTTCATTTCTTCTAGGTCAAGTCAAGATAAATTAAATTAAACTTGTATGTTCACAACCCTCTCTGGGGAGCTTTCCTGGTATAATCTAATACACAGAGGGCAGGGAGAAACTGAAGAAAGAGGTTGCCACTCCGGGTAGCAGTTGTAATAATAGCTAAAGAGAACATATAGCCACACTTACCTTGGGTAGCAACAAGATGAATGGATCCCTGCACCTGCCCTCCAAATCTTAAAAGTTTGTAAAGAGGTCCTAACCTGGCTTAGTCACATAAACTGTGCAGGTACTTTCAACATAGTGATATGTTCACCATCTCAAGGCTCTGTCCCTGGGACAGGGAAAGGCAAGTGGAACCCACGTTCCAAGGACAGGGGAGGGAGTGAGGAGACTCCGAGTGCCTGGGTCCAGCTTATGGGTCAATCAAGGGTCAGATATTTTTGTTCATGTTCCCCAACAATGCTGTAGTAAACAACCCTCAAATATCAGTGCTTTTATTTATATATAAAAGGATTATGTTTTACTCATACCACTTGTCCATAGTAAGTCAGCAGTGGGGTTCCACTCCTGGAGTTACTCAGTGAACCTAGCTGATGAAACAGCCACCATCTTAAACATTGCCTGTCACTGTAGCAGAGGGAAGAAATGCTCTGGAAGTATGGATTCAGCAATTAAATATAATAGCCTGCAAATGATGTGTGTCAAGTTCTTTCACAGTTTATTGAACAGAACTAGTTATACACCCCCTAATAACTAACAAGTGCACTTTTGCGATGTTCTCAGTAGAGGACTTGAAATATTTGTCAACAAAAATGAATGTCTACCACAGCAGCCATTAAGCCAGGCAAGTCTAGCATCCCATTTTAATCTAATGAGGGTCACCACCGAGATTTCTCTTTACCAATTGAGCAGATTTTCAGTGCTGATCTCAGATGCTCAAGCACACTGAGCACGCTGAATCCACATTTCTGGTAATTGCCCATATAGATAAATTCAATTCACATTAATGACTTTCTTCCTCATCAGTACTCTTAGAACTGATTCTCACACATATTGCTCCAGTTTCTACCAAGGTAAATTCGTAAAATTTTAAGGTTTTTTTGCTTTCCACTCCATAATTGTTCTCCTGAGACATGCTGGAATCTGACTCTAATGTGGATCTGATGTCAATGATGAGGTGGAAAAGAAGAGAATTAGAATTCCTTTGTAGGTACCTGCCTCAGGTAAAATCCTTGCAGGACCTTCAAGCAAGACAGCACAGGCTTCATCTGTCAGAAGGGACTACTGATAGCAAAAGAGCTCATGGAAGCTTGGTAATTCACAAACCCCAGATTCAACTCTGGGGCTATGAGATAAGACATTCTTACAGCAGTCATAGAAGGTTTCCTGTCCTCAGAGCATGCTTTAAGATCACCATTTAAAATCCAGAACATTTTATTCTCTTTTTTTTAAGCCTTTGTTATTTCTGGAATTAACCACTGACCCAGCATGGATAGGTATCCTTTGGTTCCATCACAACGGTTTTATGACAGCAGCTTCAGAATATGCTTCAAACAGCCTTTTTCTTCCAGGCAACCTCAAGTAATCATGTAATAGGCATTGTTTCTACTTATTTAATTAACCACCAGTACTTCATTTTTCACTGGCTGTTGGTCACTTTCGCTTTTTTAGGCCAACCTGCTGAGATCATCTCAGATGCCACATTTTGTAAATCTGTCTATGGAAATAAGCTTCAGTGCAGGAACAAGAAATCAGCCTGGGTGTTTCATACAGAAAAGGAATTGGGTACTTAAAATTTAACTGAAATTAATGGAAGGGTGGAAGTCATTCATAAGACTACCATCAGATTGCAAGGCCCTGCCATATAACTACTATCTAAGTATCAGAAAATTGTTGCTGCTATTCTCAAGGAATTCTCAGGAACTATCTGGAAATGTGTGTTGCTATCACAGCTGCCCATCGCACCAGAGAGTGACATGTGCAATCTGGCCTTTAAATAATTTGTGTCTGCCAGAACCTGACCGTCAATTATTACCATCACAGAAAGAAGAGCCCCCACATTTCATGCAAGTACATTTCTTTGAAATGTATTTAATCCTGCAAGGTAAAGATGACCTAAAAAGTACACATTTTATTTTGTTCTAAGTTAATTTATAACCTAAGGCAATGCGCATGAAAATCTCTCCTTTTTTTTTTTTTTTGAACTGGTAGTTGAGAAATTGACTCTAAACTTCTGAATAAATAAGTGAGTTGAAAATATCTACGAAAAAGAAGAGTAATGAAAGGAGTTTATATGCTCAGAAATGAAAATGCATGGTAAACTTTTATCAGTACATGTTGTGGTAATGATATAAGATGTGCGCATTAGCCAGTGGAAAAGAATAATCATTCAGACAGAAAGCAGTATGTACAATAATGTAGTAGGGGATGATAATGTCTTTACAAACCAATGAGAAAAGAAGTTGCTTAATTTACCCACACAATTTTAAGCAGTTTATAATGATACTAAAAACTCAAGTTTGTACCATTACTTCCTATCTTAGTCTACATATTCTTTAGATAAATTTATGTAAAATTATGAGTCAATAAAAATGGAAAATTATATAGGTAAATACAATTTTTATGAATGAACTTCCCAAGAATAAATGCCTTCCTATTGCTCAGTCTTTGAGATCTATCTTATCAGACCTCACCCATCACCCATGGAAAGCTTCCGCTTTCCTAGAGGTGGTGGTCGGTTGGGGAGGGATAGGTAATAAACACTTTTTAATAAAACACTTGAGAAAGCTTTTGTAATTTTCTAAGGATATTTTCAACTAGCATTGGGGAAAACCTTGCTGTTATGAAAAAAATTAAGCATTCTTTTTTTTAAGATTTTATTTATTTATTTGAGAAAGAGAGCAAGAGAGAGCACTAGTCGGGGGAGGGGGCAGAGGAGGGTTAGTAGCAGAGGAAAATGGAGAATCAGATTCCCCTCTAAGCAGGGAGCCCAAATTGGGACTAGATCCCAGGACCCTAAAATCATGACCTGAGCTGAAGACATATGCTCAACTAACTGACTGAGCCACCCAGGTACCCCAAAACTAAGCATTCTTAATAAGGTTCTAAAATTCAAACTCAAGGCTATTCCTTGAAAGTTAAAATAAATAAAACAAAATGATAATCTACAGGAAGAATGTTTCTTGTAGGGAGAAGAACCATGCAAAGATCTTAGGTGACAGTGGGGTTTGATGTGTTCAAGGAAGTAGGTAATGCATATTTGTTGAGTGAATGAATAGTTTTCCCAAAACAGTGAAGTCATCTTAGAGTAACATTAAGCCAATGATAAAGTTTGAGCTCTTGATGTATTTTCTCAGGTAAAATTGCTTTTAAAAAAACTCAGTAAGCAAAGTAGAAAATGAAATCATCATTTTCTTCCTTGTTTTACCTGAACTTTTGGTCTGTAAGTTCTTTTGAAACTGAGATCAAACCCTAATTTGTTCTCTTTGTATTGATGAACCATCAGTACTGTGGACTCCTTTCACATTTTCAACCCATCTCTTACAATTGCTCAACACAAGTCCTCCAGCTCAGCCAGCCATTGCTTATTTGCTGCTTGTCAAGCACACCGTACTCATTTCCATCCCAAATCCTTTGTTCTTACTGTTTCTCTGACCTGGAATGCCCTTCTTCTTCCTCCCCTGCTCTGTTTTTTATCAAAACCCTATTAGAGCTTACTTTAGTCTTCAGTCCCTGAAGGCTTCACTCATTCTCTCCACAGCCTTACCTCATACAACTCTAAATATCTTTTTCAATGAGCCTATTAAATAATAACATTATTATTGCTTTTACTTTTTCCATTTTAGGTTGACAAATTTCTAGTAACTTATTTTGAATTTTAAACTTACAGAAAAGTTACAGAAAAGTTGCCAGAAAAGTACAAAGAACTTACATATTTCTTTCACCTACATCACCCGAAACTTGTTGACTATCTCACCATATATATAATATATATATATATATATGAATATATGAAGTTGATGGTGATATATATATATATTTAAAATATGTGGCCCTGGATCTAATCCAGGATCTCATATTGCATTAGTTGTCATGTCTTTTTATTTTTTAATTTATTTATTTTTATTATGTTAGTCATCATACAGTACATCATTAGTGTTTGATGTAGTGTTCCGTGATTCATTGTTTGCATATAACACCCAGTGTTCCATGCAATACGTACCCTCTTCAATTCCCATCACCAGACTAACCCATTCCCCAATCCCCTCCCCTCTAAAACCCTCAGTTTGCTTGTCTGAGTCCATAGTCTCTCATGGTTTATCTTCTCCTCCAATTTCATGTCTCTTTAGTCTCCTAGTCAATTTGAAACAGTACATTCATCCTTTCCTGTCTTTCATAACTTTGAGAGTTTTAAACCATATAAACCCTCCTGCCTGGAGGATGTGCTTCACCTATTTCCATCTGATATTTCCACACATCCAGACTTAGGTCATGTATCCTTCATAGGAACCCCACAGAAATCATGCTGTGATCTCAAGACACCATAGCAGAAAGCACACAATCAAGTTCATGCCAGATTTTTCAACTTAAAGCCATCATTTTTCCATATATAATAGATACTCATTCTATAGGAAGGTACTCTGAGACTCTATCAATACCCTGTTCCTCATCAAAACTTGACTCCACAGCTTTTATTTCCACTGATGACTCCTACCTGAACCAAACACCACTAAGCTAATTGACAAAGGATGATTTTCTTTATCAATGTTACATTTATTAGTTGGCAGTCTAAGTATGATCTTTACTTTCTCCCCTCCATATTAATTTTTAATTTATTTTTATCAGTGTGGATTCATAGGTTTCTATTTCTTCCAATGGGCAATAAACTGTTGATATTACTTCAGTGTTTAAATTGGTCCTATTTGGCAAGTGAGAGCCTCTTCAAGATAGCTCTTGTGTCTTTTTTAAAGTGTCTCCATCATTTTTTTTTTAGAATTGTTTTACTTTATGGTGCTATATGATGTGTAGGCTCAACTTGAACTCTCTCTGTCTCAGCCTTAAATCAGTCAATTATACAAAGAGTCCTGGTTTATTTTAGTGGAATATGTTATAAAGAAACAGAAGTCTGGTGCTCCATATTCTCATTGCTACTGAGGTATCATTGATTCTAGGCCTCCTTAAGTGGATATATTTAGAAAATAAATGTATGCACACATAGCCACACGTGTCTTGATCTACTTCTGTATCTATTCACCTATTGGGGTGTGTGTGTGTGAGTTCATATCAACAACTCCAGTTCCAATTCAATATTTTTCTAGTTTTTCTTCTTTCACATAGTTGAAGTTGTCCCTCCAGCAGTGAGAAATTTGGCTCCTAATATCCTTAATACATTTGGTTCCTTTCTCATTCCTCCTATAGGCAACAGAACTCCTCACCACCCATCCGCCACTTCCCAAGCTCCACACTTCCTTGGCCCCACTGTCACTTCATTGTCTTTGCAGCTTCCTGGGCCTTTCCACCAACTAGACCCTCAGTCCTATCACTGCCTCCAAAAAAAGGCAAAAGAAGAGAAGGGAAAGAAAAAGAGTAAAAAGAGGTGAAAGAAACAACAATTTTATTTCATTCTTAAATAACCATGATTACTTACCAATGAGATGTGTGTGTCTGTCAGGGACACTGAACAGCTTTTCAAACCTTGAAATTAGATTGGGCCTCATCACTGTTCTTTTCTGCTCCACTTTGATTTTCACAAAAAACTTGCTTTGATCACAACTACCAAAAACCGAACTTTGCAAAGATAAGGGGTCATCTAAAGAATTGTAGTTTGAACTATTGTTGAGGCTATATACTGTCTCAAGCTAATAACTGGCATAGTCTCCAACAAATGTTAAATTGGGTTGAAATCCCCAATTCTAAAATTTCCCATTTTTATGAATGCAGGTAAGTTGTGACCTCAGGAGAAATTTTTAGAAAATTTTCCATTCTTCTCAGTGGACCTGTAACTGAGTCCAAGTTTGTTCTGCTCACTGCAGGACTGGCCAGTAAGTCAAGGGACAAAGTTGGGGTAAGGGAAAGGACTTTTTCAAAAAGCGAGCAAACCTAGGAGATGGGGGACTACCTTCCTGAAGAACTATCTCGCCTCAACTTGAAATTCAAGCTTCTTTTATGTAGGAAAAGATGAAGCTCCCGGGTTAGAATCAAAAGGTGACTGATATCTGTGGGTATTCAGATGCCAAGAGTCTGACAAGATTGTGAAACTGTTTGATCTTTGGTCAGTTCATCTTCACATACAAGAATCTGGTCCTGTCATTTCTGTAAATCTTAAACATAGTATATCCATTTCTGTACCTATTTCCTTTTCTCCTCCAATGAGGTAGGTTTGGGGAAAAGAACAGTTTTTGCAAATCTTACCTGTGATTTGTGCAGGGCTAAGCAGAGGTTTCTAAGCTATATAGGTCACAGCAGCAAGGGAAATAGAAGCAATAAGGAGTGTGACATGCTGAGTTTCTCCCTGTTACAGAGCCATTTTGAATATCCACTTTTTATAATTTATTTTTTGCTCCCATCTTTGCTATATAAATGAAAACTAACACACAAGCTATCGTTAACTCTCCAAAGAAGCTTTGGAAAGAGAATATGGAGTCTATCTTGGCTCTTTCTTTGGGTGTAAACATCTTTGAAAATCTCAGTTGAAAGAAATATAGAAATATAGAAATCCTATTTAAAAGGATTCGTGGTATTGTCTTTAAAATAATTATCTTTGCTTTTGTTTTTGTACTTTTGGATTACTTCTCCTATACTTTATAACTTAAATAAGGAATCTTATTTACTTATTTTGGATTATTGTTAACCAGCCCAATTTGGAATTGTAATGTGAGCTTTCTTAGAACACTGCATCCTGCAGAAGACATCAGTATATTCATAAGTTCTAACATTATAGAAGGAGTGTTCATTTAGGCTTTTGCCTAAATTTGTCTGGCCTTCAACAGGGTTCAAATCCAGTTAAATTCTTATTTCATCTAAACAGCTGCTATCTCCTTTTGCACATCTTTGCCTCAACTATAATAAGGCAGCAGTCTAAATTTGCATAACAATTGGCCCCTCTCCCAAGAACTTGCAGTGTGTTCTAGCCAAATGCAGATTAAATTGGCAAAGTAATAATGCCCTTCAAATTGTTGTACCGTGTTTCAAAAATGAAGTATAACTCCTAGAAACTAAAAAACAAGTTGTTCTTCAACTTATGTGCTATTCAATAACACTGAAACATAGCTTGGAGCTTTGAAAACATCCGCAGAGAGAAAATGGGATCGACAATGACCCAACTGTGACCTCCACTACTTACTAATTGTGCATATTTTGGGCAGAGGTCACACCAATCCTCTGAACCATCAAGCCTACCTGTTAACAAGTGAACACAAGGGAGGCTTTACCACTGGTGACTTTTTTAAAGTTTCAGTAATGTACAACTCTGGAGTTACTAGCTAGAACTTGTTTTAGAATTCAAGTGCTCAGCTTTAAAGATCATAATATGACTGAATATAGAAGAAACCCAGAAATCTCAGGTTCTCTAGTAAAGATAGAGAAGGTGCTCTGAATGTCACCCACTCACATTTTGCTTTGTTTTGTTAACACTTATTTTATTACACATGAAGAAAGATTGCCTTTTTTTTTTTCTCATTTTCAATTCTAGCCCTAAAATGTTAAGGTTCTTATAAGATGAAATCACCATATTCAGACTGACCCTTCAACAGAAGGTTAAGGTAGGTGGTGAAGTCACCTCCACTGGTAAACACCCAGACACTTCCCCACTGAACAAGTCTGGGCTTAATTCTTGCCATTTCCAAATTCACAGTTCTCTTGGGATGTGTCGTTCCATGGAGCTGCAGAGGATGAGAAATTCTACCCCAGAGAATTCTGTTTATAAGAAGTTATTCACATTTAATAATCTCAGGAGATATGAACACAGCAATGTTGAAATTGCCTATTAATTGTTAATCCTTGGAGAAAAAATTAGACAATTATTTTTGAAAACATGAAAAGCCTTATGTTAATAAAAATTAGATTCCCACATGTGATTCAGCTTCTACTCATTAATTATGGAAAAGTTAATAATTACTAAATTGCCAGAAGTGAAAAATAAATCTTTCATCACTGGAGAAGTGCTGAGTTTTTAGCAGAAATGATCAAGAATATTCTATTCGCTTGAAAGCTTTTGGCGTTCCAGGATTTTTCTAATATATACATCACCTTGCTTAACTTTTCCAGTGCAATTTAAGGCTAATTTTCTTTTAGTGTAGTTAAGATTTTATTTATCTCATATTTAGAAGCTCATTAATTAGTAGTTTAGTGTGTAGTTCTTTCTGACAACTCCATTTCACTTTTAGAGATAAGACTCTCTTGAGACCAAAGTTTGGCTTCAAATTTTCAGCATGGAGTAGTTTTGAAAGAATGCCAATTTGTACACATCTTATAGTCAAATTCTAACATCTGTAGATGTTGGCCAAAAGTCTAGCTCTCAAAAAGGGGTAGGGGGAGAAGAAGAAGAAGAAGAAATGTAAAGGGAGGGCACTTATCTTTATGAATGACTGTATGTGCACTTTAATAGATACTTGTTTAAAAGTGACACATTTCCACAAGGTAGTTATTTACATTTTGCTTAGAGGGTAAGTCTCTCTAGCAGACCGAATTGAGATGAATCAGAGAAAATGTTGGTCACCCTTGCAGTTAAATCTTGAAACCCTTATAAAAGTAAAATAAAAAAATCCAAATGCATCACACTAATATTCACTAATATCCAGGTCCTTCTCACCTCATGGTAATATTAGCAAAGCTGGAAACCCTCTGTGGTAAACATGGTTCAAGTCCTTTTCCCAGTCACTGCAGTGCCTTCTAGAGTGTGACTTTTGCCTACCACTTTTCTATTCAAAACTCCGCAGCTTTCTGGTCTCCCCTAAGTAAAACACTAATACGTAGCCTGACATTTATGAGCCCGGGTACTCTGTTCTGACCTGAGCACTAGCTCTACACTGTTCAGGTGCTGACATCCTTGCCAGTTATTATTTGTAAGGAAAACAACCTATCCCTTCTTTTCTGGGGATGTATTAAGTAATGAAGAAGCTTTGAGAATGACTGCTGCTGCTCTTCTCTCCAGATGCTCACTGGGTCCTTTCTAAGGAGGCAAGGAATGCTTTCCTCTTTCCTCTTCACATGCTTACTTTTAAAATTTCAGCTCACTTGGAACTTCTTTGCAAATATTTTTACTTTCTTGACTAGGAAAATGTTTCCATTTTAAATTGTTATGCCTCTACTCTATACAATTTATCCAATTTGTAGTTTGACATTTAATTCTGTTATTATTTCTAAAATGTATGTATGTATCACCAAATGTAAGCCCCATGAGGACAGAAGCTGGGTCTGATTTTTCTCACATAACACAGTTCTAGTACACAATAGTTGCCCAATAAATATTTAAGTGAATGTAAAAATATGCAGATGAATGAACAACCAAAGTAGTTTTAGAATTGAATTAAAGCTCACTCTGTCCTGTTGGGTGGTTTCCTTGAGAGCAGCAAAGATGACCAACTAAGGTCTATCTTCTTCAAGACTGTGCTATAATGGCCCCTGCTTGGTTACAACGTCTCTTGGGAAAAGCTTCCCTTATCAAGGAATAGTCAAGGAAGAGAGGAAAATTTTTGGCAGAAGTAATCATACACATAAAGAAATAGAATTGTGGAAAAGAAGATGGTGTTCAGAGAAGAACAAGTAAACTGATTTCACTACAATGTGATTTTCAAGGAAATAAATTGCCTAAATGTCAATATCAAATTTAATAGTTAATTAAAAAATTAACTGAAAATATAATGGAATGAATGGGATAAAAGGTGTCATCTTTCATGAATCTTAACACTGTAGGGTTGATAAATAAAGACAGTTAAAGAGTAAAAAATTCCTCATCCATTATGCATGGTAAGCATAGGTACACCAATTTTAGAAGATTGTCAGTATCTACCCAAACTGAAGAAACACATACGTTTCATTTATGTTTACATACCCACAAAATTTCACAAGTCTTTTTCTAAACAAATATGTGTAAGTATGTTCACTGGGAAGTCCTCAAAATGTCCACAAACAGTTGAATAAATAAATCACAAATATACTCATATAATGGAACATTGTAGAGCAAAGAGCATGAGCAAACCACAATTACACACAACAGAGATGAATCTCACAGATGCAATATTGAGCAATAGAAACCAGCCAAAGATAAGAACTCACTGTATGAGTTCATCCATATAAAGTTCAAAAACAGGCAAAACTTATCCGTGCTATAAAAATGCAGGATACAAGTTACTCTTGGGAGATTGGTGATTCAAAGGGAGCATAAGGGAGAGGGCAAGTCATGACTGTTAATACCTTTCAGTCACCAAGTGTTGATTTTATGGGTATATTCATTTTATAAAAATTAATTGAGCTGTTCTTTCACAACTTATGTGTCTTTCTATATATGCATTAAAAGTAAAGATAATATTTTCTGCCTTTTTTATTTACTTTTTTACTTTCTTCTTGAGTAAATTTTTTTCATTTATATTTTTCTGGCAAATAACCATTTCATCTAAATTTTCAAGTTTAATGCTCTAAAATTGTTTGCAACATTATCATATTATATTCAAATCTTGACTGTATAAATATTCCCTTTTGTCTTTCCTATTATTTAGTCTATCCTTTTTTTTCGTTCTCTTGAAAGACATTTATCTACTTAATATTATTTTAAATAGACTATTTTTTAGTGCAGTTTTATGTTCACAACACAACTGAGAAGGTACAGAGATTTTCCTGTATACCTCCTGCTCCTACACATGCATGGCCTCCTCCACTGTCAATATTTCTCACCAGAATGGTACATTCGTTGCAATTGATGACCCTGTACAGACCCATCATAATCACCCAAACTCCACAATTAACATTAGGGTTCACTCTCAGTGTTATACATTCTGTAGGTTTGGACACATATATAACGACATATATCTACCAATATAGTACCATATAGAGTAGTTTTACCTCCTTAAATGTGCTTTTGTGCTTTTCATCCCACTTGACATCCCTTATATCCACTGATCTTTTCACTGCCTTCATAGTTTTGCCTTTTCCAAAATGTCATATTGCTGCAATCATACATGTAACTTTTTCAGATTGGCTTCTTTCATTTAAGAATATGCATTTAAATTTCCTCCATGTGCCTGGGTTGCTCAGTGGGTTAAGCTTCTGCCTTCAGCTCAGGTCATGATCTCAGGGTCTTGGGATGGAGCCCCACACTGGGCTCTCTGCTCAGCGGTGTGCCTGCTCCGCCCCCACCACCCCCTGCCTAGCTCTGCCTACTTGTGATCTCTGTCAAATAAATAAATAAAATATTTTTTTAAATAAATAAATAAATAAATTTCCTCCATGTCTTTTTATAGCCTGATAGCTCATTTCTTTTCAGTTTTAAATAACATCCCACTATCAGTTTATTTATCTATTCACCTACTGAAGGACATCTTTGTTGCTTCCAGGTTTGGGGGATTATGAATAATACTAACTTTGTCAAAAGATGACATTGGTTTCATTGGTAATGTTATTATCCCCAATTAACTGATGAGTCCTAGAGAGGTAAAGTGACTTGCCTGAAGTTACCTGGGTAGTCCAAACCTACTCTCCTAACTGTCCAACATACTCCCTTACCCAGTGAACACACACATATTTCTAAATAAAATATCATACAGACACACCACACACACACACACACACACACACACACACAATTGTGTACAGATAAACCATAAACTTACAGAAAGGATGTAAGAATTGATTGGTAGTGCAGGAAGTCCAATAGAAATTAACCTTCTTTGTAATGTTTCAAATGCATTCATATATTTTTATGTTACTCATGGAATTGAATTAACTTAAAAATAAGAAATGATATAAAAGATACAAACATCAAATCAATCCTTTCTGATCTTCACATTATCTCATCAAAGCAACTACCCTGCAGAGCCAGACCTTCCCACGTTTAAAAAAGAAAATTATTTATTTTAGAGAAAGAGAGACTGCACAGCAGAGTGAGGGGCAGAGGGAGAGAGAATCTTCAAGCACTCCCCACTGAGCACAGAGCCCAACACAAGGCTCCATCCCAGGACTCTGAGATCATGACCTGAGCCAAAACCAAGAGTCAGCTACTCACTTGACTGAGCACCTTGTGGCGTCCCTCAAAAGTTCCTTCTTACTCTGAAGCCATGTTACTCGGCAGAATCACATCTCCAATACTAAAAAAGAATTTTTGCATGATATCTGTGTATGTAAAGATCCATTTGGTTGCTTTTCAGAATATTTCTCCTGCAATGATTTAAAAATATTGGTGTCTGGCAACCAGGCAGTCAGATGCATGAGGGTAGGAGAAGAGAACTCACAATCCATGTGCTGTGTCAGCTTTGACTCACTGCTGCACTTATTCCAACATGTTCTTTCTTCCCAAAATAGAAAATTTCTTAGGAGTTTGGTTTTACACGTCTTTAAATCTAAACATTTAAAAAACTGTTGCATTGTGCATAGTACAAACTTTTTTAGGGTTCATAATAAATAAACAATGTACTGGGAAGTGTTCAAAACAAAATCAAAGGATTCATAAGTATGCTTTCAAATTTGAAAGTATAATAAAAAATCAAATGTCTAATAAGTGTTTATTGAGAATTATCTGCATAATTATGTAATGAAGTACTTTTGGATACTTAACACCATGCTACAGAAATATTACAAAAATATTCTCCAAATTAATCTGGGACTTCAAGGGGCTATACATTATCTAAATTCTCCTTGTGCCCCCAACAATAAGAAATCCATACAAGGCTATCTTGGAGTTGAACACAAGGTGCTTTTTTTTTTTTTAAGAGTTAAAAAGGAAGAAAGGGGAAAAAAAATTCTTTCATAGTTGTGATCACACATTGTTCTTAAAGGAATTTGTCCCCTGAGCAAATTAATTCTGGATGGATGACACAACCTGAAGTACAAATGATTTGAATTTCCCCCAACTCTTTGCATCCTCGGGAAACTAGAAGAAGCAAAGACATGCTCTGCAGAAGGTCATATCTATCTTCAACCTTGATCAACCTCTCAGTTTTCTACAGGCAATGACTAACAAGCAGCCAAATAAAACAAAGCTCACAAAGAAATAAGAAAATATGAAAGACACCAGAAAAAGTAAGTAAATAATAGAAACAGATCCGCAAGTATTAGAGTTATCTAATAAATAAATATTAAAACAGATATGCTTGTCATATTTAAAAAAATGACAAATGAAAATCCAGAGAATAAGAAACTTTTTAAAAGATTTTAAAATAAATTAATTATAGAATTAATAATATAATAGCTGTAATTGAAAATACATTAGCCACATTGGAACATATGTGCCCAATATAGAATTAGTGAACCTGAAGATAGATCAGAAAAAATTACCACAAATGCAACAATTGTCTGTCTAGGATGACTTCATTGGCAAGCATAATAGACACTCAAAATTCAAAATGAAAATGTCCTATAACCTCTTCCAAGAGATAGAAGAGGCAAAAGCATGCATAATTCCTTTCCTAAGGGTCAGGAAAGGAACCAAAGCTTGACAGGGTCAAAAGAAAGAAACCACTGCTGGACAATCTCAATCACAAACATGGATACAAAAATTTTACACCAATTATCAGCAAGTTGAATCCTGCTATATATCAAATGAATAAAATCTTGATGAAGCTTATCCCAGAACTGCAAGATAGGTTAAACATTGTAAAATCTATGAGTATGTATAAAATAGGCATTGAAGGGGAGCTTGGTAAAAAGCAAATATTAGCAAACTAGAAATAAAAAAGAACTTTAAATGTGTGAGTTGTGTAAAAACAAATTGCAATAAAGGTGCATGATGAACAATTGAGAGCTTTCCTTTTGATACCATCTACATGACATAGATACCACTATAAAGGGTTTGAGTCAACATCCATCCCATCAGTGGTTCTCTCCAAAAGGGCCAAAGGAGAAATCAGGTATATGACAGTACTGGCATTAAAGATCACTGGGGCAAAACTGATTACTCAGTACACTGGTACTTCAACAATCAGTTCCATATACAGAGATTTGATCCCTACAAAGCATTTCACAAAAAAAAACTCTTTCTGGAAAGACTAGGTATTTAAATCTTTTAGAAGGCAACATAGCAGAATATCCTTATAAATTTAGGTAAAGAAAATTTCTTAAACATGGCACAATATAAGAATCATGTATAAAAATATTGATAAATTAGACTTCACCAATTTCAAGAACATTTAATAAATAAGAGCTTTCAGAAACTTATGTTTCGATAAAGACAGTGGAAAGGCAAGCCATACTGGAAGAAAATATTTAGAAAACACATATTACTTACAAAAGATTAGTATCCAGGAAATATATAGTACAGAATATGTACGAGTCAACAGGAAAATTGAAAAAAAAAAAAAACCACTTTAAAATAGGACAAATGACAAGTCTTAAAACATAAATAACCAATAAACTTGTGAAAAAACCTGACTTAGTTAATAATTAAGGAAATCCTAATTAAAACTGCAATGAGATATGTTTTTACTCCACCATTTTGGCAAAAAATTGCTAGTCTAATAATTTCAAGAGTTGGTGAAGATGTGGGGTAATTGGAACTCACAAATATCCACCAGCAGCAGACTTGATCAAGAACTTGTTGCATGGTTATAGTACACAGCGGTGAGAATAGACAACTATAGCTATGCAAACCAACATGGAAAATATAAAAAACAATTATGAATGAAAAATGTGGGCCACAGAAGAATGCTGAGAGGATGATTCCATTTACATAAAGGCAAAAAGAAATAGGCACAACCAAAAATATGTTGTTTAAGGATAGAATTGCATCAGGTAAATGATAGAATGAATTTCTGGGTCCAGTTACTTTGGGGGAGGCTAAAAGACTTCAATGGTATCCATTTCACTGGAGTGTGTGAGGATTTTATGAAACTGGACTGAAAGTTTCATGAGGGCAGGAGCTAGTACTTTCTTCTCTTCATTTTATATTCTGAATCTAACAAAGTATGTAGCACTTTGTGTGCTCAACCGACATTTACTGGGTAAGTGAATAAATGCATGATCTTTATACACCATAAAGCTACACAAATCAAGTTTTTTAAAAATTATTTTGCTATATTTTAGTTTGTAGAATTATATAGAAGTTAATGAAGTATAATATTCAGGGAAGACTATTAGAAGTTTAATGTTAACCTGGCACTCTTTGAAAAAATTAATTAAAATTTTAGTTTTAAAATTGTGATAATTATAATTACATATAAATTGCCACATGAGGATGAAACATAAAATCTTCAGTGGTGCATACTTTGAAAGGCAAAGCTATAAAAAGAAAAAAGAAGAGAAACAAAAAGTTGCACTGGTAAAAGTCTGCAAGTTCTACTACATACATTGTAGTTCACAAGGTGGAAGTTTGTGAAATCTGGTTAACATGCAAATAATTGAGTGTTTGTGAACTCAAATGTCCTTCTACCAATGTGTCTCCAATAAGAAAAAGACATCAAATGAATTAAATGTTCATTATATTTGGGGTGTGGAATCAAGCCATGGTAATCCATTGCACATTTGCCAGTTTTCTGATGTTTTGGCTCCATTTATTCAATTGTTCTGCTGAGATGTTTGTATACTATATGTGAAAAATATGTATTTGCATGTCCATTACAGCAAATTCATATAACCACACTATATATTACTCTGGCTGTGTTTAATGGAATCTATCCAATGAGTGAGCAAAGTCTTCAACTTACAAGCAGCATTCAAAGAGGGCTTCTATCTCAACCAAATACTGTGTTTTATTCATGTTATTTACCCAGATACTGTGTTTTGTTCATGTTACTTACCCAAGATATGTCAATGTACATATAATTTGAGCCAGATTCCAGTAAGGAGGATTTGTTTAGAGGAAGAATTCATGCTTTGAAGGCAGAACTTATTATTTTATTTTACTTCTTTATTTCACTTTACTTTTTACTTGTTTGTCATATCTCTAGAACTAGGTCTAAATAAAATTTTGAAGATAAAAATGCCGTGAAAGAAATTTGTTGAGAAAACGTGTTTTATTCTGGGAATGGGCAGCAAACATATTAACAAGCTCCCCTTGCTTTCACCTCATCACTAATTCTGAATTGATTATCTCCTGGATGTATTTAGGAGAAAAGGTGATGAAAGATTAAAGAATTGTTTTATCTTTCAGAAGACAGGCTTATCTGAGAAAAAGCCATTATCTATACAGAAGGGTATCTCTTCGAAGTTTAGTTTTCCTTTTGCATGTACAGTGAATTGTGCTATTGTTTGGTTTTTAAATGGCAGTCACTGTGACTATCCATCAGGATACATTTTGGGGCTTTGTATGATTTACGTAACAATTTAAAAACTTTATTATGGGGGCGTCTGGGTGGCTCAGTGGTTTAAAGTCTATGCCTTCAGCTCAGGTCATGATCTCAGGGTCCTGGGATCGAGCCCCACATCAGGCTCTCTGCTCGGCGGGGATCCTGCTTCCCCTCCTTCTCTCTCTGTCTGCGTCTCTGCCTACTTGTGATCTCTGTCTGTCAAATTAAAAAAAAAAAACACTTTATTATGTTTTATATAAAATTGATATAGATTTTTAAAATTACAAATTACTATAGGATATAGCAAACTCTTTATGTAAATAACAAGTTATATTAATGTCCCTACAATTTTTAATTTTATTTTTTAGGGTAGGGGAGAGGCAAAGGGAGAGGGAGAGACAGAATCTTAACCAGGTTCCCCGCCCATTGCAGACCCCAACGCAGGGCTCAATCTCACAACTCTGAGATCATTACCCAAGCTGAAACCAAGAATCAGATGCTTAACCAAGCCAGTCAGAGGCTTTATTATCACTACATTTTTTTTTAAATATTCAAATGGTTTCTTGGAAAAGATTGTTTTTCTTAAAAAGATAATCATAGATTCAGGCTTGTCTTCATGAGACAAAATTAAGTAGGGAAATGTGCAGTTCACCGTACTTTGCGGGTGCGGGCACTCAATCTGTATTCAATATTTCAATCAAAGTTATTTAGACAGCAGATTTAAATGGTTGCTTGGTTTTTTACTTTAGAGATAGATATACTTTTGCAACCGGTTCATAAATCAAACCCAGTATCAATCAATATAAAATATTATTGCTTTACTTATTAGTAGTATATCTACATGAGGTTAAATATCCATTCAAAATGGATATTTTTCAACCATAATTTGGTGCTTCAAATACCAAAAGAAGCCTGGTTTCAGTCAGATGAAATTTTGGGGTAGTTGACTAGTTTTGTTTCCCATTTTGTATGATGTGTTCAAAGGCTTTCAGCCTATCCTAATATTGATTGATGGTATGTAAATAAATCAAAATATTTTTCAAATCTCATAGACCTGTTAAATTGTTGAAGTTGCTTTTAATAAAAATATTTCTGTCTTTCAATGTAATTTGCAGGAATTCAGATCTAATCTGCTCAACTTGTTAATCATTGTCAGGTGTCAGATTCCATCTGGTTTTGAATGTGACTGTATGGTTTTTCTTTCCATGTTCTTTGAGTTAAATTTCTATTACTTATTCGAATGTTATTTAATAAAGCTCATACATTTAAAATAAAACCACCAGGTAAAATGAGTTCTGGCTTAGTATAAAAAAGCTGTTACCAAAGTAGCATTACATATACAGAGAGACGTGGCTCAAAACTGATTTAGACAAAAGAAACAGTAACTTGAACTGACACACATCACCATGATACAGCCTGTAACGTGTTTGTGAATAAATCCAGATTTCAGAACATTATTCAATTCCTTTCAGTACCTCTAGAAGGTGGTTTATCAAGTATCCCCATACTACTGTTGAGGAAAATGATTCTGCTTTGACCAAGAAATCAACTGGAAGGTATTTTTATAACCGATTTCACATTAGGAAAAACTGAAAAGTAATACTAATAAATGCAAACTATATCACTTGTAAACAGGAGATCCTACATATCACTCTCAGTATTTGAGAATTTGGTTTACCAAAGATTTAGTTTACCAACATGAAGAAGAAAAAAAAATCTTAAAAAAAAAAAAGAAAAATCCTAACATTCACCAATAATCTTTGTGTTGGAAGACTCTGACAACTGGCATTTTGGTGAACTACATACAGTTCTTTTGACCATACGGACATGCTGACAAAACTATTCAGATTTAATTTGAGTGCAAAACACCCACATCATGGAAGTAGTGCTTTATACTCTCTGTGATACACATATAGAGTAGCTTGGTCTTCAACCCAACATAGAGGCCAACCTATGCCTCAGGCTCTCCCGGACGGTGGCCTCACTTAACCTCAAAGACTGGATGAGAGGAATCTAACACGAGAGTGGTGGAAAGCAAGAGGGACAAGATAAGACTATGAACTCTAAGGCTCAGAGTTTGTGTGGGGCTGTAGGACATGGTGATGTCAGGGACCTACTGAACCTGTCAACTGTGAACAGTACAGGGTAGTAATAAACATAAAAGGTGGAAGACATCATGGTTAAATTTGGGAGGAAAGAGTCTCTGGGGTCAAAAGAGTTTTGCCAAAAGGAAGGAGTCAGAATGACATGCTTCTAAGAATGTTTAGAGAAATGTTTATAAGCATACTATTATACATTCCTAATCTAATTAACAACATCCTTTTTTGTCATGTCAGCTTCCCCACATTATAGTTGCCACAGAGAACCAAAAACAGCAATTAGTTCTTAAATTAAAAAAAAAACTTGCAATGATTTCATGTATTTCATTGAAATCTGTTTCCTGTACACATCTTATCCAAAGACCCTATCCAGCATTTTTTTTCCCTCAGTCTTTTCTGGGTTCCTCTGACCCCTAATCCTAAAACTTATTTAATTCCAGCCATTTCTAAAGCCTCAGATGAAATAAAAAGAGAGCAGAAAAAAGCCAAATTACCCCAAACAGTCCGTGTCTAATATATAGGACAAATGCATCCTAAACCCCACAAGCCAAAACACAGCAGGATTGAAAATCAACATAAATTCAGCAGGCAAAATTTGATAAAATTAATAATCACAATGTAGAAACCATAAATCTGTTATTGCAGGGAAAATAATGAAATTCACACTTTGCCATTTTCAGAAAAGAAAACACATCTTAAATATGACAAAACATACCTAACTAATCACAATAAAATATCTTTGAAGTAGAAATGATTTATTCTTATTCACAAATATTTACTATAACGTATTTAGATAAAGACTTTGGGTGAAAAACATTCATAGCTATCAGGTATAAATCAAAACAGCCCTCTGGGGGAAAAAATGGTACTTTTATTAATAATGGAAGTTGAAGCTCCAAAGATATAAAATAATATCCCTCAGTTACACAGCTAATGACCCAAACCAAGCTCAAACATGTCTGACTCTAAAATTGTGCTTTTCCCACTGTGGACAATGACACTGTGACAGCTGGATCTTGGTCTCATGGTTAGCAGTTGGGAATACATCAACGTAACTACCGCCATCCTTTGTTCAGTGTCCTTTGTCATCAACGTTTTCTTCTCTAATATGTCAACATTCACATTTTAAACACAGCCAACTTGTTCTTAAGTCTACTATAAAACAATCTTAAATTGGGAATTGAAATTGTCATAAAATTGTCTGTTGTAAAAGCA